>NC_091123.1:149031243-149699993 GCF_040183065.1 Periplaneta americana
AAGTTTCTTTGAAGTAGGCTACTTTCTTTTAAAATTATGATATCTTATGCGAAGTTTTACCGTTAGATGTCAGTAGCGTACCATGAGGCACAACATGTTGTAGGGCTATATTATGTCATATGCTACAGTTGATTGTTCTCCCGCTTGTTGGTCTTCTGTGCGTGTCAAAATTATATTTATAATTATTTTGTACAGGGACATCATTTTATTTTTACTTCAATTTTTATTGTACCTGAGTTTTTGAATGTACTTCCTCCCACCCCTTCTACTAATGAAGTTCAACCGTCTTCCACATAGATCCAAGACCGCATATACAGTCATAGTAGCCTTTCGGTCACAGTAAACAGTACGTTCCAAAAATATGTTCGCGTTTTCCAGTGACGAAAGAGCTTTCAATATTGAATCATTTTCGGACAGATACTACCGTCCATTTGCCTACGTCGGATCCCGGTTTCCCCCACCAGCTTTTATTCGCCAGCTAGTGGCTGGGCTGTCTTAACTCTTTTCTGAAAACATTAATTTCTGTTAGGAATTGGACGTCTACGTAATATTATATAAAATAATTTAAATGAAAAGCCTCGTTATGTAATTAACTGTCACGTGATTTCCCCTCTTTCTACGACCCTACGACAAAACCCCTTGGACGGACAGTAGATAGTATGTCTGAATAAGTTTATCTTTTCGGATCGGGCAGAAGTGAAGATTGAATTTACAGTACGTAAGGTACTCTTTTATAAAGTAGGCTAGGTACAGAATTATTTCAACATGAGTTACTAGTACAAAGGACAAAACTGGTACTTGTACTTAGGTACAATAATCTATAGTGCGATAATATGCACAAAAGAACTGAAGACTGTATCGAAATAAACGTCCACCATTTTAAAAAAATGTGTTTAAATATCCATATTATGATTATTTTTAAATTTAACTTCATTCTCTATATTGAACGCTAATGTGTTGTAGACAGTATAATATACACTGCATAATGAATACGTCCACATGGACAGCTCACTTCGTGAGTAAAAACACTCATTGTTAATACAGTACTGTATTTTGATTAAACAAAAACCTAATGAAAATGATCAAACTCAAAAGCGCAATATTTCCTAGTTTACGTAAATGGATGAACTACTTTTCTTCCCTCCTATACCTAGTAAAGTGATTTGTTTGTATATTACGCCAGTATCATCGAACTCCAGTCGTGGAAGGGGGTAGCAAACGACGTTCATCCAGAGGTATAGGCAAGTTAATATTGAAAATGTTAGTAAAAATAAAATGATATCCCTGTATAACCTAGCAGAATTTAATATAATTCAGTATTTTCTTAACTCATAATCTAATTTAATTTACAATAAATAATAGCGTAAACTTATATAATACTGATATATTCTCCTTAAGAGATGGATGGAGAAATCTGCATTATACAGAATATAGATACGAGTAAATTGAATATTCATGAACCTAAACGAGAACTTTGAGAATGCAGTGCACGAATAAAAAAAAATAAATAAAAAGGAACTTTGTCGAAGGTGAATATTACCTCTTTCATCATTAGTATTGCAAGTACCGTACGCTAAAAACAGAATATGCACCCACCAATGTGTTTTTTTTATAGGGAAGGGACTATCGAGATTGAATTCCTCGTATTTTTTTTTTCTCTAGTTGCAGAAAGATCAAATGAAATGTTTGATAAGATATAATATGATCGCAGTGTTTTGTAGGTTAAGGACATGCAGTTCTGAACACTATGTAGGATGATTTTGAAAATTTGAAGTAAAAACACGGTTTTAATAATTAGTCTACAGCACATTAAAAACATTATTCACGAAATGGATTTCACTATGGATCGTCCTGGATAAAGATCTCAGTTAATCCAGAGTTTACTGTAGGGGTAAACTTCGGAGACTCCTAGAAGTAATGAATATAATCTACTCTAACATAGCTCGCTGTCGAAGTTGCATATGTTTTTATTAATTTTTCTTTTCCCTCTTCCAAAATGAAACTGTAGCCAGCAATTCCTTACTTGAAGTAGTTATTTTTGTTTAATAGCTAGCACTTTCGTGGCGCAATGTAATTAGTTACATTTTTTAAGGTTTAAAGCATATATTCAGAATATTTGGGGACCTGAATGAAGACAAAAGGCATTCCCTGGCTTTTACATACAGGAACACAACAAAAATTTGGCATTTTGAATTGTTTTAAAGAGTATTTAATGTACTAATACACTATGTAAATCCTCAATGTTTATATACCGGAAAACAAATGACAAATGCAAACGCAAAGCGCATCCCTCAAAGTACACGCGCGCTATCTGTTGGTGCTAGTTCAGGATATCCCTATTATAAAATTTTGAAGTGTGAGCACCATAATCTCTTCAGTTCAGAAGCTTGCTAGAAAATTTAAACATACCGATTCCGTAGCAGGTAGAGAGCATTCTGGGAGACCACAGGACAGGTCTTTTTTTAGTTGGTTATTTAATTGCATCAACTTCTGGGTTATTTAACTTCGATGGGATTGATAATAGCGAGATGATATTTGGCTAGAAGAATCCGACGATTCTCCATAAACTACCTGACATTCGCCTTATGTTTGGGGAAAACCTCGGAAAAAAAACCAACCATGCAATCAGCCCAATTGGGAATCGGGGGCAAACTATAGGTCATAGTTCACGATGTAGGGAATCCACGATGACTTTTGCAAGAATTTCGGGAAATTGATGACGGTATTGCGTAATGCAGAAGACGTTAAAACAAGGATTTAAAAAATGACAGGAGATGAATCGAATCCCTACATTTGCTTGAAATGTTTATGATGTTCGTGATTGTCATGGTTAGGATTGTAAGGTTGTTTGGAATTTGAAAAAGAAGTTTGATATTTATTTTCATTTCCGTCTTCATACTCCCCGCATTTAAATTTAACAAGGTGGACCTTCTCATTATAGGTATCCAACAAGCAAAACTCAGCTCAGACTCCTCGCGCCGCTCATGCTATAACCCTCTTACCCCCCTGCAGTAGGCGGATTCTTTAAGAAGCGGCTATTGGTATAGCTATAACGGCTACGGTTGCGGACATGTACACTCAAAGAGCAGCTGTAACAATAATCAAGTGAATATAACATTACAGGATGTCAACATCGTCTCTTTCTAAGTCACAATCGGTATCTATCTTCACTGGAACTGTCCTCGTATTTAAATTGTAAATATTTAAATTAGATTAGATTAAATTAATATTTAATATAAAACGCTATGTGACTCGCTGTTAATTAAAATGTGCCTTAGTGAAACTTACAGCAGAGTCCGTATAGGCCAGTTTCTATCTGATGCTTTTCCAATTCACTGCGGGCTAAAGCAGGGAGATGCATTATCACCTTTTCTTTTTAACTTCGCTCTAGAATATGCCAGTAGGAAAGTTCAGGATAATAGACAGGGTTTGGAGTTGAATGGGTTACATCAGCTTCTTGTCTATGCGGATGACGTGAATATGCTAGGAGAAAATCCACAAACGATTAGGGAAAACGCGGAAATTCTAGTTGAAGCAAGTAAAGCGATAGGGTTGGAAGTAAATCCCGAAAAGACTAAGTATATGATTATGTCTCGTGACCAGAATATTGTACGAAATGGAACTATAAAAATTGGAGATTTGTCTTTCGAAGAGGTGGAAAAATTAAAATATCTTGGAGCAACAGTAACAAATATAAATGACACTCGGGAGGAAATTAAACGCAGAATAAACATGGGAAATGCGTGTTATTATTCGGTTGAGAAGCTTTTGTCATCTAGTCTTCTGTCAAAAAATCTGAAAGTTAGAATTTATAAAACAGTTATATTACCGGTTGTTCTTTATGGTTGTGAAACTTGGACTCTCACTTTGAGAGAGGAAAAGAGATTAAGGGTGTTTGAGAATAAGGTGTTTAGGAAAATATTTGGGGCTAAGAGGGATGAAGTTACAGGAGAATGGAGAAAGTTACACAACACAGAACTGTACGCATTGTATTCTTCACCTGACATAATTAGGAACATAAAATCCAGACGTTTGAGATGGGCAGGACATGTAGCACGTATGGGCGAATCCAGAAATGCATATAGAGTGTTACTTGGGAGGCCGGAGGGAAAAAGGACCTTTGGGGAGGCCGAGACGTAGGTGGGAAGATAATATTAAAATGGATTTGAGGGAGGTGGGATATGATGGTAGAGACTCGATTAATCTTGCACAGGATAGGGACCAATGGCGGGCTTATGTGAGGGCGGCAATGAACCTCCGGATTCCTTAAAAGCCAGTAAGTAAGTAAGTAAGTGACTCCCTGACTCTGTAGCAATAACACATGTTCAGTTCAGCACAAGAAGATACGAGTAATACGTGCGCATGCGCAAAGTGTCGGTGGTGTGATTGGAGACAGGGAGCATGCTGGAAATGGAAGCATACGTCATCTGCATGACACACGCCCGCTGGTTTCTGCGCACTGAGTTTTGTTTGTTGGATGCATCTCCGTATGCACGCTGAAGTCTGAGGTGAAGTTCAGCAGCAGATTTTTCTTGTTTAACAAGGAATTTAATGACAGCACGCTGTCGAAACGAACCATCGTTGTCAACCATTTTGCAAACATTGCCTGTTGTCACATGATAGAAGTTAATGACGTCACAACATATCAATACATAGTGTAAAGTCTGTGGATTATGATCATATTATGATCGTTTTTGTTACATTGTTGAAATTGAAATTATAGCAGTGTGTTGCTGGTGACTTTCAGTACGACCCTCTGTAATAAGCATAGGCTTTGCATTCCATTTGATCAGTGTTGTTGTATAAGGGTAATCTGAGCCATGAATGAAAAAAATAACGATGGCTTAGTGCACATATGTGGTAAGTGCTAATTTCTTAATTTTGAGAAAAAACAAGTTTTAATTTTCAATACTTAATTACACTTCAATTAACATCTATTCTCAAAAAGTGAACATAACATAGGAAAATCTTATTATTCACTTCCCACATTTGCGCACAGTAAAGATACATCTCACAGGAGTTCGATTTTGTACTTAACTCAATTTCACCGAAAAATGTACTTAACACATGTGTGCACTAAGCCATCGAAGTTCAAGTTCGAAACAGAAGGTATTGTGTACGACCACAGTCTACTATATACAGTCACGAAGCTGGAGTTTTGAGGGTGCTAGAAACGATAGACTGTGAGGTACTATTTTGCATTGCCTGTAATGAGGCGATATTAGCGATCCTAGTGGTGAGCAACTATCTAATGTTTGCATATTTACTACGTATTGGGCTTCGCGACTTTATATACTAGAATGTGGCACGACTCCGTAGCCTTGTAAGTGCCGGTTTAATTTCATGAATCACCCTGTATAACACACGCTGCATGCAATTTCGTGAGAATCGGTTGAATCGCTGCTGATATAAACATCGATGCAGCTAGTTTTTACGATATTCTGCGAACACCTGGACTAGACAAGGTGTGACTGCAAGCTTTAATATTCAGGAAGGTGAAAATAGTGGCAAATTGCAGCGAGCAGCGTGGCCTCCCCAGCGAAAGCATGGGCTTAAGTATAAAATAACAGTTGGCTGGATGAACTCGTGGGTTGTAACAAGAGGCAGCGATGTTAATTTTTAAGTGCGCGTGACAACTTAATGACGCGCTCTGGATGGATAAATCATTCTCGTCGCAGCGATCTGGAAGAGATTTAATGTCACCTCATGCATTTCTGATATGGTCTGCGCACGCTAACGGTACCAACTGGACTCTGTAACCAAAAAAAAAAAGATTGACCACTCTAAGAAAATCGGAATGCATTTTTGATGCTTCATTAAAGAACACATTTGCAGTATTTCTTCTTCCCGAGGAAGTTCAATGTCGTAAGATTTTCCTTCCTTGTTTTTACTGCAGTTTAAACTTTGCGCTTTAGACGAGAGATGGGAAAATTACGGACCATGAGATTATTTTTTCTACCCTTTTGTCCAGTAAATTTTATTGCTATTATTGACTATAAACTGTCCACACCTGTAGAGTAACGGTCAGCGCGTCTGGGCGCGAAACCAGGTGGCCCGGGTTCGAATCCCGGTCGGGGCAAGTTATCTGGTTGAGATTTTTTCCGGGGTTTTCCCTCAACCCAATACGAGCAAATGCTGGGTAACTTTCGGTGTTGGACCCCGGACTCATTTCACCGGCATTATCACCTTCATATCATTCAGACGCTAAATAACCTAGATGTTGATACAGCGTCGTAAAATAACCCAATAAAATAAAAAAAATTGACTATAAACTGCTACAGCTGTAGTAATTTCAGGCAGAAATATTCACCTAACTTAAGCATGGTTGCTAGTGCAAAAATTCTGAGCTGCACTACTTTTAAATAACCAACAAAAGGGATAAAAAGCAAGCAAACAAATATATTGAAGATTTTATAAATACTGGGTGTTCAGTTCAAAGTGTGTCATGGCTCGCTGTATGCCGTCATGTGGCTAGTCGATGAGCGTAGAGAATTCAATCTTCCTACACTTCCGCAGACGTGTATTACTTATGTGCCAGAGAAGTTTCCTAGCAAGTACGGCGTTCATTCAGAAGAGTACTTACGGTAACGCCGGTAGTGGCAGGAATGTAAACTGTTTCGAAACATGTTCTGAAGTGAGTTTTTTCTTACTGTCGGGATGTGGGGAGAGGGTTAAGACGATTACTTACGTATTTGTTGACATTAACTTCGACGGTCAACATGGGCACGGAGCATTTGATTTGTATTGTGGAATGTTGCCGTACGTAACCGATGATAACAAATACCCTGCGTACGACTTGCCCGCGCAAAACACAGTTCGAAAGAAGTTATGGTAGCACACAGACCGTACTGACCGCCATCTGTTGCTACGACGTTCAAGTTATACCGCACACGTTTTTAAGTTCAGATTGAACGCCTTGATTAATAGGCAACTTCTCTGACACAAAAGCTGAAACTCGCTTCAAATCGCTGACTCATTAACAGTGACGTCATGACACGCTTTGAAATGAACACCCAGTATAGTACTGGCGTACACTGCTGAATTTTTCAACATAGACCTACCTAGGAAAAGACCATACGTCTTTGGATGAGGTAGTAAAAGCCATTCAAAGTGTTCAGGAACAATTCTTATACCAGTCATCGGCATTCTCGAAAGCTGTCATATTACGTGATTCTCAGGCTGCAATATCCGCTATCACAAACCTCTCAAGCATACCTAGTATATGTATCAATCTGCAGGACATTGACTAAAAATCTCATTCTGCAAAACAAAACAGCAGTAGGTAGTTCTCAAATGGATCCCGTCTCAGTGTGGCATTACTAGCAATGAGATGGCTGATATTTCTGGGAGGGGGGGGGGGAGGGAATTAAGATCCTACCCTATTACAGTGAAATTCCACACGGTAGAGCGACATGCATAATACATCATAAAACAGAAAAATCCCATCAAAAACTCAAAGATCAAATACAATCCTTACCAAATTGGTCTAGACGAAAAGCAGTTGCAACATTTCGGCTAGCTGTAGGACACGTCCCGCGCAGTGGCGTCGTGGTCTAAGGCATCCTGCCTAGGACTCGAGTTACGGAATGCTTGCTGGTTCGAGTCCTCGTGGAAGAAGAAATTTTCTCATGAAATTTCGGCCATTATATGGGACTGGTGCCCACCCAGCATCGTGATGCACTTGGGGAGCTACGATAGGTAGCGAAATCCGGTTGCGAATGTCAGCTATAACGGCTGGGGGGATCATCGTGCTACCCACACGATACCTCCATTCTGGTTGGATGATCGTCCACCTCTGCTTCGTCATGTGGGCGTGAGGCCAGCAGCCGACTGGTCGGTCTAGGCCCTTCACGGGCTGTAGCACCACGGATTTTTTAATAGGACACTACTGCTTGGCTAAACACAAACATCGCACTGGTATTCTACAGGGCCCTAGAGGCGAGATTCGAGCCGATGCGCGATGATCATGTCTTCCTCGCAGTGGCTGGTCCACATTTCCGCGTCGCTGACTTCTCTCCCCTGCGATGGGTGTCGCACGTCTTGTTGGACGAATGAGAGGCGCGCTGTTGTGCTGACTGGCTGTCATGCCGCCCTTGTGCATGGTCAGCCTTCGTGTGATGTGCAGGCAGCCAGTTTCTGCGAGGAATTCTCTTTCACCACATCACAAATGCCCGACGCATAAACATCACATTGTTTAAACTGTCAAGTTTACATCTCCATCACGTGTGGTGCGTTTGTCTTATAAAATGCATGCTGTTACTTTCTCATTATACCCAGCATAGGCTAAACTGAAAGTAGTGCGATGCTGAAAAATATCTGTTTGCAGATTAAGGTGAGAGCAGAGATCCTGTAATTATTAATGTTAATTTGACAATTTTTAAGTACCTTTATCTCGTGGGGCATTATAGATGTCGCTATGAAAATTTTACTGTTGATTCTTTATGATCTTAAAAGTGCTGAACTCTTGTTTAGAAAGTGTACTTTCTGAAAATAATAAGTTATGATTTTCTTTATAACCAGCTACTTTTTAGGAAAATTAAATCATATTAATATTAATGAACAACAATTTTTTTTATAAACGGCGAATATTTAGAATCAGTATAAACAATTAAATAATTTAGGCGTAATACTTGACAAAACTTTAACTTTTAATTCACATATTACGAAACGTTTAATAGGGGTTCTCCTTTCGAGTATTAGTACACCAAATGTTTAATAGGGGTTCTCCTTTCGAGTATAAGCACTCGGTTGCTTGGAGTTCTCCTTTCGAGTATTAGTACACCAAATGTTTAATAGGGGCTCTCCTTTCTAGTATTAGTACACCAAATGTTTAATAGGGGTTCTCCTTTCGAGTATTAGTACACCAAATGTTTAATAGGGGTTCTTCTTTTTAGTATTAGTATACCAAATGTTTAATAGGGGTTCTCCTTTCGAGTATTAGTACACCAAATTTTTAATAGTGGTTCTCCTTTCGAATATAAGCACTCGTTTGCTTGGAGTTCTCCTTTCTAGTATTAGTACACCAAATGTTTAATAGGGGTTCTTCTTTCGAGTATTAGTACACCAAATGTTTAATAGGGGTTCTTCTTTCGAGTATTAGTACACAAATGTTTAATGGGGGTTCTTCTTTTTAGTATTAGTACACCAAATGTTTAATAGGGGTTCTCCTTTCGAGTATTAGTACACCAAATGTTTAATAGGCGTTCTTCTTTCGAGTATTAGTACACCAAATGTTTAATAGGGGTTCTCCTTTTTAGCATTAGTACACCAAATGTTTAATAGGGGTTCTCCTTTCGAGTATTAGTACACCAAATGTTTAATAGGGGTTCTCCTTTCGAGTATTAGTACACCAAATTTTTAATAGTGGTTCTCCTTTCGAGTATAAGCACTCGTTTGCTTGGAGTTCTCCTTTCTAGTATTAGTACACCAAATGTTTAATAGGGGTTCTCCTTTCGAGTATAAGCACTTGGTTGCTTGGAGTTCTCCTTTCGAGTATTAGTACACCAAATGTTTAATAGGGGTTCTCCTTTCTAGTATTAGTACACCAAATGTTTAATAGGGGTTCTCCTTTCGAGTATTAGTACACCAAATGTTTAATAGGGGTTCTTCTTTTTAGTATTAGTACACCAAATGTTTAATAGGGGTTCTCCTTTCGAGTATTAGTACACCAAATTTTTAATAGTGGTTCTCCTTTCGAGTATAAGCACTCGTTTGCTTGGAGTTCTCCTTTCTAGTATTAGTACACCAAATGTTTAATAGGGGTTCTTCTTTCGAGTATTAGTACACCAAATGTTTAATAGGGGTTCTCCTTTTTGGCATTAGTACACCAAATGTTTAATAGGGGTTCTCCTTTCGAGTATTAGTACACCAAATGTTTAATAGGGGTTCTTCTTTCGAGTATTAGTACACCAAATGTTTAATAGGGGTTCTTCTTTCGAGTATTAGTACACAAATGTTTAATAGGGGTTCTTCTTTTTAGTATTAGTACACCAAATGTTTAATAGGGGTTCTCCTTTCGAGTATTAGTACACCAAATGTGTAATAGGGGTTCTCCTTTCGAGTATTAATACACCAAATGTTTAATAGGGGTTCTCCTTTCGAGTATAAGTACTGGTTTGCTTGGAGTTTTCCTTTCGAGTATTAGTACACCAAATGTTTAATAGGGGTTCTTCTTTCGAGTATTAGTACACCAAATGTTTAATAGGGGTTCTTCTTTCGAGTATTAGTACACAAATGTTTAATAGGGGTTCTTCTTTTTAGTATTAGTACACCAAATGTTTAATAGGGGTTCTCCTTTCGAGTATTAGTACACCAAATGTGTAATAGGGGTTCTCCTTTCGAGTATTAATACACCAAATGTTTAATAGGGGTTCTCCTTTCGAGTATTAGTACACCAAATGTTTAATAGGGGTTCTTCTTTCGAGTATTAGTACACCAAATGTTTAATAGGGGTTCTTCTTTCGAGTATTAGTACACAAATGTTTAATAGGGGTTCTTCTTTTTAGTATTAGTACACCAAATGTTTAATAGGGGTTCTCCTTTCGAGTATTAGTACACCAAATGTGTAATAGGGGTTCTCCTTTCGAGTATTAATACACCAAATGTTTAATAGGGGTTCTCCTTTCGAGTATAAGTACTGGTTTGCTTGGAGTTTTCCTTTCGAGTATTAGTACACCAAATGTTTAATAGGGGTTCTTCTTTCGAGTATTAGTACACCAAATGTTTAATAGGGGTTCTTCTTTCGAGTATTAGTACACAAATGTTTAATAGGGGTTCTTCTTTTTAGTATTAGTACACCAAATGTTTAATAGGGGTTCTCCTTTCGAGTATTAGTACACCAAATGTGTAATAGGGGTTCTCCTTTCGAGTATTAATACACCAAATGTTTAATAGGGGTTCTCCTTTCGAGTATAAGTACTGGTTTGCTTGGAGTTTTCCTTTCGAGTATTAGTACACCAAATGTTTAATAGGGGTTCTTCTTTCGAGTATTAGTACACCAAATGTTTAATAGGGGTTCTTCTTTCGAGTATTAGTACACAAATGTTTAATAGGGGTTCTTCTTTTTAGTATTAGTACACCAAATGTTTAATAGGGGTTCTCCTTTCGAGTATTAGTACACCAAATGTGTAATAGGGGTTCTCCTTTCGAGTATTAATACACCAAATGTTTAATAGGGGTTCTCCTTTCGAGTATAAGTACTGGTTTGCTTGGATTTTTCCTTTCGAGTATTAGTACACCAAATGTTTAATAGGGGTTCTTCTTTCGAGTATTAGTACACCAAATGTTTAATAGGGGTTCTTCTTTCGAGTATTAGTACACAAATGTTTAATAGGGGTTCTTCTTTTTAGTATTAGTACACCAAATGTTTAATAGGGGTTCTCCTTTCGAGTATTAGTACACCAAATGTGTAATAGGGGTTCTCCTTTCGAGTATTAATACACCAAATGTTTAATAGGGGTTCTCCTTTCGAGTATTAGTACACCAAATGTGTAATAGGGGTTCTCCTTTCGAGTATTAATACACCAAATGTTTAATAGGGGTTCTCCTTTCGAGTATAAGTACTGGTTTGCTTGGAGTTTTCCTTTCGAGTATTAGTACACCAAATGTTTAATAGAATTCTCCATTCGAGTATAAGATAAAAAATATATATATATATATTTAATAGGGTTTCTTCTTTCGAGTGTAAGTCCATGATTAATGTTTAATCCGTGCTATCCTTCCATGTATTAGTCCAAGAAATGATTAATCACGGTTTTGTTTTCGAGCTTGAGTGCAGGAAATTTTTAATCAATATCCTTATCTCCTGGCCTAGTTGCCTCATAAGTATTGGTATCACTTGAAAGGTTCAGACTTGTCTTCGAAGACCTGCCTTCGGACAGTTGAGTAAACAACAACAATTCTGATTTCGAGTGTAAGTTGGAATATTTGATCAGCGTTATGCTCTCGTATACAAGTCGAAGAAATGTTTAATTGAAGTTCTGCATTCGAATGTGCGCCGCAGACGCGTTTATTCGGGACTCGCTGAATTTCTAGTGGACAGGTTTCCGATGTGTAGATCCTCTTTTCCTCACAGTCAAGTGTCAGCTGGCCGTCCTGTGAGTGTGTGTAGAAGAGAAAAGGCGTCGACGCGGCAACACGACATTTCCATTACCATTTATTATGTAAAGTACCGTCTGTCCCCTCGTGACAGTCCGGAGGTATAACAACAATAATTAAACATTCTATCTCCATTCCGTTCACCTCATTGCGCATGCGTGAAGAAGTGGAAGCATGTCAATCAGAAGCATTTATATGCGATCGCAGTTGTCATATTGTATTAAGTTTCGTTGCCTTGGAGACAAGAACCTAAAAAGGGAGAAAAATGAATCTCGATTCTGAGTAGGTAATTATTTCACAAACTCAATGCTGTGTTGACTAACCTGTGAAACAATCTCTTCCACAGACATGTCAATCATTCTGTGACTTAAATAGGCTGACAAGGACCGTTTCTCTCTTGTTTCTGTCCTCGTTCTTTTGTCTCTATGCTGTTATAAAGTACGATGGCTGAAAATTAGAGCTTGAGTAATTTTTATCGATTAGTAAAGTAAATTCATTGTTCTGTTTGCCTTGAAAGGGTTTTTGACACAGGATATCTTGCTCAAAATTCTGCAAAATGAAAGTTGCGATTTAAAAATTAAAGGCATGTTACATACATAAATGAGCCTATTACGCCTATTTTAACAGCATTTTAAAATATGCTATGGTGTGTTATTATGGGGCAACAGCACTCAAGTCATAAAGATGTTTAAATTACAGAAAAAGGCCATCAGGATTATCACCAATTCTTATTATCATGAACATTGTCGTCCTTTATTTATGAACGAGAAGATCTTAACTGTTATCAGTTTACATATTTTTGAATTATTAATGTGTGTTTTTCACTTTCTACGAAGGAGGAACTCGAAGACTTGCCCTGCAGCCTGAGGCTTATTGTGCTTACCACTTCTATTCTGTGAATGATTGGGTAGCCGAACGACCGCGCTCTTGTACAAGTACAGCACGCCGCACCGTGAACTTAACCTGACTTAATCTGGGCTACTGTATGGATGACGATGATGATGATGATAATGATAATAATATTGAATTAATGATGCGAAATGAGTCCGAAGTTCAACGTCGAAAGTTACTTACTTACTTACTGGCTTTTAAGGGACCCGGAGGTTCATTGCCGCCCTCACATAAGCCCGCCATTGGTCCCTATCCTGAGCAAGATTAATCCATTCTCTATCATCATATCCCACCTCCCTCAAATCCATTTTAATATTATCTTCCCATCTACGTCTCGGCCTCCCTAAAGGTCTTTTTCTCTCCGGCCTCCCGCGAAATCAGTCCGAAGTCCAACGTCGAAAGTTACCCAGCAATTCTGATTCAGTTGGTTGACGAAAAAACCTCGGTAAAAATCCCAATCAGATAACTTGGTCAACCAGGATTTGAACCCGGGGCCGCTCATTTCGTGGCCAGATACGCTAACCGTTACTCCACAGCGGTGGACTTAATATATGTTAAACAGAATTTTAATAATTACACTTTTAGGAAAGATTATCATGATCGGAATACCAGGCAATTAAGTATGTTTCATCAACCAAAATGTGGACTAACAAAAACCAGCGAAAATTTTCAAATAATGGCAATAAAAGCGTGTAATAAAATACTCATCTATTTATTTACTTTAAGCAATGATGATTATAGAAATGTTATCTCTAGTTGGCCCATTAGTAATGGCCGGTTTTTCCATGTATTGTTAGAAAATTTAACGACTGTTAAACTCTAAACAGTTTGTTAATTAATAAAATTGTATGTTTTCAACACCAGTTTGGTTTAACAGATTGTTAACAGTTCGTTAATTTTAAATGTTGGATTTCGGGCAGTTAACTCGTTTAACAGTTAGTTAAATATGGCCGATGTCTCCACAGCTGTTCGAACAGAAGTTGCGAAATTAATATTTTGTGTCTGTCTGTAGGGAATATTTAGCATATGACTGGTAATATAACATTTAAAAAATACTTTGGACTGTTTAAATACGTCAGTGTTATTTTATTTCTTTCGTATTTCGTATCCATAATAGCAATGAGGAAATATAACCTTACTTTGTAATTTTTATTCAGCACGTTACCTACAACTTTCATTTGTCAACTCTTTGTTTATGGAGCGTGGCCTACTATAACAGGTTGTCATTTTATGCAAGTTTCATGACTCACTCTATAATATAGAATTTAAAGATTAAGTTTAGCCAATCAAAAATTGCCTCACATGTGTAGAATCATTACCAACTGCTGTTGAGTAGTTAAAATAGTGATAACAGACGCTATAGTTAAGTGTTGGCTATCTTAAACAAAATTATGTTGAACAAATGGAAATACATTAACAAAGCATTAAAAATAAACAGACTGTTAATTTAATATTCGTTAAGCAAAATTAAACATTACTTGGACAAACTGGCCATAAGTCTTTTTATAATATACAAGAGTTTTTTAACTTTAACTTTTAATTTGTATTTGACAAGATCTGTTACACTATTTCAGTGTCTAACTCTAAAGACTATTATGCAAAGAAATAAAAAAATAGTTAATAATAACTATTATTATTATTATTATTATTATTATTATTATTATTATTATTATTATTATTATTATTATTAAAATTCGCTACACCGTGTAAAACGAATGGACAATTCAAGAATCCCAAAATGATGATGCAATATCAACCCAGAGGACATCGACGGTTAGGAAGAGCCTTTAGAAAACTCTAGATTGGGCCGAAAGAGATCTACACAGGCCTAATTCGTGACGGATTATTATTATTATTATTGTTATTATTATTATTGTTATTATTATTATTATTATTGTTATTGCTATTGTTATTATTATTATTATTATTATTATTATTATTATTATTATTATTAAAATTGGCTACACCGTGTAAAATGAATGGACAATTCAAGAATCTCCAAAATGATGATGCAATATCAACCCAGAGGACATCGACGGTTAGGAAGATCCTTTAGAAA
Organism: Periplaneta americana; assembly: GCF_040183065.1. Taxonomy (NCBI): domain Eukaryota; kingdom Metazoa; phylum Arthropoda; class Insecta; order Blattodea; family Blattidae; genus Periplaneta; species Periplaneta americana. The sequence continues at coordinate 149,046,290 of NC_091123.1, forward strand.
ACTCTAGATTGGGCCGAAAGAGATCTACATAGGCCTAATTCGTGACGGATTATTATTATTATTATTATTATTATTATTATTATTATTATTATTATTATTATTATTATTAAAATTCGCTACACCGTGTAAAACGAATGGACAATTCAAGAATCCCAAAATGATGATGCAATATCAACCCAGAGGACATCGACGGTTAGGAAGACCTTTTAGAAAACTCTAGATTGGGCCGAAAGAGATCTACACAGGCCTAATTCGTGACGGATTATTATTATTATTATTATTATTATTATTATTATTATTATTATTGTTTATTATCATTGTGAATGTTTTATGTTATTTAAAAAAAGACCAAAAATATATATGCAGATGGAATCCGTATGTAGAGCAGAACTGTACCCCTGGCGCATGCATGAGCCCATCCGTCATTCTCGCCTCAGTGCCCCGTGCTTGCCCCCAGTGAGCTTACACCAGATTTTACTGATTTCCAGGCCCGAGCCCGCAGCCAGCTGCCGATCCATCACTGCGTTCATGTGCGAGACGTGAGGGGTTCACATTTTGTAAGTAGTCACACTGACCGTGCTGGGTCACTCGATCCTAAGTTCACGGGTTCAAATCGTGTTGAGCGCAATGCATTCTTAAAGGTCACACAGTCTTCGGTAGACATTTTCGTCAGGAAAGTAGAGCTGGAAGGTTCGTGTCATAGACAGGTGTACGGCACGAAAAGAAGCCCAGGCCATAAATGAGGAGTCGCTAGAATTTCTTCGCCGCTTACATAATAATAATAATAATAATAATAATAATAATAATAATAATAATAATAATAATAATAATAATATAGTAGTGGTGGTGGTATTTATTTATTTATATTTGTGTGACGGACAACAGCCAGAGACCAATTATAGTTCAGCACATAATAATAATAATAATAATAATAATAATAATAATAATAATAATAATAATAATAATAATAATAATATAGTAGTGGTGGTGGTATTTATTTATATTTGTGTGACGGACAACAGCCAGAGACCAATTATAGTTCAGAACATAATAATAATAATAATAATAATAATAATAATAATAATAATAATAGTAATATAGTAGTGGTGGTGGTATTTATTTATTTATATTTGTGTGACGGACAACAGCCAGAGATCAATTATAGTTCAGCACATAATAATAATAATATTAATAATAATAATAATAATAATAATAATAATAATAATAATAATAATAGTTTTATTTTCCCTTTTCTTCCACTCAACCAGGATCAAATTACATACAGAAAAATACATACCGGTATACAAATATTGACTTAAAAATAATAATAAACATAATAAAGTAAAAAAGAGAGATTGAATACATATACACTATCAGTATTAACTTTAAAATAACAATAATAAAAAATATATATAATAGAAAAGAGACTGAATACATAATCACAAACAGGAAAATACATTCTAGTATACAAGTATTAACTTAAAAAAAAAGAATTAATACATATGAATATAATCTCACAACTAAAGGAATAGTAGAATTAGTATGATCAGCACAGCACGTGTTACATTGAGACAATGACAATTACCTAGATATTAGTGTTAATGGAAAAAATAAAGTAATGAGTGTGTAAAATAATAATAATAATAATAATAATAACAATAATAATAATAATAATAAAAATTATACCTAAAAATTAATTCTATGCATTTAAAACATTTCTAAACAGCTTAATTTTAAACAACTGAGGAATAAGACTACCCCTGATTTCCAGCGGCAGCGAATTCCATGAGCGGGCCATGGCTATTGAAAAAGAACTTGAGTACAGAGATGTCTGATGACGTGGTATTGATAGCAACAGATTGTGCTGTGAACGTGTATTTCGATTATGATGTGAAGCTAGGAGAGTAAACCGAGAGGCAAGGTAGTTGGGTGTGGAATCATGTATAATTCGATATAGCAGGCAAAGAGAATGTACTAAACGTCGATCTTGCAAGCGGAGCCAGGAGAGTCGTAGAAAATATTCCGATATACGATCATGTTGGCGGATATTGAAAATAAATCGGACGCAGACATTATGTACACGTTAAAGTCTTTGAGAAAGTTCAGCACTTAGGTCGCTATATAACATCACAATAGTCAAAGTGAGGCATTACAAGGCTCTGTACTAGAATTTGTTTGAGTTTAGTAGGAAGGAAATTTTTCAGGTATTTCAAAGAATGCATGATAGAGAAAACTTTTTCTACAGATATATCTGATTTGCGTATTCCAGTTCATATTAGAGTCGAAATAGATGCCGAGGTTTTTTACAGTAGCACTGAAAGGAATTATTTTGTTGTTGGTCGAGACAGGCTGAAGGTTGTTTATATTAATGGAGGATAAAAGCCTTTGCTGCCCCAAGAGAATGGCTTGGGTTTTATCTGAATAGATATTTAGCACATAATACAATAAAAGACAAATAATAAGTGCATAAATATAAATGCAATGGGAATTATTGTAAATTAAGAACAATATCGACAAAACATAAATTAAAGGGAAAGAGGGACAGAACGATGTAACGTAATTATTAAAAGAAAATTAAGATTAGAAAAATTGCAAATTATACAATAACAATCAGATTAGCCAAAACTATAATATATTAACTGGATCTAAATTCATACCATGCAAATTGGTATTTTTTTATGCAGCTAACGACTGGAGAAAAAGATTTAGAATTTCTGGTTTAAAATATTTTTTGAACTCTAAAGCGTTTAGTAGGAATACCAAGGCTGGCATTTCTTATGCTATATTCACAAACAATAACACCATTGATAACTTTACAAAAGAATAAATAATAAAGATCTTGACGTTTGGCATATAAGCTATAACTATTAAAATATTTGCAGGTTACGTCCTAGTTAAAAACAGAGGAATTGGGTAAAAATCTGAGAGCACATAAGGACATAAATTTTCTTGAATATTTTCCAATTTGGCTGCATCAGTTGAAGTAATACAATTCCAAACTACAGATGCATATTCAAGTTTAGATCTAACAGATGTATTGTATAATATTAGTAAAATGCCAGGAATAGAAAAAGAATAAGTTATAGACCTAATTAATCCAAGCATTCTTATGGAATGGTTATATATATATATATATATATATATATATATATATGAAACATGTTATGAAAATATAATTTGGAGTCAAGTAAAACACCAAGATCTCTAATACAATCTTTTATAGTTATAATAATATTAGTAAGAGAATAATTAAATTTTAAAGAAGTAGTTTTTCGTGAGTAGTAAATGACAAGAGTTTTGGTTTAATTAATTTTTATTCCATTATCAACAGACCATAGTGCAATAGAGTTAATATCATTTTGAAGAATTTGACAATCAGCCTGACTATTTATTTTTCGAAAAATTTTGAAATCATCAGCAAATAATAAGCAGTTAGAACTGATTCTCTTACAAATATTTATAAACAATAAAAATAAGAGAGGCCCCAATGTAGATCCTTGAGGAACTCCACATGAAATGTTAAGTGGATTCGAGAGAAAATTACCAAGTCGAACACAAGATTGTCTATCTGTTTAATAATTTTCAAACCAGCTAACATAGTTCAAGGAAAGACCAACATTTTTGAATTTACTAAATAAAATATTGTGAGGAACAACATCAAAAGTTTTGCTAAAGTGAAAATAAATTGAGTCAATTTGACCCTGAGTTTCAACTACAGGCATAACAAGATTCAGATAGGATACTAAATTTGTAGTAGTAGATTTGCCTTTTGTAAATCGATGTTGGGATGAATTGATTTTATTTTTAACGTAAAAAGAAACATGTTGGTGGATAATTTTTTCAAAAATGTTTGAGAAATTGTTTAAAATTATGATGATGATGATAATAATAATAATAATAATAATAATAATAATAATAATAATAATAATAATAATAATAAATAAAAGTGACAGATGATTCATCGAATAGGAGTCTAAAGAGGTGAAATGTTTTCAAAAGTATAATGATACATTGTCATTTTCATGACGCTGATTATTTTTATTGGTTTAATACCTGATATTAACTTACTTATGTGAGCACATACGTCGTTATAATTTCGTAAAGACTGAAGACGGAGTCTGTTGCTCTCATATATATCGCGTGTACAATTAAGATTGAAATAAACATGCCGTCAGAGGGTGGCGTAACAAATAGAAAAATGAATAATGAATTATCCGGGAGGTAGGGCATTGGAAATGAAACATGACAAATGAGGGAGGAATAACTAACTAGTACGTAGTGATGAATGGGGGAGGAATGCGGAATTAGAAAATGTGATGTGGATAGATGACTGGATATTTAGAATAACGCAAGCATTTAACATTTTTTTTGTTAACAAATAAAGGTCTCGAATAACTTTAAAGTTATTTATATAAAATTAAAGATTAAAACTGCGACGTTGTGCACCGTGTAGGCCTACCGTTTACTGCTCTCACATTTTATCAGTAATTTATTTACTGCTTTGGCTTCCCTATCAAAAGCTGGTAATAATAATAGTAGTACTACAGACGTGGACAAATTATTAGACTACAAGTTTTTCTTGTAAACATAATATAATTCGTCATATCAACTACCAGTATGATTCACAGAGTCTCTATTGTTGTAAATATGATTGTTTACATCTTCTGGTGTATTTTTCAAATGGTTAAGTAACTTATATTTTTTTCTGGTCTATCTGAAGCCGTTCACTTGTTCCACTGTCTCATTTCGAATTTGCAAAATTATCTTCTACATTTTTCTTCCTGTAACCATGGTCTTCGTCTTGTTTGCGTTTATCTTCCTTCCATACTCTTCACAGCTGTCATTTAGCTCCAGTAGCATATTCTTTAGTATCGTCTCCTTTTCTGCTAAAAGCACCATATCATCATAAAATATTATGCAATGTATTCTTCTTCGCCCTACTATTACCTCTTCCATGTTTTGAAAACAATTCTTTAAGTAGATGTTGAACAGGGTAGGTGATAAATTGACATTCTTGCAACACAGTATGTAACTTTAAAATTCCATACTTTAACCAACCATAAGTTGTTATTCATAGTTACTAGACGCGTACTAAATTTGAGTGTAGTGTGTTTATCCACGATGTACTCAGGCACTGACGTAATAGTGTCATGAGTAGGGCTAGGATTTTGATGAAGTTGCATCTTTTTCTAGTAAGCCAGAAACATAGCTGCTTTAGTATTTATATGTTATGTGATAAACTGAGTGTTTTAAGACATATTTGTTAGGGCATTTGTTTGCATTTTTTGCCTGTTTCAACTCGTAAGAGCATCTTTTGTTTTATTCGGTCATTTTTCAGGCATTTTCATTTAATTTTGGCAGTCCACACCTGTGGAGTAACGGTCAGCGCGTCTGGCTGCGAAACCAGGTGGCCCGGGTTCGAATCCCGGTCGGGGCAAGTTACCTGGTTGAGGTTTTTTCCGTGGTTTCCCTCAACCCAATACGAGCAAATGCTGGGTAACTTTCGGTGCTGGACCCTGGACTCATTTCACTGGCATTATCACCTTCATATCATTCAGACGCTAAATAACCTAGATGTTGATACAGCGTCGTAAAATAATCCAATAAAATAAAAAAAAAATTAATTTTGGCTATAAATCCCTATTATTAATGTAAAATAGATAATGTTTATTTTCTTTGATATTTTCTTTACATATTTTGTCCATTAATGCCCATTATTTTGTATAATATTTTAATCGTTTTTCTACACAAATATTACCATTTTAACGTAGTACACCCCATGTAATGGATCAGTCCAACCACCCCTTCAATGTAAACTCCTCTATACCTGATAGTTCCGAATAAGAGTGGCCTTGTGGTAGACTACATGAAAACGAAAAGTAAAGTAAATCCATGGCGCTACAGCTCATGAAGGGCCAAGACCGACAACCTGACTGCTGACCTCACGTCCATATGTCAAAGCAGAGGTGAACGATCATACATGGAAACTACATGAGGTGAAATAATTAATTAAAGTGTACTACTTAGAAAAAAATTGTCAAATTTAATTTAATTACTAGTCTAAATATTAAGTAGTACAAAACCTCTAAGCCAATTATGTAAGATCAATTTTTAGGGCATTTTAAGGGAATTTTTGAAAGATTTTTAGGTCATAAATGCATTATTTTTAGGACATTTTTTTCATGATTTATAGGTCATCAAAATCCTAGCCCTAGTCATGAGTCTACTTTAGTTTTCGAATATAAACCTGAAAATGTGTTTTGGTTCATTTGTTTCACATACACGTACAAACATAACGGGCTTACAAGATTGATAAAAAGAAAGGCGTGGAAATAAACAAATGAAAGTGAAGGAGACGAAGATTGTGTGTGTTGAACGTGCTCACTATTACAAGCAAGAAATTCATGAATATCTCACACTGCCTCTCTCATTTTTTGTTTAAATCTTATTGTTTCGTGTTCTCGAGATCATATTGTAATGCATTTGTGTCGTCAGCACTTCTTTGTGAATTTCGCCACGTGCAGGGCCCATGTGTCGCATTAAAAGACGCGGTTGACGTTACCAAGGCCCCCTCCTGCCTCTCGTCTTTCTTTTGTTTTGACTGCGCTTAGTAGTCTCTGAGAAAAAAAAAAATGTGAACTAACTAGACACACAAACAAGGAACTTAATGTTGTACTATTTTTAGAGCCTGAAGTGTCGCACTGCTGGTATGAATTTGTTACTGTGTGTTAAAGTAGAGATTCAAATGTTATTCTTACTTTTCTCTCCCTGTTCAGCGGCTGTTTTCGCTGTTTCATTTTTAAATTAAAATTCCAACCTTTGCGTTCATTTCTTCTTTTACTTTCTCATTACACGAAAATATAAATAAAAGGTATTGTGGTGCTATAAAAAATCTACTGTAAGTTTGTCACAGCAATAGACATTTTCAGTAGTGTATCCCTGATATTGAAAAATATGCTCTGGACATTCTGTGTGTCCGTCTGTAAGAGTACAACGATTTCTCCTGCTCTGTTATTCGGACTTTGTTCGTATCGGTATTTAGTAACTACGGGTCAATTTATCGGGAAATTTTACACATTTATTAAAAAAATCATTGACTCCGTATTTGAAATCAAGATCATCTTCAAGATTCGTCAGATGATTTCCTTTTTTTATTTACTACGTAGAATAAACTGCATTTTTTAAATATACAGGGACATCATTTTATTTTTACTTCAATTTTTATTGTACCTGAGTTTTTTAATGTACTTCACTCCCACCCCTTCTACTAATGAAGTTCAACCGTCCTCCACACAGATCCAAGACCGCATATACAGGTACAGTAGCCTTACGGTCATAGTAAACAGTACATTCCAAAAATATGTTCGCGTTTTCCAGTGACGAAAGAGCTTTCAATATTGAATCATTTTCGCACAGGTACTGTCGTCCATTTGCCTACGTCGCATCCCAACTTCCCCCACCCGCTTCTATTCGCCTCTTTTTAAAGGCTAGTGGCTGGGCTGTCTTAGCTCTTTTCTGAAAACATTAATTCCTGTTAGGAATTGGACGTCTACGCAATATTATACAACTGTTTAAAATAACTTAAATAAAAGGGCCTCGTAAAGTAATTAAATGTCACGTGATTTTCCCCCTTTCTACGACCCTGCGACATAACCACTTGGACGGACAGTAGATTTCGGATCGGGCAGAAGTGAAGATTGAATTTACAGTACGTAAGGTACTCTTTTATAGAGTAAATACAGAATTATTTCAACATGAGTTACTGGTACGAAGGAGGAAACTGGTAATTGGAATTAGGTGCAGTAGTCTATAGTGCGATAATATGCACATTAGAACTGAAGCCTGTATCGAAATGTACGGCCACCATTTTCAAAAATGTTTTTAAATATCCATATTTGATTATTTTTCAATTTAACTTCATTCTCTATATCGTACGCTAATGTGCTGTAGACAGTATAATATACACTGCATAATGAATACGTCCGCATGGACAGCTCAGTTCGTGAGTAAAAACACTCATTGTTAATTTTGTATTGTATTTTGATTAAACAAAAACTTAATGAAACTTATCAAACTCAAAATCGCGATATTTCCTAGTTTACGTAAATGGATGAACTACTTTTCTTCCCTCCTATACCTAGTAAAGTAATTTGTTTATATATTACGCCAGTATCATCTAACTCCAATCGTGGAAGGGGTTAGCAACCGTTCATCCAAAGGTATAGCCAGGTTAATATTAGAAATGTTAGTAAAAATAAAATGATGTCCCTGTACTTTAAGAGGTTATGTGCATAGCAGCTTAAAAAAATACCCAGCCATCCGGGATGTCGTCTCTTTATACTATACAGGGTGTTTCCGAGGTGGTGTTACAAACTTTCAGGGATGATGGCGAAGGGCACATGTATCAATTTGAGATAAGGAACCATGGTCCGGAAATGACTGAGTCGAAAGTTATAAGCAAAAACAGTTGTGTGGAAATGGAATTGTAATTTGGCACCACGTGCCCTCCTTCCCTTAACTTTTGGAACAGTTGTGGAAAAATTATATAGGCCGGATGTCTCCTACGTGGGTACTCGGCCCGATACAATCTGTGAGCTTGTCTACTGTTCCCATTGCCTCATCCGTACTCGAAAATCAGGTCTGCATATTCCGATCTCGTGTACTCCTCCATTTCACTAAGACTGATCGACTGGACACTGGAACTTGTACACATACACTTCTGTCTACAGATGTGCATATCAGGACCGACCATGTCCATTACACATTACGCTATCTTCATTGCTTTAGTGTAGTTCCCTGTCCCCATCCCTCAGACAGCGCACTGATTGGAATACTGTAAGTAGACAAGGTAAACAACGTCAGATGAATACAGTATGTGTAAGATGTACAGATAAATACACATAAATAAGGTGTACAGAGGAATAAAATTATTTCATTTCCACAGAACTATTATTCTTGTAACTTTCGACTCGGTCATTTTCGAACCAGGGTTCCTTATCTGAAGTTGATACATGTGCCCTTCGCCATCATCCCTGAAAGTTTGTAACACCACTTTGGAAACACCCTGTATAGTTAATTTCAACAGTAACGACAAAGTATTCATTAATAAATGAATAGTGTATTTTGAACTTATATATTTCAGTAATTTATAAATGTACGGGTTAGCTCTGTGGTAGCGCGTCTGCCTCTACACTAGCCGGACCGGGTTCGATTCCCGGCGGGGCCAGTGATTTTTTTGTAAATCTCTACCTCGGGACTAGGAGAGGTGGCAGTGCACAACTTCTAATCACTGAATTGTGCACCAATATACCTGAGTTAAATCCCAGATCTCTCCGCAGTGCATATGAAGAGAAGGCATTTGTCACTGTTGATAGTGATTCGTCCGACGGATAGGAACGTTAATCCTGGCGGCTCCCTTGGTGCTATTCGACAGGAGTAGGCTACGTACCGGCACCGGGTTTCCCCGTCACCCTTCCTCACTATCATCATCATTCTCATCCATTCCCTACACTTCACTTACACATAGACTCACTCTAGACACGACATAACTCTTCACACATATATATCATGTAGAGCACGAAATTACAAATAATAATAATAATAATAATAATAATAATAATAATACAGTAGAACCCCGATTATCCGTCACCTTTTTAACCGACTGTCGGATTATCCGACTTTTTCTTCTAACTCTTTTTTTTTTTTTTTTTAACTACAGAAAAATTATGGAGTAGCCTACTTTACGTTATGTTTCTACGCAGTTTTTCTACAGAGGGTTATTACAAGCCTTTTCTCTTACAAGTATCACAATATATAGTAGGAATGCTTTGCTATCGGCAACAGAAGTAGTTAGTCTACTTGTAAAATAATCACTATCTGCTTTCAAATAAATTACTCTAAGAACTTCGACAGTGCATATCCCTTTCATTTCTTCAGTAAAAAATCTTGGCATTCACATGGATAATAATCTCAACTAGGACATGCAAATCACAGAAACCTACAGAAAAGTATATTCCATTATCCATGTGCTAAAAAGGATAAATGTTCATCTCCACTCTTGCTTAAAAAAGTCCCTTGTGCAGACACTTGTATTTCCCTATTTCGACTATGCGGACATTTTACTGACCGACCTCTCCAGCGACAACAAAATGAAACTTCAACGTGCTCATAATTTGTGTGTACGTTTTGTAAGCAATGTTCGTAAATATGATCATATTACCCCATCCCTGGAAGCAATAGGTTGGCTTAAACTAGATAAGAAAGAAATTTACATTCACTTCTCTTTCTCTTCGAAATCTTGAACTCTTCTATTCCTTCGTACCTTTCGTCTCGCTTCACTTACCTTTCTTCCCATCACAATCTGAACACACGCTCTCGTCATGAAACAATACTAACAATACCATCCCATCGCACCTCCTCATACTCATCTTCTTTCACAATAGCCCTGCCAAGACTCTGGAATTCTCTACCTGCTAGCATCAGGGACTGTCGAAATAAAATTGAATTCAAACGAAAACTTACTAGGCACTTGGTCAGTAATTGATTTCTTCTAAATAGTTTCTTTAATCTATCACAAAATATTTCAATATTCAGTAATTTAATCGCTATACAATTTTGTTATTCTAGATTTAATTTGTAATTCAGTAAATATGAAATATTCTTTGTTTCTCTATGATAAATTATCTAGCTTTAATTAGTCAGGTAATCTTTTTGTACTTTGATTTTATTGTAATTGTAATTGTAAATTTAATACTAATTTGTAATGTTATTTGTAATTGTAATTATAAATTTAATACTAATTGTAATTTTATTGTTCATATTATAGTTGGAATCTCCTGGTAGAGGGGTAGAGAAGGCCTGACGGCCTTATCTCTACCAGGTTAAATAAATAAATACTAAAATACTAAACACAAACCCGTGTACCATTCTCTTCCTATCCTCACTATTCGAGTGGCCGTATTGTATAAGTTAACTTGTATGGAATATGTCTTTTACACTAGCTAAAAGAAAACGTATTGTGTTAATTACCGAAAAAAAAAATACAAACAATTGAGAGGTTTGGGAAAGGAGAAACTGTACGCGATTAAAAAAAAAATAAAAGAAAGAATAAAGTGACTAAAGTATGTAAATCTACAACATCAGACTTCTACTATTCTTATCTTTCCGCAGACAATCATCAACCATCAACTCTTGGTCCTTAAGAACCCGTCGTTGAAAACAGAACATTTATTGAATTCCTGAGCCACTACATGGCACGTTAAACACAAGACCACGGAGGAAATTACGAAATTGTAGGCCAAAATATTATACACTTAATTTATGAAAATATTTTATGGTACGGATTATCCAATTTTGTCGATTAACCGTTCAATCCACCCCCTTCATTACCACGGATAATAGAGGTTCTACTGTAATAATAATAATAATAATAATAATAATAATAATAATAATAATAATAATAATAATAATAATGTCTTTGTTTAACCTGGCAGAGTTAAGGCCGTATGGCCGTCTGTTACACTCAACCAGGATTAAAACTTGCTTACATAGTTGAACATACAACTGGATCGGATTTAAGTAATTACATACTGATACGATTTAGGTACGTTTCATTCCCACGAACGTATTATTAGGAAGTTCAGTTGTCATAGGAACTGTTGGATGTCATCGGGTTTACGTTGGCAGTACTGATCCGCGGACAGCGCTTGCTTCACTATGAACTCTCCCACCTGGGCGACTGTTTACGTGTCGATGGGATGTAAACTTCTCACTTAACGATAATTTAAAGAATGTAACGTGGAAACGAATCGTAAACGTCGAGTAAACTTGCGCCAGACGGACTGTAAAGTGCTGTGCGTGAGAGCGACTGAAGAATTAAAGGGAACCTTTCTTTAGGAGTTCAGTTTACTGTAGAGTACTGTGTAGGCATCAGATACCTATTGAAGAAGGAGATGGATGAGTGGTTGGTGAATGGATTGATTTCCGGTTGGGTGAATGATTAGATAAATAATTAGGTGAGTGTTTGGGTGGGTTGGTGAATAGATGTGCTATAGTCGCGACGCTGTTATTTCCGGCGTGACTCCTCCTCTTTGCTTACGTCTTAGGAATTGAAGGCTCTATAAAGTTTAGGTAGATAGTATCGTTCGCCGTTTTTGTTCTTTCGTTGCCGAACTACCAGACGAGGAATCTATTTGCCGCACCGTTAAACATTATCATGTCGTAGGTCGTATGATAATAAATCAAACGCACTGTAATTCAGCAAATAATTGAGCGGCAAATAACGTCCACGTGTGCTTTCTGCGAACGCCAACGAAAGAGCCAAAATGGCGGGCGATTATATTAAGTATTTATCCAGCCTTAGGAAATGCATAACGCCTTCATCAGCGAATCACAAGACGTACACGTTTAAATGTAGCCGACCTGCAACGTGATTGGCTGCCGGAAATTACAGCGACAGGACTATAGTGTTTGGATGTATGGCTCAGTGAGTAGACACATGAATCGGCTAAGTGAATGGATTAAGCAAAATGGATGGATGAGTAGGTGGGTAAGTGAAGTGGATAGATGGATAAGTGGAGTGGATGTGCTGTTAAGTGAAGTGAGTGAATGGATGGATATCTGAAGCAGATGGATGGATATATGGGGCGAATTGATGGATGGATGAATGGATGGATTGATAGGTGAAGCAGATGGATGAATAAGTGGAACAGATGGATGGATGGACAGATGGATAAATAGAGCGGCTGGATGGATAAAAAAATATTTGGGTATGTGTTGATTAATCCATTCACTCGATTGATTGATTGATTGATTGAGTGAGTGATTGAACGATCAATAGGGTAAAGGTCGGTAATATTGTGATATGAGTAATATTGTGATAGCTATTTTTGAGAATTTATTACAATTTTGTTGAACGAGAGGAAGATCGGTTTTTTGCGTCAACGTATTAACAGAATGTTCTTGGACAGTTTCTGCACAAAACCGGTCCTTCTTTCGCTCGGTAAAATTGTAATACAATCTCAAAATGAACTATCACAATATTACTCGTATTACAATATTACCAACCTTTACCCTATATCCGTAATTCAGATAATACTTTCTCCAATAGACTATCTCAGCGTTTCTCGAACATTTTTGAAGTGGGGACAACTTTTTAAAGTTAGAACAGTTCCGCGGACCACCTTACTCTTGGTCTCTTCGAAAGCAAATTCATCTTTTTTGTAGCATATTTTAATACCAGTACACTTATATTTTAAAATAGAATTAAGGTTCGGTACTTTGGTCCTCTATTATGAATTCAGGTGGTCCCTGGCTGGGTTACAGGCGCGGCGCCAGATGTGCAGGGAAAAGATGGCGAGAAACATCACTTTCATAGTGCTTTAAATCCCTCTTTTGTTGCCGAGAGTAGAGTAGAGTGGGAAGCCAGTAGACGGGTAGGGTAATAAATTTCATAAAATGCAGTACTGGGAGAAAAAGTGAAATTCGATTGCCATGTGTCATTTCCAAACTCTGAGATTTTAAGCTATAGTGTGATACGCAATTAGTTTGAATTTTATTTTTTCTTCTGTTTTTTTTGAAGGACCACAAGGGCAGACCTCGAGGACCACAGGTAGTCCGCGGGCCATAGTTTGAGAAATGCTGGACTATCTCATTCACGAAAATTTCTTGAAATGGATATAAGCATACATTAATAGTACTAATAAGCAATTATGATACGGAAAGCCAAAATTGGTGTAATTTTTGCAGAATTACATTATAACGGAAGCATTGACAGTGGTAATATGATAAGATGTCGCAGCAAAGAGACTGCTAGGCCTTATATTTCGCAGACGTCTGTGAATATCAAACCTTTGCAGTTACATGTATTTCAGGTGGTTTTACAGTATTGTGTAATAGTAATATGCGTTACAAGAGCGGTATGTTGATGTTTTCATGTTCGAGGAGAAGTTTTAAAAAGCGAAACGTAGTTGAGCTTTTTGAATTTCCGAGAACATGAAAACAAACATACCGCTCGTGTATCGTACATTATTTTGTGCGAAGATCGTTTATTACATACCTGAAAGAGGAATTTCTAATTAGTTGCAATGAAATCTCCATCTTGGTTTCTGTTCAATGACGGCAACTTTTAAAAAGAAAAATATCTATCTTCAACATTGTTGCTATAAAATGTTTTCTGTGTTTACTATATTCCAGCAGTCCGTGATATACGTCTGTCTTTTTTTTTTTCCCAGTCTATAAATTCGATCTTAAAACAAACGGTAAGGTTATGTAATGATTTATTTTTCATTTTAATATTTTAACAATATTATTTATATAACATATTGCAGTAATAACATCGGCATCAGGAATCTTGTTGATTTTTTCACGGCTTCCTTAATGTTACTTGCATTACAAATGCAGTAAGTTTTGTGGTGTTGTAGAGTTTACTTAATTTTTGCAAATACTTAAAAACAATAATTAACAGTGCAATTTAGGTGAAATTACAGTGGTAAGTTTCCAATTTATAATTATTACTATGTTAAACGTCCCTAAAAATAATATGTTAAAAGCCTAAAGCAGTAAAATGAATGTCGCGCTTAAGCGGTACGAAGAGGGAAATTGTTATGTGTGTTACGTTGGGAATACTGAATGTAGTATTTCACACTTACCGCGTATTGGTTTTGTGCGGAAAGCAAGCAAATACGCACGATCTCGCACAAAAGTATTTTTGTATCTTTATCATTGCATTTTCCAAGGAAGCAGAGTAAGTTGTACATGTCTTTATCTTCATTTTACGGCAATTCACAAGGTTCTTTGAACTTCCACTCATTGTAAAAAGACGTACTCGAACTACAGTCATAAAATAAAATTGTAACTGGGTAGTTTAAAACAAATAGGCCTATCTACTTCCCATAATTCACTATTATGTTACTGTTGGTAACACTGCTGTCACGTTGCGTCGTTTCGTTGTGCTTCTGCACATTATATGCAGCTGGAGTCTCACACACATGTTCCACCGATACTATATAGAGGAAGATAACACGTAGGCCTAAATCTTGATACATTCAAAGACCTTCTTCAACCCTCCATCCGTGCTCCAGATCCAATATCTGGTACTGACGGGCATCTTACGGAGGAAGGTTTCTTTACGTCATCTTACGTATGTTTGTTCGTGAAAGGGGGGGGGGAATTTTCTTCTTTCAGTCTTGGGACTTTAAATAGAATACCTAATATGCAATGTTCATTTGGGGTAGAAGGAGTTACCTTACTGTTAGGAGCTGTATTTGACTTCGTTAGAAAATAATAATAATAATAATAATAATAATAATAATAATAATAATAATAATGATAATGATAATGATAATAATAATATTTATTAACGTAGTGACTGGTGAGGTTAATTGAAAGGATTTTCTGAATTACACACGGGAAGATCTATGGTGTAATAGATACCAGGTTATAGTGAAGGCCTTAACCTCGGATTAAGGACCTAACATTCTAAGGGCCGATTGTATAAGCCATTTAATCTTAGATCAGAGGTTAAATTGATACTCGTTCTAGCTGAACTTGGAATTTTGTGTTGTATAAAGTCTAATCTGAGATTAATTTGTCTCAAACTAAAGTCAACTTTGACTGAAGAAATTTCTCCGATTAAGTTAGATGATCCAAGTTCAGTTATTTCTTTTCTGTTTGAAATATACGAGTGGCAGACTGTGCAAATAGAATAACCATTGTTATTAATATTAATAGATATGGTAGTTACACTTATATATTTGTTTTTCAATTTCTTGCCTTAATACACAAACAATCTTATATTTTATAAGGCTCTATCGTGTTCAGCAGTATAAAATAACATAACCCATAATTATATTATGTTTATAACAACCATTAATTATTAATGGATGTGATAGGTACATTCATAAATTTTCAATTTGTCGTTTTATAAAGCTTTATTATGTTTAGGAGTATCAAACACCATAACATGATAACAATTTGGAGAACAGTCAACCTTCTTCTTATTGTCCGCCATTATTTACATTGCACAAATAAACCAGTGTCTCCAACAGTGTGTACGGAAAATCGCCAAAAAGTAGTTGTAAAGTCGCTAGATTTCTCATTAATCAATAAATTTTGTCACTATGGGGTGCTAAAAAGTTCGCTAAACCCCTATTTAAGCAATGCAAACGTTAAAGTAAATTGTTATTGGAAAATAGTTAAAGTCGCTAGATTGGCAACACTGAACAAACTTGTACAACATGGTCCGCGCATCACATATTTCACCTGTTTATGCGATGTTGCCAAATCCTTTTCACGTGAACTTAGATTACATTTGAACCAAGGTAATTGATCGCAGAAAAGTTTTATACAATAGAAGAAGTGTCTGAACTCGGTTCACTTTTCAATCTTCGATCAAAGTTGATCTTTAGTCAGGGAGTTTTATACAATTGGGCCTAAAGGTGCTAAGTGCCAAAAACAACTTTCTGAGATATTGATGAAAAACACATTGCGAAATGCATGTTGAGATAGCTACAACACAGTCTTTTGGCACATGAATGAGTCACTTACAATGAACTACAACAAAGACAATTTAGTATTATGTTCTCATGTGGATGTTCCTCGCTTAGATTGAATAAAATGAAATTTGAAAAATTGGCACTTAGCACATTTAGAATCTTGGGTTTTCAATTGCTTGTGTACATCTTAAGTATGATTAGTGAAATATGTTACTCGTTCTATATAGTCAGCGATGTACGCAATGGAAGGGGAAGGGGGCTGTCCACTCATCATCTCTCGGCTTAGTTGCCTCATGAGTGATGCATTATTGGCGTCACGAGGTTCCAACCTGTCTTCGGACACTGACCAAACAACAATAATGAAACCAGTTCTACTAAAATTAAATATCTAGGAATACTATTTGACCAGCACTTTAGATGGGACATACATATTGCATTTTTATGTAATACATTACGCAAAATTATATAATAGATTTGTTATACTTCGTTCTTACATCCCTATTAATATTTTAAGATTTATTTGTTTATCCTTCCTGCAGTCTGTATTACGTTATGTCATTGTTGGTTGGGGCATGTTTCCAAATCCTTAATAAAGCCGCTGAATTTACTTTTGAATAATCAAAATTTGTCTGAAAAAGTCCATTGATTACTCTACTAAGGCCCAGTTTCTTCAACCTTCGTTAAAATGCACCTAACATAGCGTTAATTAACTGTAAGTTAAAAGTATGAATTGCTGTTAAAAATATTGCATTTCTTCAACTTTACATTTTACATTTTAACATTCTGTTTGTTAACTCTCTGTTAGGACCAGCGATTCTAGAGTTTAACCATAACCTATAACCAAGTATAGGCTCACTTCTGTTTTCTGAACTCTGACAATTGCGATTCTCGCTTGTTTCCGTTGTTTGATTCAGAGAGGATAGAAGTCTTTCTATTCTCTCAGGTTTGATTTCTGCTTCTTTCCTCGTCTGTATCACAGTAACATGGAGCGGTGTATTGGTATTGTTGTTATGCAATGGAAAACACTGGAACAAAAAGAAACCGTGAGACTAATTTCTCTTGGGTTCGAAAGAAACCTTCTGCTGGAAATTATTTCGCAGTATAAACCAATTAATGTGAATAAACAAACAAACGGATCTAAGTTAAAAGCGAAAAGTGAGGCTTGGCAGAAAATAGCGTATACCTTTGTATGAACTTCTGGTCTGTCAAATCACAGAAATCATCCCCTCTGTTTATGTATTCATGGATATTATTTTCTAAATAATCCAGATATATAAGTTCAGCATCTAACGCACCAGCCATATTGGATACTTCTATGTCAACAGAGAGTTAAATGATTTAACTGCATGAAATTGGGCAGTTAAATTAACATAGGTTTTAACAGCCTGTTAATACTAACAGTAGTTGAAGAAATGCTTCAACTGTTAAGTTTACAGTTAAAATGGAATAACACACTGTTATAATTTAACAATGGTTGAAGAAACCGGGCCTAAATATCTTTATTTTCAAATAGGAGTAGATATATAAATATACATTACTGACCTTCTTTCATAAGAACGAGAAAAATTTCAACACATATTGGCATAATTATGGTACGAGAAGAAACATATTATTTCATTTTTACAGAATCCGAAAGTTCAAAGGCTTCTGGTGTGAAACATGTCTTTAACTATGACTTAAAACTATAAAACAAATTAATTTCTCAGTACCCTGTTTTAGCTAACATAAGTATGATTAAATTTGAACTGAAAATTAGAGAAATTATTAAGGGAACTTAACATAGGTTAGATAATTAATTGGTAATTATTATACTTTGGAATATTGGTTATAAACTTTTTCAAATTGTGATTGTTCTTTATCATAAGCTCATGTTTTTGTAATTGTGTTATATTATTGCTTATATTAATTGTATATTTTGTCTTCTTCTTTCTGCTTATCAGTTTTCTCTCGACCACGACCGTTTGCTCATACGGGGGTAAATTCCTTCATTTGTATTTCTGTTTTATGTATATGATAGTTTCTTAATGCATCTTTTTAATGTAAATAAATAAATAAATACATACATAAATAAATAAATAAATAAATAGATAAAGTGTTCTTGTATTCTTGTTTACTTAAATTGACCTTCCTATTTTGTGACATTTCTTTATACATCATAAACTGAATGTCTCTTGGGTGCTTAATATTACGTTCAGTCTTGACGAAACCTGGAAGTATTTTATAATTCCATAAATTTTTCATTCAGTTGGACATTCCACGTAGACAAATACGGAATTACAAAGTGTACGGAATATAAAAAAGTGAGTTATGCCTCCATTAGTGATTCTACATTCATTCAGCACTCCTAAGTGCTTGGGATTGTCGCTTGTCATATTAGCCAAGATGTGAGGCAGGAAACGTGACTGAACTTTACACATCCACCTCTATAGTCCGTTACAACGAATCATCAGAACGAAACAATAAGATATGCTTCTCAGACTAAGTTCTTCAAGCCTTCAGTTTAGGCCAGCGGCTCCCAACCTGAGGTTCGCGGACTCTCCTCGTGTGATTCGAAAGGGGTCCGAGAAACCAATGTGTGTTTTCAAATGCTATTTGAATTAAGTTTAACTGACTTTTTTCATATTCTTGAAATATGTTTTGCTTATCTCAGACATTTGGGACACAGAGTTTAACAGGAATGAGATCGCTTAAAGCAGAGTTTCTCAAACTTTTTTGAGGTGGGGACCACTTTGTTAAGTCAGAACAGTTTCGCGGACCACCTTACTCTTGTTCCCTTCGAAAGCAAATTTAGCATTTGTGTAGCATATTTTAATACCAGTATACTTATATTTTAAAATAGAATTAATTAATTATAATACTTTTGTAATCTATCACCACGGCATGGCGCGTCCTCAGGTTGCGGATAGAGGAGACGGCCTCCGGATATGGAGGGTAGCTGCGAATATATTGAATAAGCAGTTTTAATATGAATAACACTCGGGAGGAAATTAAACGCAGAATAAATATGGGAAATGCGTGTTATTATTCGGCTGAGAAGCTTTTGTCATCTAGTCTTCTGTCAAATAATCTGAAAGTTAGAATTTATAAAACAGTTATATTACCGGTTGTTCTGTATGGTTGTGAAACTTGGACTCTCACTTTGAGAGAGGAACAGAGATTTAGGGTGTTTGAGAGTAAGGTTCTTAGGAAAATATTTGGGGCTAAGAGGGGTGAAGTTACAGGAGAATGGAGAAAGTTACACAACGCAGAAATGCACGCATTGTATTCTTCACCTGACATAATTAGGAACATAAAATCCAGACGTTTGAGATGGGCAGGACATGTAGCACGTATGGGCGAATCCAGAAATGCATATAGAGTGTTAGTTGGGAGGCCGGAGGGAAAAAGACCTTTAGGGAGGCCGAGACGTAGGTGGGCAGATAATATTAAAATGGATTTGAGGGAGGTGGGATATGATGGTAGAGACTGGATTAATCTTGTTTAGGATAGGGACCAATGGCGGGCTTATGTGAGGGCGGCAGTGAACCTCCGGGTTCCTTAAAAGCCAGTAAGTAGGAGTAGTATTAAGTAATACTTTTGTAATTATATTTTTTGTAGCCAATCACAAGTAACTTATAAAAAATTCTGTGCATTGTTGATTCATCACTTGCCTGTTAGCAGTTAGTTGTTTGAAATCCTTCTTATGTGGTACACGCTAGTAGTTGTCCATGTCTCTGTTAAATAGTGCCCATTATAAATAATGGAAAACTGGCTTCGATCCGGATCTTTGAAAAGAAAGGAACATGATGATACGCTTCATTTAGGTAGTGCTAATAGTTCAGAAGCAGTGTGTGAAAAAATATATTAATTATAGTGCCATTAAATAAATATCTAGTACTATTAGTAGCTATTCAAAGAAAAAATACTTTCGTAAATATGACAAGAGTTATTTGGAACTTGGATTTAGTTGGTGTGGCAATGAAAGTAAACCAAATCATTGGTGCGTTGTTTGTTACGAAGTGCTTTCAAACGAGTGTGTGAAACCTGCGAAATTGAAACGGCACTTAGAGACGAAACACGCAAGTGTAAAAAGTAAACCTGTCGGATTTTAAAATAGACGGAGTGTAAAATTTCTTATATCGTCATATGGAAAAACAAGTAAAAAAATAGTGCAGAAACATGCCCGATTTTCAACAAGTAAAGATGCAATTTGGCAAGTTCTATTATTGATGTACGACGTACAGTACATGCCCATTTCAATGTGCATACTGGGTGTCGGCAAAAATATTAAGAAAGTTATTAATGCATGGAAAGGTTCGGTCCTTTATTGTCAAATCGGATGGTCCCTGGCTGGGTTACATGCGCGGGACCAGTTGTGCAGGGAAACGCCACATTCATTGTACTTTAAATCCCTATTTTGTTGCTGAGTGTTGAGTGGAAAGTAGGTAGATGGGTAGAGTAAACAATTTCATAAAAATTAGTCCTGGGAGAAAAAGTGAAAGTCGATTACCATGTGTCATTTCCAAACTCTGAGATTTCCAGCTGTAGTGTGATACGCAATTGAATTTTACTTTTTCTTCTGTCTTTTTTGAAGGGACTACAAGGGCAGAACTCGAGACCACAGGTGGTCCGCGGACCATAGTTTGAGAAACGCTGGCTTAAAGAACTACTGTTGGCTTGCAAGTCTGATATTTTTAGCTTTTTAAATTTCTATGAATTTCAGTTTTCACCGTACAGGGTAAGATTGAAGCACCAGTAAAGAAATTAAAGTTCTGGTCTTTGTGAGCTATCAATCGAATATTACATTCATTTTCCACACTTATTCACTTTCTAGCAAGAAATGAAGGTGGACTCTCGTCCGATATTGTGAAAATATATTATAAAAATTCTTGATTCATCGACATTAAAGGCATTCCTTCAATGGAATAAATAATTGGATGAAAAGCCCGTTCCTTGTAACAAACATAGTTTTCCCTTCAAAGAAGAAGAGGAGCTGTTAGAATTATCTTGTGATTATTGCTTAAAAATCCTGCTTCCTACTGTAATGGGCGTTCATTTCAAGTGTGTCATGACGTCACTGTTGATGAGTCAGCGATTTGAAACGAGTTTCAGCTTTTATGTCAGAGAAGTTGCCTATTAATCAAGGCGTTCAATCTGAACTTGAGAACGTGTACGGTATAACTTGGCGGTCTGTAAAGTCTGTGTGCTACCATAACCTCTTTCGAACTGTGTTTTGCGCGGGCAAGTCGTACGCAGGGTATTTGTTATCATCGGTTGCATACGGCAACATTCCACAATACAAATCAAATGCTCCGTGTCCATGTTCACCGTCGAAATTAATGCCAACAAATACGGAAGTAATCGTCTTAACCCTCTCCCCATATCCCGACAGTAAGGAAAAAAACTCACCTCAGTACATGTTTCGAAACAGTTCACATTCCTGCCACTACCGGCGTTGCCGTACGTATCGGTAAGTGCTCTTTAGAATGAACACCGTACTTTCTAGGCAACTTCTCTGGCACATAGGTAATACACCTCTGCGGAAGTGTAAGAAGATTGAATTTTCTAGGCACATTGATTAGCCACAGGACGGCATACAGCGAGCCATGACACACTTTGAACTGAACACGCAGTATAACAATCCTGTTGCAAGCTTGGTTGCATGCACAACCTCGACCTGTGAATTCTTATGTTCCCCGAATTGCAATAAAACTCTTAATTGCATTAACATCAACATACTTATGTCAGTAGCCTATATATTTTTCTCTTAGATTTTCCTGAAGAACAGTAATATAGAAGTCAACTTAACGAGGATGGTTGAGTGGAAGAAAAGGCCTTACTTTCTTAACTCTGCAAGAAAAAATAAAGCATTATTATTATTATTATTATTATTATTATTATTATTAATACCGAAAAGTTGTTTTTAGTGCGGCATTTATCTGTCCATATGCCTGTATCCATGTATGGTTTCTAGTCTTGAAGGACGTTGTGCACTTAAACAATCTACGAGATAATTGAGGAATGATAAACTTAGAATTAGAATTAGCCCGTAGAATCCCTGTAGGGCAAGGGCCTCTTGGCTGGCAAGGTGGCTATTCTGGCATTCCCGCGTAGCCAGTTCGGGAAAGATCCTCATTCTTTTGATGCTGCATCTATCAGTAGTCTCTACTCTCGGCGGTCCTTGGCTGTTGCCGTCCAGTTGGATCCAAAGTGAAGTTTCAGATCGTCCGCCCATCTTTTTTTCTGTCGGCCTACGCTCCTTTGTCCGGTTCTTGGGTCCCAGGCTATTGTTTTGTACGCCCATATGTGTAGTAGGCTATTAATACTTTACTTTTAATTTACAGTCGCTTGTGGAATTCCTATGGAAGTCAATCTAAAGTGACACTTAACTGTAATTTGTTTCTTAGATTACCATGACGCCCGCTCCTCGCAAGTAGTGCTCCTGGTGGACGCAGGATGGCACGCGAGGCGCTGCCGGTGCTGGCTGCCGTGGCGTTCTGGCTCATTGCTGTGGGAGTGTGCTCGTCCAAGCGCCTTACGCACCTACGGCACCAGCAGGAGGATCTGTCGACAACGGACGATGTGTTCGCGCCCCAGCGCCGCGGGTCGGCCGACCGCTTCGACTACGTGCAGCGCCGCGGCGGCAAGCTCAAGAAGCACCAGGTCCCCGTACAGCCCTACGAAATCCCCAAAGAGAGGAAGCCTAACATCATCCTGATCCTCACAGATGACCAGGACGTGGAGTTGGGTGAGTCGCGACTATGTGATACACATGTTAGATTTATATCTTCACGATGCTCAGGATCTTTAAGGACTGGTTTAATAAAAGTACATTAATTTTTCATAATGTGGTTTATTAATTTTTACAATTTGTGTTACTGGTATGTGCAAAGTGCAATCAATATATTTCCGAATTACACTTGTATTTGTTGTAATTGCGCTTGTCACTGAAGATCTTTACTTCCAAGCCTGTTGAGTCAGTTAAACAAGGACCTATTGCAATTTTTCGTGGAAGCTCTCCATATACGCCTTATGCCTAGTCTTCTGCTCTGCGTTTCAAGTGACACATTTAGTACAGATTCCAGGCATTCCTTGGTTCTAAATAACTTCTCCGTTTCCCATGTCCTGTATGTTGCCTACATTGAGGAGAGTCCGGGAACTTATTGATCGCCCTTTGTAGAGCAATACAATACAATAGAATAAGCGCGAACTGAATGGACATAAAATAAAATGTGTTACTTTTAATGGGACTGGATAGTGATTAGTGGTCAGAAATATGATTTTTCATCGTGTCTTTAAAAAGTACAAAACTCACACACACACACACACACACACAGATACATACACACACAGATATACAGTATGTTAATAAAGTATGGAATATTGTTAATAACTTTATACATTTATTTTATGAAAAAAAAAAAAAAACAAAAACAAAAGTTGTTGGAGATATCTAACTAAAAGTTATGACTATGGTCTCACAAAAGTATTAATTCATGTACAGGCACCCTATATTAAATTTTACATAGCCTATTTGAAATCTCCATTCAATTTTACATACAAATAGAATTTGACTCAGCATAAATGGTGAATACTCTCTTGTAAATGTTATGGTTCTTCCAAGTGCTTTTATTAATGTAACCACTGTTGCCAACATATCACCCTACAATCTCGATAACTTTTCAAAAAAAAAAGTAGCTAAATCTCTCGAAAGTTTGTTAAAAAATCCCCAGAAATGTCGCTAAAATTTAATAATAAATATCACTAAATAAAACTAAAAAAAAAAAAGTATACATATGCGGAGAAAAATATAATTTCCTCGTCGTCACCCTCTTCTGCGGAGTCTGGTTGTATTGTTGACGGCTGTGATGTTGAGGTGGAAGGTTTGGGAACAACTGATTGTGAATACACTACGCTTGATCCAATCATTGACACTACACTTTCTGGCAAATTGTAAGTGTGGAAATTTTCACCCAAGCGTTTGACCACAATTTTTTTTTTTTTTTGTGAAACCTAACATTTTTTAAATCTTATATATTAAAATAATTATTAAAACCAGCAAAAACTATAGTCCAATTTGCTTCACACGAACTGTTGGCACAAAATTCCAAAACTCAATTGCCACAGGTCGGTTCGGAGTGGAAAATCTCCGCGTTGCGAGGAAGAACCAAGAATTAGTTGCACTTCACGACTCGTCAGGTGACAATCAAAGTTGCCGCCGTTTACGGGTGTTGGAGCAGTAGCATTGAGAGAGAGACCTAACCCGTGAGAATCATTGAATCAGCATCTTTCACCCCTGATCACTGATCACAAATATATGAGATCAGGGCTTTCACGTATGAATCATTAGACGACTCAGTCATGAACCCATGCCTCTTCTAAAACTAAGAAGTGCACGACTTCAGTTGAATGTTTTAACTTAAAAGAAAGGAAAAAGTGGAAGAATATAAAAATCAGCAGAAAAGTCGCTAATCGTATTTTACAAAATTTGTCGCCGAGACTGATACAAAATTCCCTAGATTTAGCGACTTATCGCTAAATATGGCAACACTCAATGTAACACAAAATAAATGTGTGTATTCATATGGAATAGGGCATGAAACAAACAAAACAATAACATAAATCAACAATGACTCCTTTTCAATCCTGAGTTTAAAACTGTTCATCATGTTTATTTGCCTTGATTACTATTTTGTATCGCGTTCGTAGAATACAGCCATAGACAATGCCACGGGAGGTTTCGATTTTACCCAGAAATTTGAGCAACTACATTACGATTGCATTTATTAGGACTGTTTCTGTACTGACGCATATTGTTAAATAATAATACTTATATTGAATTTACTAACTCCTTCTATTTCATTGTCTGACATTGCCTTCGCATCCTGCTATATGAAATGCATGGTAGAAATTAATTATTAATGAAACACCAAAATTAGACAGAAATTTTAAGGTTTAACTTTATATTCTTACCTGGG
Organism: Periplaneta americana; assembly: GCF_040183065.1. Classification (NCBI taxonomy): domain Eukaryota; kingdom Metazoa; phylum Arthropoda; class Insecta; order Blattodea; family Blattidae; genus Periplaneta; species Periplaneta americana. The sequence continues at coordinate 149,071,740 of NC_091123.1, forward strand.
CACTTTTATTTAATAACAATATTGAAGAATTTTCTTGATTGCTTCATATGTCTTGAAATTTCTAATTTGTTTGAACTATAGATGGGATAAACTGTTCTTTTTAAGAAACAGTTTAGACTGTAACTGTTTCATGAACAAAACTGTTCCAAAATAACAGTTTAAAAAAATAGTTTCATAAGAATATGTTTACAACGTGAGTGCCAAGTGTTCCAACTAATCTCTCATCTGCTTTGGGAACATGTTTCAAAGGCCTTGAATCGTCTTTAAATGAGCTGTTCAGTGTATTATGACAATGAAAGTCATTTTTCGTAGGTTACTGTTAAGGGTACAGTAAATAACTACAATTCAAAATAAATCGATTTTAGTAAAAATAACGCATATAGGCCTAAGAGAGTTTAATAACGATGACATTAACTGATGATATTTTTCGCGGTATATTAATAATTAACATCAACATCTAGGTTATTTAGCGTCTGAACGATATAAAGGTGATAATGCCGGTGAAATGAGTCCGGGGTCCAGCACCGAAAATTACCCAGCATTTGCTCGTATTGGGTTGAGGGAAAACCCCGGAAAAAACCTCAACCAGATAACTTGCCTCGACCGGGATTCGAACCCGGGCCAGCTGGTTTCGCAGCCAGACGCGCTGACCGTTACTCCACAGGTGTGGATAATTAATATTATGTTAGGGCACCATGAACATAATCTCCATCAATGGACAGCTAATAAAATATCAGATTTATTAGGCCTTAGGGAATTTGATTCGTACAATTAAATTGCGCGATCTTACATAGGCTACTGTTGCACGAAGGCCGTGTGGAACATAATATTATATCTACTTTCAATTGGAGGTTAATGATAGCGCTACATGTGGCATTTGCAGACAACAAAGAAGAGGAAAACTGTTTAGAAATTGAACTGTTTAACTGTTGGAACCATGTGGAACGTTGAAGTGATCACTGGAGCAGTGTAACATTCTGGAACAGTTGGAACAGGTTATATCACGAAACAGTTTCAATTGTGAAACAGTTTCAAATAAACTGTTCCAGCATTTTTTTTTATACCCATCTCTAGTTTGAACACGGAATTAATTGCTTTAAAACCATCGCTTTATTTATTTATTTATTTATTGTTGATGTTAATGCGTGTTATCTAGAATATGCCATTAGGAAAGTTCAGGATAACAGGCAGGGTTTGGAATTGAACGGGTTACATCAGCTTCTTGTCTATGCGGATGACGTGAATATGTTAGGAGAAAATACACAAACGAATAGGGAAAACACGGAAATTTTACTTGAAGCAAGTAGAGCGATCGGTTTGGAAGTAAATCCCGAAAAGACAAAGTATATGATTATGTCTCGTGACCAGAATATTGTACGAAATGGAAATATAAAAAATTGGAGATTTATCCTTCGAAGAGGTGGAAAAATTAAAATATCTTGGAGCAACAGTAACAAATATAAATGACACTCGGGAGGAAATTAAACGCAGAATAAATATGGGAAATGCGTGTTATTATTCGGTTGAGAAGCTCTTATCATCCAGTCTGCTGTCCAAAAATCTGAAAGTTAGAATTTATAAAACAGTTATATTACCGGTTCTTCTATATGGTTGTGAAACTTGGACTCTCACTCTGAGAGAGGAACATAGGTTAAGGGTGTTTGAGAATAAGGTGCTTAGGAAAATATTTGGGGCTAAGCGGGATGAAGTTACAGGAGAATGGAGAAAGTTACACAACACAGAACTGCACGCATTGTATTCTTCACCTGACATAATTAGGAACATTAAATCCAGACGTTTGAGATGGGCAGGGCATGTAGCACGTATGGGCGAATCCAGAAATGCATATAGAGTGTTAGTTGGGAGACCGGAGGGAAAAAGACCTTTAGGGAGGCCGAGACGTAGATGGGAGGATACTATTAAAATAGATTTGAGGGAGGTGGGGTATGATGATAGAGACTGGATTAATCTTGCACAGGATAGGGACCAATGGCGGGCTTATGTGAGGGCGGCAATGAACCTTCGGGTTCCTTAAAAGCCATTTGTAAGTTGTAAGTTAATGCGTGTTATTATTCGGTTGAGAAACTCTTATTATCCAGTCTGCTGTCCAAAAATCTGAAAGTTAGAATTTATAAAACAGTTATATTACCGGTTCTTCTGTATGGTTGTGAAACTTGGACTCTCACTCTGAGAGAGGAACGTACGTTAAGGGTGTTTGAAAATAAAGTGCTTAGGAAAATATTTGGGGCTAAGCGGGATGAAGTTACAGGAGAATGGAGAAAGTTACACAACGCAGAACTGCACGCATTGTATTCTTCACCTGACATAATTAGAACATTAAATGCAGACGTTTGAGATGGGCAGGGCATGTAGCACGTATGGGCGAATCCAGAAATGCATATAGAGTGTTAGTTGGGAGACCGGAGGGGAAAAGACCTTTAGGGAGGCCGAGACGTAGATGGGAAGATAATATTAAAATGGATTTGAGGGAGGTGGGATATGATGATAGAGACTGGATTAATCTTGCACAGGATAGGGACCGCTGGCGGGCTTATGTGAGGGCGGCAATGAACCTTCGGGTTCCTTAAAAGCCATTTGTAAGTAAGTAAGTAAGTTAAATTACTATTCATAGCAACATGTCCGTTTTTATTTCATTGTCTGCTTAGGAGGAAACAAATCAAAATTGATAATATTAAAATTATAGTTTTGCAATGAAAGTTGGCTATGATTGGTTCAAATTCAACGAATTTTAACACTCAATTGGTGAATAGATACTTGAGTGAAATAGCTTTACAAATCCAACTCCTACGTTTTCAGCGAGTATGACACAGATATTACGATCTCTGACATTGTTTAAAATGAGTGGGCTGTTGTTTATTATGAAATGCGCTTCTACAAGTTGGTGGTAGCCAAGCATGAAGACCGGCTGCATTGTCAATGGCTTTCTTCATACTTTTTGCAAATCTGTTTACGTTCCAGCTGCTTTTGATGACCACAAGCACATTCTGAAACCGGTCGTGTCTTGTGAAGCACCTTCGAGTGCATCTCAACAGCCATACTTGAGAAACAAAAGCGTCATGCATGCTTCAGGAGGCTTTGAAATACTTTCATTGTCACTACATGGTCACTACAACAGCCTGCTATTAACAATGAAGAGGGCGCTTTGTTTCTAACATGATTTGACTACAAACATTCCCACGACCACAGTTGCAGAATAGAACGTCTGTTTGCAAAAGTATCCTATGCCTATGGCTTCTGTAAGACATCAATAGATATTTCACGCTGCAGGTTCGGCTTCAAATCTCAGAAAGTTTAAGTGGACTTTATGACAACGTTTTTGAAAGGATTGCTGAAGAATTATTTTTATACTTATCTTCGCTGTTATTTGGTCTTGATGACATTGGTTATGCGTATACCGGGAACGGAAGGTTTCGCCTAATTTTAGGTAATGATACTGCTATTACCTAACTAGTTGCGTAATGTAAAAGTGCATTTTTGTGTTTTGTTGTACTGATATGTTGCGATATGAAGTATTTAGCTGTAGTCCCGACGCTATTATTTCCGGCGTGACTCCGCCTCTTTGCTTACGTCTTAGAAAGTGAAGGCTCTATAAAATCTAGGTAGGTAGTATCGTTCGCCATTTTTGTTCTTACTTTGCCGAGCTACCATACGAGGAATCTATTTGCCACACCGTTAAACATTATCATGTCATAGCTTCTATGATAATAAATCAAACGCAATGTAATTCAGGAAATAATTGAGCGGCAAATAACGTCTTCGTGTGCTTTCTGCGAACGCCAACGAAAGAGCTTAAAATGGCGGGCGATTATATTAAGTATTTATCGAGCCTTAAGAAATGAATCAGCGAATCACAAGACGCACACGTTTAAATGTAGCCGACCTGCAACGCAATTGGCTGCCGGAAATTAGAGCGACGGGACTATAGCTACAACAACGTTGCAATGAAAACTGAAAGAAAAATAACCGTTAAAAAAACGTTAGACCCGCACTCATTGTTGCCTTGTCAAATAAACACAATAATATACATTCGGTGAAGTCACTTTCATTGTAGCGGTTATGAAATAAATTAAAATATACCTGCAGGCAATTTTAATAATAGATAAATAATAAAATAAAGGCAAAAAAGCATTTATTTCGTAAATTAGGCATTTATAATAAAAAAGGCAGAAAAGGGAAACATAAAACTTTGACGTTTCAATCACAAAGGTATAGGGGAGAGTTGGGTAGTATCGGACATCGGGTAATAACGGACAGTGAGTTTCTTTCATCTACAACCAGATGATAGTATCTGAATGACATGGTTACGTTTCTGTGATGACGTAACCACGTCATTCAGGTACTACCATCTCTGGTAGATGAAAGAAACGCACTTTCCGATATTACCCGATGTCCGATAGACCTACTACCCAACTCTCCCCTAATTCGTACTGTACAGATTTTCGGATAAATCGCAATATAGCGAACGCCAGTAGGGGAAGTTATCCCCACCCACATGAAATGTGTATTCGACACAACACTCGCCTATCACGTAGAGTGTCTGATCACACTATAAGAAGAATCAGTAGGGACAACTCTTGTCGGCACCTTTGATGTTGTTGGTACTAAATTCAAGCTCAGTAAGGTCTAGTTCTCAATGAATCCAACTATGTCGCTAGTATCAAACCACTATCAAAATATTAGTAAAATATTTATTTATTTATTTATTTATTTATTTTATTTATTCAGTAATACGAATAATCTTGTATGTATATTATCTATCATTAATATTATGTCGCTAGGAAGTCAAAATACTTATATCCATTGTTGACGTTTATGTTCGCACTTCACCGCAACGGACGCCATGATGTATTATGTTGTACTTGGATCAATTTTACCAACATAAGGCTCAAACAGTGACTTGAACGTTAGCGTCAATTAGTGAATATTTTCATGATGATTGCATACGGAAGTAATTAATGTTATGGTTATATTGCCATTCCTTTGCCTCATGTCTTTAAAATTGTTAAAAGATGAGTAATGAATGTTTTCAGTTAATATTAACTTATGGCAGCCCTGCGTAGATGGAGATCCATCTGGTGGAGGTTCCAGATAATACACCCGGTTTCGTGACTCAGAATTTGTTCCCACGAAATGGCTTAGGTGTATTTACTGTATGTTCTCTATACTGTGGTCTGATGAGCTAGTAGGGGAAAAGTGGAAGGGGTCGTGGGCGGAGCTTCTACTTTCACTATATTGCGATTTGCCCAGATATTCTTTCGGAACAACTGGATAATACCCACGGCAGAGCAATGTCGATAGTCGACGTTACTCGCTGGCCACTAATCACCAGGCCGTACCGAGCCGTGCCAAACAAAACACAATCGAAATGGTGGTAGTAAAATTCGCGACTATATTCTTAAATAATTCACTGCATTAGTCAAGTGCAAGACTTCTGGCTTCTGTTGCATTCAAACAATTATAAAATACGATAATTTGATCCAGGGAGCATCCGTTTTCGATGCAAAGATAATTTGTTTGGCTTGTTTCTTAAATAAAATTACAAAATGGCGTTCCTGTGTTTAATATTTAATAAAAAAAGAAATATAGCAAAACTGTTTTGTCTCGAGACTCTCATCTAAGTCACGTAATAGGTTACGTAATCTACTTCAATATATTTGCGCAAATATATTTTGTAGCTAACAGTGGTGCTATCTCTCAGTAATGTTCAGAACGAAGGAGGTAGAGAGAGAAAAGAAACAAATTTCTCCCTCCAACGACGCCACACGCCAACGTCGTGTTCTTATGTTGGCAAGATTGTGTATTTACTTAAATTTGGTGCTAAACGTAACGGCACGGTTCAAAGATACCGTGGGAATTCTCCAGTTTAGCGTTTCTTTTTCAAAATGAAGATAGATTTAACACATTTAGGCCCGATTGTATAAACCATTTAATCTTAGATCAGAGGTTAAATTGATCCTTGTTTCAGCTGAACTTGGAATTTTGTGTTGTATAAAGTCTAATCTCAGATTAATTTGTCTCAAACTAAAGTCAACTTTGACTGAAGAAATTTCTCCGATTAAGTTAGATGATCCAAGTTCAGTTATTTCTTTTCTGTTTGAAATACACGAGTGACAGATTGTGCAAATAAAATATCCATTATTATTAATATTAATAGATATGATAGGTACATTTATATATATTTCTTTCAATTTCTTGCCTTAATACACAAACAATCTTATATTTTATAAGGCTCTATCGTGTTCAGCAGTATCAAATAACATAACCTATAATTATATTATGTTTATAACAACCATTAATTATTAACGGATATGATAGGTACATTCATAAATTTTCAATTAACTGTATTACTAAACGAAAATTGTCGTTTTATAAAGCTTTATTATGTTTAGCACTATCAAACACCATAACATGATAACAACTCGGAGAACAGTAACCTTCTTCTTATTGTCAGCCATTATTTACATTGCACAAAAAACCAGTGTCTCCAACAGAGTGTACGGAAAGTCGCCAAAAAGTAGTTGTAAAGTCGCTAGATTTCTCATTATCGACAAAGAAAGATTAAATTTTGTCACTATGGGGTGCTAAAAAGGTCGCTAAATTCCTATTTAAGCAATATAAAAGTTAAAAGAAATTGTTGTTCAAAAAGAGTTAAAGTCGCTAGATTGGCAACACTGAACAAACCTGTCCGCGCATCACGTTTTTCACCTGTTTATGCGATGTTGCCAAATCCTTTTCACGTGAACTTAGATTGCATTTGAACCAAGGTAATTTGATCGCAGGAAAGTTTTATACAATAGAAGAAGTGTCTGAACTCGGTTCACTTTTCGATCTTCGATCAAAGTTGATCTTTAGTCAGGGAGATTTATACAATTGGGCCTTAAAAAGGCATTCTGCCAAAGTTCCGGTCTCTGGTTATCAGACTCGTATTGTGATATGTACTAATACCGTAAATAACTATAACACACTATGTTTCTGTGTCAGTATAACTAATGTTGTTATATCGAATGAGAAATGAAAGTATTCTCAAATAAACCCAAGAGGGAACACTGAAGGGATGCCGTTGCCGTGCAGGGTCGCTGAACTTCATGCCGCGGACGCTGCGTCTGCTGCGGGACGGCGGCGCCGAGTTCCGGCACGCGTACGTGACGACGCCGATGTGCTGCCCCTCGCGCAGCTCGCTGCTCACCGGCATGTACGTGCACAACCACGAGGTCTTCACCAACAACGACAACTGCTCCAGCGCACACTGGCAGGCCACCCACGAGACGCGCTCCTTCGCCACCTACCTCTCCAACGCGGGCTACCGGACGGGTGAGTGACCAGTTTATACCTTCCACCCTAAAAATCTGTACATCAAAAGAACCCAGAAAAGTAAAAGTAGAAATACGTAGTTGATAAAATAATTAGTGCAGGTGTTGAAAGTTGCTGGTCGCCATTTTCATTTACAAATACAGTGAAACCTCTCCTTGCGGACACTCCCAAGATACGGACATTCCTCATATACGGACTGATTTTTATGTTCCAACGGAAATAAAATATAAATAATGATAAATTTAACTCTCGTTTACGGACACTCTCAGACATGGACAAGGACAGCTGTTTCACAGTCCTGAAGCTTGTTTTACCTCCTGACTGCGGATATAACTTGGATTTCAAAACCTAATATGTTACAAAAATGAAAAATTTAATACAAAAATTCCTTAACATGAAACGGGTGGATAAACAAAGTCATTAAATTTAACCTGTCTGATGGGTCCAGGTTTCCGCGATCGCGAAACTGTATTCGACACATGATAAGATTAGTAAGATTATTCTCTTCACTTCAATCAATTCTGTTTCGAGAGACATGACATCTGAACGTAAAGGTTAAGTTGAAAACTGTAACTTAAATTACAGTACTGCATAACTGTATACTTAAAATAAAACTGCATGGCACAGTACTCTATTTTCCTTTTTCGGTCTTATCTACTGTAGATCAAAGTTGCAAAGAATTTGTATTTAGAATTAAGCTATAGTAATACATTTCATTTAAAGCGTGAAGGGATACATAATCCACAATACAAATTTACTGTTAGATTGGAGAGCCTCCCTCCCAATAAAGGACACCTCCCAGATGCGGACAGATTGTCACGTCCCTTCGATGTCCGTAAATGAGAGGTTTCACTGTAGTTGAAACACGCATTGCAATGCTTGAATCAATCTTCTTGTGCTTCCTGTAAGTCACCAAGAGATGTCAGCAGCTTGACAAGCACTGTAGTGTGAATACAATATAATAATAAATCAAACTCAGGAACAGTTTTATTTCTAATAAGAAAGATACAAATCCAATAACAACAAACCGTTGTCAAGGAGAGCTATAATTTTCATGACCCACTCTGTTGTGTAATGAACACAGGCATAGGCCAGTCGTGAATGCAGAACTCAGAGCCCTACAGCACAGAAAAGAAGTGATCGATAACGATTCCATCTAGTAGCCAATTTAAAACTAAATGCATTTATAAAGTATAGTAGACTATACTCCAGGACCCAGGAGGTGGAAACTGATTTGTAAAAATTTAAATATATAAGAAGAAAAAAAATTCTTCCTTTTACAGAACAGATATTTTAACGATTGAACCAGAGCTTGTTAACCTGAATGTTACTTTTAAAAATAATTACTGAAAAACAAACATATCTTGAGATGTTTTATAGGCCTACGAAGAGTGTAGAGAAGTTTTGTAGTATGGATATTCTTGTACGGTATGTTTTATACAAGGAGTGCTTTATGTGGATTGTATTTCTACCATTCACTTCTTCGGTAGTTTTTGCTCTAAATATTTAATGCGAATTGTTATTACAGGTATTTTTCTGTACCGCATATGTTTTATATGGGATATTCATTCGCGAAATGTTTTTGAAAAAAAGGTTTTATACACTTATTTTATGCCGAATGTTTACACGTGATATTCTTACACCAGATCTTTTGCACGTGACGTTCTCAGATGAGATCTTTGTACGTGAAGTTCTTAAATGAGATCTACAAGAGATGTTTGTAGGGATATTTACACGAATTGTTTTACACGATATGTTTGTGCGTGATTTTCTCACAGGAGATGTTTATGCGTAATGTTCTTACACGAGATGTTTGTTCGTGATGTTCTTACACGAGATGTTTGTGCGTGATGTTCTTACACGAGATGTTTGTGCGTGATGTTCTTACACGAGATATTTGTGCGTAATGTTCTTACACGAGATGTTTGTGCGTGATGTTCTTACAGGAGATGTTTGTGCGTAATATTCTTACACGAGATATTTGTGCGTAATGTTCTTACACGAGATGTTTGTGCGTGATGTTCTTACACGAGATGTTTGTGCGTGATGTTCTTACACGAGATATTTGTGCGTGATGTTCTTACACGAGATATTTGTGCGTAATGTTCTTACACGAGATGTTTGTGCGTGATGTTCTCACACGAGATGTTTGGTCATGATGTTATTACACGAGATATTTGTGCGTGATGTTCTTACACGAGGTGTTTGTGCCTGATGTTCTTACACGAGATGTTTGTGCGTGATGTTCTTATACGAGGTGTTTGTGCGGGATGTTCTTACACGAGATGTTTGTGCGTGATGTTCTTACACGAGATGTTTGTGCGTAATGTTCTTACACGAGATGTTTGTGCGTGATGTTCTTACACGAGATGTTTGTGCGTAATGTTCTTACACGAGATGTTTGTGCGTGATGTTCTTACACGAGATGTTTGTGCGTAATGTTCTTACACGAGATATTTGTGCGTGATGTTCTTACACGAGATATTTGCGCGTAATGTTCTTACACGAGGTGTTTGTGCGGGATGTTTTATATGAGGTATTTACATGGAATTCGCGGTCTAAGGCATCCCGCCTAGGACTAGCGGTACGGAATGCGCGCTGGTTCGAGTCCTCATGGGGGAAGAAATTTTCTCATGAAATTTCGGCCAGTGTATGGGACCGGTGCCCATCCAGCATCGTGACGCACTTGGGGAGCTACGATAGGTAGCGAAATCCGGTTGCGAATACCAGTTATAACGGCTGGGGGATCATCGTGCTAACCACACGATACCTCCATTCTGGTTGGATGATCGTCCAATTCTACTTCGGTATGTAGGCATGAGGCCAGCAGCCGGCTGGTCGGTCTAGGTCTTTCACGGGCTGTAGCGCCACGGATTATTATTATTATTTACATGGAATATCATATGAAAGATATTCTTTCGTGGAATAGTCTATCTTACACAAGGTTTCTTAATTTACTGTTGCTTTATAACAGTGTTGTCAGACACAGCCTAAACGGAGCGGAGCGCTCCACTATAACTCGTTGCATGCTCCGGTGCTTCCACAGACATAAGCAAGTTCACGCTCCGACTGGACGTCTCTAGCACCACAACCGGTTTCGGAGCTTACAACTCTGACACTACTGCTTTATAATGATAATCGTAGTACATTCAGGTGCCTTTTTAAGCAGCGGTGTAAGTAATATTTTTAATGTGTTAGTAGTTACATATTCAGGAACTCGAGAGCTGCATATTTCGCAGTAGACTACAAGGATTAGCCTTTATCCCTAGACAGCTCCTGTTACATTATAACGCGATACACAGAAACGTCCGATATGTGTCACTCCCTCAACGGGTGGTAATAATTCAAAGCCTCCTATACATCCACCGCCACAGCTGAGCGTCGAGAAGGAATTGCAGGATCGATATGCAAACGGTCACGGGTTAATTATACCTGCAGTATAACTACGATAATTGTCAGTCCACCATTTCTCTTTATCTTGCAAAACTGCAAGCTTTAAAATGGCTATTCCCATTATTTTATAAATGCTGGTCAGTCTTGTTCGGTGATAAATCATGTATGTAACAGAGAATGAATTTCAATGTTGAATAACATCTGCAGTTGACAGTGTCGTTAAATATGTTGCTAGTGTCTTAACCGTTTCCAGGACAAGTATATGGTAACACGAAGCGCTTGTTCTGTATGAGAAAACGCATTTGCCTGTTTAACATTGATTTCTTTGACTTCTCAGCAATGGATCTGTATAATTTCTACTTCTACATTTTTACAGCAATTAGGCTGAAACTTTTACCACATATTTCTTACAATGTGGACATGCAATACACAAATTTTCCCTTTGATATTCAAATTAATTTGTTTATAATTAATTTTTTGTTGTTTTTTTTTTAAATACTGAATTATGATTGTCCCTATTTTCAAAGTTTACATAATATTTCTTTAAATTTATATTTAATTTATTCCTGATATGTGTATGTAAAATATGACACATGCTTTTCATATTTTTCAAATTACGTTTTGAGAAAAAAATATTTACTCTTTTAGTTTTTAATTTTTAATTTTTTTTTTAACTTATCATATTCTCAACACATAGTGATTTCAGTAGCAAAATAAAACACATGTGTCAGTTTACTTCACATGCTTTTGTGGACTTGTGTGCAAAATTTCACTGAGATTGAAGAAAAACTGCATTCATTAGAGCATTTTGAATGTTATAAAATGTTGAAAATTGGAAAATCGAGAAAACAAGTAACTTATCAAAGTACAACATGTATACATGATAAATACCATCGATATCCTTCCTTTCTATACAGGTCTATCACACACATTCTTCTCCTACATAACAGCGCGGAATATGAACTGATTGAAAAGTAAAATTAGTTAGAATGAAGCATAAAGTCTGTCAGAATGACAGCTGAGTGTCAGTTTAAAGGACTGGAGCTCGACGCACGCGCTGGTTCCTTTAAGAGGTTAGGTACAGCTTACAGCAGTAAAATTTTTAGAAATATTCAAAACATTTTTTCTCCATTACTGTATCTTGTACAATAATGAAAATTGATATGTTGTAAAATACTGTCCTTCTGCTATATGAAAAAAAAAATATATATATTTTTACGATTCAAAAAAAAATACAGTATATTTATGTTTTTTTTTTTTTTTTCAAAATTCAAAATGGTGGCAGTTTACTGTGCAGTGATGAAGCGTTTCCCTCATAACTCATAAACTTGTTAACTTTTCACGTTCCCTCTCTTTTATTTTATTGCTGAAACTCACATGTACAATATCACGCTCTTTCAACTACATTCCTTAATAAATAATATTTTTTTTTTATTTTGTGTTAGAAGAAAATACTGATATTTGACCATTTTTTTAATTAATTTATTTTTATCAGACAATCTATCAAAGGTAGAGAAGTGATCTTGCATCATATTATAGATACGACATGCATAAATACAGACAAAAAATTTCATCACAGAATGTTGGATAGTTTTTGAGTTATGTGAGAAACGCTTCATCACTGAATAGTGAACTGAATTTTGATTTAAAAAATGTAAATAATTTTTTTAAATCGTAAAAATATTTTTTTTTTTCATATAGCAGAAGGACAGTGTTTTACACATACTAATTTTCATTATTGTACAAGATACAGTAATGGAGGGAAAAAATGTTTAATATTTCCAAAATTTTACTGCTGTAAGTTGTACCTAACCCCTTAAGTTTGTCCTGAGGGGCTTTAAATTGTCATAGGGTCAAAATAAGCACAGATATAGAAAACTGAAACATTATTTTATTTTTTGGAGTTAAAAACAAAATTACCATTTTTTAATGTTTTTTTTTTTTTTCGATATTTTCACCGATCCATAGCCGTAATAGGCTCAGGACTCATACTTTCACATCAGTTTGAGAACTTATCAAGTTCTCTTTTGTTGTTGTAACCTTTAATTCGCACTTTCTTAAAACATTAGTTAGAATATCTCCGTTAATAACGCATGACATGGCGAGGCCAGAAAAATCAACAACCGTGCTTCAAACAGGATACGAACCCGTGTCGCCGAGTTGAAGGACCTTCCACAAACAAGAATCATCTGCCTACTTCGTAGCCAATCAGGCAACACAGACCTTGAGTCTGTCGGCGGGATCAAAGAATCACAAAGAGGCTTTTGTCAACAGTTAACAAGGGTTGAGGCGGAAAACGGTTTATGTAAACTTCTTGAGCTTAGAGCATTTATTTTTGCTATAGTTTGCGAACATGTTTCGCAAACTAAATTTTTTACAACTGCATTTCGTATCCGTCAGTAGGAATTGGATAACAACTTAAAATATTGTATGTCATGATTTTTTATTTTAGTAGGTTATTTTACGATGCTTTATCAACAGCTTAGGTCTGAATGAGACGGTGCCGGTGAAATGAGTCCTGGGTCCAGCACCGAAAGTTACCCAGCATTTGCTCATATTGGGTTGAGGGAAAACCCCGGAAAAAACCTCAACCAAGTAATTTGCCCCGACCGGGAATCGAACCCGGGCCACCTGGTTTCGCAGCCAGACGCGCTGACCGTTACTCCACAGGTGTGGACTGTATGTCATGAAGATTATATTTCATTTCATTTAGTGTTCTGCCCAAGGACAGGTCTTTCACTGCAAACCCAGCTTTCTCCAATCCTTCATTTTTGTTTCCTCATATGATCCATATATCTTAATGTCGTCTATCATCTGATATCTTCTTCTACCCGGAACTCTTCTCCCGTTCACCATTCCTTCCAGTGCATCCTTCAATAGGCAGTTTCTTCTCAGCCAGTGACCCAACCAATTCCTTTCTCTCTTCCCGATCAGTTTCAGCATCATTCTTTCTTCACCCACTCTTTTCAACACATCTTCATAAGATTATATTACATAGGCCTACTTTTTTATAATGCCTTTTACGCGTTTCGCAGCAATTGAATTATGCTGGGAAGGTGCTTATGTTTAACAGCTAATTTTCTTGAATAAAAGTATCACTCAAGAGATATACACAAATGAATTATTCACTGTACACTTACATGAGAAGTTATACTTTAGTTTTCTCAGTTGCACACAAGAAACGTTTATATTTTCTCATTAGAAATTTAGTAAGTATATACATAACATAGTCATCCTGAGTGGTGCAGTGGGTATAGCGCTGGCCTTCTATACCCGATGTTGCGGGTTCGATCCCGACCAGGTCGATGGCATTTAAGTATACTTAAATGCGATAGGCTCATGTCACTAGATTTAGTGGCATTTAAAAGAACTCCTGCGTGACAAAATTCCGGCACACCGGCGACGCTGATATATCCTCGACAGTTGCGAGCGTCGTCAAATAAACCATAATTTAATTCTTCCGTTCTTGTATAAGATGGAGTGAAGCGTTCAATTGAAAGGCTTTTTGGAAAAACAACTATAGTCCAAAAACATATAGGCTACATTTTCGGAAGAAACAAAAAACTATTTCTGGCATGGTGTTGCTGACACTGAAGTATGAAATTCATTATGCCATTCCTTAAGGTGTTGTAGAAACTTGGGAAAACTAAAGTACATTTATATAGTCGGACCATCGGATCTGTGCCCCCGTAAGATATGCGAACTGAACCCTAATTCCTTCTCAGCCTCGGTAATTCATTTCTCTCCCTGCATTCCTATCTCTCTCTTTTGTATATCTCTCCCTTTCTCTCCCCCACTACTCACAATTTTGAGCCTTCTTACGGGACAGTTTATTTGCACTTGCAGTCCAGTGTTGTCAACTCGACATGAATACTGTAGCACGGAGTGGCGAAAGAAATATTATTAAGCAAGTACGTAATAGTATTTTGCGATGAAGAGAAACAAACAGATCAATATCTGTTTCCTATAAATCAGGCAACGAAAAGAGCAACTGATATCACAGTTGAGGCTTATTTTATTTCAATTGATTATGTATAAAAATTACTTACTTAATTAATACTAATAATACAACATTTTATGTAATTTATACAGACAGGTCAGAACTCCTAATAAAGAAAATCAGGAGAGAGGGAGTCTGTGCAGGAGATAAAAAGCTAGAATCACTAGAAAAAAAACAGACCAAGGGAACTTTTAATTATTATAGATAATATGAACCGATGTATTTTAAGAAGAAAGATACAAGAATTTTATACCGTTCAGAAAGAAGTTTCAACATTGAAGAAATTAATGAACCTTGCGAGAGAAGTAATAATTTCCAAGGTTGGAGAGAAAACTGCGGAAAGTGATTCGGGACATGGGATTTAGGTTTAAAAAATGTAGAAATACAAGATGTATTTTGATTGAAAGAAATAATATTGTAGCATGGAGGACCAGTTATTTATGACACCGTTTGACGGAAGTTTGGCAACATCCCTATTCGGCAAGGTTCGTGGCCTGCTGTTTAACGTGGTGGGAGGAAAGCGGGTGGAATGGAGTACAAGCGTTAACTTTTCCAAGAACGACGACAGCGCTGAAGAGGCACAGATCCGATGGTCCGACAATAACTTAATTACCTCATAGAACACTTCTTCAGCGCGGGAGGTGATGAGAACATGTACTATTTCTATATCTGAATAAATATTTAGAAATAGTTCAGTACAGTACTTCCGCTTATACCGCTTAAAATAAGAAAGCAATGAATATGTTGATTTCCTTTGAATGACTCGCAAACATTTCAGCACGACTATGATTAATGGGGAAATTGTGAAATAAGAAATGCAGAAGTGCATAGGAAAAAACCCTTCCGACGTCATATTTCTTCACTACGAATTCGACTTGGACTGATGGGACTTGAATTCATGTCTCTGGCGTGGAAAAGCAATTCAATCATTGGTACACATGTGATGCATATTAAACGAAGCTGTAAACGTTAGCTAAAATATTAATATAAAATCGTGGTCTACTATAAGTCGTATTGTGAGAGAGAGCTGGCGGCAGTACTAGACGTGGGAACTACCGCTGTCGATGACCCTCTCCGGCCTCGACCCGGCGTACTGCAAACACGAGAAAGATGCAGTCGTGACAAGGATGCTGAAGTTGCCACGTAGGCATGGAGGTAGAGCCCCCAAAAGGAGAGGCAATTAATGGTCAGCACGAAACAGTCGTAGATTTACCCCAGTGCTCGTTTGACAGAAGGTTGAATGTGTCCAGAGTCTCTCTGAAAGTGAGAGAATTTGTGTAGAGCCGAAAGAAGAGCCTCCCGATGCCAGACTGAGGTGAGAGCTGGGAAGCCATATCTGTGAAAAGAGGAGTTTCGTGCTTCTCAAAACAAGATTCTTAAGGGGGTGTTGGGTGAAATTTCTACTCTCTACATTTTTCAAGTAGGCTACGTCCTTGAATGATAGATAATGATGTGCTGAAGTTTAATTTCTGTGTGTGAATTAGCTTCTGAGTTATTAACAAAAATACAGGGTGATTCAAAATCTCTGCGACAAACTCTGAGGGGTGCTAGATCTAACAATAAGAAACCCTTTTTGTTAAAGAACCTATGTCTTTTGACGCGTCGTTTCGAAGTTACCGTTGAAAATGTTTTTGCGTGGGCGTACGATGCGGATGTGTGCATCCCTGTTTGTTTGTTGAGATGTTTGTAAGAGACGAGAAGGGTTGTTGTTGTTTGTTTACGTTTAATGTTCAATACCTTTTCCTTTCAGTTCAGTGTAATCATCAATTGAGAATGGATGTCTACGCGGTCTTCCACCAATGCGCCGGGGACGAAGAGACCCATCGTCTCGAAGGCGCTGATAAAGTCGAGCAAACATACAATAGTGTGGTGAGGGTGATTTCTGTTTTGAAACTGTTGTTGGTACATATGGAGAGCTCTTCTTCCGTTTCCGCGAGCCTCCCCATAACACATTACCATGTTGGCTAACTCGGGAAAAGTGTAGACATCCATTCTCAACTGATGATTAAACTGAACTGAAAGGAGAAGGTATTGAATATTAAACGTAAACAAATAACAACAACCTTTCTCTTCTCTTACAAACATCTCAACGAACAAACAGGGGTGCACACATTCGCATACATTGACGTACACCCTCGCAAAAAACATTTTCAGCGGTAACTTCGAAACGAGGCGTTGAAAGACGTAGGTTTTTAACAAAAAGTTTTTATTGAATTTGGAACTTTTCAAGTAAAAGTGTCATTTGTCCAAAGGAATTTTTTGCTCCCATTATCCAAATATCATACGTAATGTTTAAACAACATACTGCAGACAATTAAATAACTAAGAAGTGTGTTCATACAAATTACTAACGCCAAATGCCAATAATAAATTGATGATGCTGTGAAGTTTTTCCAAGATTCCCACAAAAATATGATTTTGGGCAACTGGCGTTTCATTCTCAACACTCCTCAATGAATAGTCACTGTATTAATAGAAAGTGTGACCAAATGTTTTGAATATCAAGGGCATAAAGATTTCATGTTGAAAGAAAATTAAAAATTAACGTTTAGGAGCCCATCCGTTACCACAGCATAAAGATTTCACGTTAAAAGAAAAATAAAGGTTAAAGAAAAGACGGATTGAATGAAATGATTTAAAATCTAGGTAGAATGTAGAACGAAAGAAAACAATAAAATATTAGACTGAGGAATAAGCAAAAGTGTATAATTGTTGCTGAACGTTATAATAATAATAATAATAATAATAATAATAATAATAATAATAATAATAATAATAATAATAATATAATATGATTTATTTTTTGTCTGATGCTAGTAATGCCAAACATTATTTTTTTCTTTGTATGTCATAGTAATAATGATATTATACATGCTTTTGCACAAGAAAGTACTTGGGGTTTTTATTGAATTTGGAACGTTTCAAGTAAAAATGTCATTTGTCCAAAGATTTTTTGCTCCCATTATCCAAATTTTATGCGTTATGTTTAAACAACATATTGCAGATAATCCAGTAACTAAGAAGTGTGTTCATACAAATTACTTACGCCAAATGCCAATAATAAATTGTTGATACTGTGAAGTTTTTTCAAGATTCCCACAAAAATATGATTTTGGACAACTGACATTTCCTTCTAAACACTCCTCAATTAATGGTCACTGTATTAATAGAAAGAGTACCAGATTGCTCGAATATCAAGGGCATAAAGATTTCATCTTAAAAGAAAATGAAAGGTTAACCTTTAGGAGCCGTGCGTCATTATAGTGGCCAGCTAGTATGATTGTTATGTCGTGATATAATATGTTATAAATTGTATGTTATATATAAAATACGCTGATATTCTCTAATTTTATATAACATTAAAGACATTGCACTTGATTAAAACAATATTTTTTTTTGTAATATTTTTTTTTTCTTAAAAAGGAGCAAAATCATTTCAACTGCAGTCAACTTAAACCCCGTCAGCTTCCATGCGAACCATTACACCGATTGCTTTACATGGGCTCTCCCCATCCTTTACCAAAGCATAAAGATTTCATGTTAAAAGAAAATTAAAGGTTAAAGAAAAGACGGATTGAATGAAATTATTTAAAAACTAGGTAGAATGTAGAACGAAAGAAAACAATAAAATATTAGATTGAGAAATAACCAGAAGTGTGTAATTGTTGCTGGACGTTATAATAATAATAATAATAATAATAATAATAATAATAATAATAATAATAATAATAATAATAAATGCAATAATAATATGATTTATTTTTTGTCAGACGCTAGTATTGTCAAACATCGTTTTCTTCTGTGTATCTTATAGTAATAATGATATTATACATGCTTTTGCACAAGAAAGTACTTCGGGTTTTTATTGAATTTGGAACTTTTGAAGTAGAAATGTTATTTGTCCAAAGATTTTTGCTCCCGCATTGTCCAAATATTATGCGATATGTTTAAACAACATACTGCAGATAATCCAATAATTAAGAAGTGTGTTCATACAAATTACCAACGCCAAATGCCAATAATAAATTGTTGATGCTGTGAAGATTTTTCAAGATTCCCACAAAAATATGATTTTGGGTAACTGACGTTTTTTCTAAATGTACCTCTCAATTAATAGTCACTGTATTAACAGAAAGAGTACCAGATTTCTCGAATATCAAGAGCATAAAGATTTCATGTTAAAAGAAAATTAAAGGTTAAAGAAAAGACGGATTGAATTAAATGGTTTAAAAAGCTAGTAGAATGTAGAACGAAAGAAAGCAATAACATATTAGATTGAGGAATAAGCAAAAGTGTGTAATTGTTCACCTGCACGTTCTTTCCTTAACACGATGTGGTGGGACACGCATGAGATTTCCCACGAGAGCTCAGCTCTTGCGTTTCCGCGAGGTCTGGTCGCGTGTCTATGACTCGCTCTTCTGTGGGGCAGTTGGCAGCACTTGTTATGCAACACTGCAAGCCGGCGTCTTACGTTTTTGCTTCCCGGGTATGAATGCGTCGTGACAGAAGAATGCAGCATCTCGTTGCTATGAACAGCGTCCACTGATTCGCGTGTAAAACAAATGAAATTACACCTGAATACAAACCAACTTATTTTCTCGCATTAGTATGTGAAGGAAGCAAGCCTGTGAATGCAGCTCTTGATTTTTAATACAGAACAAGAAAAAGCGATCATTTCCCCCACCCAGCACGTAATAAAGCTGTAAATGGACAGTTTTCTTTTAGATATACAAGGTAAACCGTTACTAACGTCATTAATTTCAGGGATTATTCTTCGAGATACCTGTTAAAAAATGTTTCATACAATTTTGCTCGTCTTTGCTATCTTTTCGACATAAAAATCGTTTTTATGAAACAATTCATACTGTATATTGGGAATGCCATTGATTTAATTTCCAATATGCTCAGTCAGTTTAAGAGAGCAGTGTATTATGTTAATAAATGTTGGTAAGAATTTTAGTTTTACCCTTTAAATATGCAGAAATGTGATCCGAACAAATGTAACATTTAAAAATTTCTTTTTAGAACGAAAAGTTACATTTGTTCAAACCAAATTTCTGCACATTTAAAGAGCAAAACTAAAATTCTTTCCATAATTTATTATCATAGTACACCGCTCTTTTAAACTGACTAAGCATATTGGGAATTAAAACAATGGTTTTCCCAAAACAAGCTATGAAAATGTTCGATATAAAACAGTTTTATTTCTAGAGAGCCGTTATTCCGCCTTGTATAAAGATAAATCTCTCAAGGAAGAGACTAGTGAACTGCTTTATGTGGAGTGTAGCATTGTATGGGGCAGAAACATGGACATTACGCCGAAGTGAAGAGAAACGACTAGAATCATTTGAAATGTGAATATGGAGAAGGATTGAACGTGTGAAATGGACAGACAGAATAAGAAACGAAGCTGTATTGGAAAGAGTGGGTGAAGAAAGAGTGATGCTGAAACTGATCAGAAAGAGGAAAAGAAATTGGCTGGGTCACTGATTGAGAAGAAACTGCCTTCTGAAGGATGCACTAGAAAGAATGGTGAACGCGAGAAGAGTTCGGGACAGAAGAAGATATCAGATGATAGACAACATCCAGTTTCATGTTCAACTGTGTAAGCAAGTTTTAATCCTGGTTGAGTGTAAGAGAAGGCCTTACGGCCTTACTCTGCCAGGTTAAATAAAGCCATTATTATTATTATTATTATTATTATTATTATTTTTTTTTTTTTTTTAATATTATTATTAGATCCTGAATTTTCCCACGAAGTATACGTAGGCCTATATTACATTTTGGAACACACTGTATAAAGATACTTATGTGATTGGAGGTCAAATGATTTTCTTTGGTGACGAGAAATATGGACATGAGTGTGAAAGCTGAAGGCATTCTCCATCTCGACATTGTACCACACGCACGCCTGCCAGGTCACAATGCGGATGCTAAACCCCATTGGCATTCAAGGACCAATCTGGGAAGTGTAAATAAAATGTGTGAGCTTTCTGTGCTGTCACTGTATTTAACCGTGTTTGTGTCCCAGCATTCTAGTCTCCTTATTACAGGTATTTTGAATGTCAACACGAGTGGCCGAATATACTTTTTTCATCCTCATTTTCGCTTTTATGTTATTGCTGGAAACTTGATCAGGTTGGAATATGCAACAGCAACAGTATTGAATCCATAATGTCTAAAGAGGGAAATAAATATGAAATTAGAGCAAAAAATTGATACAATTACTTTCTAATGATTAACAGAACTAAAGTCCAAAGTACGAAAGGAGTTACACTAAAAAAACAGATTCAGAGTTCAAGAAATCAATAGCCTATACACTCTGTTTGTGAAAAGTGCAAAATCCAGAAAGAATGGCCCGAACGACTCCAAACTCGGGAGATGTGTAGAACAGTGTATCACCAATAATTGATTACTTTTCCAGAGAGATTACATACACATAGACCTAACAGTGACGTCTCTTGTCACCAGGAAGGATAGTGTTATGCCTTGCTCAATCAGTGCAGAGCTTCCAAACGAAGTGGAAACGTGAAAGCTAGTGCAGGTATGCCTCGTCTACGTGGAAGGGCGCAGTATCAGCACGTGAGTTCGAACGGGGCAAAATGGTTGGTCTCTGGGAAGTAGGTTTGTCATACCGTGACATTTCGGCTCTTACAGAGCGTGCTGGTACGACAGTGATGCGTGTGTGGAACCAGTGGATAGAAGAGGGTCGTACGCAGAGACGAACGGGTACTGCACCACGTAATGTGACCACAGCACGGGATGAACGCCATCTGTCCGCATGGCCATGACAGTGTTATTAGCTTTATTTATTCTGCAGCTTCTGCCTGCAATTGTTTAATGCAAAGCCTCCTCAAATTGATGTACTGAAGCATTAAAAATTCCCTTTTTTCAGTACACATACATTGTCACCAAAAGAAGTAATTTGTACAAAACAATAGTTTATAAATAGCAAAGAAGAAATATGATTTTGCACGTACTAAGACCTGAAGAATCCAAAAATGGGGAGAGAAGTACATAAATGAAAACTATAGTACTTGAAAACATGTCCAAGATATTCCTTCATTGATACCCTAAAACTTTTGTATAAATAGTTTCCCCATAAAATCTATACTAATAATAAATCTGTAGCCGAAATTTTTCTGGTAATTTTCGATTTTCCAAAAATAATTGGTCCTAACATATATAATTAACCACCCTGAACCGAAAATCGCTTTTTTGAAATTTTTGTTTGTATGTCTGTCTGTCTGTCTGTCTGTATGTTTGTTACCTTTTCACGCGATAATGGCTGAAGGGATTTCGATAAAAATTGGAATATAAATTAAGTTCGTTGTAACTTAGATTTTAGGCTATATGGCATTCAAAATACATTATTTAAAAGGGGGGTTATAAGAGGGCCTGAATTAAATAAATCGAAATATCTCGCTTATTATTGATTTTTGTGAAAAATGTTACATAACAAAAGTTTCTTCAAAAATAATTTGCGATAAGTTTTATTCCTTGAAAAATTTTGATAGTACTGATATTTAATGAGATAAATGAGTTTTAAAATTAAAATAACTGCCACCTAAGGCCGTGTAATGAATTAAAAAACAAATGACTTCGTCTATGTATAAGGGGCCTTGGACAACAACAATCGAACGCTATGAAAGATAGCCTACAGATAATGTTTCTGTGTTTGTATGAAGTAATATCGGAAGCTAAATTAACCGATTTGTATAATTAATTATTAATTCACCATTGGAAAGTGTAGTTTCTCTAGATGGACATAATGCTATAATGTTATCACTTCTGAGTGAATCGAGGACAGGTAAGATTAAAATAGCTTCTTATGCACAGAAAACTTGATAGGCTATTCTGTACATTCGTTTCCTGTATTTCCTAAAATAATTTTATGACCAAATGAGTGGTCTCTGGATCAAAATGATCGCATTTTAATTATGAAAATACAATTTAAATTATGTAACATAATAAACGATTTACCCTTATATCAAACACGAATGTTCCCTGGATCAAATGTCCTATTTTAATTATGTAATTACTTTATATTTATTTCTAACGGGTGCAGCGGAGCGCACGGGTACGGCTAGTTAGAAATAAGAAAGTTAAGGCTCATTCACAATGAAAATTAAACATAATGTAAGCGTTAACTTAGGAATATAAACGTTACGGTAAAATCAAGAAGTCATACCATCATTCACGATGGGAACATAAACATAACCGCAAACATACTTGGTAACCATGGAAACATAACAACGACGCCATTTCCTCATATTCTGTCGTATACTTCAGCGCTCCACGATTGTGTTCTGTTTGCAAATCACATAAGCATAAGCATGAAAGTTTGGAGTTTGCAAACTTTCATGTTAACGTCTTACGGTAATGTTTATGTCAATGCTTATGTGAATCATTGCGAATGATCCCATTTAGTAGCCTGGGCGCAAACTTCTGTGTTTATGTTACGGTTATGTTTAATTTTCATTGTGAATGGGCTTTTACAAGCATTGTTTCATACTTTTTACTCACTCCGTATTCAACTTTTCATTGTTGGTGGTGAGCCGTCGCTGTGCTCCGCGTCACAGTTTGAGAACCGCTGTGCTAATGTATCTTTTCATGTACTGCGACCGGTCACAGCCCTGCATGCGAGCTGTTATAAAGGTTCGCTCCATTTAAACTAAACGCCACTAGAATTAACTGTTTAAAGTCTGTTTTACACTTTAATTTCTGCACCCTTTCATTGCTCGCTGAATCCTTTTAACATGAAATAAACTAGCGTATCACCGCGTCCCATTTAGAGAAGAACTGAGGGACGTAACTGCATGAAAGTGCTCCATGTCTCTAGCATCGAACGTGTGACTAATGGATGATACTGATCCGTGCAGACACTCCTGTGTAACCGTTGTATTTAATATTCAAACATTTCATGGCTTCATGACAGTAGTCGTGCATTATGACTGCTCTGTGATGAGAATGAAGAATATGTTAATTTCTTTAATTTCAGTGTTGATTTAATAATACTTAATGAGATCAGTTTTTTTCTCTCTCCTTTGAGGAAGGCCCGAAGGCTTATAACTCATGTGCTGACCTCCTTTTAGCTAGGATTAAGCTTATGGATGACTGAAGTCCGCATTCCTGTAAGTATCGTGATTCACTGCCTGGTACCATCTATCGATTCAGCTATACTACACTCAGGTCCGACGGAGTCCGCGAAGCCTCCCATTTTTCAAGTTCGCCTCTCCGTCCCCCTGAGATTTTGCAGCCTCCTCAAAACGGTACCATCTATGTACTACATCCTGCTGTATCATGTATTTAGTCTACTTGAAGATCGCGTTCTTACAGGCACAGTCAACTCCGGTTATAGTGAATCTCTGCGGACTTGCACATTTCGTTCACTATATCCGAGGTTCACTAAATCCGAAGTCTCTCTTCCCTAACTTTAAATGACAGGAATGAATGAAATTGTGAACAAGAAAATAAAATACTATACAATAATTAAAATATTTCATTTTTGTGGAATGATTACAATGTATAGGGGAGAGTCGGGTAATAACGGACAGTGAGTTTGTTTCATCTACCACACGATGATAGTACCTGATTGACATGGTTACGTTTCTGTGATGTCGCATAGAGAAACGTAACCATGTCATTCAGGTACTACCATATGGTGGTAGATGAAAGAAACGCACTGTCCGATACTACCCGATGTCCGATACTACCCGACTTTCCCCTACTGTTACCTCTGCTTCGGCATGTGAACGTGAGGCCAGCAGCCGGCTGGTCGGTCTGGGTCCTTCAAGGGCTTTGGCGCCACGGATTATTATTATTATTATTATTATTATTATTATTATTATTATTATTATTATTATTATTATTATTATTATTATTATACAATTGAAAGATGGTACAACATGCCTACTATGAGTATGATATAAGTGTGCAAATCTGGCTTTCAGGTAAATCTCTCTGTGAAGCAGACTTGAATAATTTCAAAGGAAAAATTGTTCCGGGGCCGGGTATCGATCCCGGGACCATTCGCTTAGCGCACGAATACTCTATTTTCTCTTGAAATTATTCAAGACTGCTTCACAGGGAGCTTTACCTGAAAGCCAGATTTGCATAATATATACGTCACTGTAGGTACGTTATAGCTGGCGCCAGCGTTTTTGGCGTGTGTTCTAGATATAGTGCCCAGTTTGTGAACATGTTGCTAGTGCAGATGAGAATGGTACCACTTCATATACACGTCACATCATCCATTTGCAAACACATTTGTCAGACTGACTGCGGCAAATGTAAAACACTCGAACTTAACGTTTCCATTACTTTTTCACACGCCAAAAACGGTGACGCGGACTGTAACAGAAAACAATTCAAGTCACACAGAGTTTGTGTGTACTCAGAGTTGGGTTTCTAGCGCCTTGTCAAACCAATTGAGTTGTGTGGATATAAAGGGAAAAATTGGGGCGGTGTCGGGTGTAGTTCCTGGATAGCTCAGTCGGTAGAGCATTCATGTGCAAAGTTAATAGTCCCGGGATCGATACCGGCTCCGGAACAATTTTTCTCTTGAAATTATTCATGGTATAGTGTGTTCCCAAAATATAAAAATCGGTTGAAAAATGTAGAAGTTGAAAATTCAGTCATAATTCACCTTCATCCTAATGATGGAAGAGGTTTGGAAGGATGTATGTAGATAGATTGAAACATGAATACGAAAAGAAAGCCAGCGGTGTGGCTCAGTCGGTTAAGACGCTTGCCTGCCGTTCTAAAGTTGCACTCGGGCGCGGGTTCGATCCCTGGTTGGGTTTTTTCCGAGGTTTTCGCAACCGTAAGGTGAATGTCAGGTAATCAATGGCGAATCCTGGGCCTCACCTCGCTATCACCAATCTCATCGACGCTAAATAACCTCGTAGTTGATACAGCGTCGTTAAATAACCAACTAAAAAAAACGAAAAGAAATTGTGTAATAAATGAAAAAGAAGAAATAGGAAGAAGACGATGGGAAAAATAATATAAATAACTGATGAAAGAACGGCTAAGAAAGAAATAAAATTAGAATAATGGAAATAACTTAGAGGGGACGGAACGGAAGAGGGGGGGGGAAAGAATAATAAGTAAAGAAGAAATGATAGAACGAAAAGAAGAAAGCTAGAAAGCAGTACGTGTGCAGAAGGAATAACGATTGGATTGCGCCGAATCAATCACGCCGCTTCAGCTGCCGCAGTGTAGCCTATTGTGTATGCTAATTGATGGCAGAGGCGTGGGCAAGGACACGGCAAGGCCTGCCGCAGGTCAAGGTCGGGTGTCGAACCCTTAACACAGATCCGGGGTCGCACTGCTACCAACCCCTGACAATGAGAAGAGACTGCCTGGTGCCTACCTAAACACATTTTATATATACTGTATTTTTAATTCCTTTTAACAACGTAACTTGACACGGAAATAATTTCAGATAAAGGACATTCAAATGCAACGTGGCACATTCGTTCCCTTATTGAAACGGGCTTCAATTGCAAGCTCTGGAGGTAAATTGTCCATGCTTTTGACAAATGATAGGAAAGCTTTGTTTCCATCCTTCTAATTCTCTCTGTCTTCTCTTTGTATGGCCACGCTCTCTGATAATCTATTTGTAATATCCCTTGTTGCAGTTACTAGAATATTTTCAGATTTTTCTTTTCTTCTTGTCCCTTTTGAGCGAAGAGATGGTCCCGATTTTGTTTGGGTATCGTTTACATTACTCTCATGACCCGATGAGAAAGAGATAATTTATTATACTTAGTGGTTAATGCTTCTTCTTTTTTTTTTTTCGCTCCGTGTTTTTAAATGTTTATTTTTAGAGTTGAAAGTTGATGAATAGAGTTGTGTTGAAAATTCGTTGTGAGTTGGTTGAAATGTATGGAGAAATTCGGATGTAGCCTGAGAAATAATACCATCCGGTATGTCTTCTTGTTTAGGTGGAGGTATATTCGAAATGGTTCCATTTTCACCAAGCGTAGGTAGTAAAAACTGCATCCAGTCTGTTGTTGACGTTGCGTTGGTGATGCACATGTAGTATGAATACGTTTGCAAAAGATGGCGTTGCCAACGCAGACCTCTGCGTTAAAACTTCCCAACGTCGAAGCAACGCAACCAAACGCAGCATTTTTAACGCTTGTGTAGTATAGTCATGCAATTATACAAGCGATTATACTACCAAAAACCAAGTCCCTATAAAGAACGTTGTCAACGCAACGTTTTTAACGTTCGTGTAATATAGCCCTTAAGCCCTCTTAAAGGTATGCTTAACAAAACTTGCTATCAGGGTTTTCCTTCACCCTCAAGATTTTTGGGGTAAATATTTTTTTTGTTTTCAAACTCTGCTGTATGAGCAGAAACAAATAGTGTACCCATCTATCTATTATAACTAGTGGCTTGTGCAGCAAATGCTGCAAACTAAGTTCATTAGACGTTCAAATAAAAATTTTTCAGATTTATTTTCAATGAAGAATACCAGATATTTTGAAAGTTATTTGCTTCCATAATAATGAAAGCTACTCTCTCTCGAGCCAATACTGAAGAGAACCACGCATGTAAATACCTACACCACACCGCCATTAAATATATGAAAAAGACCCAACCCCACTTGATTAATAACTATAAAAATATTTGATTGTAATAATATTATTATCTTGCTTAAATTTTATAGCTTTCAGTAACATATACTATATATACTATATAGCGTCACTCAGTAAAAGATAGAAATCAAAATCTAATTTAAGTTATTCTCTACATCTACTTATATAACCCCAAAACGTTTCACTTTCATATCATCAATATAGCATTAATATGTATAATTAACGAAAAATAGTCACATCATGGCATTAACTACAATAATATTTCATTTCTAATGGTAATAATGTCATCAAACCACCTCAATTTTTGTAGTTTTTAATATCCAATACCCAGAAAATTACACACCACAGAATCGAACCTGTAAATTATTTTTAGTAAGTTAAGTTTTTAATAACCAATTTAATTTGAGCTCTAAATATGTCAGCATTCTTGCAGATCATGGCCTTCGTGTAATATTGTTTACTGTAGTGTGTGTTTTGTTTTATTCTGAACTGCAATTAGCTAGTTCTCAAAACTGACGACAGATGGATTTTGGAAAATAGGAAAATTATGTTTAAAAATTGACATTTCACTGAAAACTACTATTTTTCTGAAAAACTTTGAGTTCCAAGGTTCAAAATGAGGGGTCATTTATTAAAATCCGTTCAGCCGTTTTCCCGTAATTTCCATTACCAGTTCAAATTATATATATAGATATCTTAGAGAGAGAGAGAGAGAGAGAGAGAGAGAGAGAGAGAGAGAGAGAGGAACGTTCTTGGTCGCGAGCACTTTTTTATTCGCATGACGAGAGCACCAAATGTTATTAAAAGAGCACCAGGTTGAGAACTCCTGATGTAGGCTATGGGCGAAAGTTTGTAGGTTCAAGAGTAATAAATTGCTTGTATTTGTAAAATAAGGTCCTTGTACTTTCTACTGCAGCAGGTGATGAGAATAAATTAATTATTTAATTTGTTTTAATAAATAATTGGCACATGATCCAATAACAATTTCCTTTTTGTGTTTTATTTCAAGGTAAGTGAAAGTGTTTTGTGATAATTGAAAAAAATAGAGACAAAGACAGAAAATAGTCTACCATTACAATAATTTAATTAATTAATTAATTAATTAATTGTTTAAACATAATGAGGAACTCTTGGTGAAAAAAAAAACTTTTGAATTTTCTTATGTATATATAAATTATAAAAAATGCATTAATCTGTAAAATGTCATAATCATTTACAACAAATACGCTTGGGGTAAAAAAAAGAATACAGATAAGTAGCATGAAATTCTAGAGCAGCTAAGTAACGAGGGTTAAATAGTTCAGTCATTCTTCTTTCTTGTACAGTTAGTAGCATTTCTGATTGTTAAAATGTTCAAAATCAGACTTTTACACATAACAGCGGAGTAGATGAGTCAACAGCATAGGCGGAGTTATGGAGAGGCATGGGGGGTGCACTGTCCCCTCGCAGACTTGGCCGAACTCTTTTTTTTTTTTCTATTAACGTTAGAAAATATTGAATTCAAAAGATTTTTCTTGCGTTTGTTTATGATTAAGTTTCTGTGCTTAAATTGACGAATTAATGTCTTCAGACCATGTATCTGGACTATAATATTTATTTTAAATTTATGAATGTATAAGAATTTCTATACCTCATTTGAGGAATGGAAGCACTGTAATGTTTTTTGTAACACCCTGTACTGATGTTTTAGAACTCTGCAGGTGTTCAAGCCGCCACTTGGAGAAATATGAATAATAATAAAACTTGCATTTCATATGATGTCTTGCTTTTTTAAATAAACGGATAAAGTAAATATAAAATTGATCCACCGCTGTGGACTAATGGTTAGCACGTCTGGCCATGAAACGAGCGGGCCCAGATTCAAATCCTGGTTGGGACAAGTTACTTTGTTGGGGTTTTTCCTCAACCAATTGAAGCAGAATTGCTGGCTAATTTTCGGTGTTGAACCTCGGACTCATTTCGTCATCATTAATTCACATATCATCATCCATATCATAGCCCGGGTCAAGTTCACGGTGCGGCATGCTGTACTTGTACAAGAGCGCGGCCGTTCGGCTACCCAATCATTCACAGAATAGGAGTGGTTAGCACAATAAACGTCAGGCTGCAGTGCAAAACCTCGGGTCCCTCCTCTGTATAGGAGGAAAAAAAGTACAATTATCTGTGTATTTTCTAACAATTTTACTTCATTTTACAATACAGTAGAACCTCAATTATCCGTGGTAATGAAGGGAGTGGACTGAACGGTTAATCGAAAAAATTGGATGGTCCATACCAGGAAAGATTTTAATAAATTAAGTGCATAATACAATTTCGTAACTTCCTTCGTGGTCTTGTGTTTAACGTGCTATGTAGTGGATCAGGAGCTCACTAGAAGTTCGGTTGTCAACGACAGATTCTTGAGGGCAAATGTTTGATGACTGATGATTGTCTGTGGAAAAATAGGAATAGTAGAAGTCTCATGTTATAGATTTACATACTTCATGCACTTTATCCTTGTTTTTTTTTTTATTAAATTGCGTACAGTTTCTCCTTTCCCAAACTTCTCAATTATTTGTAATTTTTTTCGGTAATAACACAACGTTTTCTTTTGGCAACTGTGGAAGACATTTTGCATAGAAGTTATACAATACGGCCACTCGAATAGTAAGGATAAGGAAAGAATGATACACTGGTTTATGGACGTTCTTGGGGTAATTTCTTTGAAAGCAGGTAATGACTATTTTACAAGCAGACTAACTATTTCTGATGCCGACAGCAAAGCATTCCTTACTGTGATACTTGTAAGGTTAAAGCTTGTAATAACCCTCTGTAGAATAACTACGCAGAAACATAGCATACAGTACTTCCTTAATTTTTCTGCAGAAAAAAAAAAGGAAAGAAAAAAGGAGTTAGAAAAAATGTCGGATAATCCGACAATCGGTTAATAGGGTGACAGATAATCGGGGTTCTACTGTACTTTTATTAAATGATCATATTCCGATATACTGTACCAAGGTTAAGCTATAACGTGGGAGGAGATAAATGATGTCGTCCATAATCTCGTTATATCGAGATTCTATGGTTTTGCTTTGCCTTACTCCTCCCCCAAGGAAACGGTTCTGTCTCCGCCTATGGTTAACAGTGCGAACATCCAATAGGAAGATCAAATATAAACAAAATTTTTTATCCTACTTCTGCACGGACAAATGTCTGCGTCTGAGACAAAGTAGCAATATTAGTGGGCTTGTCTAGACTACCTCCTTGCCTTGCATACACTTCAACAGTGCCAACATCCAATAGGAAGGTCAAATATAAACCCAATTTTTTATTCTACTTCTGAACGGACAACTCTAAGACAGAGTAGCAATATTAGTGGGCGTGTCTAGACTACCTCCTTGTCTTGCACATCACTTTCAATTGGTTTCTGTAGTCCAGGGCCGGGCAACTGTCCGCTCTGTGGAGCAGTGGAGAGCGGCTCTTGCTCACGAAATACTGTACTACCACCAGCTCTGCAGTGCAATAAAGCTATGCAGAGGCGGATTACAAATTTCAGATAATTGTCGCTCATTGACGTAATAGGAATGATATTTACTCTCTCAATAATTAATAGGTTTAAATGGGATTGAAATAAAAATATTTCAAGTAATTTTAAGATTCGTTGCTGTGTGTTACGTGTTACTGTGTACTGTTTTCAGTTGTTTAATGAAGTCTAGTTCTAAGTATAGATTAAAGCTAACAGTTTAGTTTATTATAGTTTTATTTCACTACAGTTTATTCTGCATTTAATATGAGTCATTTTTCTACGGCCACAGAGTTTCACTACTGATCCAGCCTCGAGTAATGCCGCGTAAATGTGGACATATTAGAAGAAACTTTATTGTATCTTCTTGAATACTATAATATGCGTATCAGCCTGCCGTAGAAGAAGTCTATTTCATCTAAGGCAATCGAAATTTCTCTCTTGTACATACTGCTGATGGAAGAGAGCTCAACGTTTCTGTCATTTAGCTCCTGCACTGGACTGAATTCAACTTACCTTTATTTATTTTATTTTATTTTTATTATCATGGGGGAGAATGTGGTGAAGATAATCATAGCCACATGCTTGCTTCGTGTTATGTGTTAGGCATAGTTTTCAGTATTTTTTAATGAAGTCCAGTTATAAATGTAGAATGAAGCTAACAGTTTACTTTATTCTGGTTTTATTTCACTTCACTTAGGCCAATTGTATGAACACGGAATAAAATCCTGTTAAAATTAATTCCATGGTTACGCGAGAAATGTGTTGTACTAATTCGGAATAGTGTCATATTCGGAGAATATATTCCGAATAAGCTATTCCATGATTTCACTCGCTGTTAAAGTGTTCTATAGAGAATGAAGTATAAAATGGCAGGAGCATTATACATGAATCTCTGATAATGATTGTGAATTGCTGTGTAGCGTAATATATTTTGAGAACACGGAAATAAAAGAAAATAAGGCATAATACGAGTAGACTTGATGTATGAGATGAGTATAATGATGAAGAATTTCTGGCAAGATTTAGTCTAAAAATGGACACTGTTTTAAGCTCACTGGAATTAATCAATGATTATTTGGAACACATGACAAATAGATAAAATAATTCATATAATCATCATTGTAAAAAATGGTAAATTTTTTAATTATTAAAATTAAATTTTAAACATATTAATAAGGCAATATTGTAATATTATAATACCAGTATTACCTTCTGTATTCCTGTAGATATTAGCACAGTCTAGTATATAGGGTAAAGGTTGGTAATACTGTCATACGAGTAATAGTTGTTTTTGAGAATTTATTACAATTTTACTGAGCGAGAGAAGGACCGGTATTGCGCAGCAACTTATCCACGAACATTCCCTTAATACGTTGACGCAAAAAACCGATCTTCCTCTCGCTCAATAAAATTGTAATAAATTCTCAAAGAGGACTATCACAATATTACTCATATCACAATATTACCAACCTTTACTCTACAGTCACGAAGCTTGAGGTGATGAGAGTACTAGGAACAATAGACTGTATCGGTACTATCTCTCATTGTCTGTGATGAGGCGATAGTAGTGATCCTAGCGGTTAGCAACTATCTATGGATGCATATTCCCTACGTATTGACTCTTGATTGTATATACTAGACTGTTATATTAGTCTGAGCACTAAAATTATTTATTTAATAACCTAGTTACAGACTTCCATGTTCTTACCTTTGATAGACGTTATGACTTATGACATCAGTTTTTCTTTTTCTAGCACCTTATAGTCATTTACTGTCTCAACTAGATTAAACGTCTCTTCTGTCTTATAGTTTTGATTTCTAATTCCTTTTTATTCATTCATTTCTTTATAATAAACTCCGTAGACAAAATAGTAATAATATGTTCAGAAATATTAAAAAAGAAATACAGTAGAATCCCGATCATCCGTCACTCTATTAACCGAATGGCGGATTATCCGACTTTTCTCCCGCTTTTTTTTTCTTTTTTGCTACAGAAATATATTAAATATATTAGCTCGTTTTTCTTTCTAAAGAGAATTATTACGAGACTTTACCCTTCACATTATGGTTTACTGTTAGAATTCTATAAAATATCTTCCACGGGTATCAGAGAAATCGCATCCATTTATTCATAGTGTTCTACCCAAGGGCAGATCTTTCACTACAAATCCAGCTTTCTCCAATCTTTCTTATTTTCTGTCTTGCTAAGTATAAAAATGTGCAAGTAACTGAGTGGTTTAGGGAACGATAAACTGTGGATCATTTCAGAATATGAGATTGGAGTCACAATTGTGTGAAATTTAATAAAATCAAACATAAATTGTATAAAGTATGTAAATCTACAACGCGAGACCTCCACTATTTCTATCTTTCCACAGACAGCCATTACAAGGAGTTTCCTTTCTCGTTAAAAAGCCATTGTTAATAGACTTAAATCAGTGAACTTCTGAACGTGTTAAATACAAGACCACAGGGAAAATTACGAAAATGTAAGCAATATTCAATGAATTGCGACAATCTTTTATGATGCGGATTATCCGATGTTTTCGATTAACCGCTCAGTTCAACACCTTCATTACGACGGATAATAGAGGTTCTACTGTACTGGTATTGTGAATGCACTTTATATAAATAAAAAAAACATCTAAAGTATTGCCAACCTCTGTTCCAATTCTGCTAACTATGGAATAGATAACCTTGGACTAAACGGACGCCATACAACCCGGAGCTCTATTTATTCTATAGTTAGGCTATTCCATGAATTTCTATTCCAACATTTATTCCGAGATCGTACAACTGGGCCTAAATAAAGTAAAGGAGATGGCTGGCAATTCAATGAAATGAAAGATTTTTACTGCTGCTGTTTGCTCCTCTATGGGTCACAGAAAATGATTATGATCGCTTTGTAAGCTGAAGCACTACATTAGCTTGACAGGCGGTTGGCATCACTGCCATGGTGGTCATTGGCACTGGGACACAGGGTCGAATCCCGCCTGGGGACGTGGGGTCTTATCAGCGTGACACAGCAGTTCGCTCACCGCATTGAATCTGAGCCTTGCTCTGTTCGACTCAGAGCTGGGGGACTACATGACAGAGACCCGCACGATTTGATGCTTGTTGGTCTGTCGACTGGTTCGTATTCAGGAATCTGCGCCTACTACAGGAATACCCGTGTTCACAATAAGATCATCATCCGGACGTGATTGTACAGGGTGGTGCAGAGCAACTTGCTTATTTAGAAATTCAATTACAACAAAAATAATGCAGATATATATATTTTTATTGGGTTATTTTACGACTCTGTATCAACATCTCAGGTTATTTAGCGTCTGAGTGAAATGAAGGTGATAATGCCGGTGAAATGAATCCGGGGTCCAGCACCGAAAGTTACCCAGCATTTGCTCGTATTGGGTTGAGGGAAAACCCCGGAAAAAACCTCAACCAGGTAACTTGCCCCGACCGGGATTCGAACCCGGGCCACCTGGTTTCGCAGCCAGACTCGCTGACCGTTACTCCACAGGTGTGGACAATGTAGATATATATTTAATTCTTTGAACAACATCAAGTACAACATGTAAATTTTATGTTTACACAGTTTTAAAGATGATATCACGCAGATGGCGTCCATTATTTTCAATACACTGCGATAATCGAACTCGGAAGTTTCGTTCAACTCTTTCCAGCATATCGACGGTTATGTTTGCAACAGCTTGACGAATGTTGTTCTTCAGATGAGCCAGGGTCCTAGGGCAATCGTTGTAAACAAGTGATTTTAGATAGCCCCATAAAATTAGTCGCAGGGGGCTAAATCAGGCGACTGTGCAGGCCAGTGCAAGGAGATGAGGCGTCCTGGGAAGTGTTGCCGCCAATTTGTAGGGATGAAATTTCAGTTCTTCATGAAGGATTCGCCTCACAGAACGAGCAGACAACCCAAAAGCAGCTGCATGTTTGCGAGGAGAGCGCTGAGGGGATCGCGCAACAGAAAGTCTTACCATATCAATGTTTTGCTGTTCGTGGAAGCCCAGGTTTTCATTTCTTCACATCACCAGTTTCCCTCATGTTGTTTACCCATGAAACAATCGACTGTCGGCCAGGAACACGACCACGGGGCGCAATATTGAAATGGGTGCGGAATGCACGTTGCGTGGCGATGATTGAGCGACCGTTAGAAAAGTATGCCTCGACAGCGAACGCGCGCTCCACCTTCGTCCACTCCATGATGCTAACTAAACTAAGCGGAGCTACAACTTTACGCCCCGCCCCCTGGAATGTGCTTACCCCCACCCTCCTCGGAGCAACCGTCGCGTCAGGGCACCAAATTGAAATAAGCAAGTTGCTTTGCCCCATCCTGTAC
Source organism: Periplaneta americana (assembly GCF_040183065.1). Classification (NCBI taxonomy): domain Eukaryota; kingdom Metazoa; phylum Arthropoda; class Insecta; order Blattodea; family Blattidae; genus Periplaneta; species Periplaneta americana. The sequence goes on from NC_091123.1 coordinate 149,106,935, forward strand.
AACTCTCGAAACCAAAGCCTATCTCGTTGGCTGCATGGAAATGAACTGGAAATGGGGCGAATTGAAATGATCATTTTACATTGTCGATGTCATCGTCTACACCAGTGATGTCAAAACAAGCGCATTTTTCTGACTTTGACGTCGTGTGCGGGCATCAATCACTAGGTATGGAAAGAGGAATAAGCAGCCTGTTGGTTAAGGAAACAGTGGTGCACAAACTTCAAACGAAACGTAAAATTTTATGTCGTTATTTTTATATGGCTTCTTTCTGTTTGATATTATCTATATTGTCTGTAAAACAAAAGTATTAACACCAATTTCGTAATATTACAGTTGTGTTTGAAACATTAATAAATTAATAAAGAGTTAAGGACGAATATTCACATAAATTCCATAGTAGTACATTTATACTCTACTAAGTGGATGAAACACATCATAAAGAAAGTGATATCCCAAAAAAAGAGATTGAGTATGACATGATAAGTTGGCATTTATATTCATGGTATCTTTAGCCTTATAAAAGTAATCAATGAACTAATCAAAACAATATTATAGTACAAAGCAAAGTTATCTAGGTGCTGTATATGTTTTAAGTGTAACTAATATTCCATAAAAAAAATCTTATCGCATTATGCTTTTAAGGTGATACTGGTGAGCAATTTCCTTTCATCAGAATATTAAATTATTTTCTCGAAACCTGCTGAAGGTAAAGAGCTGACATTTTTACAACACATGGGCACGTATCTTTTGCTTATGCTGTAACAGCAGTTTTGTTTATTCATTTCCTTACAAACATTTTCCATGCGAATATTTTCAAAATTTGTTATACGCTATCTTCAGTAATACGTATTTACGGTATATTATATTTACGGAAACATTGTTTCAGTACCTGTAAGGCTACTAAATAAATAAATCTATATCTGAAAATTTCACTTTTATATAAAAAAAGTTGATAAAATATTCCTTTTGAATAAAAAAAAAAAAACAAACAAACTTGTGAAAAGTGAGCATTAAAATTAAAACTTGCATTCTTATAATTCACTGACACTTCTCAGACAAATCTAAAAATTAACATGGATACAGTCGTAGGCTCTCCTGAGCTCTAAAGCGCGCGCTTGCGCCTATGGGCATCAATTGACATAACTGGTCTATGCAATCATCTTCATAATCCAGCCGCGAGTCTAAGTATTAAGTACAGTATTTTACTTTCGACTTCACCGCAGTTATCCAAAGTCCTTTCGAAAGCCTTACTGATCATTAGACTTCGTGGAATTGCCACAAGAATCGCAAGGTTTACTGCGCTCGCGGTATAGACTGTATGAGAAGGGGGCGTGCAAAGGATGGAGTATGTCTCTGATGTAAACACTGAGCAGTATACTGGGGTTACAATAAAACCTGTATCCTGTATTCAAAGAAATATGATGAATGATCATTGAAGTAGGAAATATCTAAACATGTAAATACACAATTATTTTACAGTGAGATACTCACGGCATCCTTGAATATGTGCATTGCAGTGAAGAGTTACGTATATTTTGAGCGACTGTAAAGTGAACCTCCTCCAATGGTCACTTAAACAGTTTTTATTTTGGGAAAATGTACGTTCAACATCACACTATGTAATACGTGCATATTTGAAGAACGGAAATCACTACTTTTTAGTACACCAACTTCAGATGTCTTGCCGTGACCTGATGGTACACCATTTATAATACGAAGTTGTGAATAGGCAGAACTTTTAGCAATAATGTTTCTCAACTTACATTTCACTTTGTCTGAAGTTAGCGAATTGTTATTTTGGATAACGGTTTGTGATACTTTATCCACTATATTAAGAGCTTATGAGAGTTGTAGTTTAGACGATTCTAACAGGGTGATGCTTTTGGACACGATTTTAAAATTAGAATCAATGAACAGAATATCTTCCAATAGCTGTTCAGAAGGCAATGATTTTACAGCTCCAACAGTGGAACTGTCTGTGCTATTCAATGCATCAATTACCTCCATTATTTTGCCTTAATGTTCTGCATATTAATTAACAGCATCCAACCACGTTCCCCAACGGGGTAAGGGTATTCCAGGGACAATGATTTGGAACAGAAAATAATCTCATTGCAGTATGTTTGATTGAATTCTTGTCTGCACTGAACAAATGTTAAGCTTTGACTATTCCAACCACAGTAATGCAAAAACAAGTGCTTACATAGGTATAGGTACATTAGCTGTAGCTGCTCCATCTATTTGGACCGGTCACAACTCTTAACATGAACTGCTTATACTACGAGACCGGGCGGTCGCTCACCTCCTCTATACTACCGTACATCGGCAACCTGATTGCATGCTGCGTGTGGCAATTCAACGAAGTCTACTGATCATCATATCAAAGTAATTACCATATATTATTTACTTGTGATAAGTTATCGCGTTGTCCGTTCTTGAATCCCTCATCAAACATCGCTTTAGACTCGGATATGAGAAAAATGAACAGTCAACAATGCAATTAGAAGGCTTGCGTAATCTGAACCACAGCCAACTATGACTATGCCTGCACAATATATATACAGATATTATGCTCTGACGTCACATCCGTTTCGAGATGTCTCGCAATATTTTATTATAATATGTTATTTTCTGCATTAAAATAGTAATATAAAGTGATCATTTACGAAGCACTCCTCAATGGTTAAGGATTATAGAATTTGTGAATATATATTGCATGTTGCCATCTATGAGAGTAGGTCTACTTATGGGCCTAGCGGTGTCCCATTGAATACAGCGTCGCATCAGACTTCAGGGAAAAAGAACGTTACCATGACAACTGATAATACCGTCTTGTTTCCGTGTACGCTTATATCGGTTCTCGTATGTTTACGTCAGAATGGTTTTCACAGACTGCACGCAGGGTCTGTGAAACTCATTATAGAACTCTGTTCCTCCTCTTCCCCTCAAATTCAAGGCACAACAGTTACCTGGAAAGTGGATAAGTATATACATCGTGTTACACAGAGTACATTAACACAAAATCATTAACTAGAACACTATATTACATGCAATGGATCCTTCGGACAATAGCAAGGATGTGGACTTTCGCTCTACTTTTGAGATAATGTACAGTATAAAAATGTTCTGAGTGAGTTTTACACATCTGACCGATTTTGGACGTAGAGTAGGCCTATGTAGACATGGGTAGACATAACGGCTCGGTTAGAGAAGCCAACGTACTATGGGAGGAACGATCATTCTTTTAAAATCAAATGTAGGAAACAGAAAACGGATGTAGGTAAATTCTCATTTTTAAATAGAAAATAAATGATTGGAATGATCTACCTGCAACGGTCTTTGAGGGCTGTCCTTCCTTAAGCAGATTTAAAAATAACTTAAAACTTTGTGTATAATGTAAATTAAAATTGAGGTGACATTTCTTTTTTAAGGTGATATGTATTTATTTAGCCTGACGAGTTACTCCCTTGGTTTGAATTGTACATTATTTAAAAATAGTTTTTAAGAGACTAGAAATGCTTAATTTAAATGTAGTTCTGTTTATAAGTATGAATAAGGATGTAATTGTTTGACTTATTTGAACTGTTGTATCGGTGAAGCGAGGTGAGTCAGTGAAGTTATGGTTTTACAATGCAGTGAATAGTTTCAATCAGTGATAATTTATAGTGTCAATGAAATGTGTTATATAGTGTCAGTGAAATGTGTTCTGAAGTGTCAGTGAAATGTGTCAGTGCCAGTAAAGTGAGTGAGATGAGAGTAAAGTGAAAGATTATTAACACTACCAATGTGAAACTTATGTAGAGCCTATATATATTGGTTGTAATGTAAAATTAGATTCACTCATTAATTAGGTTATTTTATGTATTATTATTATTATTATTATTATTATTATTATTATTAATTGTAATTATTTCATATAATTGTATTGTGTATTCTAATTGCAATGTGTATATAATTGTATTGTGTATTATAATGCTATTATATGTTATTTATATTGTGTATACCACTGCCACCGGGTGCTTGCCCACTTGCAGTGTAAATAAATACATACATACTGTACATGTCTCTACCTGCACCGAGTATGGTCACTAGTTCCGGGATTCGTGGTGAAACAAAAAAATTGGCAGAATTTCAAATGCTTACTAGCAATACTATGAGCCACAATCTAATGCTAATATTATTATTATTAGTTAGGTCATGAATCAATAATTAACTTGTATAACCACGCCCAATGATCACCACCTGCTCTCACTTCGAGCATGAGGGCGTTGAATTTGCGTATAAAATTTTCCGTTCCGCACTGCCTCTCTCAGTAATATCTCTGCATCTAGAGTAGCTACAGACCTGAGTCACCTACCACTCGTTTGATATGTAATCACCAGACAGACAAACAAGTTAGGAAAGTTATCGGTTAGTATATCCAGGAGTTTTAGGGTTCAAACTCTGATCCTATTTTTTTAGAACAAGCAAAAGTGACAAATTAAGATTATGTTATAGAATTAAACAACTATAAATAATTAGGGACAACAAAAAAGTCTCAATACTCTTTACCACATAACTTTAAAAAATTCAGTCAAGGTCACTGTCATTGAGTGGCCAAGGTCGGGCGTGGCCGAGAATGAAAACTGGATAGAAGAAAAATAATAAATAATAATAATAATAATGATAATAATAATAATAATAATAATAATAATAATAATAATAATAATAATAAATGAATGTTTAGGTGAGGGGTTTGGACTTTTTCCATTGCTGGTAGTCACAATAAAAAATTAAGACACAACGTTTCGAAGGGTGGTTCTCCCTTCGTCTTCAGGTGGAAGGAAAGGAGAGAAGAGAAAAAAACCTACTGTTGGGATCGTTACGTACAGCTATTCTGTATGACTGATCCTTTAGGTGAGGGGTTTGGACTTTTTCCATTGCTGGTTGTCACAATCAAAAATTAAGACACAACGTTTCGAAGGGTGGTTCTCCCTTCGTCTTCAGGTGGAAGGAAAGGAGAGAAGAGAAAAAACCTACTGTTGGGATCGTTACGTACAGCTACAGGATCAGTCATACAGAATGGCTGTACGTAACGATCCCAAAAGTAGGTTTTTTCTCTTCTCTCCTTTCCTTCCACCTGAAGACGAAGGGAGAACCACCCTTCGAAACGTTGTGTCTTAATTTTTGATTGTGACAACCAGCAGTGGAAAAAGTCCAAACCCCTCACCTAAACATTAACGATCCACCATTGCTTTCCAACCCCTCATTTAGATGAATAATAATAATAATAATAATAATAATAATAATAATAATAATAATAATAATAATAATAATAGTAATAATAATAATAATAATCACAACTGTGATTAAACTTTTAAATGTAATTATACATAAAGTTTAAAAAGAATAAGAATAAAAACAAACAAACGATACCATAGCCTACAGTATACATAAACATACTAAGTTAAGAATACGACATTGTTAAAGTGGCAGAAAAAAATAAATGAAGAATAAGAATTTGCATGATTATAATTTTAAAAACAGTTCAAGCACTTGTTTTTTGAATAATGTATTGTTTAATAATTTAAGTTTAGCGTTCCTCTTTATAAAATCATTATATATATATATATATAATTATATAATATTATTATAATTTATGTAATATATTTTTGAATCGGCAGAGGAGAAGAAAAATCTTATTATTAGCGAGTGATATTTCGTATCTATAGATTTACTTTTATTGCGAAAGAGAGATAAAAGAAAGAAAGAGTGATCTACTAAAAGGCCTGAAGCTAAATTTCAAAATATAATTACGCTACTATAAAGCAAAAGTTGTTTGTCAAATTATTTCCAGGAAAACGCAGCTACAAAATAAAAGTTATATTGCCAATATAAAGAAATTCTGTTCCCTCGTCGTTAGTTTACCCTTGAAAGCGTCGTTAAATAAGTAATTGGCATTATCACCTACGAAAGAACTGCGCAAGAAGGCAAACCTCTGCCCTGAAACAATGCATGGCGTAATTAGATAGAACGAGGGGCGTGGGAAGCTGTTACTTCCCAGAAATCACCCGTAGGACGAAGAGTACAGATGCAAACTGCGCATTGCTTCCCGTCATTTGTCAAACAAATGAAACACCAAGACTAACCCCGATTCTTATTCAAGTCACACTTGGATAAAGCGTGTTAGAATTGGTTAATTCGTGTCATTTTAATGTTATACGCCACATTTCCTCCGCTTCATTCCGTTTTGCAGTGACATTTCATACTGATTTTCGTGTCTGTGTGTGGTTTATTCCAGTTAACTGAGAAGTCTTCCATTTACTGTGTATGAGTTACAATAATTTTATCCACTTTAATATGTCGATAATATACTCAACTAGAGAGGGACAGCTTTAATGCTACTGAAACCTGCGGTCGCGAGTTTGAATCTCGCCATAGTTGTGGATGTTAACACGTTGCCATTGCTATATTCCTTGTAGTCTTAAAACATAGCCTGTCCTAACCTAAACTTACCTAGCCTCACGTAATGGGCATCGATCAAGTCGAAAACAGCGAAACTTCGAGTCTTTATTGGAAATGAAAAACACAAACTGGCCTTTAAATCGAATTTCTATCCTAACAATTTTTTATTTAATTTTGTCTTTCGTTAAATTGATGTAAATATCTAATGAACAGTCCATTACGTCCCTAGACTTCTATCCGAGAAATGAATTACCATGTTATGTATCCATTTTTTCGTTGCGAATTATTTTAAATTCTTGCGGTAACTAGGTATGTAAGACTCAGAGATCCCACCGTTAAGCCACATTTACGTTTCGTTGTATACGTATGCTACACGTAGGTGAACCATTCAGAGACTTTGTGATGAAAAGAGAATGATTTGTTAAGGATTTTATAATAAATCGCTAATAAACTTTAGAAATTAAAAATTCATTTTCGTATAGAGGATTATTATTATTATTATTATTATTATTATTATTATTATTATTAAATTAAGTAACCTAGTGTACAATATGCATATAAGGTGCAATCATTAATTATATTTCCGAACTGCACTTGTAATTCTTTGATGGGCGATCATAAGAGTACAAGTCAAAAAACTTTATTTTACAGGAGAGCAAAAAAACTGTTTAACATCGTACATGATTGCCTTTAAGAACTGAGCTTCTACACGTAATTTTGTGTAAACATGTCGAGGATCTATTGCGATTTTTCCTGAAATCTCTCCATATACGCCTTAGTCTTTTCTGACTTTGAAGTGACGCATTTAGTATAGAGTCCAGGCGTTTGCCTGGTTCTAGATAACTTCACCTTTTGCTCTGTCCTGTGTGTTGCCTACATTCAGGACAGTTCTGAAACTTATTGATTGCCCCTTGTATTTACACATAATTGACTCTCAATGTTAAATTCCTATTTATAATAGATAGTGTTGCACACACTGTATATTTAACAGTTCATTGTATATATACAGGGTGTTAAAATATCCAATATTTCAGGAAGTGATAGTATGACAAAAAAAAAAAAAAAACAAGAAAATAATGTCTAATAAACATGGGTTCTACAACACATACTTTCTGAGATCTGAACACTTGTTCATAGGAAGTGCTCAATGTGACGTCCATTTATAGCAATGCATTTTTATGCCTTAAATACAACAGACTGCCAGATAATCATACCGTAGTTGACACCCCTGGCATGGAATAATGATACGTCGCAAGGAATACTGAAAACAAAAGTCTAGTTGCGGATATGAGCGGGGTTCAGCGGAGATGGTGTTGTGAATTTTCGTAATCAGCATGTGTGGACTGATGAAAATCCCCATGCAGTTGAAGAAAAAAGGCATCAGCACCGATTCTCACTCAACTTATGGACAGGCGTTCTTGGTGATAGATTAATACGGCCATACGTGGTACCACAGAGGTTAACTGGAGATCGTTATCAAGACTTTCTTATTAACGTATTAAAACAAAATTCAAAGAGTGCGTGATTCCTTACGTCGAAGGGCAGGGAAATTTATTGCCATGAATGAACGTCACATTGAGCACCTCCTTGAACAAGTGTTCAGATCTCAGAAAGTACGAATGTGTTGTAGGACCCATGATTATTATACATTATTTTCTTGTTTTGATGCTTACTAGCACCTCCTAAAATACTGGATACTTTTTTTAACACCCTCTATATATAATTATATATTCAGTGAACAGTGCTAAGATTTGTTAGAATATCATAAGTGACACCAATAAGGCGTTATTCATGAGGCAACTAAGCCATGAGATAATGAATTAAATTGATTAGTTCCTTAATACAGTCATATCTTCTCGTTGGGGTTACAGAGAATGCCCTTTGTGTGTAATCCAGAATTCGAAAAATTGTCTTCTAATTTGAGTCAATATTAAATTATTATTTCATTTAGGTACTGGCGTGTCTTTTAAATAATAGCTCAAGGAAATTAATTATAAATGGTCATATAATTTGCTACGAAATTAGTGAAACATGGTAATAAAAAGTATGTTTCCCTTCTTGATTGTTATAATTAAATTTTATTCGTTTTTGTCAATCCAGTGCCTATGCTTTTATAGTTATATAATTGAATATTCTAGTTTGATATTTCCCCCACAGTTTCTTTCACTTGGTAACGGAAAGTGCAGTGTGACATTATAGCTATATCAGACTGAAATGCCGTTTCTAGTTCGTATTCTTGTGATAATTAACTTGAAGTGACATCAATACGGCCAAGAAATTCTTCCTGCTCTCAAATATATCCAAGAAAAGCGCGAGCGAGACATCAGAGAAATGGAAATTGTGTGCAAACATCCCTGTAAAGTAATCTAACAAGTATAAGTGAAACCTGAAATGACTCGCTGAGGGAAACAACGAGCGAGGCTGTGTAAACAAGCAGACTGGATCTAGAGCTTCTTATGCAAACTTTTAAACAGCAGCGCGGCGCTGGTTGAAGTGTGCTCAGGCGCACGAATGTTTGTCCAGCCAAACAAAACTCCTCGCTTCGATACTTGCATGACTTGCTGGCCAGACACCCATGTAACAGCCTCGTGTCTGAAATGTCACGGAACGTAGGAAATGATGCTTGGTGGAGGAGGGGGTGAAAGAGGACGAGGTTGAGGAATGGGATGAGCTTGAATGAGTTAGATGCGGGATGAGAATTGAAAGAGAGGATACGAATCAGCAGAATAATTAAGAGAGGATGTAGATCAGCAGAATGATTAAGATTAAGAGATGATAAGAATCAGCAGAATAATTAAAATTAAGAGAGAATAAGAATAAAAAGAATGACTAAGTTTAAGAAAGGATGAAAATTACCATATTGGTTAATTTTAAAAGAGGACAAGGATCAGCAGAATTACCAAGATTAAGGGAGGATAAAGATCAGGAGAATTATAAGGTTTAAGAGAGGTTAAGGATCAAAAGAATTATGAAGATAATGCGAGAATAAGGATCAGCAGAATTATAAGGTTTAAGGTGGGATAAGAATCAACAGAATTGTGACGATTAAGCGAAGTTAAGAGTCAGCATAAATATAAGGTTTAAGAGGAGATAAAGGTAAACATAATTCTGGAGATTAAGAGAGGATAAGGATCAGCAGCATTATAGGGTTCAAGAGGGAATAAGCAGAATTATGGAGATTAAGGAAGGATAATGGTGAGCAGAATTGTAAGGTTTAAGAGGGGATAAAGATCAGCAGAATTATGAAGATTAATGGAGGATAATGATCAGCAGAATTATAAGGTTCAAGAGGGGATAAAGATCAGCATAATTATGAAAATTAAGCGAGGATAAGGATCAGCAGAATTATAAGGTTTAAGAGGGGTTAACGATCAGCAGAATTATGTTTAATAGGGGATAAGACTCAGCTGAAAGATAAGGTTTAAGAGAGGATAATGATCAGCAGAATTATAATGTTTAACAGGGGATATGACTCAGCAGAATGATAAGGTTTAAGAGGGGATAACGATCAGCAGAATTATAATGTTTAACAGGGGATAAGACTCAGCAGAATGATAAGGTTTAAGAGGGGATAAAGATCAGCAGAATTATGAAAATTAAGCGAGGATAATGATCAGCAGAATTATAAGGATTAAGAGGGGGTAAAGATCAGCAGAATTATGAAGATTAAGGGAGGATAATGATCAGCAGAATTATAAGGTTCAAGCGGGAATAAAGATTAGCAGAATTATGAACATTAAGCGAGGATAAGAATCAGCAGAATTATAAGGTTTAAGAGGGGATAACGATCAGCAGAATTATAATGTTTAACAGGGGATATAACTCAGCAGAATGATAAGGTTTAAGAGGGGATAATGATCAGCAGAATTATAATGTTTAACAGGGGATAAGACTCAGCAGAATAATTATAAGGTTTAAGAGGGGATAAGGATTAGCAGAATTAAAATGTTTAACAGGGGATAAGACTCAGCAGAATTATAAAGTTTAAGAGGGGATAAGGATCAGCAGAATTATAATGTTATAATGTTATAACGTTAGCACTCAGCAGAATTATAAGGTTTAAGAGGGGATAAGGATCAGCAGAATTATAATGTTTAGCAGGGGATAAGACGCAGTAGAATTACAATGTTTAAGAGGGGATAAGGATCAGCAGAATTTAATGTTTAACAGGGTATAAGACTCAGCAGAATTACAATGTTTAACAGGGGATACGACTCAGCAGAATGATAATGTTTAAGAGGGGATAAGGATCAGCAGAATTATAATGTTTAACAGGGTATAAGACTCAGAAGAATGATAACGTTTAAGAGGGGATACCGATCAGCATAAGTATAATATTTCATAGGAATACAACTCAGTAGAATTATAAGGTTTAAGAGGGGATAAAGATTAGCAGAATTATGAAGATTAAGGGAGGATAATGATCAGCAGATTTATAAGCTTTAATTTGGGATAAAGATCAGCAGAATCATGAAAATTAAGCGAGGATAAGGATTAGCAGAATTATAAGGTTTAAGAGGGGATAACGATCTGCAGAATTATAATGTTTAACAGGGGATAAGACTCAGCTGAATGCTAAGGTTTGGCGGAATAAGGATCAGCAGAAGTATGAAGATTAAGCGAGGATAAGAATCAGCAGAATTATAAGGTTTAAGAGGAAATAAGGATAAGCAGAATTATGAAAATTAAGCGAGGATAATGATCAGGGGAATTATAAGATTTAAGAGAGGATAAGGATCAGCAGAATTATAAGGCTTAAGAGGGGATGAGGATCAGCATTATTATGAAGATTAAGCGAGGATAAGAATCAGCAGAATTATAAGGTTTAAGAGGAAATAAGGATAAGCAGAATTATGAAAATTAAGCGAGGATAATGATCAGGGGAATTATAAGATTTAGGAGAGGATAAGGATCAGCAGAATTATAAGGCTTAAGAGGGGATGAGGATCAGCATTATTATGAAGATTAAGCGAGGATAAGGATCAGCATAATTATAAGGTTTATGACGGGATAGTGATCAGCAGAATTTAAGGGTGCTATTCATAGACATTTCGCTAGCCCGCGCTATGAGCGTGCTAAACAGGATTCATTTCATATCATATAGCTAACAATGGTTTACGAATACGAAAAACGTTAGTTCGCTGATTATCCACCGAAAGCCCGCGCTAAGAATGTCAATGGTTTAAGAAGAGCTTAGGATTAGCTGAATTATGAAGATTAAGCGAAGATAATGATCTGCAGAATTATAAGGTTTAAGGAGCAGATATGGATAACCAGAATTATGAAGATTAAGTGTGGATAATAATCAACAGAATGGTTAAAGTTATTGCAGACTAAATATCAGCAGAATGGCTAAGATTAAGAGGGCATAATAATAATAATAATAATAATAATAATAATAATAATAATAATAAGATTAATAATACAGATAATGATAAGCAGAATTCTTAAGATTCAGATAGGATAATGATCAGTAGAATGTAGAAGAATAAAATTAAGAGAGGAAAACAGCGGCTTAATTCAAAAGTGAAATTATTAAGAGGCGAAGTAACAGTGTATTGTATTTTTTTTATTAAACGTGTGTTTAGAGCCATTCTGATGATGACAGGCAGATATTGGGATGCAGGTGTAATAGAGTGGCAGGATCAGCGAGGTACTCAGTCTAAAACCTGCGAAATCACTCTTCAGGATGGATCCAGGGTTGAACTGGAGCCATCGTGACGTGGCACCGCCCTTCTGCTAGCCTTGTGTTTCGCCGCTTATTATATTTTTCTGCAACCGATAATTGAGTGCATTGCTCCGCGGATCTGCTGCATCAAATTGAACTGCACGTTGCATGGCAACGTGGGCGATGCAGGCTAACATCGACACATCTGGCTCTCTAGGACCGGACCGGGAATAGATTCAGGACCGTCTGAACAAAAAGTCTGTGTGCTGTAATTGCTGGAATTAAATCTTACCGTATCCGTTTATTGAACACTGAAGTTCATATTTAGTTACTGATATTAATATACAGGGCTTCTACAAAAGACCTCTGTGCGAGATCGTGCGTATTTGCTTGGTTTCCGCACAAAACCAATCCGCGGAAAGTCTAAAATTCCACATTCAGTATTCCCAACCTAGCACACATAACAATTTCCCTCTTCTTACCGCTTAAGTGACATATTGATTTTACTGCTTTAGGCTTTTAACATATTATTTTTAGAGACGTTCAATATAGTAATAATTATAAATTGGAAACTTACCACTGCAATTTCACCTAAATTGCACTGTTAATTATTGTTTTTAAATATTTGCAAAAATTAAGTAGGCCTAAACTCTACAACTCCACTAAAGTTACTGCATTCGTGATGCAAGTAACATTAAGGAAGCCGTGAAAAAATCAACAAGATTTCAGACTCATCATAGACTGGGGGGCGGGGAAAGACAGACGTATATCACGGCCTGCTGGAGTATAGTAAACACAGAAAACATTTTAAAGCAACAATGTTGAAGATATATATTTTTGTTTTGCAAATTTGCTGTCATTGAACAGAAACCAAGATGGAGATTTCATTGCAACTAATTAGAAATTCCTCTTTAAGGTATGTAATAAACGATCTTCGCACAAAATAATGTACGATACACGAGCGGTATGTTTTCTTTCAATTCTCGGAAATTAAAAAAACTCAACTACGTTTCGCTTTTTCAAACTTTTCCTCGAACATGAAAACTTCAACATACCGCTCTTGTAACGCATATTACTATTCCGGTTTCGAACACATGTAATTTACCTTATATGAATCTGAGGTGCCTGAAAATAGCACCAATGGAAAGAGAAACTCAAAAAGTTTAGTTTTGGTAACATTGCTTCCCTAGTTGGCAACACTGTCTCATAATAGCTTATATAAACAAAAATTTGTTCATTGTTGAGGCGAAATGGCTGCTATAGAGGACAGAAAAGCTTGATTTTCATGTGAACCAGTCTGTTATTAATTTGCAACGGTATTACCGAACAAAATTTGGTGCAGATTCACCCTGAAGGCCTACAATCCACAAATGGTACGCTGATTTTAAGGCAAGATTCTTTGCAAGCGTTTGCGATTTCATCCGTACCGACTACAGTTGCTACAAGCCCTAAAACTAATGGATAAAATGCTACGAAGAAATTTCTATACTATAAGTGTGCAGACTGTAATTGAAAACGATGATGAATTTATTCGTTCCGTGGTGTTTTGTGACGAAGCCATTTTTCATCCTTCTGGTAAGGTGAACAAACATAACCTCAGAATCTGGGGGTCGGAAAATCCGCGTACCTACGTGGAACTTGACTATAAGCTTGACGTGTGCCGTGTTACATTGAACATCTTTAAGGTAAGGAACTGAACTTTTTGAGTTTCTCTTTCCATTGGTACTATTTTCATGCACCTCAGATTCATAGAACATAAATTACATGTGTTCGAAACCGGAAAGGTCTTTTGTAGGAGCCCTGTGCTTGTTTCCGGTGATATTAAAACAGTAAGTGTCATGGCTTTACAACGTACTTATTATGTTTTACATACAGAGTGAACAAAGTATGGAATATTGCTAATAAATTTTTAAATTTTAATTTTACAAAAAAAGTTTCATTCAAAAGCTGTTGGAGATAAACATACGATATGATACTAGTGTTCGGAAAACGTTATTCATGCGTAAAGGGTGTGACAGTAACCTTTAGTTTTTAAACGGCAGCTTATTGTATATTATGACCGTCAAATCTTAAACTTCTGTAGACAAATTTTGAAGTTTAAAGATTTATATTTTGGTTGTCTTTTACGAAAGAAGCTGCGGATTATGTCCCTCAAATCTTAAACTTCTATAAACAAAATTTGGAGTTTAAAGATTTCTATTTGGTTTTCTTTTACTAAAGGAGCTGCAGATTTAAGTTCCTGAAATCTCAAATTTCTGTAGACAACTTTTGGAGTTTAAAGATTTCTATTTCAGTTGTCTTTCACGAAAGATGCTACACATTATTTTCTGAAATCTTGAATTTCTGTAGACAACTTTTGGAGTTTAAAGATTTCTATTTCGGTTGTCTTTTACGAAAGATGCTACACATTATTTTCTGAAATCTTGAATTTCTGTAGACAACCTACGGAGTTTAAAGATTTCTATTTCGGTTGTCTTTTACGAAAGATGCTACACATTATTTCCTGAAATCTTGAATTTCTGTAGACAACTTTTGGAGTTTAAACATTTCTATTTCGGTTGTCTTTTACGAAAGATGCTACACATTATATTCTGAAATCTTGAATTTCTGTAGACAACTTACGAAGTTTAAAGATTTCTATTTCGGTTGTCTTTTACGAAAGATGCTACACATTATTTTCTGAAATCTTGAATTTCTGTGGACAACTTTTGGAGTTTAAAGATAATCGTAGTGTTGTCATTGTCTTTTACAAAGTACCTAAGCTTCAGAATATTGCCTGAAATCTTGAACTTCTGTAGACAATGTGTATAATTGGGGTTGTCTTTTACGAAAGAAACAACAGAATATTTCTTGAAATTTTAAACTTCTGCACACAACTTGTGGAGTTTAAAGAAAGTCTATTTATTTTCGTTGTCTGTCACGAAAGAAGCTACCAGTAATGTGTACACTCGTAATGGATTATCGGATTGTGCCTTTCTGAATCCTTCATCAGCTATTGCTTTGGTTTCGGATAGCCTACTAAACGACATTTCATACAAGTTGAGAGGATGCGAAAGCATTTCTTTCCCCTTCTACTTGCCCTGAGTTCGTCAGTAACAGGGCGGTAGCTGTTACCTCTTATACCTGCACCCCCCAAGTTGTACACACAAGAAAATAAAATCTTAAATAAAGTACACCTAAGTGAATGTAAAATACAGTGACACAGATGTTTGACAATTACATGGTTGAGTATATTTTAGTGTCGTTCTTAAATATTTTCAACTGATATTTATAGTAAGGAATGTTAGTTTGTTTTATAAAGTCAGGGGGGAGCGACACAGTGCAGATTGTCCCATTGTATGTGTTGTAGAGTAGCAAGTAGCGGTGAAGAAAACATTTATCTTCTGCTCTCAGTTGCTTTTTAATGTGCCAGTTGATATAAACAACAATAAAATGAAATATAAACGTTTAGTAGGCCTATAGAATTTCGAAATATAGATTATCAGTAAACATTTTCAATAATATAATTTTTCACTATGTTGAAAGTCAGTCGAACGTTATGGTCTGCCCAAAACAACTTCCGACCTGACAAATGGCGCCTTTAGCATGTTACCATGGCAACCATTCAAATCAACCAATCACTAGAGACGCGTAACCATGGTAACGGGACGGTGTTGCCGTGTCTATGTTTACAAGCTGCACGTGAATGCCACGGCCTAGCAGTGAATGCAGTGCCCGGAATGACTGAGTTGACTGTTTAACGCGTGCTTTGTGTGAATTAAAAATATTATTTAGTTGTATTATCATTTTAGTTTATCGATAATTATTGTGTTCAAATTATATTACACGTATTATCTTCGTTGTCATTGGTGGAGTGTGTGGCTAGTGTGCGTTTTCTAGTTTCTACGAGATTTTCTAAACAGATGACTTGTGCAATGTCGGAAGGAAGGAAAGGCAGGCTGAGAACAAAGGATATTGTACAAGGTGCCTCGTTAAAGAGTCAAGCCTCTTTTACCTTTGGCGCAATTAGAACTGCTGCTAAAATTAATAAGAGCACTGTTATCGATATTGGAAAAGAAAAAGGCCGTGGAGATTTTAATCATAAATATTTTTTAGTTTACTATTTTTCAACGTCTTTCTAACAACATTACATTGAAGAGTACCGACACTCATAAAAGTAAAGGTTTCGTATTAAATTTAAACCTGTTTTTACAGTTTACAATCCTTTCGAGGCTTTTCTAACGGTATTACATTGAAGAATACTACTATTACTACTACTACTACTACTACTACTACTACTACTACTACTAATAATAATAATAATAATAATAATAATAATAATAATAATAATAATAATAATAACAATAATAATAATAGACCAATAAAAGTAATAATGTACACCAATTTTAATGCCTAGTGTTCAACAAATTGGTTAGAAATGTATACGTTCATGTCAGCCGTTCATTACTACACTCTATCGGCAGCGCGCTCGCTTACACGAAAGATAGGCAACATGACAACACTGCTCCCCCTTCTCTGTAAACTGTCAAGTCGGAAGTAGTTTTGGCCAAGGTATAGTAAGGTGGATAGTAGCGTCTTCCCCTTCACTGACGGTTGATAGTGTGAGTAGAGGGGAAGGGTTATCAACCAAACTGAAATGAGGATTAGAATAATGTACAATCTAGTACAAACGTAAAGTTCATTGTTATTTGCAAAAACGAAATACTTTGTTCTTTCTTCCTTTATTAAAGACTGGAATGTATTTTAAAATGAAGAAAATCAATGCACGTTCTTCTGCACTTAGGAAGGTGCTGACACATCACGTGGGGATGAAAACAGTTTGCAGAATCAGGTGGAAATGTTATTCACACTGTTTGGACGTTAATCTTCTAGTGAGAAGCCAAACATTTCGTTGTTATCTTTAAACAGAACACATGCGGAAAATTTCACCACACACCTACCTAATTGTTTGGGCAAAGATATTGCTTCGCCAGGAACTGTTCCCAGAAGCTCTGTTCTCGTTATAGTTCAGTCCTGCGGCATTTCATGTCGGCACCAATGTGACTACGTGTTTCCTTCTTTCTGGACAGATTCGCTGCAGACTGCAGGCATTCTTAAGTGGGTCTGTATCAAATGCGAATCTTCAGCTTTCATTTGTAATGTCCAGAAACATTTGAACATTTCCTGCTGCCAATAGTGTCGTGTATGCAGACAGCTCACTTTCATGTAAGATAATTGGAGAGCTTGGTGGAAGAAGGCCTAGCCTACTTTTTTAACTTCTGAGAGAAACGATTCTTCTTCCACCAAGAAACGAAGCAGTGGATTGTACTCCTTGTCTTCATAAACGAAAATAACAAGATTAAGCATATTCTACAACAAAAAATATTCGTGAATGTACATAGTAAATGGTACCTACTAGTCTATCATATTTTGAAAAATAACTATTTTTGATAGAAGATTGGGATAGGCCCTTATTCCACAAATTCCTTCAATTCAGAAGCGACATTTCTCTGTAGCGTAGCGTGTTATATGATGGCTTTTCATCATAGAGGATGGGACTTCGATCCCGGGCAGAATCTATGACATTTTTGACGGTTAGTGGGAGATTTTCTGCGAGTACTGCGATTTCTCTGTATCTGACACGTAAAGTTAAATAAAAGGTTCCAATAGCAGTAGGTAGTTTTCATTTGAAGTGACTTTCATCGCATGATCTATCCATAATCGTCATGGACTATTTAGTGTTAGACCATGTGATATGTTAGTATTAATTATTTATTGTTAGTATTAATTATTAGTATTATTATTATTAATTGTATTTTTAATTTTAAGTTTATTATTGTCATTATTGAGTGTAATTAGTTACCACTGCCACCGGGTATATACCCAGTGCAGTGTGAATAAATACATACATACATGTTCCTATCACGAGGCGCAGCGTCGTTGTCTAAGGCATAGTGCATAGGAGTCACTTTGCGAAATGCGCGCTGATTCAGGTTCTCACGGGAAAGGCATTTTCTCATGAAATTTCGGCCAGTGTATTGGACCGGTGTCCACCCAGCATCGTCATGAATTTGAGAGAGCTGCGATAGGTAGCAAAATCCTGTTTAGAAAACGAGCTATAGTGGTTGGGGGGATCATCGTGTTGACCACATGTTACCTCTTTTTGGTTGGATGATCGTCCTACTCTGCTGAGACATATGGACGTTGAGGCCAACACCTCGCTGGTCGGCGTTGGCCCTTCATGGGCTGTTCATGCCACGGATTGGATTTTTTGTGTGTCTCTGTAAATCTCAAGATGCGTGGTTTGAATTGACTCGTCGACGCTGTTACCGTTCGTGATTTCGTCGTCCTCATAGGAAAAAAATAATTATTCTCATGGAAGAATGTGTCTTTCTATGAACTGTAGGCCTAGATGATCTTTGAAATTTCTTCGTATGTTTTTCTTACTTTGTAATGATAGGCCTATGTAATACATTGACGCTGTAAAGAATAATATTTACGATGTTCACGAAAATGCGTCCCTGCTATCCAAAAACATTTTGTTAAGATGCAGAACAGATTCTACTCCACTGTTACTCAATCTTTTTGATGGTGACGTCACATTACTTTAGTGCATTCTCCTGGCCCAAGGTGTAGAGTAGAATGAAGAACATGTAGTGTGAAATTTGGCATTAGTTTAAAAAGAAAATTTAATCATGCTTTATTTAACATAAAATAGCCAGTTTTTAGAGTTTCATACAACGTTTAGAAATTATTATTATTATTATTATTATTATTATTATTATTATTATTATTATTATTATTATTATTGCAAAGGAAGCTTTTAATAGAAAAAGGAGCATCTGCGGACCTCTGGAGAAAGAACTAAGGAAGAGATTAGTGAAGTGCTTTGTGTGAAGTGTAGCATTGTATGGGACAGAAGCAGGGACCTCACGACGAAGTGAGAAGAAACGATTAAAAGCATTTGAAATATGGATATGGAGAAGGATGAAGCGTGTGAAATGGACAGACAGAATAAGAAACGAAGCTGTGTTAGAAAGAGTAGGTGAAGAAAGAATGTTGCTGAAACTGATCAGAAAGAGGAAAAGGAATTGGATGGGTCACTGATTGAGAAGAAACTGCCTTCTGAAAGATGCACTGGAAGGAATAGTGAACGGGAGAAGAGTTCGGGGCAGAGGAAGTTATCAGATGATAGACGACATTAAGATATATGGAACATATATCTCAAAGAGGAAGGCAGAAAATAGGAAAGACTGGAGAATGTTGGGTTTGCAGTGAAAGACCTGCCTTTGGGCAGAACACTATGAATGAATTATTATTATTATTATTATTATTATTATTATTATTATTATTATTATTATTATTTATTATTATTATTATTATTTATTATATTATTATTATTTATTATATTATTATTATCATCGTAATTATTATTATTGTTATTATTATTATTATTATTATTATTATTATTATTATTATTATTATTATCAACTGCTCTTCGGACCCTCAGAGAGGCGCGACCACCCGGTTGAGAATCACTGGTCTATCCCACACAAACTCCGCAGAGATTCTGCGATGACTTTGCAAGATAGTAAATTAGTAAACTTTTCTAATTTGAGACATGAAGTCCCATAAATGTTGTGAAACAACTGCACATCAGCTACTCAACAATGAAGTAAAGCACCATTCCGTTGTCTGGCTGCTGGGTTATCTAAAAGCGATAGTTTCTCTTCGTCGCCTTTCTAGTAATAAATTTAAAGGCAGCGGCTTTGAACGCATACAACAATTATGTCAAAACATGCACTGACACTTATGACAATATCTATCACAATATTTGTCGTAACCATACATAAATCTTATCACTGAATCTCGAGAGAAAGCTGAATTGAATGGCATAGAGTTCACTTAATTTAGATTATTCGTCTGTCCAAAATAATTTGTTTAATTATTGTAACAAATCGAAAATACACTGAAACATAAGTTCACATAGGTACAAATTCCTTGTAATCTAATGATCTCATTGGTTTTTGAAGTTATAAAAATAAAAAACTGAGTTTCATTATCACAAGGCAATATGTAAGATCTGGTAAAAATTGGGGGCCGATGCCATCATTAGTTTAGCAAGAAAATGTACGTATGTGATCTTATGCTCAAGAATTGTTGCAACAATTAAACAAATTGTGAAGGACAAATCAATAATCTAAAGTAAGTGAACTATAAGCCATTCGATTCTTCATTCTTTCAAGATTTAGTGTTAAATCAATAATCTAAATTAAGTGAACTATAAGCCATTCAATTCTCATTCTTTCAAGATTCAGTGGTAAATCAATAATCTAAATTAAGTGAACTAAGTCATTCTTTTTTTTTTAATTCCTTCAAGATTCAGTGGTAAATCAATAATCTATATTAAATGAACTATAAGCCATTTAATTCTTCATTCTTTCAAGATTCAGTGATAAATCAATAATCTAAATGAAGTGAACTATAAGCCATTCAATTCTTCATTCTTTCAAGATTCAGTGATAAATCAATATTCTAAATTAAGTGAACTATAAGTCATTCAATTGTTCATTCTTTCAAGATTCAGTCATAAATCAATAATCTAAATTAAGTGAACTATAAGCCATTCAATTCTTCATTCTTTCAAGATTCAGTAGTAAATAAGTAATCTAAAAATCTAAATTAAGTGAACTATAAGCCATTCAATTCTTCATTCTTTCAAGATTCAGTGGTAAATCAATAATCTAAATTAAGTGAACTATAAGCCATTCAATTCTTCATTCTTTCAAGATTCAGTGGTGAATCAATAATCTAAATTAAGTGAACTATAAGGCATTCAATTCTTAACTTTTTTAAGATTCAGTGGTAAATCAATAATCTAAGTTAAGTGAACTATAAGCCATTCAATTCTTCATTCTTTCAAGATTCAGTGGTAAATCAATCATCTAAAAATCTAAATTAAGTGAACTATAAGTCATTCAATTCTTAATTCTTTCAAGATTCAATGGTAAGTCAACAATCTAAATTAATGAACTATAAGCCATTCATTTCTTCATTCTTGCAAGATTCAGTGGTAAATCAATAATCTAAATTAAGTGAACTATAAGCCATTCAATTCTTCATTCTTTCAAGATTCAGTGGTAAATCAATAATCTAAATTAAATTAACTATAAGCTATTCTTTTCTTCATTCTTTCAAGATTCAGTTAAATTAAATGAACTATAAGCCATTTAATTCTTAATTTTTTTAAGATTCAGTGATAAATCAATAATCTAAATTAAGTGAACTATAAGCCATTCAATTCTTCATTCTTTCAAGATTCAGTGGTAAATCAATAATCTAAATTAAGTAAACTATAAGCCATTCAATTCTTCATTCTTTCAAGATTCAGTGGTAAATCAATAATCTAAATTAAGTAAACTATAAATCAATTCAATTCTTCATTCTTTCAAGATTCAATGGTAAATTAATAATCTAAATTAAATAAACTATAAGCCATTCAATTCTTCATTCTTTCAAGATTCAGTGGTAAATCAATAATCTAAATGAAGTGAACTGAAAGCCATTCAATCCAGTATTCTTTCAAGATTCAGTGGTAAAATTTATGTAAGGCTTCATAAATCTTGTGGTAAATATTGTCAAAAATGTTACTTGACGTTTTGCAATAACTTTTGTATGCGTTCGCAACGCTCTGCCCTAACGATTACTTATTCAAGATATTCAGAAAACTTCACAGCATTTTTTCTGAACTCTGTACAGAGCTTGTGAATGAGACCTTTCATGACTAAAGAAAAAATAGAAGTATTATATTAATTTTTGTATAATCAACCTCATGATTTAATAAAGTAGCTTACGTTTTAACTTTTACATACACTTTAAGTGAGAAATTTAATAAAATGTTCTGAGTTTTGGATAGACCCGCAATATTTCACTGCATCGTGGCCTGTCAGGAGTACACTGGCTCTTTGAAGTGTCAGCTACTTAGGAATGAGAAAATAAACTCTCAGAATCGAGAAGAGTGCTTTGAGGTCTGACAGATTTCAACGGAGAAGTGTAATTCTGTAAATACGTTTTTAATGTAGTCCTGAGTCGGACCTTAATGTAAACATTTTGCCAGCTCTAAGGCAAACGAAGTAGTTCACATGCATGCCGCGTACAGCGTGCAGGTAAACAAACATTGCGTTCAGTTACCCTCGGGTTATTATCCTGCTTTGACCACTGAAAACAGGATCCATCAAAAAGTGCAATTGCTGTTTGTGTTGCTATGATTACTGGGGTCAGCAAAACAAACATCTTGTGGCTTTGTTTTCTTCACAGTATTGTTTAGGAAAATGTTCAGTAATTGCCAAATATGTGTTATCATATTTTTGCAAATATTGTAAATACTCATATTAAGATCTAAGGTACAAGAATACCTATTACTACTACTACTACTACTACTACTACTACTACTACTACTACTACTACTACTACTACTACTACTACTACTACTACTACTGCAAAGAATATGGTATATTGAAAGTGAGCGTGTCTCGTACTTGTAGCACTCTGACGTGGAATCAAATCCCGTTTAGAGCGATTACCCTGTTTTATTTTTTTCGACGTTTTCTCCAACCTCAAGGCTCAGTTGTATGAAAGTCACTAAGTACAGATTATTTTTAACTGAGCATTAATAATTAACCAGAGGTCAGTTTATTATGTTATATCGGTCTTACTAATAAATCGTGTATAGTTTTTATACGAGACTTATGCAGAGTTGGGACAGAAAACGTTACTAATAAACCATTCATAAGCGATGGATGTATAAACAGTCCGTAACTATACATGAGAATTGCTTTGCAGTAGCGGTCTTACTAATAAAAACTCTATATACAGACGTTTAACTGTCTTATACTTATACGATGAGTAGCTAGTTTATACGTCGTGTGTAAATTCCTTACTAATAAATAATCAATACATACGTCGTGCATAACAGTATAACTGTTACACAGCTACGTCATAGTTTCGTCATTACTTCGTTATGAAATGTAATAGAATATCTGAGGTTCTCTATTGCATCCGGTAGAGCGCTCTAGTGTGGCATGTCAAGTATCAATAGTACAACTGGCTCTAATCGATTACCATACTACATTTTGGTCAAAGAGTACAAGCTACAGCAATATTATTCTAATAATTCTATGATCTTTGGTTTGTTCTTCTGTGGTTACAAGGTAACCATCATCATAAAATGACAGTCGATACGAACAGCTGTTAGAGGGGCGGCCATTTTTTCCACATATACAACGCTTAAACAAGGGGTTTCGTGTATATAACTACTGCCATAGCAGCCGGCGATGCTACTGCAAAGCAATTCCCATTGTATACTTACAGCTTGTTTAAACGTCCATAGCTTATTCACGGTTTATTAGTAACGTTTTCTGTCTCAACTCTGCATAAGTCTCGTATAAAAACTATACACGGTTTATTAGTAAGATTGTAGTTATATAGCTACACGAAATCCATTGTTTAAGAGTTCTATGTAGAGAAAAAATGTCCGCCCTTCTAACAGTTGTTCGTATCGACTGTCATTTTATGATGATGGTTGCCTTGTAACTACAGAAGAACAAACCAAAGAGCATAGAATAATAAGAATAATATTGCTATAGCTTGTACTCTTTGACCAAAATATAGTGTGCTAATCGATCAGAGCCAGTTGTACTATTGATACTTAACACGCCACACTAGAGCGCTCTACTGGATGCAATAGAGAACCTCAGATATTCTATTATCTTTCATAATGAAGTAATGACGAAACTATGACGTAGCTGTGTAATAGTTTTACTGTTATATACGACGTATGTAGTGATTATTAGTAAGGAATTTACATACGACTTATAAACGAGCTACTCACTGTATAAGTATAAGACAGTTAAACGTCTGTATATAGAGTTTTTATTAGTAAGACCTATGAAATTAGCTTATGAACATATGAACTAGGTTTAGTACTAACTCATATTTGCAATAAAATATGTGCCAACATTGCGAAATACGAATGAAATTTGTGGGTAAAGCCAGTTGATTTTCAAGTGTTTCGCCTATGGGAGAAAACATAATCAACACTGCCTCCTAAATATGCGCCTCAATACGTGTGAGGAGGATCATGAACATTGAGTTCAGAATATGATTTCGCTTTGTTTGTGGACGTAAACTTTGTTCAAGTTCTTCGACTACAAATGTTGGTACCATTTCATTTTAAATTGTCATCGAGTACGAAGCATCTAAATAATTAACAACACAGTTTTAGCTTCAGAAAACTAACCAATTAAAGAAATGATACTTCCGAATAGTCTATTCTCTGTTTGTAATACATTAGAGCATCGATTATCGAATACCGATCAACCGAAACATCGGTTAACCGAAAGCGTTCCAGCCGGAAAATTTGAATTTGCGCGCTCGCCATGTAGAAGTTACACTACCGCTGTTTGCGAGATTTAGCGGCAAAAAACGAGTCTCAGCTCTGAGGCCTACTTTAATGGCCGTTTTGAACTTGTCAAACTAGGCTAGTCAGTTTTCTGTATTATTTGTAAGACGTGTGATACAAAATATAATTATAGACTACTCTATGTACAGTTTTGTGTTTAATATCAGCGTTTCTTTGTTTCATACTGCTCCAATGACACCGGTACAATTTGTTTTCGTAAATGATCGGTTATCCGAAAAATCAATTATCCGAACAGGCCCGTCCCCAATTGTTTCTGATAATCCATGCTCTACTGTATTATTTTACTCTTAAAACTAAGTAAGAAAGGTATTTTATAAAAACAACTTGAAATTGGTGTAACTTTGAAAATATTGAGAATAGGATCCATGTTTATATGACTTTTTTTTTTTTTGCTCAGAATTTCTTCTGAAATAAACTCTGTAAGTGGCGGTAGATCCTCGTCAATTACCCTGTATTTAATAGAAATTCCATGCAATCGCAGCAATAAATATATTTTTATTTTAATGGAAAATTAAATAATTATAGCTTTTTTGTTATTAACATAGCTTGTAATACAGTAGAACCTCTATGATAATGAAGGGGTGGACTGAACGGTTAATCAAAAATGGGATAATCCGTACCTTAAAATATTTTCATAAATTAATGCATATACAGTAATACTTGGTTTCATAATTTGAAATTCCTAGCATACTGCAACTATTCGTGTCTTCATACTACACAATATACAGTGTTATGCTGGCTATAACTAATGAAAACAGTGAAATGCAATAATACGTACTATTTTGTTTTATTCTATTAAATTGCGCATATTTCTAATGCCAATCTTGTATTTTGATACGCTATGAGCCACTATTTTTTTCCTTACCCAAACAGCTCAACACGTTTTCTTTGGACATTTTGCACAGAATGACTAAATGATGCATAGGTTTGCAGTTGTGTGAAAGTTCTTGGGGTCATTTCTTTCAAAGCTAATAGTGACTATTTTACAAATTGTGAAAAAACCTCCACCCAAAAGTGTTTCTACTGCCGGTACCGGTAGCATTCCTACTACATACTGTGTAACGGAAAAGGCTGGTAATAACCTTCCGTAGAAAAAAAATGAGTGTAAGTACTTAGTATTTTCTGCAGCAAAGAATAAAATAGCGAGAGAGAGACAGTCGGATAATCAACCAATCGGTTAATAGGGTGACGGATAATTGGGGCTTTACTGTAATTGAAAAAGTGCAAAATAAATAGCTTCCTACACGGTACATAATAGTAATATGCGTTACAAAAGCGGTATGTTGAAGTTTTCATGTTCGAGGAAAAGTTTGAAAAAGCGAAACGTAGTTGAGCTTTTTTAATTTCCGAGAATTGAAAGAAAACATACCGCTCGTGTATCGTACATTATTTTGTGCGAATATCGTTTATTACATACCTGAAAGAGGAATTTCTAATTAGTTGCAATGAAATCTCCATCTTGGTTTCTGTTCAATGACGGCATATTTGCAAAACAAAAATATCTATCTTCAACATTGTTGCTTTAAAATGTTTTCTGTGTTTACTATACTCCAGCAGGCCGTGATATACGTCTGTCTTTTTTTTCCCCCAGTCTATGATGAGTCTGGAATCTTGTTGATTTTTTCACGGCTTCCTTAATGTTACTTGCATCAGGAATACAGTAACTTTAGTGGAGTTGTAGAGTTTACTTAATTTTTTTAAATATTTAAAACAATAATTAACATTGCAATTTAGGTGAAATTGCAGTGGTAAGTTTCCAATTTATAATTATTACTATATTGAACGTCTCTAAAAATAATATGTTAAAAGCCTAAAGCAGTAAAATCAATGTCACTTGAGCGGTAAGAAGAGGGAAATTGTTATGTGTGTTAGGTTGGGAATACTGAATGTGGAATTTTAGACTTTCCGCGGATTGGTTTTGTGCGGAAACCAAGCAAATACGCACGATCTCGCACAAAAAAGATTTTCTTACCTTGCACTAAGAAAAATTTTAAGTTAATGTGTTAAGAGGTCCGGCTAAATGACCATCATGTGAAAAGAGTGCTCGAAATCCAAAGTTTATGAACCCCCTACATAGTTTCAGAGATTCTGGCTACGAAACCCGCACTTTAATAGATAACCTTTCACAGC
The DNA here is from genome assembly GCF_040183065.1 of Periplaneta americana. Classification (NCBI taxonomy): domain Eukaryota; kingdom Metazoa; phylum Arthropoda; class Insecta; order Blattodea; family Blattidae; genus Periplaneta; species Periplaneta americana. The sequence goes on from NC_091123.1 coordinate 149,133,637, forward strand.
ATATTGCAGCTGGGTGTAGCAGCCCACTTTGCACCCAGGTCTGCAGTACAGCTGTGCAGAGCGTTCACATGCGATAATGCAAATGATTCGCAGCTAATGCCCTGTAATGACGCTGGTTAGTTGTGTACTTTGCAATTTGGGGCCATAAAGCCGGTCACGCAGCCGATCGAAATTTTATTGCAGTTGATTCCTTCAGTCCATCATTTAGCTAACAGAGTGAAGACAGCTCGTTGTACTCTGCCTCTTGGAAAAGTGAAAAGGTAAGGAGACAGAGGAATATGGATAGGAGGTTCAATAGGAGAAAGAGAAGATTAATAATAGTAATAGTAATAATAATAATAATAATAATAATGGTTTATATAACCTGGCAGAGTTAAGGCCATACGGCCTTCTGTAACACTCAACTAGGAGTAAAACTGTATTACAAAAAACACCACAAATTTACAAAGTAAAGTACACTACAGTTTTACACACAAAACTGAAATAGATAATATATAGTAGTAGTAGTAGTAGTAGTAGTAGTAGTAGTAGTAGTAGTAGTAGTAGTAGTAGTAGCAGTAGCAGCAGCAGCAGCAGCAGCAGTAGGAGTAGCAGTAGCAGTTTGCCTGGCAGAGTTAGGGCCATGAGGCCTTCTCTTCCACTCAACCAGGTTTCAATAATATACATGAAATACAAAATTTGATTACAAAACAACACAAAAGAAAATACCTTAGAAATTACATAAAATATGGTAGAAAATTACAATAGAAAAGATCAGTTAAATAATATAAAATTACAAATAGTCAAGATCGGTTATGTAATATATAAAATAAAGTAGAAAATTACACATAATCAAAATCAGTTACATAACATAAAGGGGAATATACACACTCACACACACACACACACACACACAAACACAATTTATAAGACCTAAAATGCCCGAGATAAATACGACGATTAATTCACTTGAGATATATTATACAAGTAATATAGCCTAATAATAGGAGAATACATGCGTCATGGCTCGCTGTATACCGTCATGAAGCTAGTCAGTGAGCCTAGTGAATTCAATCTTCCTACACTTCCGCAAAGGCGTATTACCTCTGTGCCAGAGAAGTTGCCTGGCAAGTACGGCGTTCATTCTGAATAGTACGTACCTATACGTACGGTAACGCCGGTAGTGGCAGGAATGTGAACTGTTTGGAAACACGTTCTGAGGTGAGTTTTTTTCTTACTGTCGGGATATGGGGAGAGGGTTAAGACGATTACTTACGTATTTGTTGACATTAACTTCGACGGTCAACATGGACACGGAGCATTTGATTTGTATTGTGGAATGTTGCCGTACGCAACCGATGATAACAAATACCCTGCGTACGACTTGCCCGCGTAAAACACAGTTCGAAAGAGGTTATGGTAGCAAACAGACCGTACAGACCGCCATCTGTTGCTACGACGTTCAAATTATAGCGTACACGTTCTGAAGTTCAGGTTGAACGCCTTGAATAATAGGCAACTTCTCTGGCATAAAAGCTGAAACTCGCTTCAAATCGCTGACTCACAACAGTGACGTCATGACACACTTTGAAATGAACACCCAGTGTAATGTAAACAACAAGTCAGTAGAAATCAGACATAATAAATAACATATAGAAAGAAAGGAAAATGCATATTAAAATGTGAACAGTAGGTCAAAATAAATGAGACATACAAAGTATAAAAATATAAGACAATAATAATATTGATAATGATGATAATAGGATTGAAGAGGAGTTGAAAGAGGAGAAGAGGAAAGAGAAGATGGAGGAAAAGGTAGGAAGATGAGATCCAAAATGGTGAAGAAAAATGCAGAATAAGAAATAAGAAGAGAAATTGTACATGGAAGAAGAAATATTGATATGTTGTTTAGTCAACTGTCCGAAGACAGGTCTAAATCTCACAAGTGATACCAACACGGCACCACTTATGAGGCAACTAGGCCAGGAGATAGAAGAGGGAATAAAGAAAGTGGATGAAATAGAATTGAGGGAAAAAGAAAAAAAAAGGGGAATGTAGATGAAGGGGAAACAGTTACAGAAAAACTTGAATGTGCCATCATATTTCAAGTACAGTCATTCATTCATAGATTTCTGTCCAAAAGCAGATCTATCACTGCAAACTCAACATTATTTAATCTTTCCTATTTTCCAATTTCCTCACAGTCTCCGCATACGATCCATGTATCTTAATGTTGTCTATTATCTGATACCTTGTTTCGCCCTTAACTTTTCTCCCTTTCACCATTCCTTTCAGTGCATTCTTCAGTATGCAGTTTCTTCTTAGCCAGTGGCCCAGTCAATTTTATTTATATTCCTAATCATCTTCAACATTATTCCTTCTTCATCCACTCTTTCTAATATAGCTTCATTTCTTGTTTTTTTTAATTAGTACTCTATAACGGTTATTCGAAAAATCGAAATATCAAAAGTTTTATTTTAGAAAAACTCATCAATAAATGAATTATACACTTCTATACAGTAATGAGAGTTTTTTTAATCCAAGAAAACTTTCTTGTTTGTTGAAATATACATATGAAAACAAAACATACCAAACACGCATTGGGGAAGCCATCCTGTGATTGTCCCGATGAGTAATGGCAGTGCGTAATGAATATACTGTGTACTTGAACTTCACTGCTGCCATCTTTTATTCGTATGCACACAAAAATTGCCTATCATATTTTGAAGAAAACACTTTGCTGACGTTAAACTTGCGTATGCAGAAGAACCATAGACAGACTAGTTTCTGTATGTACAATAATGAAGATTTTCATAAATTTTACCTCTTTCAAGTTACTGGCTAGTGGGTAAAGGGGAAAGGAACATACAAGATATACTTGGCTCGGAAACATGACGGCCTCTCTTCTTGGAATTGGTAATCCCTCATAAACCCCCATCCTCTACTCAACCCCTAGCCGCGTGGCAGAAATACAATAGAGCCCAGCATTGCCAAATATAGCAGTCATTGCCTCTACCTGTTGGGTTTCACCCGTTCTCAGTGTCTTTGTCGACGTGTTGTTTTATACCGTTGTGCGCTTCAATATGTCTAATTTATTCCGGCCATGATTAATGAATGTTGGAGCAGATGATCCGCAGCCAGGCCTCCTGATACACATGAAGATCCAGGACCATCACGACAGGAACAACAAATAACACCGTCGAAGAAAACAGAATATCTTATTTGCAGAGGAGCGTAGCTAAGAAAACAAAGTGTTAAAATTATGTCTAACGTTAGAAATTCTATCCATAAAGTAATCGAAATTCAGGCAGTTTAATAAATATAAATCTTAATCACTTACCATCGGACGCAACCGGCGGAGTTGGATATATGGGCATAGAAATTAAGAATTACGGTTCACCAACTAAAGAGAAAATAAACAAATTAAAATAGAATTCGATAAGATAGACGATTTTATACGTGATTTACTTCGCCGAACAGTATGTGAACAGTACGCGAAAGAGATATCGCCAAAAAAATTACGAATATTTTAAAAGGACCTCTGCGCCAAATAAATTAATGAATAAACCTATACGAATTAGACAAAAAATAAAAAAAAGGGTTGGGATAAGACTACCTTCAAAAAATAAATAAAATGAAAATATTCTTAATCTTCCAAAAGTACAATAAAGCATAATTATCAACACCGTCCTTAGCAACCTAAATAATGACCTTATTCACAGCAGTGCTTAAAAGTTTTCTAGCTTACAGCAGTGAATTAAATGTTTTTAAATCACTCTCTACATGACAACCAACATATTAGCAATAGTAAAATGAATATATATGAACTTCTTCGCCAACAACACAGTACAAAGGAAAGCCCTACAATTTAAAATTAAATTTACATACCAGTAATGAATAAAATATTGTATAGCATACTAGAGTAAACAGATTTTATGCGTTCGTGGAAATTATCACCCAAGGCGAAGCTGATAAAATCTAACTTTACTCTTTTGTACTATAAATTCTATAACTATTCAATGATCACAGTTTCAGAAAATTTTACCGGCGCAACATTCTTAATTAAGTATAAAATTCTGGAACTTCGATAACATGAGAATTTAACACTTATTATAGAAGTCTGTATTTTTTTGTTTATTTAGGCAAAACATGTTAGTGAAAATATAAATATAAAGTGTTTTTAAAATAAGTTTGTTCATTTTTATACCAATTTTGTTTTAGTAATTATAAATTAAGGTATATTTACAAAGATAATATAGTCTTTCTGAAAATCGCGGTTTCACGGAACACAGTTTGAAAAACGTTCGCAAATCACAATGACTTCAAGAATTGGCAACTCGGCTAAGGGTTTATCCCTTGCGCGTGCCTGCAGTTAACTGATGAAGGGGATGAGGGAAGGTCGTCATGTTTTCGTGCGAAGTATACACCTGTAAACAGTAGCGTTGGTCATCCTTCCTGATGCTTTTATCGGTGGTCAGTCACTGGATAATGGTACGAAAACTCTTAACAGTAGTAGCGACTTTTTTCTGTTCCACTACCTGTCGAAGTTTAAGAATGAAATTTTAATTCTTTGAATAATTTTATTGAGCCGTTGAAAACAGAAGTGGTGTAAGTAAAAAATGGGAATGAAGGTTAAAGTAAGCATTCTGTAAAATACAGCGCAAAGTAGCAATTAATATTCAATTTATTTAAATTATTAGTAGTCAGTGTATAGCAAGAAGGACATATTAATTGCTACTTTGCGCTGTATTTTACAGAACTTTCACTTTAAACCTCATTACCCAATTTTGACTTACACCACTTCTGCTCTCAACAGCTCAATTAATAACCTAGGTTTCGATGAAATATGATTTTTTTAACATTAATAGTTTAAGGAGGTGATGGATGAAATTTCTATTTTCTGCCATTTTGAAGATAGAGACTTCATATTTTATGCATTTCATCCCCTTACTATAAATATTCCTGCATATAAATTTTATTATGATCAGATGGTTTTTGAGTTACTCAAATTTAAAATAAATGCGTATTTTCAAAATCTGTCCTCTCTTTAAAAAACGTTTCATGCATGACTTTTTTACGGCATCTCTGATATGGTTAGAAAATAACTAAGTATCAAGAATTTTAAATTTACATCTATGATGAAAATAATTTTTTTAAATATACATCTTCAAAATTTAAATTTTGACTCCGCAAAATGTGTTCTGTTTTTTAATTTCAAAAGTATTTAGTTTGTAAAAAAAATAGTAATGTGTTTCGTTAGCCATTACATGTAGAGCATGCAGTAAAAATGTCATGTACCTAGCATCAAAATTTTAAGAGCCTTTATACTTTGAATATGACGAAATGTGCTGAATAAAAGTGTGAGAAAACAGCTGGTAATGTTTGCGTAGAATTGAAGACATTGTTACAAAAAGCAGCCCTAGTCATTTTTAATGAAATTGAGTTAAGGACACATTTGCTACTATTTCAAATGTTTATAGACTCCAAAAGCGACCCATGTTAGGTGTAGTAGACACAAGGATAAACACCAATTGTACAGAAACAGCTGACATGACATGTTCTATTTATTTTTATTGTTCTCCTGAAAAATAGCAATTTTGACAAGGCTTTTTTTTTTGTAATAATGTCTTCAATTTAAATTCTACTCATCCATTTAAATGTGACTAATTTTTATGCTTCCAAGCACTGAAACTTGCTTAACATATAAAAAGAGATTGCTGATTCATTTTTTCACACACAAAAAGAAAACGAAAATGCGATATTTGACTGAAAGTGATCAAAATTTCACACGTCTGCCCCCTTAAATAAGAATTTGAAGGTGAATAAACATTTATTCGAGTTATCCAATGTCGAATTAAGCAATCTCGACTGCAATAGTAGTGAAATAACATATTCTGTTAACCCGAATCTTACATTTTAAAACGAGAAAGGTGAAACCTTGGACACTGATAAAAATACAGACATCGATATCTCGACAATAAATTAGTAGTATTTCGTACGTACGAGAATTGAAATAAGAAAGGTTGTCAGTGCATTAGATTTAGGAATGACATCCCTATACATTACTGACGGGATTCCTAAGGGATTGAGTTCTTTCATACGACCGGATTTGTAGAGATGACTAGAGCTGACAGTTGAGTTTCCGCATGATGACAGCCGTGCTGGAGCTGCATAGTGGTGCACGACTTTAGAATAATTATAACGAGGCCCTAGACGTCGCACATCCATCATTATTAGCCCTGCGGACGGACGGAATGTGCAGTCTCTTGCTTCTCGCATAGCAAGGTACTGGTGAAGAAGTCTCAGATTGTAATTTCTTCCATCTGATAGCAGTTCCCGGTTACTATAGCAGCCTTCGACCTTACTAAGATTTTCTTACACTCTACAGGCTTGCGTAGCTAGCCTACATCACTTTTCCTTCTTACTTCTTTCTAACAATTTTTACCTTCCTTGTTATGCACGTGTTTTGAATAATTCCACTCTTGGGCACCAATTCCACTTATTCCAATTTCTTTTTACTTTCTTATATAAGAAATATAAAAGGAAAATGGTGTTGATCAAAATGAGGAAGAGAACAATGACGAATTAAAACAGGTGTAGATTGGACTTTTTCCATTGCTAGTGATGAAAAATCCACAGCTTTACTGAGCTGCATATCCTCACGTAGATCTACGTAGGCTAATATGCGAAATTGCCCGATCGCCTGTCCAAACTGACGAATGTGAATGAACGGTAGTTCTTGCATTCATCCTTTTCTTCTCGTCTTATCTTTGACCTTCTTGTCTTCCAATCATTCTTCATCTGTTTTCCCCTTCTTCTGCTTGTATTTTCTTCGTTCTCCATGTATTCCCCTCTAACTCCTTCCATTCCCCTTGTTATCCTGTATTTCCCTTGTTATCCATGTTTTCCCTTTGTTCTCTTTGTTTTCCCCTTCTTCTCCTTGTATTTTCTTCGTTCTCCTTGTATTCCCCTCTATCTCCTTCCATTCCCCTTGTTATCCTTCTATTTCCCATGTTTTACCTTTATTCTCTTTGTTTTCCCCTCCTTCTCCTTGTATTTTCTTCGTTCTCCTTGTATACCCCTCTATCTCCTTTCATTCCCCTTGTTATCCTTGTATTTCCCTTGTTATCCATGTTTTCCCTTTATTCTCTTTGTTTTCCCCTCCTTCTCCTTGTATTTTCTTCGTTCTTCTTGTATATCCCTCTATCTACTTTCATTCCCCTTGTTATCCTTGTATTTCCCTTGTTATCCATGTCTTCTCTTTATTCTCTTCGTTTTCCCCTTCTTCACCTTGTATTTTTTTCGTTCTCCTTGTATTCCCCGTGTTCTCCTTGTAATTCCCTCACTTTCCTTCTATTTCTCTTACATAACACTCAGGACCAACGAAAGCTTTCTTGGTAACATAAAAAATTAATATAAATCAGCAAAAGCACTAAAATAATTCGCAGTAATCCAAAATCTTATTATTTACAATTTCCTTTAGGACAGTGCTTTCTTTTTGTACGCTGTTTCAGAGCCACCGGCGTAGCTCGGTCGGTTAAGGCGCTTTCATGCCGATCCGGAATTGCGCTCGGGCGCGGGTTCGATTCCCGCTTGGGCTGATTACCTGGTTGGGTCTTTTCCGAGGTTTTCCCCAACCGTAAGGCAAATGTCAGGTAATCTATGGCGAATCCTCGGCCTCATCTCGCCAAATATCATCTCGCTATCACAAATTCCATCGACGCTAAATAATCTCGTAGTTGATACAGCGTCGTTAAATAACCAAGTAAAAAAAAAAACTATGTTTCATCCGTCTCTCTGAAAAGAAACCAACATTAATCACTCATCATTGAAGGGTTCCAGTGACCTTCGTAACGGAGCTCCAGGCGAGGATGGCTTGGTCAAAGCGTTCACCCTGTTCGTCGCTACAAGCACCACGATTTAAAAAAAAAATCAGTGTGCGAGTGTAAAACATGAATTTTCAGTAGTTATCCAGTAGACCAGTTTGTATGGAAACATATTCTTTTGAAAACTTGTTCCACAACACAAAAACATATAAACATATAAAAAAATCCTGTATAGAATCTAAAATATTTAAAAAAACCTTACGTGATACAGCAATTCCGAAGACATATTCGGATTCTGCAACCAATGATTGATATGAATTCATGTATCACACACCAGATGAAAAATGGCTGTCAACCAGTGTTATTATTGAAATTTGCCCTGGACGTTTGCAGCATTATGGGTCGCAAATGGTGTAGTCAATGTCATTTACATTACATCTCGATATTATAGTAGTAGTTCTCCTTGGTACATTGTCTCTTTTTGTGTAAACTCGTAGCAAGAGATGCTGTCGGATTGCAACTTGAAATAACTCTCTCTCTCTCTCTCATTCACACACACAACCCCCCCCCCCTGTAAAAATCTACTTAATTTTTTTTTTAATTCCCCATGCCCTCACAACTTACATCTCTCCAAGAAACAAGACAAGAGCGAGCTCTTACTCAAAAAGTTTTTATGTCGAAAATTCAGCGTAGATCTTTTTCGAGAACGTAACTTCTCCAAGCTGTCATATTCATGAGAAAGTAACCAACAGCGTGAGAAATAAAGGAGGGGAGTAAGGAGTTGGAATGGCGTCATAAACCTCTGTTTACAACCTCGCCGTCCACGCAGTGCTCCGTCATGTGAACTTATTAAAATTTTATTGAAAGCGTTCATACATTTTTCATCACTTGTCACGAGCTTAGAAAATTGGTACCAGCCACACATTCCAGTACGTAGTAAGTACTAGAAATCGGTCACATCTCTCAGCATTCACTTGCTTCTTGCTTCCTCACCAGGTACTATAGGCCTACTATATTTATTTACCCATCCCACAGTAATATAATGTCACGTCTAGCTCTGAAGAATACGTAGCTTTTGATAGGGGTTCCATCGCGTAGGTTCCACTTTTCGTACCTTCAGTGAAAATACATAGCTCCGAAACGTTGGATCTTTATAGACTGATGGCAATTTTAAATTTATATCGGCTTCTTGCATATCGTAACTTGTGTAGATTTTATTCCAGTGAAGCCAAAGACATGCACAACGGCCCAGCCCATGGGCTGCTTTCGCACTGCACAGCACTGGACTTCACAATCTCGCAGTGAACAAACCGTGACATCACCGCACTGGTCTGGCCGGGCTGCTTGCGTAGAGGATTTTTGCGGTGGGCTGGTATCAAGGCATCGAGCCCAAGTCTCTGTCAGTTACTCATTAACTGAATTGCGCGGGTTTGTGCTTGCATGTGAAGTTCGATCAACGATCAGCTACAGTTTCAAACGTTTTTGTTTTTGATTTTGATTTTTCAAAATGAGCCCAAATAATGGTGCATCGCAAAGAAAATACAGCCTCTGTGATGAATATTTTCCTGACTGAGATGCCATGGTTTCCTGGTAGACTGGTAGAATGATTGACCACGGCATCTTAGCCCGGAAAACCTTCATCACAGACACCGGCCGTGGAAACACACGTTCTAAAATACAGTCTTTCTAGAAAAAATAATGAAGGATAAAGTCGCTGCTAGAGAGTTTAAAACAACAGAGTCGGATGGAAATTAAAAAGTACCATTGGGATAGTTTTTAAAACTGTGTTCGACAACAGTGAAAAATAATTTAATTTTTTGTGTTGTATGGTATGCGGGGAACTGTATGCTCATGCCACACGCGAAGCGAAAGCACAACCAATGCGCGCAAGCGGAAAAGCAGTAGAATGCAACCAATGGATTGTTTGGTGTCAGTGCAGTGCTGATCAGTGCGGTGGGCTACGGTGGGCTTCGAAGCCCAGTGCGACGGGCTAGGAAGCGGCCGCGTCAGGCAGTGTTGGTCTTGAGTGGGCTGGGGTCCTGACGTGTGCAGACTGGCAGTGCTGAGCTGTGGGCTGCCGCGCATTACTCTGTTGTACACGATCATATTTTCGTGAAATTCGACACTTCACAAGATTTTTAAGACTTGCTAATACTTTACAAGTTTTATTGCCACACAATCATAATACTGTAAAAGTCTTTTATTCTCATGAAAGTAAATAAGAACATGTTTTAATTGTTCAAAGACTTGTCGATTCTTTGAAGGAATTGACCGATGGGATTTTAAAATATTATGGAATCAAGAACCACAAAAGTATAGCGTCTTCACCGAGGGAGATTGTTTGAGAGTTAATACAATAATGAATTGAGACCCTCAGCGCAAAAATGGTTCAATCCACAAAATTTGCTTATTGAGTTTATTGCTTTAAAGAGCTTCTCATATTGTTCTCTTCAAACGGTCTTACTAATAAAAATTCTATATACAGGCGTTTAACTGTTTTATACTTATAGAATGAGTAGCTCGTTTATATGTCGTGTGTAAATTCCTTACTAATAATCACTACATATGTCATGTATAACAGTACGTATAACTGTTACACAGCTACGTCATAATTTCGTCATTATTTCGTTACGAAAGGTAATAGAATATCTGAGGTTCTCTATTGCATCCAGTAGAGCGCTCTAGTGTGGCGTGTTAAATATCGATAGTACAACTGGCTCTAATCGATGACCACACTATATTTTGGTCAAAGAGTACAAGCTACAGCAATATTATTTTGTGCTCTTTGGTTTGTTCTTCTGTGGTTACAAGGCAACCATCGTAATAAAATGACAGTCGATACGAACAGTTGTTAGAGGGGCGGCCATTTCTTCTCTATATACAACGCTTAAACAAGGGGTTTCGTATATATAACTACTGCAAAGAAATTCCCATTGCATAGTTACAGCCTGTTTATACATGCATCGCTTATGCATGGTTTATTAGTAAAGTTTTCTGTCTCAACTCTGCATAAGTCTCATATAAAAACTATACACTGTTTATTAGTAAGACTGAAAGTGTAAATCGGCCTAATCATCATTCCCAGTTTTTCCATGAGATTTCAGCACAATTTTCGTTTGTGTATCGCATTTCGCACACTGTTACAAAGAGGTAAAGTGGAAATATAATTTTGTGGGTTGGGCCATTTGTGCGCTGAGAGCCTCGGTTAATCCCCTACCTGTACGCCACGCCGTGGGTACTGTGAAATACCACAGTAACATGAAGAGAAACATACGTATGAGGAAACTGCAAGACAGATATCTAGAGTTAAGTACCAGTACGTATATTTTTTGAATGGAGAATATTTTAACCTATAACCACAGACTAATATCATACAGTCACGAAGCTTGAGGTGATTTTTTTTTCTCGCGGTAGAATGCTCCAAGCGGTTAGCAACTGAGAGTACTAGGAACAATAAACTGTGCCGGTACTATTTCGCATCGTCTGTGATGAGGCGATAGTAGCGATCCTAATGGCTAGCAACTAAACTTCAACTGTCATTGGATGCATATTCCCTATATATTGAGCTTCGTTACTGTATGTACTAGACTGTGCTATAACCTTGACAAATACTAATCGTAAATATTTTGTTTTAAAACAATATGCGATCGTGATATTCTTCATTTTAGAGTACCGTGCAGTACAGTTAAGTGACAGTCTATAAATGTTTTCTGAAGCCTTGTTAATCTCCAGATACTTTATACATTGGTCTAATTTTGTAATATTTGATAGGTAGGGTGTCAAGGTATCCTGCCTTGGACTCGCGTTACGGAATGCGCACTGGTTCGAGTCCTCATGGGGGAAGAAATGTTCTCATGAAATTTCGGCCAGTGTATGGGACCGGTGTCCACCCGACATCGTGAGGCACTTGGTGAGCTACGATAGGTAGCGAAATCCAACCGGTTACGAAAGCCAGCTATAACGGCTGGGGGGAGGGAATTATCGTGCTAACCACACAGTACTTCCATTCTGTTTGGATAATCGTCCATCACTGCTTCGGCATGTGGACGTGAGGCCAGCAGACGGCTGGTCGGTCATGGTCCTTCATGAGCTGTCGTATCTCGGATTATTATTATTATTATTATTATTATTATTATTATTATTATTATTACTTCCTTACTGGCTTTTAAGGAACCCGGAGGTTCATCATCATTATTATTATTATTATTATTATTATTATTATTATTATTATTATTATTATTATTGTTATTATTATTCTTACTTACTTACTGACTTTTAAGGAACCCGGAGGTTCATTATAATAATAATAATAATAATAATAATAATTATTATTATTATTATTATTATTATTATTACTTACTTACTGACTTTTAAGGAACCCGGAGGTTCATTATTATTATTATTATTATTATTATTATTATTTTATTATTATTATTATTAGTATCATTATTATTACTATTATTATTATTGTTATTATTATTATTATTATTATTATTATTATTATTATTATTGGTCTACTTAGGTTACAACCAACTTGAAGCACGTGTTTCAAAATCTTATCAAATCTTTAGCAATATGAAAGAATTTTTGACAAATCTCTTTCAATATTGATCAGCCTTTGACAATCCTTAACAAATTTTTTTGTAAAGTCCTGACTTGAAAGAAAAATGTCATCTTGTACAAACAGCTTTAGAAATGACACTCTGATTTGTGTAATCAGAATATTGTTGAGTACCAGACCTGACTTTCAACTCTCATGTTACATCGCAGTGTTTGGCGTTGCACCCTGCACTCTTCCCAGCAGCTACGTCATCATCCAAGTAGTGACTACGAAACAGGTGCGCCGTGAGGAAGAATGCATCTGCTGTTCTGCAAATGAGTATGAAACGTGAGGGACTGCAGAGATGCTCTTCGCTTTTACCGCCTCCATTAGCTCATCAACGAACACTTCAACAGCTGTCGATGACGTAATCGTCAACCATTGTGCACTTTTATTAATCAGCGGTTCCTATAAACGTGGGTTCTTGTTAAGATGTTTATTATTTTTGTTTTCTCATTTTTCTAGGTATAAGAATTCACATTCGCAGCACCGAGATACCGTTTCTTTCATCACTGTAAACTGAAAACTACATGCTGTCGCCATCATACACACATATCCTATTTGAAATAGTCTATTGTAATCGAGGGAGTGGTTTGATTATATATATTTTTTTCATATGAAGAGTCCACTGCAAGAATGATGGATGTCGTTTGGAATACATTTTGCAGGAGAAGCAATTGAAAGTTTGAAATGCTTAGCGCTCAAAGCTTAACTGTGATTTTCCGATCATTACTGGACAATGACTATCAGTGTTAATTCCATATAACTCTCTATGTACATTCTATATGTCTTAAGCTATGCAATGACAGTCTTGGTTCATTTTCGACAAGAAAGTGACATCCATTATTTTTGCAGTGGACTCTTCATATCAGATCGTCTCATAAGTAATGTCGTGGTGTTTTGTAAGATTTTAATTATTTTCTTCAGTTCTGCAATGCAATTAACAGGACGCTATAGTTATTATTGCGTACTGTGAGCTTGTGACAGTCAATTGTTAATACAAAGAACAATAAATGAAGTGTTGAAGTTCAAGATTAGAATCCTCTTAAAGCATTACTGGGAATAAGATTAAAAAGCTGTTGTCGCGACTCGAAGAATATGTGAATTCGAGGATGAAGGTGTCGTTAGTGAGCGTGTAGCACAGCGTTGGTTCCAGGGTTTCAATAATGGATATGAAGACATTAAATATTTACAACGTCCTGGAAGATCTAAGGTTTGGAATATTAGAAATATACGCAGACTTTTGGAAGAAAGTTCACAAACAATGTACTGGTAAGTTGTGAGAAGAAATTGGTGTTTGGAACAATACAATACATACCACATTAAGATGCTTAAAAATCATACAGAAGTTGTAGATCTGTACCTCGTGAATTGACACCTGAACAGGCTCAAAGCAGAGTGGATACCTATCGTCGGCTTATCGCCAATCCTGTGGGTAATAGATTTATCAGGAGAATTGAGATGAAAAATGGGTACATTACCGCAACCTTGACATCTCAATACGGTTGCTTGATCCCTGTCAGCCTGCAGAAGTCGTTAAACAAAATCTGTTGGAGCCTCAAAGTAATGTTATGTGTCTGGTGGGATTTAGAAGCTATTATTCACTGGGAGTTTGTTCCAAACGGATGTGCAGTTGATGCGGATCTTTATTCTAGACAGCTATAACGATTTTATAAAATTTTGAGAGAGAGGTACCCTGTCTTGGTTAATCGAAATAGAATTCTCTTGTAACAGGACAATGTGAGACTCATACTGCTCGAACAGCCGTGGAAAAAGTCCAGAAATTGGAAGGAATCCAACTGCTATCACATCCCACATACAGGATGATTCACGAGGAAAGGTAAAAAATTTAGGATACGATATTTTAAGTGAAAAAATTCATATGAACTTAGGTCCGTTTTCGAACGATGGTAAAACGTCTCGCCCCAATGTGAATCAGACGTTACCATATGCTGCAGACGTGAGACGTGAGACAAGGTCACCGATCGCAATGAATGACGTAACATTGGAACCTGCATTGTGGGCGATGTAGATAAGAGAAGTTCATTCACCTCACAAACCGGGTGATAGGGCATTACAAATGTCCAATCGCCTGCCCTTGTCTGATGTAATGACACAGAACCCGCACATAACACAAATACACTATCACTTATCAATTCACAGCAGTTCAGTCAGCTGCTTTCAGTACAATAGTTATACAGGTACAGTTATCGGAAGTGTTAAGTTGTGTTTTTCAAGATGCCTTATAAATTTTCGACTACAGAATACGCCGATATTGTGTATGTTTATGGTTTGTGCGATGGCAATTCCTTGCGTGCCGTTGCTGAATATGAACGACGCTTTCCGAACAGAAGGGTACCGTATCGAAGAGTATTTACTGTCTATGGGGTTGGATGAAAGACTTCGTATAGCAAAGAAAGGGAGAAACGAGAGAGGCGCTAATCGACCTATTTTGAATGCGGTATAAAGAACAGCCACGAGCAACTCTCCCGAGCGATGAGAGCAACAGGGCATTGAAGCAGAAGGAAGTACCTTTGAAAATGTGCGAAAACATCGACCCCGACGTCTAGAATACTAGGTATGTATGCATACGTGAATATAAACTTTAAATTTGTCCGTTATCTGTCTCTAAATGCGAGTTAGCACAATGGAATCTCTGAAGTTTTTGTGAAATCAAAGAGTCATATGTCCGTGACCGTTCGAAAACGGACCTATATTCATATGAACTTTTTGACTCAGAATTACTTCAGTTTTCACATCCTAAATTTTTTACCTTTCCTCGTGAATCACCCTGTATAGCACTGATCTTCCGCCTTCAGATCGAAATCTGTTTCGATGTATATCTCACTTCTTTCGTGGAAGAAATTTACAAAACTTGGAAGCCATTAAAATGGGTGTCACCGAATTCTTCGCATAAAAAAACAAAAACTGGTACAGTTGCGGGATAACAACCGTCTCTGAAAGTGGCTCAAGACCATAGAATCCAATGGCCTTTACTTTGGAGATTATATTAATTTCTTGTCACGACACACTTCAACCTGCATCTGTAATGATCCTATTCATCACATTGGAGACATGCTCACTTTCTGAGCTAAAACAGACAGGCAGCGTTCAGAATTACCTCGCCCACGAAGTTTCCGAGCACTGCACGATTCATTAGATATCATGATTGTGTGTTATGATTACGCAGGGATAATCCGCATACACACAGAATGCGGCCTATTACTGTACATCATGGTAGATCGTCCATTCAGGACTGCGTTTTAAACGTGTCTAGACTTATTGTGCTACATTGAAACGTTTGCCATCACGTAGCAATCTGTTGGCAAGGAGAAATTGGGAAGTCTTATAACGTCTAGATAATTCCCCAGACATGTGATTACTGTCTGTTCTAGAAAATTAAAGAACCACTGCGGGGCGTCCGTTTTCAAAGAAGGGATGAAATCGTAACGGCTTTAGAGCTGTCTGCGAGAGAAATGCTGCAAGGAATGGCGAAAATCACACGTGCTGTGTCCTTACATATTTCATGTTCCGAATGATGTTGCAGTATATGGGTAATTTTCTTCAACCATTATCAGACGTCATAATTCAACTCAAATAAAAATACTCGCTTTCTCTCTCTTGGATTCCATAGAGAAGTCTTCTTTTCCTATTTTACCTTTCCTATTAGGGTTTAAGCTATAAAATAAATAATTGTCGCAAAAGTGCAGAAATGAAAAATTATATTTGTGCAAATTGCGAAAAGCTTGTGCAATATTATAAATAGGCTCCGCATTCCAGCTACCTATAAACTGGAACCAAGTTGCCTGATTGGAGGTATATGTGACGTCACAGCGCAGGTACAGGTACGTTCGTATACAAAATAGTTACGCATCCTCTGCCCTCTTCCTCTAGAAAGTCAAAACCGGGACGCAGTCATAGCGATCTAATCTTTTCGATCATTGCTCTTACTAGTCGTATTATTTGATGATGTTGCAGTATATGGGTAATTTTCTTCAACCATTATCAGACGTCATAATTCAACTCAAATAAAAATACTCGCTTTCGTCTCTTGGATTCCATAGAGAAGTCTTCTTTTCCTATTTTACCTTTCCTATTAGGGTTTAAGCTATAAAATAAATAATTGTCGCAAAAGTGCAGAAATGAAAAATTATATTTGTGCAAATTGCGAAAAGCTTGTGCAATATTATAAATAGTCGTATTATTTGAATAACTACGTCTTTGTGGCTGATTGAAGGTTCATTGCAGAGGTAAAATGCCTTAGGACCGATTGTATAAACCATTTAATCTTAGATCAGAGGTTAAATTGATCCTTGTTCTAGCTGAACTTGGAATTTTGTGTTGTATAAAGTCTAATCTGAGATTAATTTGTCTCAAACTAAAGTCAACTTTGACTGAAGAAATTTCTCCGATTAAGTTAGATGATCCAAGTTCAGCTATTTCTTTTCTGTCTGAAATATACGAGTGACAGATTGTGCAAATAAAATATCCATTATTATTAATATTAATAGACATGGTAGGTACATTTATATATATTTCTTTCAATTTCTTGCCTTAATACACAAACATTCTTATATTTTATAAGGCTCTATCGTGTTCAGCAGTATCAAATAACATAACCTATAATTATATTATGTTTATAACAACCATTAATTATTAATGGATATGATAGGTACATTCATAAATGTTCAATTAACTGTATTACTAAACGAAAATTGTCGTTTTATAAAGCTTTATTATGTTTAGCAGTATCAAACACCATAACATGATAACTTGGAGAACAGTCAACCTTCTTCTTATTGTCCGCCATTATTTACATTGCACGAAAAACCAGTGTCTCCAACAGAGTATACGGAAAGTCGCCAAAAAGTAGTTGTAAAGTCGCTAGATTTCTCATTATCAACAAAGAAAGATTAAATTTTGTCACTATGGGGTGCTAAAAAGGTCACTAAATCCCTATTTAAGCAATATAAAAGTTAAAAGAAATAGTTGTTGAAAAAGAGTTAAAGTCGCTAGATTGGCAACACTGAACAAACCTGTATAACATGGTCCGCGCATCACGTATTTCACCTGTTTATGCGATGTTGCCAAATCCTTTTCACGTGAACTTAGATTGCATTTGAACCAAGGTAATTTGATCGCAGAAAAATTTCATACAATAGAAGAAGTGTCTGAACTCGGTTCACTTTTCGATCTTCGATCAAAGTTGATCTTTAGTCAGGGAGTTTTATACAATCGGGTCTTAATATTGCAGGGCAAGCGCGTAATATTGCAGGTCATAGTTGAGGATATTTGAACTAATATTTCCACTGTCAATATGGACAACGTTATATATACCTAAATTGTGTAAAATAAACGCAAAAGTGACAAAAACAGTGCACTGAAAGGCACTGTAATACCAAAAGGCAAAGAAAGTGTGTTGAACGTAATTCAAAAGAACCGGTGCCATAAAAATCTGAAAATTATGAATATATTAACTCGATGTTTAGCATGGATTTGTGTAGCCTGCCGTATTGTTCAGTGCCAACATTCCAATTAATAAATTAAATAATCTATATTTTAGAGAATTTATAAAAAAGTACATAGAACATTAGTTGGATTTCAATGATGAGCGACATATGCAATATCCTAATAAAACACTAAAAAAATATCAGACATTAGAAATATTTTGTGCTATATCATGCACCAAAAAAGGTAAATTTTTATGTAACTACCTCTTTTGATCTCATTATGTACCTAAATCGTATCAGTGTGTAATTACTTAATTCCGATCCAGCTATGTAAGCAAGTTTTAACCCTGGTTGAGTGTAAGAGAAAGCCTTACGGCCTTAACTCTGCCGGGTTAAATAAAGCCATTATTATTATTATTATTATTATTATTATTATTATTATTATTATTATTATTAACGTCATGTGGCTATTGGAAGAATTTATTGTAATATAAAATCATTTCAAGTGATATCCGCAAATGTTCAAGTTTCTTAATTTACGAATGCACGTTACTCTTCACTGCAAAGACCAACGAAAATGAACATCATGGCTCAAGCATATGTTTACTAGCATAGCTTCAGAATGTCGGGAGTTGACTGTACTCTACGAACACGGAGCGATGACCTGTTTGTTATATCCTTATCCGTCACATTACCTATGTTAGGCGTAATATATACCCAATGTGTCTTTAACTTCAGTCTTTAGGTAGCTGGAATACGAAGTCTAATTATAAATATTCTACAGAAAGATAAAATTAAAAACGTATGCAGAAACAAAAAGTTAGGTAATTTGTTTCTTGGAGTTTTGTTACTTTCAATTCATCTTACCACACTCTGGATATACTTATGTAAGTTTCATTCATTCATTCATTTATTTTATTCCATAGATCTTACATGAGCAATGAAGCTTTAAGATGTGGAACATGTCAACATTTTACAATATTACAATTACAATTTTTACAAATTTTTATAGTTTTACAATTTGGTAATGTTCTACAATTTTTACAATTTTGTACAATTTTTTTACATTTTTTTACATTTTGGCGAGATGTAGTGAGATGAGATGAGGTCCGAGGATTCGCCAAAATATTACCCGGCATTTGCCTTTTCGGTGGGGGAAACCTCGGAAAAACCCAACCAGGTAATCAAATCAAAGGGGGTAATCAAATCAAAGGGGTTGATGCCAAGGACTCGCCATAGACCATCCGGCTTCAGTCCCACGGCTGGGGAAAACATCCGAAGAAACCAAAGTCCAAAGGGGGATCCAACCCAAGCCCGAACGCAGCTCCGGATCAGCAGCCCAGCGAGTCTGTCGACTGATCTACATCGATGGCTCTACTAAAAGTATACAATACATAGCCAATCAGATTATTAAATTTACAAACGCAAACGATCATTCATAAGTTGAGCTATATTATAATACAAAATAATTTAATTAAATTTAAGGCATAAACAATTCAACCAGTTGTGATATACAGAAATTGATAATACATATCATGCAAACTACTTCAAATTACAAACACAAACAATTTATCAGTAGAGCTATATAGATTACTATTCAATTTAAAGCATATACAATTCATCGGCCAAAATTATACAAATATATACAATACAAAGTAGCATACTTTCATTAAGCTATACAAATTTGTGCAATTAATATCAAGTAGATTAATTCAATTTATAATCATAAACAATTCATCAGTTGAGCTATACATATTACCATTCAATTTACAGTAGGTCTATATACAATTCATCAGTAGAGCTACACAGACTAGTAATCATTTTAAGAACATATACAATTCATCAGCCAAACTATACAAACATATACAATCAAATTAGTTCAATTTACAAACTTATTTTCGTTAAGCTATACAATTCATATGAAGTAGATTAATTCAATTTACAAGCTTAAACAATTCATCAGTTGACCTATACAGTATACTATTCAATTTACAGTACATACAATTCATCAGTTATGCTAAACAAAAAATATAATACATAGTAAACAGATTAAGTCAATATAAAAACATATTTTAGTTGAGCTATATAAAATTGTACATGTCATTTAAGTAGAATAATTCAATTCACAAGCATAAACAATTCATCAATTGTGTAGAAGGTATGAGTATGTAGAAATTTGGTTAATTCTTTTCTGAACCTTTTCTCGTTGTTCTTCAAATCTTTAAGATAATTAGGCAGTGCATTGAAGACTGTTATACATGAATAGCGAACTCCTTTTTTAAAACAGCTTAGACTAACAGAGGGTAGATGAAGATCTGATTTATGTCTTGTATTAAAATGATGAATGTCTTGATTAGTACTGAATTTATCTTGGTTCTTAATATACAGCATCATTAGGGAAAGAATGTATTGACAAGGCAAAGTCAAGATTTCTAAGTTTCGGAAAATATTTTTACATGAGGTCCTTTTATGCACACCGGCCATTATTCTTATAGCTTTCTTTTGTAAAACAAAAACGTGTTTAGCTTCAGACGAGTTACCCCAGAATATTAATCCATATTTCATTACAGAATGAAAATATGCAAAGTATGACATTTTAAGTAAGTTTATATCACCAATAGTAGATAAGGATCTTAATGCATAACAGGCAGAGTAATCATTAGACGTAGGTATGTTTAGAATCATTTACTGCTGAATTTACATCACATTAAAATACGTTATTTTATGGGCACTTTAAAACACTGAAATTCTTTACGAGTAGTCCCTTCAAGATTTATTGTTAGCAGAGTGCTAACTCTCTAGTTTTTACAAGATTCATGCAAGTAAATCCTCGCTCACAATTTACAGTATGCGATGAAATTACATAAATCAATTAGTAGAAATTGTTCACTTAACTTACATGAATTTCACCAATTTTTGAAATCCATTCCTGAACATCTATTGCTCAATAACTTTTTGAACATTGTCCATGCCATTAGCGTTTCATTTAAATTCAGTTTAGTTAAAATATATCTTAGATTTCATTTTCTCCATTACCATCTTCGTTTCTGAAGTTCAATTTAGTTGTCGCATTTTTGCACATTTACATTCAAAGTCTGTTGCATTTTTAGAAGTCGAGTAGCAAACTGCGACAAATGCGACTGTGGCTTTTAAACCCTGTATCCTATGCGATGTAGGGAAGGAAGGATATTTTCTGTGAATCGACACTAAACACATCCATATATTGCGAGCCTCCATGGATGTGGGGTTGGCAAAACGCAGGACCACAGCAGAGACATCACAGGGCAACCGCTGATAGTGGACAACCACCCGGTACCATAAACGGAATATAAATTTCTTCCATTATCCACGTCGACAATCGAACCACGGACGCTTAGTTGGTAGCGTGTAGCTACCTCAGAGCCACCGCGGCGTTTGCACACAGAAGACGTTCTTTATAATTCACAAAGCAGGGTATATCAATTACAATTCCGTTTGTCAATTTTACACTTCACTCGTGAATGGATGGAAATCATTAATTTTAAACAATATCACGTAAAATTGTAATACTGTAATTTCCTATTTTTATTTTCGTGTTTACAAAAATTGGCATTAAAATTTTGTATGTTAAATATTGTGGTTTATGATCTTTGTGTCCACGGTTAGCACGTCTGACCACGAAACCAGATGGCCCAGGTTCGAATCCCGGTTGGGGCAAGTTATCTGGTTGAGATTTTTCCGGGGTTTTCCTTCAGCCCAATATGAGCAAATGATGGGTAACTTTCGGTGTTGGATCCTAGACTCATTTTACCTGCATTATCACCTTCATCTCATTCAGACGCTAAATAACCTAAGCTGTTGATAAAGCGTCTTAAAATAACCCATTAAATATTATATTTCTCTCCTTGTATTCTGTTTGCTGGTCTTGTGTTCCCTTTGTTCTCTTTGTATTCCTCTTATTCTTCTTGTGTTCTCTTTGTTGTCCTTGTATTTCCATTGTTCTCTTGTGTTCCCTTTTTCTCTTTACATTCTCATTGTTCTCTTTGTGTTTCCTTGTTCTCCTTCTACTTCCATTGTTCTTCTTGCCTTCGCCATTCTTCTCCTTGTCCTCCCCTTTTTCTTTTCGTCTTCTTTTCCTTCTTGTTGTCCCCTTGTTCTCTCTGTCTTTTCCTTGTTCTACTTGTCTTCCCCTTGTTTTCCTTGTTCTCCTTGTCTTTCCCTTGTTATTCTTGTATTTACCTTGTTCTCTTTGCCTTCCCCTCGTTCTCCCTGTCTTTACCTTGTTCTCCTTGTCTTGCCCTTGTTCTCCTTGCCTTTCCCTTGTTCTTCTTGTATTTACCTTGTTCTCCTTGTTTTTCCCTTATTCTCCTTGTCTTCCCCTTGATCTCCTTGTCTTCCCCTTGATCTCCTTGTCTTCTCCTGGTTTTTCTTCTCTTCCCCTTGTGTGTTTTTCCTCTCCGTTCTCCTTATCTGCTACTCCTCTTGTTCTCCTTGCCTTCCCCTTGTTCTCCTTGTCTTCCCCTTGTTTTTCTTCTCTTC
Organism: Periplaneta americana; assembly: GCF_040183065.1. Lineage (NCBI taxonomy): Eukaryota > Metazoa > Arthropoda > Insecta > Blattodea > Blattidae > Periplaneta > Periplaneta americana. Next base: position 149,156,010 of record NC_091123.1, read on the forward strand.
CCTTGTGTGTTTTTTCATCTCCCTTGTTCTTCTTATCGGCTATTCCACTTGTTCTGTACGTCTTGTATAACCCCTGTTTTCCCTATAGACTATTCCCCTTGTTCTCGTCTTCCTCTTGTGCTCCTTGTTTTATCCTATTCTCATTGTTCTCATGTATTCCCCTTGTTTTCCTTGTGTTTCCCTTGCACTTATCTTCCCCTTTTTCTGCTTGTCTTTCCCTTGTCTTACCCTTCTCCTCATTTCCTCCTTGTCCTTGTGTTCACCTTTTTCTCCTTACACACCCCTTCTTCTCCTTATATTCTCCTTGTTTCCTTGTGTTTTCCATATCCTCCTTGTTTTCCCCTTGTTCTCTTTCTGTTCCCCTTGTTTTAAGACTCAGCGGTAAGACTAATTTTCTGTGGACATTCACCCACGTTCAACTAGAGATTTACAGTGTTCTTTTAATATATTCATTAATGAATCTTGACGATGACATAAATCATCGCAGACTTCAGCTACCGAGAATAATTCCTGTGCAAGTCGTGTTTTGTATCATCTAATGATGACATCTCTTTCCAGGTGTATTTATGATTATTAATTTTTTCCAAAAAATGGCCGCCTTTATCCTGTGTGTGTGGGAATGTGCCCTCTCGATCCTAAAGTCTGCTTCGGGTTTAATCAAAATGTTGTTCCATACCGCTACTTCCCGTTGTAAGTATAAAAACACACCACTTTAATGAAACATTAATTTAGCGGGGAGAACAAAATAACAGCGGAAGTTAAATATTTAAACGCGACTAATTTTATGGCAGTTATCACACAAACTGGTTTTAGTGTAAGTCACCTCTCCAATATAAAAAAATTACAAGTTTATCTCCCGTTGGTTTTTCACACATCATGCAGTCACATGTGCGTGACCAGAACGTGGGGGATAACAAAGGACGGGAGGAAGAGCGAGGGTAGGTTGGAAGGGTGTTGGACTGCGTGGTGAACACGTGTAAAACAACTGATCGATGTGCCTTATCTTTGTCAAAATCACTGGTGATTCGTTAATTAACACTCACAGGCAGTGAATGTTACTAATCATGTTTTTTCGCATCTTAATTTTTCTGTCTTTTTTCAGTGCTGCTTATACTTTATATTTAATATTCGATGACAGATAACACTTTAGGATGACTCAAGGGCGAAATGATTGTTATAAGAGTATTTACAGATTTATTCTTGAAACTTACTTCCGCACAGGAGTTTTAGTTGGATAGTAATATCGTTGTGCTGTTCATCATTGCGTGAATGAATTTCTCACAAATGGGCTACAAATCCAGCAACTTCCTCGACGAAACATTCTCAAAATTTTTAGCACGTAAACTCAATATTTTCTTGTCTGCGTGATAAATTAATACGTTTCTAAAAACGGGTAAAATTTAAAAAAATTAAGATACTAGATGCGAAACTCAGACATTCAAAAGTTATTAAATCAGTAAAATCTGTAATTATTATTATTATTATTATTATTATTAATTACTTACAAAATGGCTTTTAAGGAACCAGCAGGTTCATTGCCGCCCTCACATAAGCCCGCCATCGGTCCCTATCCTGTGCAAGATTAATCCAGTCTCTATCATCATATCCCACCTCCCTCAAATACATTTTAATATTATCCTCCCATCTATGCCTCGGCCTCCCAAAAGGTCTTTTTTACTCCGGTCTCCCAACTAACACTCTATACGCATTTCTGGGTTAGCCCATACGTGCTACATGCCCTGCCCATCTCAAATGTCTGGATTTAATATTCCTAATTATGTCAGGTAAGGAAAACAATATGTGCACTTCTGCATTGTGTAACTTTCCCCATTCTCCTGTAACCTCATCCCTCTTAGCCCCAAATATTTTCCTAAGAACCTTATTCTCAAACACCCTTAATCTCTGTTCCTCTGTCAAAGTGAGAGGCCAAGTTTCACAACCATACATAACAACTGGTAATATAACTGTTTTATAAATTCTAACTTTCAGATTTTTTGACAGCAGACTAGATGACAAAAACTTCTCAACCGAATAATAACAGGCATTTCCCATATTTATTCTGCGTTTAATTTCCTCCCAAGTGTCATTCATATCTGTTACTGTTGCCCCAAGATATTTGAATTTTTCCACCTCTTCGAAAGATAAATCTCAAATTTTTATGTTTCCATTTCGTACAATATTCTGGTCATTATTGTTATTATTATTATTATTATTATTATTATTATTATTATTATTATTATTATTTTAGTAGGTTATTTAACGACCTATATCATCTACTAGGTTATTTAGCAGCAATGGAATTTGTGATGGCGAGATGAGTCAGAGGATTCGCTGTAGATTACCTAACATTCGCCTTACGATTGGGGAAAACCTCGAAAAAATCGAACAAGGTAATCAACCCAAGGGGGAATCGAACCCATGCCCGAGCACAACTCCAGATCAGTAGACAAGCGCCTCTGCGGACTGAGCTACGCCGGTGGCTCATTATTATTATTATTATTATTATTATTATTATTATTATTATTATTATTATTATTATTATTCTCTTAGTTATGTCATAATTATTAAGAAAAATAGTATTAGAGATCTTGGTGTCATACTTGATTCAAAATTATATTTCCATGATCATGTGCAATAAATTTATACCCATTCATTAAGAATGCTTGGTCTGATTAGATCTGTAACTTATTCTTTTTCTACTCCGAAGTGTCTATTAATTTTATACTATTCATTGGTTAGATCCAAGCTTGAATATGCATCTGTTGTATGGAAATCCATTACTTCCACTGACTCGGCTAAATTGGAGAATATTCAAAGGAAATTTATTTCCTTGTGTTCTTATAGATTTTTACCAAATTCCGATGACTATTAAATATGAGGTTAACTGTAAATATTTTAACTGCTGCAGTTTATTTGCCAGAGGTCAAGATCTTGATTATTTATTTTTTTGTAAAGTCATTAAGGGTGATATTGATTGTGAATCATTCATAAGCAATATCAGTCTTGGTATTCCTGCTAAGAGTTTAAGATTTCATAACATTTTTTTATAATAGAAATTCAAAATCTCTCTCTCTCCGGTCTGCAGATGTATAAAATATGCTAATTTGCATGGATTAAGCTTGGATCTATTTAATGTGTAGTAGACACCTTTTGAGTTTATCATGATATATCCTTACTTGTTAGTATTGTCAGATATTGCTATTTATTTTGTTGGATTTTGTCAAAGATTAATGATGACTATTATATTGATTGTATTCCATCTCACTGCCATTTCTATCATTCATTCTCATCATTATTTCTTCTGTTTTGTTTTGTTTTGTTTTGTATCTTGTGCTAAACGGCAATTGGCCTTGTGCTGTTGTTTTGCACGTTAATATTCTAAATAAATAAATACGTAATTCATATTATTATTATTATTCCTTAGAATTGAAACAACAGTATAGCTTATATTATTATGTTCGCGATTTAGTATGACGTGGCGCCAATCCGCAGATCTTCCCAACACTTGTACTAACATCTTTGAAATGGAGTGGCGGCGGCATTCAGAAGGTAAATTTCATGCGGGCGTGACCCTGAAATAAAGTTGACAACAGGATCTTTAACCCCACATGTTAAAATAGAAGGTGGGGAAAGGAAGCTGTGAAATTATGGATGCTGCTGACTGCTGCAGCCCAGGTTTGGCTTCTCTGTTGCGCAGGCTTTCTAGGAACTCTTAAGCTGCAGTCGTTGGAACACTTTAACAACTGCAAGGCGGAGAAAATTGTTCTCGTAGACGCAAACATTAAAGCCAAGCAATAAAAAATAATAATATATATATAAAGGCTGGTTTTTTGCACTCTGGTTTGAGCATCTCGTCGTCTAATACACTGCTGTAGGTCCTTCAAATTAACTCCAATACAAGACAATGAACATCTCTCCAACAATGGCAACTGCTACCAGTTACCGCCCGCTATTGGCTTTAAACTGCCCACACGGCTATAAATTACGAGAGAGTGCGTTCAGAACATCTCTTAGTTTTTATTGGAAGAGTTATTGGTTTCTGTCAACTGTGATTTGAGTGCCGATTCATTCTGGTTCAGACAGAGTTCTGAGGTGGGATACCGACATTTTATTACCTTTGTAGTTCTTGTCCTGGCGTGGGATTGAGTTTTTAGCCGCCTTTGCCCATGAGAAAAAGTTTTAATACATACAGTCTATGGTTTGATCTGTACCCTTTGCTTCTTGATTTTCTCTGCTTAAGTTTGGCTTCAAAGATCTGATCGAGTGTAGAATAATAACGAATATTCTCAGCTGCTATTTATAAAACGAAAGGCCGGTATGAGAATTTGCTGGTTCTCTATAATAAATACCGTTACTTACGTTATCGTCAGTGTTGCCATATTTAGCGATAAGTCGCTAAATCTAGGGAATTTTGAATAAGTCTCGGCGACAAATTTTGTAAAATACGATTAGCGACTTTGCTGATTTTTATATTCTTCCATTTTTTCCTTTCTTTTAAGTTAAAACATTCAACTGAAGTCGTGCACTTAGTTTTAGAAGATTCATGGGTGCGTGACCCAGTCATTCATACGTGAAAGCCCTGATCTCATATATTTGGGATCAGTGATCAGGTATGAAAGATGCTCACGAGTTAGGTCTCTCTCTCAATGCTACTGCTCCAACATCGATAAACGGTGGCAACTTTGATTGACACGTGACGAGTCGTGAGCTCCAGCTAATTAACTTATTGGTTCTTCCCCGCAACGCCGAGATTTTCCACTCCGAACCGACCCGAGGCAGTTGAGTTTTGGAATTTTGTGCCGATAGTTCGTGTGAAGCAAATGAGACGGTAGTTTTTGCTGATTTTAATATATTTCAGTATATAAGATTTAATAAGTGTTAGATTTCACAAAAACAATTGGTCAAATGCTTGAGTGAAAATTTCCACACTTACAATTTGCCAGAAAGTGTAGTGTAAATGATTGGATCAAGTGTAGTGTATTCACTATCAACTGTTCCCACACCTTCCACCTCAACATCACAGCCGTCAACAATACAAGAGACTCTGCAGAAGAGGGTGACGACGAGGAATTTTTTTTTTTTTCCCGCGTATGTATGTTTCTCTTATTTTTATTTAGTGATATTTATTATTATTTTTAGCGACATTTCTGGGGATTTTTTTAGCAAACTTTGGAGAGATTTAGCTACTTTTTGTTGAAAAGTTAGCGAGATTGTAGAGCGATATGTTGGCAACATTGGTTATCGTTATCATTACAGATGGAAATGGAACATTTTAGGAAGCGCTGTACACTGTTGTCTCTCTACCGATAGGTGCGCTTATCTAAACATAAAAGTACATTCATTGTAGATCACATATTACTCGTAAGCTATATCAGATTGGCCATTCCCGTGTTATAAAATGGCAACACAATAAAAGAGAAAAATCGCTAGGATCTCCACTGTCGAAACTCAACTTTTGGTAACGGCCACTAAATGAAAATTTAGTTGCAAGGTATTACCACAGTCTAGTATAACAGTCACGAAGCTTGAGTTTATGAGGGTACTAGGAACAATAGACTGTGCAGGTACTATTTCGCATTATCTGTGATGAGGCGATAGTAGCGATCCTAGTGGTTAGCAACTATCTACGGATGCATATTTACTACGTATTGAGCTTCGTGACTGTATATACTAGACTGTGGTATTACTCCATGCAATTCCATCAAGGTTATAACGTCATTTCTTTTGCAGTCACTAGATGGCTGCATACAAAACTTGATATAATATTTTTTATGGCTTTGGTTCTGACTTTTCCCGTGGTTAGAAAGTTCGCTTACACGACCAGAAAATTGGAGGTCAGATATCTTTGAATGCCAGTGTACACTGACGTTCAAAGTTATCCGACCTACGATTTTATGATCGTGTAAGCGAACTTTCCAACTACGGGATAAGTCAGAACCAAAGCTAACAAACATTGACAAACTTTGGAAGAATTCCGCTAGTTCATTCATTCATTCATTCATTCATTCATTCATTCATTCATTTTATTCCATAGATCTTACATGAGCAATGAAGCTTTAAGATGTAGAACAAGTCAAAATTTTACAATATTACAATTGCAATTTTTACAAATTTTTACATTTTTACAATTTAATAATTTTCTACAATTTTTACAATTTTGTGCAATTTTTTACAATATTTTGGCGAGATGTAGTGAGGTGAGGTGAGGTCCGAGGATTCAATAGGTGGCATCATTATTGGGAGCCGTTAAAAAGTGTCAAGGAAAATGAATATGTAGATTAAGCATAAATTATTCTTCTAGTAGAAAATATCAACGATTTTCCAGCCAAACTCAATGTTTTTTACAATCAGTAGATGAAAAATTGAATTCTATAATACGGGTATATTTATCTACGATTGGCAACAGTGACAATTATCTTAGCCATCTATTCATATGAGTAATAACTAAAGAATCCACACTTACACCAACAAATTATCGATCACTATCGATTAGTAGGGTCAGATATCTTTGCACGTCAGTGTACGTTAAGATTAAGCTTTCCTTTTCATGTACACAGCGCGTCTGGCCGCGAAATCGGGTGCCCTGAGTTCGATTCCCGGTCAGGGCAAGTTACCTGGTTGAGGTTTTTTCCCGGGGGGTTCCCTCAACACAATATGAGCAAATGCTGGGTAACTTTCGGTGCTGAACCCTGGACTCATTTCACCGGCATTATCACGTTCATCTCATTCAGACGCTAAATAACCTAAGATGTTGATTAAGCTTCGTAAAATAACCTACTAAACTAAAAAAAAATGTACACTGGCTTTCAAAGTTATATGACCTACAGTTTTCTGATCGTGTAAGCGAACGTTTTAACCATGGGTTACGTCAGAAACAAAAGATGTAACAAATTGGCAAAATTTTAAATGTAGTTCCGCTAATTCTCAATAGGTGACACGATTATTGGTGCAAGTAAATCAAGTGTTTTTTTTTTTTTGGCAAACTGATGATGTAGATTAAATATACATTATTCTCATAATTATATTGGCAGTATCAGCGGTTTCCCGATAAACCTACTGTTATTTTTTGCAATCATTAGAGAGGGATGAAATTTTGAATTGTATAATGCAAGTACATTTATATACTATTGGCGACACTGATTATCATCTTCGCTATCTATTCATAGAAGTAATAACTAAAAAAGCCACACTTACGTGAACAAATTATCGATTACATCGATTAGTAGGGGTCAAGTATCTTTGAACGCCAGTGTACTACAACTTAAACTGGGAGTGATCGAGAGTTGCTGGGTTGTGGCAGCCCTGTAGAAGTAATGGCAGGCGAATTCGATTCTCGGGAAAGCATGAAGCCAGTGGGTTGGAGGCAGACGCCCGTTATGGTCTCTCCATCTGTGCGCCCAATAAATTCCATTGTCTGGGAGTCACAAGTCCACTTAAGGGAAGCTTAAGGTCCTATAAGGACTTTGAATTAAGAGAGAAGAAAGAAAAGATTCGCTGTCAAACGACATTTTATGTACGTCCTTAGTTTGTTTATTTTTATATTCTTCTTAAAAAGAAAGATTTATGTCACAGTTCTTATGTGTGTCTGTACATATATGAGGACGAGAGCTAGAAGCGAATGCGCATTGGTGAAACTGTTATAAGCCTACTATATCAATTTGGAAGTTTAATACACTGAATATCATTATCATCAGGTTTGCGATGTTTATGGAACACCGTATTTTAATTTATATTTCTATTTAAATTTCAAACGGGAATTAAAAATTGATTTGATAATTATAGCCACAATTACATTTCTTATTTTGCATATACTAGGAAGGATCGGAAAGTAACGCATAACAATTTTTTACGGAATACTATTTTGTTAGGACATTGAAAGTTGGCAGATAGTTAGTTTGAATCTTGCGCTATAGACAACAATAGCTCAGTCAGGTGTCACCCTGGCGGAACGAGTAGTAACTACTGAATAAAGATAGCGCATGTGCTAGCATCGTTTACTTGTGAGTTGTAGTCCTTATTTTGTGGGCAAAACGAAAAATCCGAGTGAAATCCACAGGGAAATGTGGAGCTGATTGTCTGGATCGTAGCAACATCTTCAGATTGTGCAGGTTCTTCGAAGAGGGCCGAATAAATCTTACCTACGAAGCACGTTCCGGTCGACCAGTGACCGCTGCAACACCATCCAATGTCAGAGGCATTGAGGTGGCAACCACCCACCCTACAGTCCAGAACTCACACTGTCTGACTTTCACCTCTTCTGACCAATGAAGAAATCCCCAGGCAACGCTTCGGTTCGGATGAAGAAGTGAAATCAGTCGTGCACAGGTGACTATACGCCCAGAAAACGGAATTTTGTGAACGAGGTGTACTGAATCTGGTGCAACGATGGCAGAAATGTTTTGAGAGATTTGGTTCCTATGTTGAAAAATAGACGATACCTGTAGCTTTTTCTTCATTATTTCGTTTTGCTTACCTATTAAATACATGGACAAAAAATTGTTGTGCATTACTTTTCGATCCTCCCTCGTGCACATTTTAAATTTTAGGTACTATTTATTTTATAGTTAAATGTCATTATTTATATATAGGCTATGTACTTATATCTTGAGAATAAAATAATTATTTTGAGTCTTTTTTGAAGTGAAGCTGCTTTAGGCAGGGTAGGAGTCGAATGCTGTGAAACAAAATTCTGTGACGGACGTTTTGAGAGGTTTTGCGTTGTTACTACGGGATTGTGCGCGTTATTATGTTGTTAATATTGTCATGTAAATAAAGCTGTTGATATTTTCCACAAATTAATGGGAGTGGGGCTGCCTTCGGGCAGTGCGTCCTCTGTGTAGTGTTGTGACGTTATACAGTCGATATAAGAAGTTTTTTTGCCAGAAAATATGCCGAAATAGGGGCTGAACGAAGGATAGCGTGGTTTGAAAGAAAGCGTGCAAATGAACCTCCGAAACCTGAGCAAAGAGCGAAGAAAAAGAAGACTGGAAGGAGTGAGACAATGCAGGGAAAGGAAAGATACATTTTCTAACCTTCTTCCGCAGTTCAGTTACAAAGCGCCAACGATTTAGTCTTAATGAATGTTCCTACACCGTCAACAATCAACGAGTGCAATGCCTGATCTAACTGGTGTTACTTTTTTGATACCGAGAAAACAGTAGTGTGCTATCTGAGTACAGAATTTTTGTTTATATTCAAAAGTTCCAAGCTGTCTCAAGTCGCAGCATCACCGCATCGCAGTGTTTTCCCTTCGGCCCATGTATGAAAGCCAATTCGCAAAGCCCCCTGCACAATCCGGAGTTGCAAAGCCCGTATTTACGTTGCATTGAGTAATGTGGCGGTGACAGCATACGTGCAGCGGATCTGGAGGTACAGATATCGATTCCCGGGTAATCAAGCCGTTCACGGTCCCTTTCTTGATGATCCCTATTAATTCCGAGTGACTGGCGGTAATTGATACCAACAAGCGCTGATATTACGCGGGCGAGCACTGCCACGTGGATACTGCTCCGTTCCGTTTCTATTCTAGCTTTGCAAGTTACTGCACAGGTCTAAACGTGCGATTAGATAGTTTGTAAGTGTACATTCTTTTTTTAAAGTTTCAGAGCAGGATTTCAAAGGCATAAAATATTTTTAATTACATAAACAATCAGTACGGATAGTTTGCAACATACACTGGAGCCTCAATTTTAGACAGGGAAAATGTCTTGTTTATCCTTTCCTTATAAGTAGAGCCCGGATGTTTGGCAAAATGCCTTTTTTACTTGGTGGAAGTAAATCGTTATTTGCATAAATATAAATGTGATTTGGAGTAAATCAAAGTGATGGGCCAATTTTTATTTTGCCTATTTTGCTTTTTTAAGCTGTTTCTTACTAAAAAAAATGCCTTTTTTTGTCATTTTAAAGCAATATTTCTTGAATTTACACGAGTAAGGTCAAATTCAACAGTGTTCATGAATAAGATATTAAGCATACAAAAAGATAATTTATTACAGTTTTATGAACACTTTTTGTAAAATTAAATTGAAATTAATAAATCAGTTAAAAACCATACATGTTTCGGAGGAGCATTCCTCCAAAACATTTATGGTTTTTAACTGATTTATTAATTTAAATTTAATTTTACAAAAAGTGTTCATACAACTGTAATAAATTATCTCTTTGTATGCTTAATACAATATTTCTTGTTTATTAATTGTAATGTAATGTGTATGAAATTTAAATATTTGAAACACTGACTAACTTTACCAACAATAGTAATAGCATATACGCTCTGATTGACATCCCTGCTGTACACCGTCAGTTTAATTATAACCACCTGATACTACCTAAAATGGTGTTGAGTAGACCATAAAACAAACAAAACACTGTCAATAATCAAACTTTACCATAGACGAGATGTAACTGTGAGAAAGGCGATCAACAGTTTCCGTGATAGATTGAGACATTGTTTGGCTGTGAATGATTCTCATTTCGAGGATCTGTTGTCAAGTTTGATTAGTAACAGTGTTTTGTTTGGTTTTATGGCCTACTTAACATCATAAGTTTAGATACTTATATTTTGTCTCATGTTTTAAGTCCACGAAACAAGTGTAATAAATAAATAAATACTTAAAAGACGTGAAAAGGGTGAATGGGTGAAATGTTTACGCATTCATACGTAAAATTGAATGGAGAATCGGAATATTTAAATTTTAATACAGGTGCCATTTAAAAAAAAGTAAGTTCACTGTCACACTCTGTATGCCAGAGGGATATAGTAATATGCGTTACAAGAGCGATATGTTGAAGTTTTCATGTTCGAGGAAAAGTTTGAAAAAGCAAAACGTAGTTGAGTTTTTCTAATTTCCGAGAATTTAAAGAAAACATACCGCTCGTGTATCGTACATTATTTTGTGCGAAGATCGTTTATTACATACCTGAAAGAGGAATTTCTAATTAGTTGCAATGAAATCTCCATCTTGGTTACTGTTCAATGACGGCAAATTTGCAAAACAAAATTATCTATCTTCAACATTGTTGCTTTAAAATGTTTTCTGTGTTTACTATACTCCAGCAGGCCGTGATATACGTCTGTCTTTCCCCCCCCCCCCCCAGTCTACAAATGCGAACTTAAAACAAACGGTAAGGTTATGTAATGATTTATTTTTCATTTTAATATTTTAAAAATATTATTTATATAACATATTGCAGTAATAACATCGGCATCTGGAATCTTGTTGATTTTTTCACGGCTTCCTTAATGTTACTTGCATCACGAATGCAGTAACTTTAGTGGAGTTGTAGAGTTTACTTAATTTTTGCAAATATTTAAAAACAATAATTAACAATGCAATTTAGGTGAAATTGCAGTGATAAGTTTCCAATTTATAATTATTACTATATTGAACGTCTCTAAAAATAATATGTTAAAAGCCTAAAGCAGTAAAATCAATATGTCACTTAAGCGGTAAGAAGAGGGAAATTGTTATGTGTGTTAGGTTGGGAATACTGAATGTGGAATTTTACACTTTCCGCGGATTGGTTTTGTGCGGAAACCAAGCAAATACGCATGATCTCGCACAAACTAACTTTTTTCGAACACTGGTATCATATTGTATGGTTTATGTTCAACAAACAGCTTTTGTTTTTTTTTTTGTTTTTTTTTTTTTTTTGTTTTTTGTTTGTTTGTTTGTTTGTTTGTTTTTTTTTTTTTTTTGTAAAATTAAAATTTGAGACGTAATTAGCAATATTTCATTCTTACTGTTCACTGTGTATACTTTTTATTACATAAATTCTATGGTACTTAATTGTGAGGGAAATCTGTGTATCTCAAAATACCCTTTTATTGCAAATTACGGAATTAAAAATTTAAAAATTGAAGAGTTTCGAATGTAATCTGAGGTTTAGTTATGACTTCACCGAGAACAGTTCAAACTGTTTTGCTTATACTGCACCCATTTTAATACGTTTATAGCAACACGTGTCTTGGAAAGCGACCGTGTAACGCGACTATAAAACACGGAGACGCGGATTCTTGCAGCTACTAGAAGGTAGAAGGGTCCAATATCAGCTAAAACCCTTTCTCCGTTAATGACTCATCGTCTTCTTGGTAGGTAATGAATCACACAAGCTGGCCTCTATGCTCCGCGGTCATTGTTATGGTTCAGCTGTTTTAATTTCTTCGCTCGCCAACATTTTTATAACTAATTATCTTCGTTATTGTCGTCATAGAATAACAAGAAGGCAATTAATTTTTATTACATATCCAATGATAACTGCACACTGGCTGCGTGGAATAAGTTGAACGCTAATGAATTCATTCTCATTTATTTCCAGTTTCGATATTTAATTGCCGCTAAATCAATAACTTCAAAACACATTTACTTGTAGTGAGATAACATGTATAAAATGGGTGTTATGAAAATGATAAATACTGTCTCACACGCTTTATGCGTTTTAAAACATTTAATAAATCTAGCATGTTAGCTACAGATACTATGGCTGAACCAACTACTTATTAATATAATATACATATATAAATAAAGCCGCCCTAAATAAGGGTTCGAATAGATCGGCCTACTAATCAATTCATAAACAATAATCATTAAAACCAATTGTGTGACAATTTGAAAGGAAAGAGAAAACATTAAGATAAATGATACGAAAACACAGGAAATCATTTACAATAAAAGTTTGTTGGGTTCAAATGATTACTTATTATAGCTAAGGATGATTTTAACACATGAGATCCTATGGCATCAATCGTTGCATCAGAAATTTAAAATTCTTTAAGTTGATTTAAAGTTTCTCGTGGGATCGTGCCACGGGCACCGAATATGAGCCCAAAAACTGTCCAATGTGTAATGTGGTATTGTGCTCCAAGATGCTGACAACAAGGCTCATATTATATGACTTGATTTTCACGACACACCTCTTGTGGCTGTTGCTCATGCATCTCGAAACGGATTGTCGGATCAAGAATGACACCCTTATCCTTCTGCCGATCAATTATGACGATATCAGCACGTCTAGTAGAGCCATCAGAAGAGTTTATTTTATTGAACTATATTCAAAAGAACGTAAGTTATATAAATTAAATAATTTACTGTGGATCCAAATGGAAAGATACACTTTCGTTTTCCGCATTAGCATTGTTCGCAGAAGACATCGTCCTTTACGATTCCAAAAGTGACTTCATGGACTTCATTTATATAGGCATGTGGTTTAAATAGATGTTAAACTACATGTAGCCTATACGACCAAATATTTCTTCAAATTCAATACTTTACAAGAAAACTTATCAAAGATTGATCAATATTAAAAAAAAAGAATATTTGTCAAAGACTCTTTCATATTGCTTAAGATTTGACAAGATTTTAAAACATATGCTTCAAGTTCATTGTTACCTATGTAGGCCTATCTACCAAATATTACAATATTAAATATGCTATTAATGCACAAAACAATATTTCTAATACTGAACTGTACGGTACCCTAAAACAAAGTATTACGATTGCGTATTTGTTTTAAAACAAAATATTTACAATTAGTATTTGCCAAAATTGTAGATTAGAATCTTCTCCATAAAAAAATACAAGTATTGGTACTTATTCCAGATATTCATATACATTGTTTTTCTCTCTTTTGTTGTGGTAGTCCACAAAACTCACGGCGTACAAGCTTGGGTTTGTCATATTATTTAATTAACTTACAAACAACTTCTGTCGGCCTGGACGCAATGTTTTTTTTTTTTTTTTGTGGTTCTTGGCGCCATAATATTTTCGAATTCCAATTGTCAATTCCTTCAAAGAGCTGTCAAGTCTTATATCAATTAGAAAATGTTCGTATTTACAATCGAAGACTTTCAAAGTATTGTAAGTAAGCTTACCACAAGTCCCCTAAAAACAGGACAGTTCCCCTCTTTTTTTTTTTCTATATGTCCGGTGCCTCCGTAATTTTTGTCGGGACGAGCAAAAGTCCCATATTTTAATAAAACTTTGTTTAATAATGTAAAAATAAATAATTTCTATAACTGATGTTTGCTTCATCAATTAATGTTGAAATTATTGTTTGATTTTGAAGTCAGCAAATACAGTATGAATGAAATGTGTATGATGAGTATTGTTAGACACTACATCATCTCGCCAAAATTGTATAAATCTTGAATTGTTCCAAATCTTAAAGCTTCAATACTGATATAAGGTGTATGGAGTACAATAAATGAAAATGAAAAATATAAGTGCAAAGTACTGTTAAGTGACGTAAATAAATTTACATGAATAAACACTGTTTAAAAGCAGTAGTGTTCTTTCTTTTGTTGACTCCCTTGTTTTAATTTTTATTAATTCATTTTTTTAGTAACATCTAACTTCAATTTCCGTACAAAGAAGGTGAATAATAAAAGTGACCTGCATTTTCATGAGCTCCTTATGGCATGCTTAATTAATATAAGTGATTTGACAATAAAATCTGTAAAGTGTTTCAGAGTCTTGAAAATACTTGTGAAGCGTTGAATTTGACCAAAATTAGATCGTGTATTCGTAAAAGAAGTCAAAGTATTGGTTTTCTATAAATTCATATAAATTAGTTATTCGTATAGACCAGTGATGTCAAAGCAAGCGCATTTTTCTGACCTTGACGTCGTGCGTGGGCATCAAGCGCTAAGTATGGAAAGAGGAAGGGTTGTGTATATGAATAAGTAGCCTGTTGGATTAAGAAAACAGTGGTGCACAAACTTCAAACGGAACGTGAAATTTTATGTCGTTATTTTATATGGCTTCTTTCTGTTTGATATTATCTATACTAACACCAATTTCTTAGCCTAATATTGCAGTTGTGTTTTAAACGTTAATAACATAATAACGAGTTAAGACGAAATATTCACATAAATTCCATAGTAGTACAACTATACTGTACTAAATGGATGAAGTACATTAATCGTAAAGAAAGTGATATCCCAAAAAAAGAGACTGAGTATGACATAAGTTGGAATTGATATTGATGGTATCTTTAGCCTTATAAAAGTAATCAGTGAACTAATCAAAACAATATTACAGTACAAAGCAAAGTTACCTAGGTGCTGTATATGTTTTAAGTGTAACTAATATTCCATAACAAATCTCTTATCGCATTATGCTTTTTAGGTGATATTGGTGAGCAAATTCCTAACATCAGAATATTAAATTATTTTCTCGAAATGTGCTGAAGCTATAGAGCTGACATTTTACAACACATGGGCACATATCTTTTGCTTATGATGTAACAGTATTTGCTTTGTTAATTCATTTCCTTACAAACAATTTCCATGCGAATAGGATTTTAAAAATGTTCAATACACTATCTTCAGTACCGGTAATACGTATTTACGGTATACTAGATTTACGAAAACATTCTGTAAGGCCCTATATCTGAAAATTACACTTTTCTATAAAAAAAAGTTGAGAAAATATTTATTTTGAATAAAAAATCAAACTTGTGAAAAATGAGCATTAAAAGTAAAACTTACACTTTTATAATGCACTTATACTTCTCAGACAAATCTAAAAATTAACATGGATACAGTTTTAATAAGTTCTCTTTCCTTTATCTATTGAATCAATGCTGGCCATCCCTGAATATAGCTCGACTAAGCGGCATATACTACCTCTTTCGTCTGTCTCTTTCTTTTCCTCTGTAAAGCGCTCAGGCTCTCCTGAGCTCTAAAGCGCGCTTGCTCCTATGGGCATCAATTGACATGACTGGTATAGATAGACTCTACCATAGTCGCTTCTCATTACTTTGATATTTACCACAAAGTACATGCAACATTATATAGAAATCAACCTCGATTTATGTATTAGTGTTCGGTTAAAAATATCCTATAGTTAGTGGCTTTTATATAAGTGGGTCTACGTGTCCTAAGTATTGGAAGACTTGCGGATCATGGTTTGCAAATGTCTGTAATATCGTAATATCCCTCCCTCGTCCCAGTATTGTTTTCAATAGCTACCAATAATCCCTACATTGTCTGTCTGGAGTCATTTCGTCTGCTCCTTTGTTTCGCCGTGCAATTCGACATAAATTTAATGCAGCAGACAGCTTGCTTTAGATCTCCATTTGAATGAACACAATAGAAACAATGCCAGCCGCTTACGACAGCTCAGTCAATTAGTTCTGTCTGGTCGCGAACGAGACACCTTCAGACACTTGAGTTAATAACTGAAGTCCTACGACAACGTCATTCGCTCTGTTACCCTTACTTGAATAGTTCAAAGCCACCGATTTAGAACTCTTTACATGACATGCATTCCGTCTGGGTGAGGTTATGAGGTGGTCGTAATGAAGTAATAATAAAATAAAATTCGCGGAAGAGATGGAAGTATCAAGTGTAGAGAGGAACTGTCGTGACACAACAAAAAATAGACTGCGATATATTCATGGAGATGTACAGTTCCCCAAAAAAGGAATGAGACGATGGAATTTACTGAAGTTCCAGATACAAAACACTACGCATGATCGGAAGCTCGGAGGCCAGATATACAAGATGACCGTAATTCAGTTATTTAATTCCAATCTGTTTGGTTTTGTTAGAACTATATCCGAACCTCACTTGAAAATTGCAAAAAAAAAAAAAAATAGTTGAATATGCAGGGTGTTAAAAAGTATCCAATATTTTGGAGGTGATAGTGTGTATCAAAACAAGAAAAAAAGTCTAATAAAACATTGGTCCTACAACACATACTTTCAGGTGGCCCGGGTTCGAATCCCGGTCGGGGCAAGTTACCTGGTTGAGGTTTTTCCTGGGGTTTTCCCCTCAACCCAATACGAGCAAATACTGGGTAACTTTCGGTGCTGGACCCCGTACTCATTTCACTGGCATTATCACCTTCATTTCATTCAGACGCTAAATAACCTGAGATGTTGATACAGCGTCGTAAAATAACCCAATAAAATAAAAAAAAAAAATCTGACATCTGAACACTTGTTCATAGGAGGTGCTCAATGTGACGTCCATTCATGGCAATACATTTTTCTGCCTACAACACAGCAGGCTACTAGATAATCATACCGTAGTTGACACCCCTGGCATGGAACACTGGTACGTCGCAAGGAATACTGAGAACAAAAGTTTGGTTGCGGATATGAGCGGGGTTTAGCAGAGATGGTGTTGTGAATTTTCGTAATCAGCATGTATGGGCTGATGAAAATCCCTATGCAGTTGAAGAAACAAGGCATGAGCACCGATTCTCAATCAACGTATGGGCAGGCGTTCTTGGTGATAGTTTAAGGGCCATACGTGCTACCACAGAGATTAACTGGGGCTCGTTATCAGAACTTTCTTATTAACGTATTGCCTACCTTGCTGGAGTATGTCCCATGTCAGATGTGGATCATGCATGATGGCACACTAGCACATTTTTTCCGCAGTGAGCGTGAACACCTGACGTTGACATTTCAGGACCGCTGGATTGATTGGGGAGGCCCCGTACCTTGGCCTGCTTGTTTCCCAAACCTAAATCCCCTAGACTTTTGGTTATCAAGAACAACCAGGTCAGTTTCAAAGAGTGCGTGATTCCTTACGCCGAAGGGCAGAAGAATGCATTGCTATGAATGGACGTTACATTGAGCACCTCCTATGAACAAGTGTACAGATCTCAGAATGTATGTGTTGTAGGACCCATGTTTATTAGACGTTATTTTCTTGTTTTGATGCATACTAGCACCTCCTAAAATATTGGGTACTTTTTTAACATCCTGTATATAAAAATTGTGCAGTAACATCGAAATTTGGACCTTCATGGCGAGAAATAAGAAATATAAATTAAACATATTTGTAATAAATGATAAAATATAACACTATAGTGATAACTGGATAGATCATTTACGTAGATAGGATGAACCATATCAGAATTCCCAAAATGGTGATGTCATACAAGCCCAAAGGCCGATGAGATTTAGGACGTCCAAGACAGAGATGGAATGAGGCCGTGATAGGTCGTAAGGCCTATTCCATGTAAGGAATAATAATAATAATAATAATAATAATAATAATAATAATATAATAATAATAATAATAATAATAATAATAATAATAATAATAATAATAATTCAATCGGTCATTTGTAAAGCCACATGAGTCCACATTTTTACGAAAATGAATTACCGGTAGTATATAAAGCACTATGAGTAGACGCATCATTTCCAGTCAAAACAACATGAGTCCAAGTCAACCATGATATTTTGAATTTAATTTGTGAATGATATGAATCATTTTGAATATGAAATAAAAATAACAATATAAATTGATTAAAAACTGTATTATAATAATAATGTATTTCGCACTACAACAAACAATACATTCCATATTTTGTCAGGATACTGGAGGAGTTATTGGTACTTGTTAAAACAACATGAGTCCAAGAAATTAAAAAATATTTTAACGTGATATGAAATGATATAATTAAGATACAATGCTTTTGCAATCAGAAATATCAATGTACGGTTCTCCTGTAAAAATTTCACAGACCTAACAGAAAATGCATTAACTATAGGTAGTTTTTTCTATTTTTCTGGAAAATTATTTTCTGTGACTCATGTGGTTTTATAAATGATCGATTCAATTTTTTAATTCTTGTGTTACTTTCGCGGTTTTGTGTTTTTTCAGAATAACACAATTTTTTTATGTACGAGTGTATGGAAAGATAGCATATCCGACAAGAGACCTGGCACTGAAAGTAAGTTTTCTTACATTCAGTACAGAAATTCTTTTCCATACTCACTTCCCGCACTCTTCCTGGTAAATGGATGTAGGCTACACAAAAACATGTCTTTTTATAATGAACACTTATTAATAATAATATTCGAATGGAACGTTTCTGCAGTGATTTACAAATATTGTTATTGGTGATTCATATTAATATGAATTGAATTAATAGTGAATTCGTTTCATTTTCACCAGCAGAATCCATTATTTTTAAAGAAAATTACTGAAACTCTGAATACGAAATTAAATTTCCTACTTAAAAAAAAAAAAAAACAAGAACTCTTGTTCACATCAACAATACATTTTTGCTACCACGAGATCACCGCCTTCTGGAAACGCATCTTACAAAATACACGTTTAGAAATAAAATAAGAAGATCCATTTTGACATGTACAGACCCGTCTGTATAAATTTTTACCTTATCTGTTTAATTTTGTCGCTTTCGCAGAAAAAGTAGCGTGTAATACTTGTGAAAATGGGATTACAAAATTAAGTTGGAGCTCTTTTCCTACTTGTATTACAATATACTGTTACTAAACTAAGATTTAAAAAACGTTGTTTTTGAACAAGTAAATTATTTTACCACCAAATGAAGACAGCTGCTTGGCAATGTACTATACTTCTTGATGTACCAGTCCGTAATATAGTCATGTTCTCAGCCCCGCAGTAACGAATGCAGAATACAAGTTTTTGCTAGCATCTACATGGTACATTTTTTTATCTTGTTTGTGGACTGCAGTGTTGTTACAAGGCAATTTGTAGTTCCGCTGGAAATTAGCTGGAAATAATTGTCGTTTAACCAACTCTTTTTTTTTTTATTTGCAAGCATATAAACGATTACACTTCAATCAGTGCTAGGCTAGCTAAAATATCATCTCCAATGAATGTATTTATCTCTTTTATTTATTTTTCCCCTCTTCTCGTCGAGTTGATTTACAGTCCTGTGTGGAAGTTGTTCTCTAATGCTTGTTATCTTGGTTCACGTCACTGATTGTTTAATGGTTTTATTTCTCAGTATTCGCAAAGCGTTCTGTTATTTTATTTACTAAAGAAATCTAAATCAGCATCCGTGAAATATAAAAGCTTTCATATTCAGTCATTCTTGCTATAAATCTGACACAATCACCATCTATAATAATTGTACCTTTTTATAAAGGATTCCACGTTAAGAAAAAAAGCATTGGTTTTATGGGCCTTGCCTGATTACATTGTACAAGCTATGTGGTAGGTAGGCGTTTCTATGGTAACTTTTTTTTTTCTTCTTCAAATTTAAGCGATAGTGTTACCAGCGAATAGGGATTACAAAGAATGGACACTGAGCGAATTTTCCTGTGGTTTGTTTCTCTGTGCGCCAGCGTTTAGTTCTACAGGGACATCATTTTATTTTTACTTCAATTTTTATTGTACCTGAGTTTTTGAATGTACTTCACTCCCACCCCTTCTACTAGTGAACTTCCAACCGTTCACGACACAGAGCCGAGGGTGCGTAAGCAGTACTGAGTCAGTATAGTACGTTCCAGAAATATGTTCGCGTTTTCCAATGACGAAAGAACTTTCAATATTGAATCGTATTTTCGCACAGGTACTGTCGTCCGT
Source organism: Periplaneta americana (assembly GCF_040183065.1). NCBI lineage: Eukaryota > Metazoa > Arthropoda > Insecta > Blattodea > Blattidae > Periplaneta > Periplaneta americana. The sequence continues at coordinate 149,176,330 of NC_091123.1, forward strand.
TTGCCTACGTCGCATCCCGGTTTCCCCCACCTGCTTCTGTTCGCCCATCTGTAAAGTCTAGTAGCTGGGCTATATTAGCTCTTTTCTGAAAACATTAATTTCTGTTAGGAATTGGACGTCTACGTAATATTATACAAGTGTTTAAAATAACTTAAATAAAAGGGCCTCGTTAAGTAATTAACTGTCACGTGATTCCCCCCACTTTCTACGACCCTGCGACAAAACCACTTGAATGGACAGTAGATAGCATGTCTGAGTAATTTTATCTTTTTGCATCGACCGGAAGTGAATATTATATTTACAGTACGTAAGGTACTCTTTTATAGAGTAGGTACAGAATTATTTCAACATGAGTTACTCGCACGAAGGACGAAACTGGTAATTGGAATTAGGTACAATAGTCTATAGTGTGATAATATGCACAAAAGAACTGAAGCCTGTATCGAAATGAACGGCCACCATTTTAAAAAAATTGTATAAATATCCATATTGTGATTATTTTTCAATTTAACTTCATTCTCTGTATTGTACGCTAATGTGCTGTAACAGTACAATATACACTGCGTAATTAATACGTCCGAATGGATAGCTCAATTCGTGAGTAAAAACACTAATTGTTAATACTGTACTGTATTTTGATTAAACAAAAACCTAATGAAAATTATCAAACTCAAAATTGAGATATTTCCTAGTTTACATAAATGAACTACTTTTCTTCCCTCCTATACCTAGTAAAGTGATTTGTATTTTACGCCAGTATCATCGAATTCCAGTCTTGGAAGGGGTAGCAAAGAGTGTTTCCTGTTTCAATCGTTAATAGAAAGGTATAGCCAGGTTAATATTAAAAATGTTAGTAAAAATAAAATGATGTCCCTGTACTTTCAAGCGCTAGAGGTTAATGTAATCGAGCATACGCTAAGATAATAATTGAGAATAGAGTTGAGACATGGGATTCAAACATCGCCTATACCTTATTGCATAATCCTGTAACTCTTTGCTTCAAATAAATTCAAGTTAACAGCTTTTCCTTATTTCTCAGTGACGAACTAGTTGTAATAATATTTTTTTATTTTATATTTCAGATATAATAAATTATATTATAAAATAATATAATACATTAAAAAATTATGTATCAAATTCGTTTAATATTTGTATATAATATAATATAGGTATATGGTTTTACTTCTCATAAGAGTTTTGTTTTTCCATTTCCAGTGCTATCAAATCATTACATATTTTAATTGTTGTTGGGGTCAACGTCTCAACTCTCATTATAAAGAAACTCTAGAGTCTAGACATTATAGTTAATGACGGATTTATTATTTCATGGACCCAACTTATTTTGAGTACATAATGTACCTAGATGTATTAATTATATGTGTTATATTTCCGCTGTGTCGACTGCTAGCTGGTGTGATGTCAGCGCCAACTCTATGGAGAAAGCAGAATCTCACGCTCTAGCCGGCTTGAAGGTCATTGAAATCAGTCCGGCTACATCAAAGGTACCGACGATAAGTGTCCATTCTTTATAATCCCTATTCGCTGGTGTTACGAGATATCGTATGGAATTCATAGTATGTGGTCCTTTTTTTTGTATTTAGTTATTGAACGACACTGTATCAACTACTAGGTTATTTACCGTCGATGGAATTGGTGATAGCTGTATGTTCTTCGGCGAGATGAGGACGAGGATTCGCCATAAATTACCTGACATACGCCTTACTCTTGGAGAAAATCTCGGATAAAACCTAATCAGGTAAGCCCAAGCGGGAATCGAACCCAGAGCAACCCCGGGCCAGTAGGCAAACGCGATACCGCCTGGGCTACGCCGGTGGCTGTGTGGTCACATAAGATGGCACTGTGATGTAATTGCACAGAGAGCAATTTAAGTTCAGTTGTGAGTCGACCGCCGTGCTATGCATATGTATGATAGCGTGATATGGTTTCGCTTAATACAGTACGTAATACGTATCGTAATTATTGTGATGGAGTTTCCCGTAAACAAATTGTCCGATTCAAAGAAGATATGAAAACAATACGAGTATTGTAACGTAATACACTGTCATTACTTACTTATTTACTATTTATATTGAAGTGCTGGTATTTTGCTGGCATTTTTGTAACTAAAGTCCCGTCGCTCTAATTTCCGGCAGCCAATCACGTTGCCGGTCGGCTACATTTAAACGTGTGCGTCTTGTGATTCGCTGATGCATTTCCTAAGGCTCGATAAATACTTAATATAATCGCCCGCCATTTTGGCTCTTTCGTTGGGTTCGCAGAAAGCACACGAGGACGTTATTTGCCGCTCAATTATTTGCTCAATTACAGTGCGTTTGATTTATTATTATAGGAGCTACAACATGATCATGTTTAACGGTGCGGCAAATAGGTACCTCGTCTGGTAGTTCGGCAACGAAAGAACAAAAATGGCGAACGATACTACCTACCTAGACTTTATAGAGCCTTCACTTCCTAAGACGTAAGCAAAGAGGAGGAGTCACGCCGGGAATAACAGCTTCGCGACTATATATTTGCATTTGTATTGTTGGTCTCTCACTAATTAATCTTAAATCTTGAATGCGTGTTAAATGAATAAATGAAATGAATAATTTTGTTTCCTAACAGGTGCTTTGTCGTGATGTGTTGCAGGGTACTTCGGAAAGTACTTGAACAAGTACAATGGCAGCTACATCCCCCCGGGGTGGCGGGAGTGGGGTGGTCTCATCATGAACTCCCGCTACTACAACTACTCCATCAATCTGAACGGCAAGAAGATCAAACATGGCGCCGACTACCACAAGGTGAGACAACTTGTATCATCTTGGTATAAGATCTGTTTCTGTTTATCATTATTGAACTTTCTACCTTCAGGATTGGCTGCATTTTCCGTTATTATTCGATCAATTCGATCCTCCTACTGAAGTGATGTCCTTGCTGGTACTAGATTTTACGAATCCTGTCATATATTTCTCTGCTATTTCTCTCCTACCTTTACAGATGTAACTCAGATCAAATAACGGTCTTACTAATAAAATCACTTATACAGACGTTGACCTTTCTTAAAATTACACAGCGAATAGTTCGTTTATAAGCAATGTGGAAATTCCTTACTAATAATCACTACATACGTTGTGTATAACAATACAATATTGTTACACAACTACGCCATAGTTTCATCATTATTTTATTATGAAAGGTAACAGAATAAATTGACATTCTCTATTGCATCCGATAGTGTGCCGTGCTAAGTATCGGTAGTACAACTGGGCCTAATCGATTACCCCGCTATATTTAGATCAAAGAGTACAGCTACAGCTATATTATTGTAATTATTCTGTGCTCTTTGCTTTGTTCTTCTGTGGTTACAAGGCAGCCATCATTATAAAATGACAATCTATACGAACAGCTGTTAAATGGCGGCCATGTTTTTCCTCTATTTACAACGCTTAAACAGGGGTTTTCGTGTGTATAACTACTGCAAAGCGATGTCCAATTATAGTTACACGCTACTTCCCTGAAGTGGTTGAATGATCAGACCTCTGACCTGTCACGCAGGCGGCCCGGGTTCGAGTCCCGGTCAGATCTGGGATTTTTCATTTAAAAAATCTTTAGTGACACTTGTGGCGGACAAGGTCGCAGTTGGGGTTTTTCTCGGGGTTCTTCCGTTTTTCCCCATATTAGGAATTTACAGCATTCCGTCACTATTTTTCCATTTCGTCATCATTCCATAGCATTCCTCAATCGGCAGCTGACGACGTACGGAGGGGCTGGCCTAGGGACGAGGAGGATTGTCTGCTCTACACCTGGGTACGCAGCGAACCTTAGTGTAGTCAGCCGGTGTGGATTTGGAAATGCGCCTAGCTGAGGGTCGCAGTGCTGGGCCATAGTGTCCCCCTCCCGTAAATTCAATTCAAATACACGCTGCTTATACCGGGTGGCCCATATTTATGTAGGCCTATATGATGTTTCACGGACCAGTATTTCAAATAACGGACAAAAAAGTTTCAAGTTAGCATCACTGTGTAGAAGTGGGGATAACGGCCACGACTCATGACCGTTAGTGTACGCCATACAGAATGGCGGATCGAAGAGCACATCATTTTGACAGATGAGGCCAAATGTCATGTTTCGGGGAGTGTTAACTTTTTTTTAAGTAGGTTATTTTACGACGCTGTATCAATAACTTAGATTATTCAGCGTCTGAATGATATGAAGGTGATAATGTCGGTGAAATGAGTCCGAGGTCAAGCACCGAAAGTTACCCAACATTTGCTCAAATTGGGTTGAGGGAAAACCCCGAAAAAACCTCAACCAGGTAACTTTCCCCGACCGGGATTCGAACCCGGGCCACTGGTTTCGCGGCCAGCCGCGCTAACCGTTACTCCACAGGTGTGGACAATTGCGTGTACTGGCGGCAAGAAAACCCTAATGTAACCGTTAGTATTCGTGACAAAAGTCATGGTATGGGCTGGTGTCTCTTATGATGGATTGATTGGCCTATTCTTTTTCGATGATACTAGCACTGGAGAAAGTTACCTGCAATTGCTTACAGGTACTGTGTATTCTTTATTGTCTACGCGACCAGACATTAATGACCTGTGGCGGCAACAAGATGAAGCACCGCCACACTACGCCATACCAGTGTGAGAGTGGTTGAACGAAACATTCTCGCAACGCTGGATTGGTCGACGTGGGCCTGTGGAGTGGTCAGCTCGGTCTCCCGATTTGACATCACCGGACTTTTTCTTATGGGGTCTTTTAAAAGACAAAGTGTATCAATATCGCATCCACAATTTGGCCGAGCTACGGGAAGCTATCACAGAAGAGTTCCACAGGATACCAATACGACTATGTCGAGTTGCTTGTGACAAACGTTGTCATGTATCGATTTGGATGGTGCATTGGTGGACCACGCCATGGAGAACATAGATTAAACACTTGTAAGGTTTGAGATCAAGATGTTATGCTCATGTTCCATTATGTTGTTAATAAAATTGCTAATTACTTTATTGACTGCAGTCTGTGAAACATCATATACATAAATATGGGCCACCCTGTACATCAATCGATTATGCATGACTTATTTTATCTGCATAAGTCTCGTATAAAAATTATACACGGTTTATTAGTAAGACCGTAAATCGTTTGTGAGTTAATTCCGCGATATAACTATGTTCTCGTCCGCATTCAAACACGTACGTAAAAACAGATTCCCTAACCGGGCCTTACTTAAGGGGAGAGGACGATATTTTTTGGTGAAAAATGAGTAAATTTAAAAAAAAAAATCTTTAGAATACTCTGTGATATGTGTGGAATGCATTGCATATCATTTTGTGGGTATTTGTGCCCTTAGCGAATGTTGAGACGCCATTTTTAAACTACCTGCGCTATGGATTTTTAAATCACACGTCCCTTTTCATTGTTGTTTCCGGTAAGTTAAATTTTAAAAAAGTCTTTAAAATAATCTTTAATGTGTGTGGAATGCATTGCATAACATTTTGTGGGTATTTGTGCCCTTATCGGATGCTGAGACGCCATTTTTAAACTTCCTGCGCTATGGATTCTTAAATCACACGACCCCTTTATCGTTGTTTCCGGTAACTTCATTTTTTTTTTGCTACATTGCCAGATAAAAATCGATATAATTTCTGAACTATTAAAGATACATGCATGAAATTTAAAACACACATTCTTTAGACTATTAAGAAACTTTTCTCTGTAACAAAATTTTGTTAATAGATTTCATTTTTAAAATATGCCCGTTTGTTTGCGAAAAAGGAAATAAAAAAAAGTGTTATTAAATTTTAATTGTTTATTTTACAAAAGTAGGGACTAATATCAAAGTTCTGTTTTACAGACAGTTTGTAGAGCATGCTTTTGCAAGTACATTGCAAAAAATTGTTTGAATCTATCTTTAAAAACGGTTTAGATATATCGGTTTTAGTTAAATCCTACTTTGGGTACATTTTTTTTTAAATCTGGACCCCCAAATAATTTTTTTTTCAAAATACAGTAGAGCCTCTATTATCCGCGGTAATGAAGGGAGTGAACTGAATGGTTAATCGAAAAAATCGGATAATCCGTACTAGGAAGTATTTTCATCAATTAAGTGTATAATACAGTTTCATACGTAATTTAAAGTTTCTTCCGTGCTGCAACCACTGATGTCTTCATACTAGACATTACACTGTTCAATATTATATGAAGTACAGTAATATGTAGCACTCTATCCTTGTTTTTTTATTACATCGTCCGCAGTTGTAACGCCAATCTCGTGTTCTGATGCGAAATGTACCACAGTTTCTTTTTTCCAAAGCCACCCAATTTGCACATTCTTTGACAAATTAGCACAAGTTTTCTTTGATATTCTTGGAAAATATTTAGCAGACAAGTAATAAAGTACGGTCACTTGAACAAGAGGACAATACTAAATGTGCATGGATTTGCAGTTGTGTGGAAGTTCTTGGGAACATTTCTCTGAAAGCAGATTGCGACTATTTTACAAGTTGGGAAAACACCACCTCCAAGAAATAACTATTTTTCTTTGCCGACAACGGCAGAAGTATTCCTACTACATAGTGTGCAATGTTACTGATAAAGGATTGTAATAACCCTCTCTAGAAAAAATACGTACAGTACTAACAACGTAATGTACAGAACTTCGTACAGTATTTTTTCTGCAGCAAAAAGAAAAAGCGTGAGGAAGACAGTCGGATAATCCGCCGATCGGTTAATAGGGTGACGGATAGTCGGGATTCTACTGTATTTATATTTGGTTGAGTTGCTACAGCCATGAGCTCTCTACATACAAACAATTAATATTTTACACCAAATAGGAAAAAAGTTAAAAAAAATACCATCCTCTCTCCTTAAGTGCTAGGCGGTTAACCTGGCTGTCTGCATTGTGTGCAGGACTACTACCCCGACCTGATCGCCAACGACTCGGTGGCCTTCCTGAGGCAGTCCAAGCAGTATTTCTCCAGGAAGCCCGTGATGCTTGTTCTCAGCTTCCCGGCGCCTCACGGTCCAGAGGACTCCGCCCCGCAGTTTTCGCATCTGTTCTTCAACGTCACCACGCACCAGTGAGTACCACGTTAAATATCATGCATGCCTTGTTTACTATTTGAAAGGGAAATGATGGTCTTTAAGCCTGAGAGTGCCAAAGGTGGGGCACTCTGATCTTCGTCATGTCTCTATAGCGCGAAGAGTCGGTTTTCTGTATACTTGCGATTTGCTTTTGTTGTCTTCAGCAAATAGCCAACATGCCGACGAATATTTTAAAAATATATTGTAATTTTTTGTTACAAGAAATTTTTTTGGAAATAAACAAGCTTGATTTCTGTGCTAGTTAGTAGGTTATATCACGTGTCAGCTATCAGCTGGCTGCTTTTGTCTTCATACCTCGACAGAAATTATCGTTAGATTAATGCTAGTCAAAGCAGTTATACTGCTCTTCCAACAACTTTGGAAAATAAGGAACAAAAGTCTGGAAGGCAGGTAGGAAATAAATAAGTAATTACTAAAATTGAAAGAAAGGAAGACAGGAACGATAATTGGAAGAAAAAAATGAGATGGACAGACTGAAAGAAAATAAATAAAAAAAGAAAGAAACGAAAAAACTGGAAGGAAAGAAAAAAGAAAGAAACAAAAAGACTGGAAGGAAAGAAAATAAAGAAAGAAACGAAAAGATTAGAAGGAAAGAAAAAAGAAAGAAAGGAAAAGAATGGAAGGAAAGAAAAAAGAAAGAAACGAAACGACTGGAAGGAAAGAAAAAAAGAAACGAAAAGATTAGAAGGAAAGAAAAAAGAAACAAAGGAAAAGACTGGAAGGAAAGAAAATAAAGAAAGAAACGAAAAGATTACAAGGAAAGAAAAAATAAACAAAGGAAAAGACTGGAAGGAAAGAAAAAAGAAACAAAGGAAAAGATTAGAAGGAAAGAAAAAAGAAAGAAACGAAAATACTGGAAGGAAAGAAAAAAGAAACGAAAAGATTAGAAGGAAAGAAAAAAGAAACAAAGGAAAAGATTAGAAGGAAAGAAAAAAGAAAGAAACGAAAAGACTGGAAGGAAAGAAAAAAAGAAACGAAAAGATTAGTAGGAAAGAAAAAAGAAACAAAGGAAAAGACTGGAAGGAAAGAAAAAAGAAAGAAACGAAAAGATTAGAAGGAAAGAAAAAAGAAACGAAGGAAAAGATTAGAAGGAAAGAAAAAAGAAACATAGGAAAAGATTAGAAAGAAAGAAAAAGTAAAGAACGAAAAGACTGGAAGGAAAGAAAAAAGAAAGGAAAACGAAAAGACTGGAAGGAAAGAAAAAAGAAAGAAACGAAAAGACTGGAAGAAAAGAAAAAGAAAGATAGGAAAAGACTGGAAGGAAAGAAAAAAGAAAGAAAAGAAAAGCCTTGAAGGAAAGAAAAAAAGAAAAGAAAAGACTGGAGGGAAAGAAAAAAGAAAGAAACGAAAAGACTGAAAGGAAAGAAAAAGAAAGACAGAAAAAGACTGGACGAAAAGAAAGAAAGAAAGGAAAAGACCGGAAAGAAAAAAAGAAAAGACTGGAAGGAATGAAAAAAGAAAGAAACGAAAAGAATGGAAGGAAAGAAAAAAGAAACAAAAGAAAAGACTGGAAGGAAAGAAAAAAGAAACAAAAGAAAAGACTGGAAGGAAAGAAAAAAGAAACAAAGAAAGAAACAAAGAAAGGAAAAGATTAGAAGGAAAGGAACAATAAAACGAAAGACTGGGAGGAAAGAAAGACAAGAAATGATTGGAAATATGACGAAGAAACAATAAACTGGAAGAAAAGAAACGAAAAGGCTGGAAGGAAATGAAGAATTGAAGAAGAAAAGACAGAAAGAAAGAAACGAAATTACTGGAAGGAAATGAAGAAACGAAAAAAGAAAACGAGACAGAAAGAAACGAAAGGACTGTAAGTAGTAAAGGAAGAGAGGAATGATTACAAAGAAAATAAAGATTGAAATAGTAAAAGAGAAACAAAGTGAAATGTAAAGAATAAATAAAACGAGCTGGACCTCTTCGATGCTGGGAATGGAACGCTGCAGCGCTACTCATTAACAGAAACGAAGGCGCCACGGCAGAGAACAGTTGATAAATTGTCATTAAAGAAAGATCTGTTCGAGTCGCTCATCGCAACAAGATCAGACCCTGTGCGGAGCACGTATGCGATATCTGCGGTCCATCGGCATGTCTAGGATGAGGACGTGGGACGAGAGCTGAAATCATCGCGAAGACATCGCTGAACGGAATGGCTTGGTGCAAATCATTCACGCGTGACGGACTTGGCGCCTGTGGGTAAACAGACTCGATCGACAGCGCAGATAAGCATTTTTCCTGGAATGAGAGATGTTCACACAGCAGGGTTCGTCTCTTGTACAGAGTGGTTCACCTAACACTGCGACCTCATACACACATACTGTAATTGACTGGGACATAGTAGCTTCATAGGAGGTGTCAGAACAAGCGGCTTTAAACAAGGGATAGTTATTGAGAACAGTCAAGTCGGGTGACCGTGGTGGCCTTAGTAGTAGTTGGTTACGCTCCATATGAAATTTTAATGGTAAGAGTTGCACTCGATGCGGATGCGAACGTACACCTTTCACCTTTAGATTTCAGTCTATAACACCTCAGGAAACGAAAATAGGATGTTGCCAATTCAGTCTCATGTTTTGGCACCCCGTCCTACTGTATGAATTATTAATTTTCACTCTGTATTTTCTTTATAAGTCAATATAAAGCAGCCAAGGGCATTATTATCTCAAATGAGTCATCACCGACTACCCGTTAACTCCCTATTCCATCTTCGTCGTTAAGACAGTAACGTTTTGGTCCGACAGGAGTACACAGTAAGGTAAGCATTGCTCAGTAAACGGATTTTACAAAGCAGGCTCATCATGGAAAGTCGATCGCTCTACAATTTCTACAAAACATAAGAAGTAGAATACGTAATTTAAATATTTTTCGGAAACTTTGAGAGTACGATTCTGCCATTCGAGAAAATGTGCGGGAATCAACTTAGAAGTAGGGGTGTGATTTTTTAGTATTAACGATATTGCCTCATGACCTTAACTCTACCAGAATAAATGAATAAATAAATAAATAAATAAATAAATAAATAAATAAATAAATAAATAAATAAGTAAATAAATGAGTAAATAAATAAAAAAGCAAATAAATAAATAAGTAAACAAATAAAATAAATAAATAGGTAAATAAATAAGTAAATAAATATATAGATAGATACATAAGTAAACAAATAAATAGGTAGGCACAAACGTAGGAAGGTATGGAGACAAACAGACAAATAAATAAATAATTAAATAAATAAGTAAATGAATAAATAAATAAATAAATAAATAAATGAACAGGTAGGTAGGCAGGCAGATAGGCAGACAGACAAATAAATAAATAAATAAATAAATAAATAAATAAATAAATAAATAAATAAATAAATAAATAAATAAATAAATAAATACGTAAATAAATAAATAAGCGGAAATGTGTTAAAACTTAGTTTTATTCGTGGAAAATGCAACTTCCTTAATGAAAGACCAAAATTAAGTGAAATATATCTCTAAATTTTCGTGAAATTGATATAAATTAACGAAATTATTTCATAATCACTATATTTAAAAAAAAAAAAGTTTTCATGGAGAATTCGCACGAAAACCTAACTTACTTTTTCTTCGAAATAAAAAGTGAAAATTTTCTTCGTTATTAAATATACATGAACATTTCTACTTATCTGATCGTTCAGTATTACATACTTCTGTCCCGCAACGATGTACACGTAGTTTCAGGAACTACTTCCAGGGAGCAGCAAGAGCAGACAACGGTTATTTCTCTTTCCCACAACAACTGTTTCCGTGAGATGGAGAAGGCAGTGCCGTCACCCCCTCACAGCCGAATCAAATTGAATTATGAATTTAATTAATAATGCAAACAATTTTCTGTTAGTTTCAAAGGGATTGTTTCAATAGTAATTAAAAAAAATGTTATTTTATTATTTTTTGTGTTTCTTTAAGGCGCGAAATATGCACAAAATTACTTTTTTTTTTTTTTACGAATATTCACCGCAATCAAACAACTGTAATAACCACCACAAAAGCACACCCTAACCACAAACCATATTAAAGCCAATGTCTTTCCCTAGGTAGTTTAAATGACTACTTACTTACAACTTACAAATAATGGCTTTTAAGCAACACGGAGGTTCATTGCCGCACTATCGTGAGCAAGATTAATCCAGTCCCTAGCATCATATCCCACCTCCCTCAAGTCCATTTTAATATTATCCTCCCATCTACCTCTTGGCCTCCCCAAAGATCTTTTTCCTTCAGGTCTTCCAACTAACACTCTACATGCATATCTGTATTCATCTATACATGCTACATGCTCTGTCCATCTCGAATGTCTGGATTTAATGTTCCTAATTATTTTAGACGATTTTTTTTCTATGTTGTTGTTTAGTTAACTTTCCGGATAAAGGTTGGAATCTCATAAGTGACACCAATAAGACATAACTTATGAGGCAACTAAGCCAGGAGATAATGTGATGAGTTGGCCAGTCCCTTTCCCTCTATATTGCATACATCGCTGACTAGGAACACATTTCACTAATCTCACTTAACATGATTATAAACTTTATTTTATGTCTTAAATATTATGAATAATTTTTAATTAATTAATCGGTCTCCGCTTATTCGATTACTTGTTTTCCAGTTTCAGTGTTGATCCTCAATTAATTATTTCCACCACACATCGTTTGGTTTCGTTTTAGACGTAGAGTTTTGTACTGTATATTTGGGCTATTTAAGGGGTTAGGTACAGCTTACAGCAGTAAAATTTTGGAAATACTCAACATTTTTTCCCCCCATTACCGTATCTTGTACAATAATGAAAATTGGTATGTGTAAAACACTGTCCTTCTGCTATATGAAAAAAAATATTTTTACAATTTAAAAAAAAATATGTACATTTTTTTCTTCAAAATTCAGTTCACTGTGCAGTGATGAAGCGTTTCCCACATAACTCAGAAACTATCCAACATTCCGGGATAAAATTTTTTGTGTGTATTTATGAATGTCTTATCTACAATATGATATAAGATCACTCCTCTACCTTTGATAGATTGTCTGATGAAAAATAAATTCTTTTTAAAAAATGGTCAAATATCCGTATTTTCTTCTAGCACAAAATAAAAAAAAGTATTATTTATTAAGGAATGTAGGTGAAAGAGCATGATACTGTAAATATGAGTTTCATCAATAAAATAAAAGAGAGAACATGAAAAAGTTAATAAATTGATGAGTTATTAGGGAAACGCTTCATCACTGCACAATGAACTGCCAACATTTTGAATTTTGAAAAAAAAAATATATAAATAATTTTTTTAAATCGTAGAAATATTTTTTTCATATAGCAGAAGGCAGAGTTAAGGGTGTTTGAGAATAAGGTGCTTAGGAAAATATTTGGGGCTAAGCGGGATGAAGTTACAGGAGAATGGAGAAAGTTACACAACACAGAACTGCACGCATTGTATTCTTCACCTGACATAATTAGGAACTTAAAATCCAGACTTTGAGATGGGCAGGGCATGTAGCACGTATGGGCAAATCCAGAAGTGCATATAGAGTGTTAGTTGGGAGGCCGGAGGGAAATAGACCTTTAGGGAGGCCGAGACGTAGATGGGAGGATAATATTAAAATGGATTTGAGGGAGGTGGGGTATGATGATAGAGACTGGATTAATCTTGCACAGGATAGGGACCGATGGCGGGCTTATGTGAGGGCGGCAATGAACCTTCGGGTTCCTTAAAAGCCATTTGTAAGTAAGTAAGTAAGCAGAAGGCAGCATTTTACACATACCAATTTTTGTTATTGTACAAAATACAGTAATGGAGGAAAAAATGTTGAATATTTCCAAAAATTTCACTGCTGTAAGATGTACCTAACCCCTTAATATTGTTTTTGTTGTTTTCTGTCGTATGTATAGCTTTTGTCTGGACGTAGTCAATAAAGCAGGTTTTGTCCACTTCTTTCTGAAAAGGCAGATACTTATATACTGGTTTATGACCCTAGGAATCTCATTACTTCCATCACTGTGTTATTGTACCCTGAGGTATTTCTTAGTCAGCCATATTCCTAGTCTTGCTGAAGCTTGAGTACCTCAGTATATGTTTAGGAATCTGAAGTATTCGGGGATCATTCGAAGTTGATAATGAATACAGCTTTGTCCCTCCCAATCTATTTCTTTCTCATTGTTATAATATACGACCGATCAGAGGTAGGCTATGATAAAACAACAAGACCACTACGTCTTTTTTTCTTTTCCTTTAAGTTGTGTAATAATAATTTCTCAAAAAGAAAAGGAGACATCTACCTGACAGACAAGGTGACCATTCACATCCAGATTACAAACCTACAAGAATTTAATTTAATTAACATGAAAACTGTACCAATTTGGAAACTAGTACCTATTACTAACTATAAAAACTGATATAAAATGTTGATACAATCACATTAATATGTAGAATACAAATGAGTCAAACATCCTTAATCTCTGTTCCTCTCTCAAAGTGAGAGTCCAAGTTTCACAACCTTACAGAACAACCGATAATATAACTGTTTTATAAATTCTAACTTTCAGTGTTTTTGACAGCAAACTAGATGACAAAAGTTTCTCAAGCGAATAATAACAGGAATTTCCCATATTTATTCTGCGTTTAATTCCCTAGCGAGTATCATTTATATTTGTAACTGTTGCTCCCAGGTATTTGAATTTTTCCACTTCGAAGGTTAAATTTCCAATTTTTATATTTCCATTTCGTACAATATTCTCGTCACGAGACATAATCATATACTTTGTCTTTTCGGGATTTACTTCCAAACCTATCGCTTTACTTGCTTCAAGTAAAATTTCCTTGTTTTCCCTAATCGTTTGTGGATTTTCTCCTAACATATTCACGTCATCCGCATAGACAAGAAGCTGATGTAACCCGTTCAATTCCAAACCCTCTCTGTTATCCTGAACTTTCCTAATGGCAGTATACCTAGAGATTTCAAATAATTATTAGTACATTTTAAACAACTTCCCCGAGCTCCAAAAAAAAGATCCTTTACCTCCAGTGTATGTACAGGTATATTATAACTCTCACTGAAGTGAGGAATGCATGGACGATAAATTGCCTCATTTTCATCGCTCACTTGTTTTGCCTATTGTATGTGCTGCTGCATTCTCACGGTGGGATCCAGAAAAAGGCACTTTATTTTATTTAACAACTTTAGTTGAAAATATTATTCAACGTAGGTGACGTGAAGATGTGCGCTTGATTGATTGCAAAGCTTTCAGAAGTGAAAACGCCTCGAAAATATTGTTTATGGAATTTGTATATCTGGAATTCGATTTATTTCTTTTCTTTGCACGCACGAGACTTCTTTTGTTTTCTGTTATGCTCAACCAAGATCTTGATACGCAGACTTGATCATTTTGTGAAATGAAGATTTCACTTTATCTTGCATCTAGATGTATACTGAATTTCACTCGATTTAATCCTCAGAGACAAAATGTACAGGGACATCATTTTATTTTTACTTGCATTTTTATTGTACCTGTGTTTCTGAATGTACTTGACTCCCACCCCTTTCACTAATGTCCTTGCTAACGTCTGCCACACAAACTTACGGCCGCTGTTACTAGCAGTGAAGTAAACAGTACAGTGTGTTTCAGAAATATGTTGTATTTTCTATAGAAGAAAGAGCTTATATTACTGAAGTTTATTTTCACACCGGTACAGTGTGTAGCATAACTGAATTTATCTGTGTGGACTGAGCACAAGTGAAGATTAGGGTTACCGAAAGTACGGTACCCTATAATATGGTACGGTACTTAACAGCATTATTTAAACAAGAGTTTTGTTTTACTGTTTGTAGGTATGAAGGACGATGTTGGAAACTGGAATTACAATATAACTGGATGTGAACAACAGTTTTTTTTTCCTGATTATATCATTACGGAATATTTTCGTAGAAATATCATTAATCTGGTAGATACATTTAGAGGAACAGTGTGTACAGAAAGGAAGGAAAGTGTAAGATGGCCAACAAAGATGACAGAAGATGCTGTAGAAGATGCTAGAGAAAGGATGCAGCGAAGTCCTTATAAGTCCTTATAAGAAGTTAGCTGTAGAAATTGGGGTTTCTTACGGAAGTGCTCACAAAATTCTCAGGAATAATTTAGGTTAGTAATATGCTGAATAAAGTAGACATTACATAATGAATATAACCGCCTGAAGAGTGAGTTTGTGGAAAAAAAAAATTGTTACTACTCTACTGTTTTGTGATAAAATACCGTAAAAGTAATGATCAAACTGAAAATCGTAATAGGCTACTGTATTTCCCTAACATAAATGGATACACTACTTTTATCTCCTCTTATAGCTAGTAAAATGATTTGTTTACATATTGCACTAGTAAGAGTAATGGAAGGGGGTAACAGTGTTTCCGAGTATAGTCAGGTTAATGTTAAAAATGTTGGTAAAAATAAAGTGATGTTCCTGTATAAATATAGGCTATAGTTATGCAATTTTCTAAAACTTGGTCTGCCGTCGCTCGTAGTGTTTCAGTCTGCGATATCCAGCCGCAGATTTGGAACAGTTGAAACAAAGGGGAATTATTTTGGAACCATGGGGATGATGTTGAATGAAATCTCAACTGTTTTTATTCGTTTTCACGAGAATTATGTAACATACCTCCTCCTGGTGGTGAATGCGTGAAACACAGCTACAATACCCGTATTGTGTTATATTCAATTAATTGTGTTATATTCAGAGTTGCATGAAATACTTATGGACGGGTTGTTTCAGCGCGAGAAGTGAGGAATTAGTGCGTGATAAATTGCGTAACTTTTTTTAGTGAGATGGCGCGACTATATGTAGTCTCTCATTCGGAAGATTGTGCTTCAAACCCTGCCCAAATACTGATACTTTTAACTTGATTTTTTTAGTATTGCCCCACAAAATCCCCATATATATGAAAGGGCTCTTGCTAAATAATATGATTCAGATATTACCGGACATTCATTCCTTTATTTTTTTTTACTTGGTTATTTAGCGACGTTGTATCAACTACAAGATTATTTAGCGTCGATGGAATTTGTGATAGTGAAATGATATTTAGCGAGATAAGGCCGAGGATTCGTCAGTGATTACCTGACATTTGCCTTACGGTTGGGAAAAATCTCGGAAAAAATTCAACCAGGTAATCAGTCCAAGCAGGAATCGAACTCGCGTCCGAGCGCAACTCCGGATCGGGAGGCAAGCACCTTAATCGACTGAGCTATGCCGGTGGCTTTTAGTCTTTATTATACAGGGTGAACCGTAAGTAATGTCATTAATTTCAGGAAGTTATTCTTTGAGTTATTTCAAACAAAAAGTTTAGCATAATTTTGCTCGTTTTTGCTTTCTCTTCGAAATAAAAATTGTTCTATATAGTCGTCCTGGATGGCGCAGTTGGTATAGCGCTGGCCTTCTGTGCCCGAAGTTGCGGGTTCGATCCCAGCCGAGGTCGATGGCATTTAAGTGTGCTTAAATGCGACAGGCTCATGTCACTAGATTTAGTTGCATGTAAAAGAACTCCTGTGGGACAAAATTTCGGAACGCCGGCGACGGTGATATAACCTCAGTAGTTGCGAGCGTCGTTAAATAAACCATAATTTAAAAAAAAATGTATATATTTGTTGTTTTATATTAAACATTTCATAGCGTGTTTTGGGAAAACCATTGATTGGATTCCCAAAATGCTCAGCCAATTTAAGAGAGCAGAATATTATGATAATAAATTGTCATAATTTTGATTTTGTCTTTTTAATGTGCAGAAATTTAATCCGAAAGAAATATAACTTTCGTTCTGCAAAGGAATTTTTCAATGTTATATTTTTTGGATCAAATTTCTGCACATTTAAAGAACAAAACCAAAATTCTTTCAATAATTTATTATCATAATGCACTGCTCTCTTAAATTAAATGACGATATTAGAAATTCAATCAATAGCTTTCCCAAAGCACGCTATGAAATTATGCAAATCTAGTCTTTCAGGTAAAGCTTCCTGTAAAGCAGATTTGAATAATTTCAAGGGAAAAATTGTTCCGGGGCCGGATATCGATCCCGGGACCTCTGGTTGAACGTACCTTGAAATTATTCAAATCTGCTTTACAGGAAGCTTTACCTGAAAGACTAGATTTGCATAATATATACGTCACTGTGTACGTTAACAGAAAACCACAATTCCAAGTCATACAGAGATTGTGTGCACTCGATGTGGGTCTCTGGCGTTTCGTCAGCCCACGCGAGTTGTATGGATATAAAGGGAAAAGTTGAGACGGTGTCGGGTGGAGTTCCCGGGTAGCTCAGTTGGTAAGAGCGCTGGTACGTTCAACCAGAGGTCCCGGAACATTGTTTCCCTTGAAGTTATTCAAAATGCTATGAAATGTTTAGTATGAAACAAATTTTATCTCGAAAAGAAAAAAAACACGAACAAAATTGTATTAAATGTTTTTGTTTGAAATATCTCAAAGAATAACTCCCAGAAATTAATGACATTACTTACGCTTCATTCTGTATTAACTCTTCTTTCATCAAGCACTTGAACAGATGGTGGTACTTACCACTTCTCGGTCACTGGCTGCCGAAGTTATTTTTCAATTCGTCAGTTCAACGTGCTTGCCTGAATGTATTTATTTCAGTTCCTTTATTTTTACATTCATTTATTTATTGCTTCGTGTTGTCTCTGTTGGTACAGCGACTGAAAGCAGCGTCTTTTTATCCGCCTTTTCTCTATCAAAAAGCACGGAATTCTTTGAAAACGGCTTAGCATGTTGCTAACAACTGAACGACTTCTAGCCTAGATCATATATACTCAGATTTCTCGGCCTTATAGGCCATCTAGTTGTTACATAAGGAGTCACGTCATAACTACCATTTGAATTGCATTAGTACAGTCTACTGCCATCTCGTATTCATTTACGGCGGACGGGTGGCGATCCTGGCGGTTGTCCTCTTCAAAGTGCTGCCGATTTTAACATAGGGATGAGCAATCTGTAATATATGTGATCTGGACTTCTAGTAACTCGATGTAGAAAACTGTTATTTGCACACGTCCTTTTCTCGTATGGCATTATGTGCTTTCCGAAGTGATTGATGCCTTCTGCCTTCCTTCTTTCCTTTGACAGGATTGAAATTTTAACACATTTTATTTAATGTTTGCATATGTTTTACGTTTTATTTAAATGTAAATGTTATAATATTAGCAATTCAATGTTTAAACTCATGTCTTACGAAAATAAAAGAACAGCGCCATGCGCGCATCGCTAAATGAAGTCACTTCAGTGACTTTCATATGTTTGCCTTAGACCTGCACATTTGTATTCGTTGAGCTAACGCGAAGGTCGAATATTTAAATTCGCTACTGGGACATAAGTTTTCTGTTGAGGAAACTGAATATACAGTACAGCGCTCCCTACCTACCTTTTCAGCGGCGGCCTTTCAATGTGGAATATGCACTTTTCATATATTCATAGATTTCTGGCCAAGGGGAGGTCTTTCACTGTAGCTTTTGTATTTATTAAACCAATTCTTCAGACATACAGAAATCAATATACAAGTTAAATAGAATAGCGAAAGAATATGTCCATATCTACAAACAAATTTAAAGTTACGACACATTGCGATACTTCATTACAGATTAAGATCCAAGGTTGTGATAGAGAACAATACTATAGATCAAGTAAATAAGTTTAAATATTAGGATGTACTGTGTGTTATATAGCTAATTTTTACCGAATTGTAAAAACATAAAAATACAACTTTATTAATAACGCGATATACAGTACAGACATTAAAAAAAAATAGGTTAGAAAGGATACAATCCTAAAGTTCTACAAAGTGACGTCTCTCCCAGAGTTATACTATGGCAGTGAAAAATTTATTGTGAATAGAAAAACAAAACTGGATATGAGTCAAATGAAATGAAGATATTGCAGGATGCAAAAGCACAGAATAGTACAGGATATACTAATAGAGCTTTAATGACAGCTGTGAGCAGAATTGGATGAAGATAAATCCAAACACGACGACAAAGATCATGGTTATCGGAAGAAAACTAAAGAAGGTAAGAGTGCGAATTAGAAATGAGGCAGTGGAGCAATTGGACAACTTCAAATAGGCTACTTGGTGGGGGAGTAGCTACTATAAGTAGTAATATGAGCTGCTGTCAGGAAGTTAAAAGGAGGATAGCAATGGCAAAAGAAGCTTTTAATAGAAAAAGGAGCATCATCTGCGGAGCTTTGGAGAAAGAACTGAGGAAGAGAATAATGAAGTGCTTTGTGTGAAGTATGGTATTGTATTGGGCAAAAACATGGACATTGCGATTAAGTGAAGAGAAACGAGTACAAATATTTGAAATGTGGATATGGGGAAGAATGGCGCGTGTGAAATGGACAGACAGAATAAGAAACAAAGCTGTGCTAGAGAAAGTGGGTGAAGAAAGAATAATGCTGAAAGTAATCAAGAATAGAAAAAGAAATTGGCTGGGTCACTGGCTGAGAAGAAACTGCCAACTGAAGGCTGCACTGGGAGGAATGGTGAACGGGAAAATAGTTCAGTGCAGAAGAAGGTATTAGATGATATATGGATCATATGCGGAAGTAAGAGAAAGGTGGAAAAGAGGAAAGACTGAAGAATGCTGGGGTTGCAGGAAGGACTTGCCCTTGGGCAGAAAACTACAGGGTGGGGCATAGGAACCAAGTGTTTTTAAAACAATTATAAAATAGTTTTTGTTTTCAACACACTTTATTGGTAGAACAACGTTTGTGAGAACATACCATTTCAATTATGAGCGGAAAGTTACATCTGGCATGTGATGTCCGTCTGTGTTGACGCATTGTTGAAGCGCTGACGAAAATTGACCTCTATTCTTTCCAGGAGATCTCTGTTGCAAAAGTTTTTAATAAATACATTAATCGATTTCTATTAAATTTCGATCCGAAAAATTCTAACGTATTCTTAAATTAATTATATGGGCTGAATGTTAGTCGCCTCTTCTTTGTAACTCAGGCATGAAAAAGGTATTAATTATCTCAATGTAACGCACAGAGGTTACAGTATCGAATTTCTGCATAACCATCCATCTTGTATGGATGTAAATGTAAATCGTGATGCAAAGTCCGTCTTACCGTACGATTGCTGATTCCAAGTGCAGCTGAATGTCTTCGAGCAGAAGGACCTGGGCTGCGCAGTATCGCTTGTCTGGAGTACGCACTCTGCGTTGGGGGCCGGGCGGTTTATTCTTCAGTATTGCGCCTTTTGTTCAAAGATTGTTAACCCAACATAAGATTGTGTCACGCAAGGGAACAGAATCATTGCGATTAATATTGAATTTGTAGCAAAATTCACGCGGTATCGTGGTCACCGACTCGCCATTCCTAACAAAATAAGCATACGCAAACTTGCGTCCACTGCTCCATGATGCTTACTGCAGGTGAAATGCTATGAGCCACGGAATGGACTGTCACATGCCGCACGTCTCTCCCTTTCATAATGACTGAGTACAAGCCATTCCAAAAACACTTGGTTCCCATGCCCTACCCTGTATGAATGAATGAATTGATGGGTGGGTGTGTGGATGGATGGTTGAATGGATGGATGGATGCATGAATGAATGAATGAAAGGATCAGATCACAAAAGGAGTCCAGATATCCAAGAACAATAAATTATAAATAGCCTCTTTGAGATAAACGACAGAATAAAACAATACAGAAATAATTGGTTACCCAACGTACACAGAATGTAAGCGAATAGACTACCACATCGGTTTATGAACTACAGATCGATTGACAGGAGACGCATTGGACGTCCAAGAAAACGATGGACAGAGCAGTTATAGACAACAATAGGCAACGCTCTCTAATGCATGAAGGATGATGACGATTCTTTAATCGTTACTAAGGGAAAGAAATGTAAAATTCCGTGCATTTGAAATAGGCAATCATATATTTCACGTCTCCATTCCGTGAGATAGGGCCTATATACAGGGCTATTCAAAAAGGAGCAGATTTCAAACATTTATTTCTTCCAAACTACAAAAGATAGAAACACAATTCCAACGTTCCTGGACAGAAAAAGATTTAATGTTGTATGCAGTCAATATGAGCACCATGTGTTACACGACAAATATCAAAACGGTGGCTCATTTCTTGCCACATACGAATCAGCTGGTCTCTAGTTACCGAATTCACAGCTTCAACAATTCGATGTCGCAGACTTTCAAGAGTGTCAGGCATAGGGGTGATAAAACGCGGTCTTTTACATAACCCCACAGATAAAAATCACAAGGAGTGAGGTCTGGAGACGTGGAAGGCCACCGGCGATGAAGTTGATCTCCTCCTCCTCTTCCAATCCAAAGTCCTGGAAATGTGTCATTCAGGTAACGTCGGACGTGATTAGAGAAATGAGGCGGGGTACCATCTTGCATGAAGATGAAGTCATCTAAATCATCTTCAAGTTGAGGAAATACCCAGTTTTGAATCATGTCTAGATAGGGTATTCCTGTTACAGTTTTCTCGATGAAGAAGAAAGGTCCATAAACACACACAAAATGCTTTTTCCTGTTGTGTCGCCATTTTACTACAGACAATCAACAGCGCCAATGCGGGCGCGCATGACGAGCAACAGCGTCAATGCGGCCGTGTTTGTTACTTCTACCCGGACTGTTCAAAATTTAAACTTTCGTCTGTCCAGGAACGTTGGAATTATGTTCCTATCTTTTGTAGTTTGGAAGAAATAAATATTTTAAATCTGCTCCTTCTTTTTGAATAGTCCTATATATATATATTAAAACGGGCGTGACGTCACAACACATTGAGGTCTACAAGCGCAGACAGCTAGAACATAGATTGTAATTGACCGTTGTTCAGACGGTTTCCTGTCTGATCTATTGTTGTCTGTCTGCGATTGTTCATTGTCCTTGTATCCCAAACCAGTGCGGTGGCTGATGAATTAATGAAGACGCTATCTGGTAGTCTACCACAAGTAAATTCACTGTGGTAGGTCCTTAGTAAAAGAGAACGACTGATTTGTGTTGGTCGAAATTCAAGGCATCAAGTTCACAATGCGAACACCATCATGGGCTCTTCCTAAATCTTTAATTCATTGGTTCCCAAAGGGGCGCGACTCCTAGGAGGTTATGTAAAGAGACGTGGGGGTCGCGAGATTATTTACAAAATAAAACAAAAACGCCTTAATAACAGACATTTTATATTGTATTTAGAAACAAACACAAACAACGTTGAATATAAAAAATGAAATGTTTCAGTAATTATGAAGTAAAAAATAATTAATAGACTGTTTCGTTTACCGGTATATGACGTTATTCCATTTTCGGACAATGAAGTGTAATGAAATTTTGAATTCCAACCAATCACAGTCATACATCGCGATAATTTCTGCACCTCGATTTATCACTATCAATTTATCGCATGGTCATTCTTTTGTTCAGTCAGTGTCGCCAAATGTTTCCACGTAAATCGATGAGCATGAATCCATTGTACTAAATAAAGTGCGAAATCCTACTTCTACATCTACATCTCTTCATCTTCTAATTCCATGTCCATTGTATCTAAAGAAACTGACACTTCTTCATAACAATTGTTCATTTAATTAATGTATTAATCAGGTTATTTGTAATTATATGCCTGCTATACAATGTTTAAATTAAATTATGATTTCAGCAGATAATGAAAACGTATTTCTGTTATAATAACAAGAGAAAAGCGCAGTACATGTAATTAGCATTGTTAGACCTGTATTTCGCTTTTCTCAATTGGTATTACTGAATGATATTCAATTTCTTTATTGCAGCAATCGTTATTCATCTATTTCGACTTCACAATATCTGAATGGGTTAAGTATTCATAAATATACAATTATTAACATTTTGTGAGAGAATTTTAGGGATAGGTTTATTATTGACATTTTTATTTTATTCACGAAATAGTCCTAATAAATGTCACTTGAGGTCTGAGATTCCCAAATAAATACACGAGTTCGCTTGCCTGTTTTTTTTAAAGAATGTGGCTTCTCACATCTAAAATCTGGGCACTATATTCGATACACCAACACTGATATCATTTTCAATTTCAAGGAGATATCTCGCTTTTGTTTTGATGGCAATCATAGACGAGAAACTTATTTTGCTTGTAAGTGCTATCAGAAATTTAAGTGCTTCGTTTGAAAGCTCGAGGTATTCTTACATTCTTTTGATCCAAAACTGGTTTACTCTCTGCGAAAAATGAAAGTAAACTATACCCTAGTTTTAACGTTCTGTCAGTAGGTACATATTTCAGTTTTTCCTCAATATTTTTTGGAATTTCAGCCAGTTAAACGCAACTGTCTAAAAAATGATTCAGTGTCCATCTGTGACTCGTAATTGTTTTGTTTCTTCCGGAAAATATAAAAAATGCTGTTGTTTAAAATTGTGCAAATTTAATTGTACGTTCGCAAAAAACAAATTCAGTATATTTCGTATCATACGTTACGCAGATAAATTTCCCATTAGTTCTATAATACACTGGAATTAATCAAATTTCTTTCCGTCAAGTGATGACCAGAAATCAAGTTTCCTTATAAATCCGTAGATTTTATCTCTGGTTGTTATTATGTTAACATCTTGGCCTTGCAAACTACTGTCCAAAGTCTTAAGTGTTCGAAAAATAGGCCTATATCATCAAAGGAAGGCCAGTCAAAGAAGCCAAAGAGAATAGGAAAAAATTTTGCATATTCCGATTTCTCTTGCTGGTACCGGTACAGTAGAAGTTGGGTGGTATTCTCCAGTTTTGACTAAAATTATTTATCATGTACAATTCATTTTGAAGGATCAGATAAGTCAATTCTAATATTATTACCAAAAACGTTATAATTCAGTCATATCACATCATTTAAAGTAATCTACAACATAGTTTACAATTGTTGTAAACGTTTTTGCCTTAAATCGGCATCATCAGACAAAAAAGAATAATTTGGATATCGTATGAAAAATTGCATACTACATTGTTAACACTGTCGTCTTTACTTTTTACCTTCTGTTAACTTTTCAAATTCACTGCGGACTAGAATATGCCATTAGGTAACTCCACGAAAACAGGGAAGTTTTGGAATCGAACGGGTGACATCAGCTGTTTGTTTACGCGGATGTGAATCTCCTTGGTGTAGTCCTAACCGAGTCATATGCCTTTTTGAAGTCTATGAATAACTGATATACTGTACCCTTATAATCCCATTTATTCTCCAATATCTGTCGAATACTAAAAGTCTGATCAATAGTCGATCTATTACGCCTAAAATCACATTGATGGGGTCCCTACGTTGTTTAATCTGTCGTGAGGTAATTTGTTTGTTATACATTCATGATTTTATAGTAGCATAAAATCTTTCTTATAATGCTCACGGCATAAATCAGTGTTAATGTGGTTTCGTTTTTTTTCTGCATATATTTAGACGTCGTACTTTTTTTTTTTTTTTTGGAAATTATTTTCTCTACGTTCAAATTTTATAGTGAACTAAATGATTTTCTCCTAAAATATGGCACCAGCAATTGTTGGAGAATCAAATGAGCATTTTTAACATGATGGTGTAAATATTATATCATAAAAATAAATGGAAAACATCTGAGGAGATTCCAACTCACTTTTAAACTATACTCGTAATGTTTATAATGATACTCATCTTGAAAAATATATTATTGTAAACGATTTTGGACGACGTGCCTGCACTCTGGCCGCACAATCAAATACTAAATTAATTGTGTTGTTGCTGTCGTCTGAGAATCGTTTGGGCTTGCGCAGGAATGGCGCCGTTTAGATGCGTTGCCAGGGGCCGTGATATATAGCTGGGAATTGGTCGTAGCTTATTTGAGCAGCAGTTGTAATTTAGTTGTGGCGCTAAGAGGGTGTGCCCTGCTATGCAGAGGTCTATTGAATTGTTTAAGCTACTTTTACCGGATGACCCACATAATAAAAGCATCCAACCAGAAATTAACGATACACGAAGGCCGATTTGAAAGAAAGATTATATATACTGAAATCCCCAGCCCATGAGCAGTCTTCTGTTTTGTTTATTCACGAGTCCAGACCCTAAAGCAAGAGTGCAGATGAAGGAGTATCTAGTCTTCGTGTCATGCGACCAATACAAAGAAAGTTCTCCTTAACATCACAACTTTTCTTATTTTTCTTTGTATACTTTTAGCCCTCGTGTAGCTATATATTCTTCATAGGAGGTTTCTGTTTTTGAACTAATAAATTAGACATTCACAAATAGTTATTTTATTTTCCGTCGAAAGAGGAATCTCTTAATATAAAAGTTCTTCGAGCACTCCTGACTTGAATGCAAATAAAATGCGATACATTTCTTGCATGCATGCATGCATACATACATACACACAAATACATACATACAAACATACATACATACATACATACATACATACATACAAACATACATACATACATACATACACACATACATACATACATACATACATACATACGTACATACATACATACATACATGCATACATACATACGTACATACATGCATACATACGTCATTTGCAGAATTTGTATAACAAATGATGTCCATCAATTCTTACCCTTCCCATTATTGCATTTATAACGATAGAGTTATAAATTCTTAACAGTGAGTAGTTTCAATACTAATGTAGTAAACGTCACAAAGAATTATTTCCTTCATGTGAAATATTTCACAAGAATAAAATAAAATTATCATAGTGACAGCTAAAATGCCGTGTCCATACTACTTAAGTTTTTAAAATGGAACATGATTATGTCCAGATAAAGGTTTGTTTAATAATGTAATTGAGAAAAAAAATAAAGAAACATTTTCATTTATGTCTGAGTTTATATTTCCTTAAACATGATTACATAATTACTCTAGTCCAGTAAGTCAGTCAGGTCTGTTATACCATTCTGTTCCTATGGATACACAGTTGAAAAAGAAATCCCACAGATGTCAGCAGAAGCCAAGATGGTGCACAAAGACCCATTTTGATTGTACTGCTATGTTCACCCATTTTGATTTGGCGAGTTTGTATGTCATACTCCTGCTTTATGTTTTAGTCTAAGCGTGCATTTTTACTCTGTCAGATCTGTTTGTGTTGTGTTTTCCACAAATGACATGTATAAAGTCAAGATTAAGAGGACATAATAGTACACGTGTCCAGTAGTAAAGTTGCTATTTTCAACATTTTTAAGCAAAAAAATTTTAGGTTAGCACATGCTTGTTTGCTTTGTCAAGTCTGTTACCTGTCAGATCTGTTACTCCATGTCATGTCTTTTACATCATTCAAAACAGTGCTGTAAAGCAAGATGAATGTACAAATGTTGACTACTATGGCAGAAACATTGTTCTAGATTAATACATGCAGAATATGCACTAATAGTACTTTAATTTTGACGTTCTTAATCATCCATTTGTTATACAAATTTTGCAAATTACCCACATACATACATACATTTTTAATTAGGTTATTTTGCGATGCTTTATCAACATCTTAGGTTATTTAGCGTCTGAATGAGATGGAGGTGATAATGCCGGTGTTATGAATCCGGGGTCCAGCTCCGAAAGTTACCCAGCATTTCCTCATATTGGGTTGAGGGAAAACCCCGGAAAAAAACCTAAAAAAATACACACACAAGCACGCACGCACACACGCGCTCACACATACACACACGACTTTCATTTCGAAACTGTCAGTCCCAACAAGCATTTGAAATGTGTATGTGGAGAAGGATGGCGCTTGTGAAATGAAAAGGCAAAATAATAAATGAAGCTGTATTGGAAAGAGTGGGTGAAGAAAGAATGAAAATGAACGTTTTTGGATTATGGTTGTTTTTTTCCAAAAAAACCTTTCAATTGAACTCTTCACCCCATCTTATGCAAGAACGAAAATCTAACTGAAAATTGTTAAAGTCGATTTCCACTGAGTCACTATTGTGTGTTTTTGCTGTGAAAGACTGGTTAATGTTCGCGTAAAAATATTATGGGTGTATTTTATGTGTAAGCTATAATTTCCGATTGAATTGGCTCGCTGATAATAAATATGAATAGAATCCATTTAATAGTTTGGAGAAATATGTGTACACAGACAGACGGAGTGCAGAAAACTGCATTATCGGTGTCAGAAATACAGAAAACACACATTTTCGTGAAATTCTCGGAATATACTGTTTACAGTAGCCTACTTCTTTGTACTTCGCTTAATAATGAATTAGGAAACAATAAAGTTCTGTCAATTCTGTACAAGATTCCGTGACACGCCACTGATAACGCTGTATGTTGAGTGACGTCATCGCCTGTGTAATGCAGATCTACATTCCACGTCCTTCAGGTCACACTGGCTTCCTGCAATTACAGTATATTCAGTTCTGTTTTTCGTAACGTAAGCAGGCAAATATTTTCACTTTTCTTGTTCTTTTTACTGGCAGAACCTCCCACCGTTAAAATTTCAATTATAAAATTCCAGAAGGATGAGAAGTGATGTACTTACACGTTATTAATGCCATTTATTTGTGAACAGAGTATCCTTGCCTGCATTAACCCCCCACAGAGAGTCTTTAGCAGACAACCGCATTATGAATTCAGAAGCCAATTTGCCCTCGCCGCAAAAATCCCACGGTGCTACTGTCAGAGGCTCGTATCCCCCCCCCCTCCCTACCTGCCTGCCTGCCTGCCTGCCTGCCTCCTTACCTCCACCTACCCAGTTATCAACTTTAAAATTCATGAAGATAAATTTACATTAAATCTTTTTTTAAAGTGATGAATTATGAATGGGATTAAAGCTGGTAATTGCCTTCCTTTCTCTTTAGTTTTGTCTCGACGGCGCGATGGTCTTTGACTGACAAGACAGATTTGTGAAATATTAAACGTGTCAGGTGCTTGTCAGGTTAAGCGGATCACGTGACTGCCTTCTACTTCTTCTCCTCCTCGCACTTGACACCTTGCCCAATTTACAAATTAACCAAAGAAATATTCATTATGTGTAGATTTGATGGCCTTCTCTGAAGCAAACATGTTGTTTTCGCCCTTGGCAACGAGATGTTCTCTTGTTTTTAGTCGCGTTGAAACGTTTGCGAAACATTTCATTGTCATTTTTATCCTCCTGTTCGTGGAGTATGAAACAATTGAGCCCCATAAAAATGAATATTTATAAAACCTGAAATTTTGGCCTACTGACTACACTATTTTTTTGACATTGTGACCTTAGTATATGTTACAAGGCCGCTTAAGATGAACGTATGAGAATTTTTAGGAACGTTTTCCTCTCATCGCATTGTTCAGGCATTGAAAGCCTTACCGATAAAGCTTGGTGAAAACTGCAAGCAGTGGCGGCTCATGAACGTAATCTAGTTACCGTTAAAACGAGTCATCATCACAATGAAGACCATCGTAATGTGGAGGAAATGCAGTTTATAGCTTACATCTTGAGGTCAGTGTCTGAAGTAGGAGTGGTCATGTTATGGAAGTTTGATTGTATTGCTTTCAAAGGCGTATTATACCTAATAAGAGAGAGATCTTGTCGTTTCACCATATACAAAGTGATTCATTATTACGTGTAAATACTTTGTGTGTGTAATGTAGAGGTGAAACTAAAACTAAAACATTCTATACAACTTTTTCTCAAAACCTTGAATTCCAGAGTAAACGCCATTTTACGTGGAACTTGCGCTCCCAAACAAAGAAAGGATAACACACCAAATGCAAACTAATCATCACTTTCGTACAGTGCCTTTGGACTTATGTACAAAAACAACCAAAGTCACTAAACCCATATTCTCGGCAGTCCACTTTATGCACGTTTTGTGAACTAAAACCAAACAGTAAAGAATGTAAAGCAATTTCTTCTAGACTTTACACATTTGCACAATTCTTAGTGTAATGCATGTTCAAAGTGCTGTTCCTCAACTTCAAGACATACCTTGCTCGCCGCCTTAGTGATTTCTGAACGTTACACAGCCCGTTCAACTCATTACGAACAATTCCACACGCATGTTCAATTCGCTGTTGCAATACTTCTAGTTAGGTATAGCAGATGCATACACTAACGACTTTAGGCAACCCCAAAGGCAGAGAGTTCATGTCCGGTGATCTGGCTGGCCAAGGAGTTGGCCCTGCGCGGCCTATCCATTGATCTGGATACACAGCATTGAGATACGCCCTTAAGTTGCGGCAGTAATGCGCAGGATCGTCATCGTGCATAAACCATAAGTTCACTCGCGTTGCAAGAGGGATATCAAGTAGCAGACCATGCAAATCGCGTTCCAAGAATCCGCGGTAGATTTCCCCATTCAACCGCAGCGGTAGAACTCGAGATGCGAGTAACTGGTTCCCCACAATACCACACCAAATGTGTGGGAGAACAGTAATGCCTATGCAGTTACTACGACGCAGGTGCTATCTACTGGAACTGTGGAATTAAAGGTTTTGAGAAAAAGTTGTATAGAACGTTTTAGCCTTAGTTTCACCTCTACAATACACATACGAAGTTCAGGGACATCATTTTATTTTTACTAACATTTTTAATATTAACCTGTCTATATCTTTAGAGAACCGGAAACACCGCTTGCTCCCCCCTCCAAGACTGGAGTTCGATGATACTGGCGTAAAACACAAATCACTCTACTAGGTATAGGAAGGAAGAAAAGTAGTTCATCCATTTACGTAAACTAGGAAATATCGCGATTTTGAGTTTGATAATTTTCATTAGGTTTTTCTTTAATCAAAGTACAGTACTGTATTAAGAATAAGTGTTTTTACTCACGAAGTGAGTTATCCATGCGAACGTATTCATTATGCAGTGTATATTATACTGTCTACAGCACATTAGCGTACAATATAGAGAAAGAAGTTAAATTGAAAAATAATCATAATATGAATATTTAAACACAATTTTGAAAATGGTGGCCGTTCATTTCGATACAGGCTTCAGTTCTTTTGTGCATATTATCGCACTATAGACTATTGCATCTAATTCCAATTGCCAGTTTCGTCCTTCGTACTAGTAACTCATGTTGAAATAATTCTGTACCTACTCTACGTACTGTATAATCAATCTTCACTTCTGCCCGACCCGAAAATATAAAATTACTCAGACATGCTAACTACTGTCCGTCCAAGTGGTTATGCCGCAGGATTGTAGAAAGGGAGGAAATCACGTGACAGTTAATTACTTAACGAGGCCCTTTTATTTAAGTTAAATTAAACAGCTGTATAATATTACGTAAACTTCCATTTCCTAAGAGAAATTAATGTTTTCAGAAAAGAGCTAAGACAGCCCAGCTATTACAGAGGGGCGAGCAGAAGCAGGTGGGGGAAATCGGGATGCGACGTAGGCAAACGGACAGTACCTGTGCGAAAATATGATTCAATATTGAAAGCTCTTTCGTCACTGGAAAACGCGAACATATTTCTGGAACGTACTATACTCAGTAACTCAGTACTGCTTACTATCTGCGGTCTTGGTTCTGTGTGGAGTTGGAACTTCCTTAGTAGAAGGGGTGGGAGTGAAGTACATTCAAAAACTCAGGTACAATAAAAATTGAAGTAAAAATAAAATGATGTCCCTGTATTTACACGTAATAATGAATCACCCTGTATATTCATAAGAATTTGTAGGCTTGTGGTTCTACAGTACTTAATACAGAGACTTTAACTCATACATTTTTTAGAAAAATATTCGCTTTGTTGAATATACGAGAGTTCCATAACAGTAGATATTATATACTTACTAACAGTAGGTACGTTAACAAAACACCACAATTCAAGTCACACAGAGTTTGTGTGCACTCAAAGTTGGGTTTCTGGCGCCTTGTCAGTCCACTTGAGTTGTGTGGGTATAAAGGGAAAAATTGGGACGGTGTCGGGTGCATTTCCTGGGTAGCTCAGTCGGTAGAGCATTCGTGCGCTAAGCGAAAGGTTCCGGGATCGATACCCGGCCCCGGAATAATTTTTTCCTTGAAATTATTCAAGTCTGCTTCACAGGGAGCTTTACCTGAAAGCCAGATTTGCATAGCAGATACTAGTTTCGTCGTGATACATTTTCCCTTTCCTATATCGTCGTTGTTCCGGCAATAATTCCTATGTGACATATTTATCGATTTTCAGATTTTTGCGCTATTAAATAACTTAAATAGTGATACAGCAAATAATAAAATCTTCTATATGTAATTCTATTTCTTTCTTTCGAAAATATAAGAATTCACAAACTCCTATGCACTACTGCCATGGAAGAATAAATGTGTTTTCTAGCGCTACTGAAAAAATTTCATATTTTGCAAATAGGAGTTATTGCAGGAACAACGACGATATTCTAGTGTTCTTTCAGTTTTGCCAGCATTCAGGACAGTGCGTATGTATGAAAACCACAATATTCAAGTCACACAGAGTTTGTGTGTTCTCAATGTTGGGCTTCTGACGTCTTGTCAGCCCGCTTGTGGTATGTGGATGTAAAGGAGGAAAAATTGAGTCGGTGTCTGGTACATTCCGGGTTCGATACTCGACCCCGGGACAATTTTTCCCTTGAAATTATTCAATTCAGTTTCACGGGCAGCTATACCTGAAAGCCAGATTTGCATAATATAGACTACGTCTCTATTCTTTAACAGAAAACTACAATTCAAGTCACACAGAGTTTGTATGCTCTCAATGTTGGGTTTGTGATGTCTTGTCAGCCCGCTTGAGGTATGTGCATGCAAAGGGGAAAAATTGAGCCGGTGTCTGGTACGTTCCCGGGTAGCTCAGTCGGTAGAGCGTTGGCGCGCTAAGCCAAAGGTCCCGGGTTCGATACCCGTCCCCGAAACAATTTTTCCCTTGAAATTATTGAAATAGCTTCACAGATACCTGAAAGCCAGATTTGCAGTGTGTATTAGGGTCGTGCATTACAGGCGCTATATTCGATTCAAGTTTATCGAGTATGGCCAAGTTTGATATTCGCCGATATTTCCTCTGCAAAAGGAGGCCTGTCGTGCTTTTTCCACCTTGTTACAAAAATAGTGGCTGTCCTCCATTCTTGTTTTAACCGCCACTCCATTCATGTTTTTAGTACAGATCATGTTATTAGTTTTTCATATGAAATAAGACGAAGTTTTTAATGTCTTGGTTGTCTCTCTTATGTTCGAACATTGCAAGACACTAGTGTGTATGTATGTTCTGTAGACATAACAAGGATTTCTTGTCTAGATTGCCTAATTAGGTGAAAATTGTTTAAAAGAGAAAAACAGAGTTTGAACAAACCAGAATTCAATACAATAATTTTAATGAACTTAGGAACGGGAGATAAGAGCTTGAGTGATTTGTGGAAATATTCCAGTCCCAGGATATAACACAGCTGAATGGAGACACCTCACAAATGAATATTAAACCCTCAAATTTGCATGGTTTTAAATGCAAGAGAAGGATTGATTTCCATTTTTTATTCAATTACTCTTCCCATTTTAATGTTCAGATATTTAATTATCAACGTAGAGGATGGAGAGCTGATGTTTTCTAGGTTTACACACATAGAACTTGATAATTCAATTTCAAGTCCAATTGATTTCATCATCAGTTGTAAACATATGCTTTGTGTTGGAGAGTTTGTCCATAAATTAATTTGACTTGAATGGCTTTCTGAAAGAGCCTTTTCATATTTACCTACGTCAATTTTGAATACTGATTTTCGTAAAAAGCTAACTACTATTAGAAGTGAATGCAATATACGGACATTTACACCGTGTGACATAAAAGCCACTTGCCAAATGGGGAAAACAATATACCGTACTTTAAAATGATAGGAGTAGGTTTATGGTATAGACAGGAAGGACCACGACAAGACAACAATGATCAAGACAAAGGCAGCGATAAGGATCACGACAAAGATCACGACAAGGACAACAATAAGAACTACGACAAGGAAAACCATAAGAATCACTACAAGGACTACCTCAAAGATAACGGTATGGACTGTGGTGCTTATCAGGACAATGTCGTGATCCTTGTCATGGTTTTTGTCGTTGTCCTTGTTTTTATCATGGTTCTCGTCTTTGTCATAATTTTTATCATGGTCCTAGTTTCTATAGTTGTCTTTATCGTCTACGTCATGTTCCTTAGTGTGGTCCTTGTTGTCTTTGTCATGGTCCTTATCATGGTCCTTGTTGCCTTTGTCGTGGTCCCTATCGCGGTCCTTGTTTTCTTTGTCATGGTCCTCATCGTGGTCCTTGTTACCTTTGTCGTGGTCGTTATCGTCTTTGTCGAGATCCTTGTCGTTGTCCTTGTTGCCCTTGTCGTGATCCTTATCGTTGTCCTTGTTGTCTTTGTCGTGGTCCTTATCGCGGTCCTTGTTTTCTTTGTCATGGTCTTCATCGTGGTCCTTGTTGCCCTTGTGATCCTTATCGTCTTTGTCGTGATCCTTATCGTTGTCCTTGTTGTCTCTGTCGTGGTCCTTATCGTGATACTTGTTGCCTTTGTCGTGGTCCTTATCGCGGTCCTTGTTTTCTTTGTCATGGTCCTCATCGTGGTCCTTGTTGCCCTTGTCGTGATCCTTATCGTCTTTGTCATGATCCTTATCGTCTTTGTCATGGTCCTTATCGCGGTCCTTGTTTTCTTTGTCATGGTCCTCATCGTTGTCCTTGTTGCCCTTGTCGTGATCCTTATCGTCTTTGTCGTGATCCTTATCGTTGTCCTTGTTGCCTTTGTCGTGGTCCTTATCGCGGTCCTTGTTTTCTTTGTCATGGTCCTTATCGTGGTCCTTGTTACGTTTGTCGTCGTCCTTATCGTCTTTGTCGAGATCCTTATCGTTGTCCTTGTTGTTTTTGTCATGATCCTTATCGTTGTCCTTGTTATTGTGGTGGTCCTATCGTCTTTGTCATGGTCCTTATGATGGTTCTTTTCGTGGTCGTGGTCCTTAGACTACGATTGTTATCACGATGCTTGTTTTCCCATTTGTGAATCTTGTCGTGGTTTTCATCGTGATCCTTGTTGTCTTTGTCGTGGTCCATATCGTGTTGTTCTTGTCGTATCGCTTGTGGTCCCATTTCGTGATCCTTGCGAGTGACTTTTATGTCACACGATGTCATGGAAATTTTTCCAGACTTAATTACACCTACTTAAACAATACATGTATTAATGAAGTTAAACATACATAATAATCTTATCATTTCAGTGCATTTCTCTATGTCCTTTAAATTAAAAAGATGACACATATTTCCTCATTATACATTTTATGCGTTCCGTAACAACAATTTAGTTCCTGTAATTTTATTTGTTAACGTTCCACCTACGCTACATAATCTCATTCTTACATTAAACAATGCATTCAATTTAAAAGAGGATTGCATATTGAAGAGTAAATCGCTATGTGTATATTTTGTTTTTCTTGTAGTTTTATAGTTTGTTTTGTAGTAGTAATATACGAGTAATAGTCCTACGTCAAATGTATAGGCCTACGTCATAAATAGTAACCAGGCGACAAGCAATATTGTTGTGCTAAATTTAGATCTATCATTATTTATAAGCAATTTCACTGTTGCTATGAAGACGGCCTCAGTGTCTATTTTGTTACAGACGTAGGCATGTTTTAATTAAAAGCGAATTCATCTTTTTTTCGCCGTTTCCTGTAGCAACTGTTTCAATATCCCATTCAGAAATCATTCAATTCAGATTCCGTTTATTCATACATTTGTGAATGGCTGTAGAAACCTATGTGGTGCAGACATGCCAGAGCAGCTTATCTGAGGGGGTGGGGGGATGTGGGGAGCGGTATACCTCGGCTTGAAGCATTTATTTGGTACCCACAGTTGTCAGTTTGAATCCCGCCCACGTCAGTTATCAGATTCAGAATTTATAGGTCTCTATACAATATTTCTGTCCGGCCAATGTTAATAGATGGGAAAATCAATGAATTTAAAATGACGTGTGGCACTAGGACTCTCAGACATCAAAGTAAAAGAGAATAAAAGGTTAAATTTTATAAAGTGATGGCTGCATCAGCTTTAAGGTATGGCAGTGAAAACTGGACCATAAATAGATTTGATAAAAGGAAACTAGAAACAGCATAGACGAAATTTTTAAGCGGGTTATTTGGAATTTTTCAAAAGTGATAGGTAATTTAGGCCTAATTACGTATATTTTCTTCATTTTCTATGCAATCTTAAAAATTCTAGCACTGGCTTATTACCAGACATCGGATTCTAGGGCAAATGCCTATTTTGTTTCTTTAGGAGAAAAGTAAAAATAATTATTAATATTTGTGTTTCATGGAAATTGAAAGGTATTCAAAGAGTTTTATAGTGCCCTAAAATGCCCTAAAACGGTTATTAGAGCCTAATTTGTTAATATTCGCCTAAAAATGCCTAACTCACTGTAAAGTTTCGCATTTTACTCTTACTTTTTATAATTTATACATGCATTCACTGCGAAATTTAAGGCATTTAAAAAGTGGAAAGTTTGCTTCACACCGGCCATGAAACCATTGATAAAGGAAACAAAATGTTTTGAATCTCACGACACTCGCAATAGATTTCACCGAATTTAACATGTTTGGAGGCATAAATGCCGACAAAGAACCAAGCTTAGTTTTGAAGCAGGCAACAATCACAACATGTGCTGCTACCGATTCAAAGATATACTATACTATAAAAATGACTGTTTTCGGTCTGAAACCGATTAGCTGTACTGACCTTCAGAGTGTCATAAAATCATAATTTTTGGAGAAAGAGTGTTTTTGAAATATTTATGAAAAGTCGTAAAACTGCGAATTAGTAGGGTAAACCGTTACAAAATATTTAAAAGAATGGCCCTCCTAGTGTTAACACTACCAGGAAATGCAACAATAAGTGGAACTTTGTATTTTTGTCCAATTGAATCTCAACAACAACGGTTCATTTGAATGCTCGTTAACAGTTGCTCTTTCCCTCACCTTATTTGTGTTGAGAAGTTTTGAGCGGTAGGACGTTTTCCTGTGAAGTTTAACGCGATAATGCCGAAAAATATAAGTGCAAAATCTACATTGATCCGGCAATGGCTAACAGAATATTGAGAATTCACTTATGATCGAAAAATAATATTCTGCAAGATTTGTAGCAAACAGGTATGTAACAATAGTTGAAATATATAAATTCTATTAATTTTAATGAGTAGGCCTATAATATTTATACATTGACTGAGCTATCCTGAGGTATAATTCTTTTTAAGACCACTACACTTTAACCTTTTAAATTCCGATAGTTAAAGTATTTGCAGGTCATTAAAATTTTGATTGTTCGAACCCACTAACTTTGTGATAGAAATACGGCAATACAACAATTAGGATTTTATTTTAATTCAGTTTACTTTACATTTTTAGATTTCGCAAGAAAAGAAGTGCCACCTAAAGCAGCATGTGCAAGGAGCGGCTCATAAGGCTAAAGCTCAGCAGAAAAATCAACTGCAACAAACTTTACTAACACAGCCTACTTCATCCAATCTCAGCAGCAATTTCTATGGTGATTTAACCAGAGCGTTTGTTGCTGCTAACATTCACTGGAATGCAATTGAAAATCCGGTTTTAAGACAGTTTTTACAAAAATACTGCAAACAAAATATCCCATCTGAGTCGACCCTAAGAAAAAACTACTTAGACAGAATATACAATGAAACTTTAGCTTCCATTCGGGAGGATATAGGTGATTCTTACTTATGGGTCTCTGTGGATGAAACCTCAGATCCTATGAATAGGTATATAGCAAATATGGTAGTAGGAAAACTTAGTCCTGATGGACCTTCGATTCCACACCTCGTATGTGTTAAGGAACTTTCGAAAGTGAATAGCCAAGCCATTGCTTATTTAGTAAATAAAGGCCTACAGTCTTTATACTCAGGTAATATAGACGATTCTAAAGTTCTGTTGTTTTGTACTGATGCTGCCTCATACATGGTTGCTGCAGCTCCACTTCTGAAAACATTTTATCCTAACCTCACGCATGTAACCTGTCTAGCACAAGGCCTTCACAGGGTTTCTGAAACAATCCGGAATGAATTTCCTCTTGTCAATTCGTTTATTTCTAACACAAAAAAATGTTTTTGTAAAGCCCCATCCAGGATTTCAATATTCAGAGAGAACTTTCCAGATATCCCACTCCCACCTCAGCCGGTTGTTACACGATGGGGAACCTGGATTCAGTCAGTGGTGTATTATTCTAAGTATTTTAAAGAAGTGGTCACAGTTATTGATAAATTACCTGAAACTGATAGTGCAGCGTGTGTGAAAGCAGTGAAAGATTGTCCGAAAGACTCACGAGTGAAAAACGATATTGCCTACATAACATCAAACTTTTCTTTCATACCTGCAAGCATTGAACAATTAGAACGTGAAAAACAATCTCTTTGTAGCCAAACAGCAATAGTAAAGGAAGCTCAAGTGAACATACATTCTGCTTTGGGCGAAACTGGGAAAAAAGTTAAAAATAAGTGAGACAACGTATTAAATAAGAATGTAGGATTTTCATTGTTGGAAAAAGTATCAAGAGTGATATCGGGGGAAAGTGTAAATGTTCCAGTAAGTATTGATGTTTCTATTGTACCTAATTTAAAATTTGCGCCTCTCACATCAGTTTCGGTTGAAAGAAGTTTTTCTGCTTTCAAAATGATTTTCAGTGACAAAAGGCAAAGGTTAACTGTGGAGAATTTAGAAAAAATTTTGGTGGTGTACTGTGCAGATAATTATAATAAAGTCTGAGCATGGAACTGAATTTCAATAACTTAAAATGAGTAATCTTGATATCAATAATCATTATTTCATTAGCTTCAATATATTAAATTTGTGCAGCTCTGTTTATAAATATAATATAGTATTCTTTTTTAATGTTTAAACATACTTTTTGTGCGTATTTTAGTGTATAACTAAAAATTTCAGTGAAAGAAATAAGTATGATACCTTGATGTGCCTAAAATGCCTATTTTCATTAAAATAGAGCCTAATTTTACCAATTTTGAGCTTATTTTAGGCACCTAAAACTGCAATTTTTAGTGCCTAAAAATCCGATGTCTACTTATTACACAAGAAACGGGACTTTTTACGTCACCATGACAACGAAGTTTGTTTGTTTCTGATTGTGATCGTGTTAAGTAGGCATTTTCCTATAACTTGGCCAGAAAAATCGCCAAATGTTAACACAGCAGGTTATTGGTTGTGGAGCTACCTGAAGGAAAGATTGTTCTTGAGTAAACCTACGGCAGTTGATGAGTTGAAGAACTCCATCGTACACACTGTGGTAATTATTGCAGAACACGAACTCAGAGAGCTTTTGTATACAGCATTGAAAAGAGCTGTTATTAGTACAAGAACAATATGGTGGCCATATACAACATCTACGATGAAGTTATGGTATTGGGTTACGATGAAAAAAATCCCATTTCTTTTGTAATATGTCATTGTCAGAATTTTTTAGTTTGTGGAGTAAACATGAAAACATGGTAATTTAAAGTTATCTCTTAGTTTTGAAAAACCCTGTTCATTAATGGATCAAATGAAAAATAGGCTACTGAAATAAGAAAAGCATTAAATACCTTTAAGAAGCTATAACGAAAATAGAATAACATAAAATGCAATGGAAGGATTATATAAATACTGGACAATAGTAGACTCCTAAATAAAAGCATTAATTACAGTATAAACCTGAACGCAAAGAAGCAATTTGAAAATCCAGAAGAATAAAAAAAAAACTTTAAATTTCATGATATTAGAACAGGTCAATAGATCTAAACCGTGTGACTAATGGTGATGATGATGATGATAATGATACAATATTTCATTAGAAAAATTAGTTTGACTATTACACTTTTACTATGTCATACTACTTTTGACCAATAAAACGGTACTGAACGACGTGTTTCAACCAATCATGGCTGCTTATCCTACAATTTTTATCACCTCCCTAACATTTGCTTGTTTTATCACATCCCTAGCATTTTTCTTTGTTTGCCAACATTGTACTTTCAATAATTGTACTTTTTAAAATGATTCATATTCATTTCAACTACCTTAATTAAAACTTCGTATTCATCATCATACACAATCTCGCTATCGCGTTTGTGGAACACCCTACCCAGTGACATCAGAGACTGCCGGAATTTAACACTAGATAAAACCATTCTAACAATGCTTTCGTGGAAATTATAGGTGGCAGCACAAAATATACAGTACTTTGTTCATCCATGTGTCTGGCCAAAAAAA
Organism: Periplaneta americana; assembly: GCF_040183065.1. Classification (NCBI taxonomy): domain Eukaryota; kingdom Metazoa; phylum Arthropoda; class Insecta; order Blattodea; family Blattidae; genus Periplaneta; species Periplaneta americana. The sequence continues at coordinate 149,215,646 of NC_091123.1, forward strand.
AAAAAGTCGTCTGTCTATTTTGTGCCAGTGTGACATATTGAAGTGTCTTAAGAATAATAACCATCAGAAACTTGCGTCAGAAACTCTTATAGGTAAATTCGCGAAACCTCTACTTACTAATGTAAGGTTAAAAGTTTTCCGGTTTTCATTATTATTCGTAGCTAGGCAAATGGGGTTATTGATTAATAAATTCGGCAAGTATAAATTACTCGCTCTTAGATCTTATGCTGTAGTTAATTTAACATAGTCTAATAAATTCTAAAGTACTTAACCGTGGCATTAATAGCCAAATTAATACAATTCTCTGTAATAACATATCCATTATAATATTTTAAACAATTCATTGGCGTCATATGGATGTGTAATTGTTTTGATTATCAATTAGGTCTACATTGTCGTCTCGAGACTTGGCCTCGTGGAATGAGGAAGCAATCATGATGCAATTATCGAGAAGGCTCCATCTTGTTAAATTTAAACGCACGGAGTATTAAGACGGAAATGAAAAAAAATATCAAAATTGTATTTAAAATTCCAAACATCCTTACAATCCCAACCATGCTTACAATATCAATCACCATCAGCATAAACGTTTCACGCAATTATATGAATTCGACGAATCTCCCGTCACTTTTCCAGAAGGGAAAGTTGTCTGGACTTTGTAGTGAGAGAGAGAGAGGGGGGGGGGAGATAAGAGGAAGACTTATGTATCTCATGTGACACCTACTTCCTTATTAGGCCTACAATGGCTCTTTGACTACATTATACAAGATCATTATTTCAATTCCATGCTCCTGTGTAACATGGCGTAAGAGGTGTAGATGCATCTGTCAAATAGTTCACTGCCCGGCAAGTGGTTCGAGTGAAGTTAATGGAAGATCTCAGCCGGCTTCGTATTGAAGTGAATACAAGTGGGATTTTTTATTTGACGGAAACGACATTGAGGCTGATAAATAATAATAATAATAATAATAATAATAATAATAATAATAATAATACTTACTTACTGGCTTTTAAGGAACCCGGAGGTTCATTGCCGCCCTCACATAAGCCCGCCATTGGTCCCTATCTTGAGCAAGATTAATCCAGTCTCTATCATCATATCCCACCTCCCTCAAATCCATTTTAATATTATCTTCCCATCTACGTCTCGGCCTCCCCAAAGGTCTTTTCCCCTCTGGCCTCCCAACTAACACTCTATATGCATTTCTGGATTCGCCCATACGTGCTACATGCCCTGCCCATCTCAAACGTCTGGATTTAATGTTCCTAATTATGTCAGATGAAGGATACAATTCGTGCAGCTCTGCGTTGTTTAACTTTCTCCATCCTCCTGTAACTTCATCCCTTTTAGCCCCAAATATTTCCTAAGAACCTTATTCTCGAAAACCCTCAATCTCTGTTCCTCTCTCAAAGTGAGAGTCCAAGTTTCACAACCATAGAGAACAACCGGTAATATAACTGTTTTATAAATTCTAACTTTCAGATTTTTTGACAGCATTCTAGATGACAAAAGCTTCTCAACCGAATAATAACACGCATTTCCCATATTTATTCTGCGTTTAATTTTCTCCCGAGTGTCATTTCTATTTGTTACTGTTGCTCCAAGATATTTGAACTTTTCCACCTCTTCGAAGTATAAATCTCCAACTTTTATAGTTCCATTTCGTACAATATTCTGATCACGAGACATAATCATATACTTAGTCTTTTCGGGATTTACTTCCAACCCTATCTCTTTACTTGCTTCAAGTAGAATTTCCGCGTTTTCCTTAATTGTTTGTGGATTTTCTCATAACATATTCACTCATCCGCATAGACAAGAAGCTGATAATAATAATAATACTAATAATAATAATAATAATAATAATAATAATAATAATAATAATAATAATAATCCGTAGCGCTACAGTCCACGAAGGGCCAAGACCGACCAGCCGGCTCCTGACCTCACGACCAAATGCCGAAGCAGAGGTGGACGATCATCCAACCAGAATGGAGGTATCATGTGGTTAGCACGATGAGCCCCCCAGCCGTTATAGCTGGTTTGCGTAACCGGATTTCGCTACCTATCGTAGCTCCCCAAGTGCATCACGATGCTGGGTGGGCACCGGTCCCATACACTGGCCGAAATTTCATGAGAAAATTTCTTCCCCCATGAGGATTCGAATCAGCGCGCATTCCGCAACGCGAGTCCTAGCCAGGATGCCTTAGACCACGACGCCACGGCGCGGGACATTGAGGCTGATTTCTTTAGTTATTTCCTCTGCTATTATCTCATTATCACAGCTGCTTGAGGAAGAGCATGACGCTTCCAGCCAGTACTGTAACATATCCTATGGTATTGTAGCCTATATATTAGAGCAGATGTCTCCAAAACCGTACTTGCGAGTAAGCCCCTGAACGGAACCGAAGCCAGAACGTAATGAACGCGCTCCGCCTCACCCATCCTCACCTGTACTGTACTCAATGTTTATGCGCAAACGAAGTGCAGTGGTGGACTGCCATTATCACTGCATTGGTCGGCGTGTTCCACCGTTTCACAACGTCTTCTAATCCTGGACGTAGTACATTCAAGGATGAAGAGGAAGGGAAATTTTTTGTGTTAGTGGGGAGAATGAGAAATGCTTAATTTGTTCGAAAATTCTTAAGGGTGTATTAAAATTCAACATACGACGACAATACTCAACTCTTCACAAAGAATATCATACAATAACAGGCATATTGGACATGTGAAAATAACTAATTTTGGGGCTATCTGTATAACTGTTGGTTATACATAATAATCAGTATATTGCAATACGTTTACACTCAGTTCCGCATGACAAACATATAGTTTTTCGTTTAATTTTAGGTGAAATGCGTAGGCCTACAAATATTTTGATAGATATAAAACAAGAAAATACAAACACAAATCACACACGTGTCCTTAGTCTTAAACAAAAAAAGCTTCTTGATAGCTATGTTCTAGCTTGGAATATTGGAAAATCAATTAAGCCCTTTACAGAAGCATCATTTATAAAATCGTGCATACAGGTCGTTACTAAAATACTGTGTTCAGAACAAAAACTCAAAGTTTAAGAAAATTAAATTGTTTCCAATTTGCAGTTCAGAGAAGGAATTTCAAGATTGCAAATGTAATTGAAGCTGAAGTCGAAACTACAATTAACCAGTTTGTGGCTTACTCACTTGCATTGGACGAAAGCACAGATAGAAATGACGAAGCTCACCTAGCCATTTTCATCCGAGGAGTTAATGAACATTTTACTGTGTCTGAACGTCTTCTAGATGTAATTACAAAATACAACTGGAGAAGATCTTTTCCCGGCACTGAAAGGCACCATAGAACAGAATGGCAATGACTTGTGTCGATAGCAACAGACGGCGATATCAAAAACTTATATACAAACGTATGATATTTCTTATTCTTTTGATGATATTATTTGTAAACATAAGCAGACCGTTGCCGCGATCCCCCACTGACCGCTCCCATCTGTTGAGGTACGAGTCTCTCCCCCTTCTCTAGTCTTACAATACACTGTGTTCGGTGGGCAGCATCGAGAGCACGAATGACGATACGCTTTTTGGAGACCTTTGTGATAGAGGCTTATATCCGATCAGGCCCTTGAACTACAAAATAAAGTAATAGATGGTACAAAAAAGACTTGCAAGACGACTAAGGAGAAAGTATTCCAACGCTACATTTACCTGTAACTACGTACACACTTTCAGATGCATAACTCTACTATGCTGCATATTTTTATATACAGTACAGTAGAATGGTTAGGAGAAAGTATTCCAACGCTACATTTACCTGTAACTACGTACACACTCTCAGATGCATAGCTCTACTATGCTGCATATTTTTATATACAGTACAGTAGAATGGTTAGGAGAAAGTATTCCAACGCTACATTTACCTGTAACTACGTACACACTCTCAGATGCATAGCTCTACTATGCTGCATATTTTTATATACAGTGCAGTAGAATGGTTAGGAGAAAGTATTCCAACGCTACATTTACCTGTAACTACGTACACACTTTCAGATGCATAGCTCTACTATGCTGCATATTTTTATATACAGTACAGTAGAATGGTTAGGAGAAAGTATTCCAACGCTACATTTACCTGTAACTACGTACACACTTTCAGATGCATAGCTCTACTATGCTGCATATTTTTACGTACAGTACAGTAGAATGGTTAGGAGAAAGTATTCCAACGCTACATTTACCTGTAACTACGTACACACTTTCAGATGCATAGCTCTACTATGCTGCATATTTTTATATACAGTACAGTAGAATGGTTAGGAGAAAGTATTCCAACGCTACATTTACCTGTAACTACGTACACACTTTCAGATGCATAGCTCTACTATGCTGCATATTTTTACGTACAGCACAATAGAATGGTTAGGAGAAAGTATTCCAACGCTACATTTACCTGTAACTACGTACACACTTTCAGATGCATAGCTCTACTATGCTGCATATTTTTATATACAGTACAGTAGAATGGTTAGGAGAAAGTATTCCAACGCTACATTTACCTGTAACTACGTACACACTTTCAGATGCATAGCTTTACTGTTCTGCATATTTTTACGTACAACACAATAGAATGGTTAGAAGAAAGTATTCCAACGCTACATTTACCTGTATCTACGTACACACTTTCAGATGCATAGCTCTACTATTCTGCATATTTTTACGTACAGTACAGTAGAATGGTTAGGAGAAAGTATTCCAACGCTACATTTACCTGTATCTACGTACACACTTTCAGATGCATAGCTCTACTATTCTGCATATTTTTACGTACAGCACAATAGAATGGTTAGGAGAAAGTATTCCAACGCTACATTTACCTGTAACTACGTACACACTTTCAGATGCATAGCTCTACTATGCTGCATATTTTTACGTACAGCACAATAGAATGGTTAGGAGAAAGTATTCCAACGCTACATTTACCTGTAACTACGTACACACTTTCAGATGCATAGCTCTACTATGCTGCATATTTTTACGTACAGTACAGTAGAATGGTTAGGAGAAAGTATTCCAACGCTACATTTACCTGTAACTACGTACACACTTTCAGATGCATAGCTCTACTATTCTGCATATTTTTACGTACAGTAGAATGGTTAAGGAACAACTCGCGGATCCAGGAGAACAAGAGGAATGTAGTCAGAACAGTAGGAAATCAAAGAGTACAAGGGGAATACAACGAGTACAAGAATATATTCTGCGCGTTTTTACTTTATAGCCTAAGGGCGAAACCTAAACATTCCTCCCTATTACTACATATGCTAGTGAAATGTATGATTTTTTAGTTGTCAAGTTGAATTTTCTTTTGCCAACTTTGCTTCGAATTTCGGTATTGACAAATACTACAACTGGCATTTGCAGTACTTTCTACTGTTATGTTGACAGCACCGTTTGTCTTTGAAGAAACTATCAACGTTCATGAAACGAAAGTTATTAGCGAGTGTTACATGAAATGTGAACGTAATTAATAATAGTAATAATAATGCAGTAATAATCAATCAATAAACGCCATACATTTTAGAGTATTATTAGGTTTTCGGAGTTGATACTAATCATTTGATGTGGCCAAACAAAATACTTTTTAGGTTAGATCCCATGAATTGTAAACACTTTAATCAAACCAATTAATTTCATTTTGTCATACAAAATACATTTTAATATTAAGCCAATATAAATAATAATAATAATAATAATAATAATAATAATAATAATAATAATAATGACACAACGCAGAATTGCACGCATTGTATTCTTCATCTGACATAATTTGAACATTAAATCTAGACGTTTGAGATGGGCAGGGCATGTAGCACGTATGGGGGAATCCAGAAATGCATATAGATTCTTAGTTGGGAGGCCGGAGGGCATAAGACCTTTGGGGAGACCGAGACGTAGATGGGAGGATAATATTAAAATGGATTTGAGGGAGATGGGATATGATGGTAGGGACTGGGTTAATCTTGCTCAGGATAGGGACCAATGGCGGGCTTATGTGAGGGCGGCAATGAACCTCAGGGTTCCTTAAAAGCCAGTAAGTAAGTAATTTATTTTATTATTTGTTATTTATTTTTTTATTTATTCTACTTATTTTTATTTTATTATTTATTTTATTATTGAACTTGTTTATTTTATTATTTATTTATTTATTTATTTATGTATTTTTTATTTGCTTGCTTGCTTACTTATTTACTTACTTATACTTATTTACTTGTTTATTTATTTATTTATTTATTTATTTATTTATTTATTTATTTATTTATTTATTTATTTATTTATTTATTTATTTATTTATCTATATTCTCGTCCTTCTTGACTAATATTATTTATTCGTCTTCCATTTAAATCCGTTAGTTTTGCTGTGGAGACGAAACATTTGTCGATATGAATGACGTGTTTTCGTTACCATTGGCAACTGTACGAATATAATGCCATCTTTGTCTTCTGATGATTTCTTCTTTCTTTTGTACGAGTAATTATCAAACCTTATTTTGAAACATAATGAAAAATTATGCTTCTCTTACACTCCTGATAGTACCAACGATGGGTAATAGTTGGACAGCCCTGAAATGGCTAGTCGTATAATTTGAAAATTCCCTGCATGCAATCGTGCCGAAGAATGCAGATCCATCTTACGTAGCCACATGCGAACTTCAGCAACATGTGATTTCTTAATTCATCTGTTTCTCCGTCTGTGTTTAGTCTACCTTTTCGCAAATCTATCTTGGCAGGCCAAAATGACGCCATGTTCTCGTCTCGAAAGCTTTTTTCTACTTCTCTGCCTTTGTGTTGTTCTTTTAAAATTAAATTGCAAAGTTAACGTTTCGCACAGAGTTCATCGCATCGATTGACGTTCTGTATAAAGTTCTCTTAATTCCGGACGAGTTTTTCTGTGTTCATCTGAGTGATCTTTTTTCTTTGGAAGAAGATCCAGGCATATTTTCACGTTTGCTACACTGTTTATCTGAAATTTGCGACTCACGATGCGTTATTTTTTTTCAGCAAAATATATGAGTGCCGAAAATCCTTTGTAGCTTTATATACAAACATGAGATTATTATTATTATTATTATTATTATTATTATTATTATTATTATTATTATTATTATTATTATTATTACTAAAATGAAGAAAGTTACACAACGCAGAAATGCACGCATTTTATTCTTCACCTAACATACAGTAATTAGGAACATTAAATCCAGGCGTTTAAGATGGGCAGGCCATGTAGCACGTATGGGTGAATCCACAAATGCGTATAGTGTGTTATTTGTGAGACCCGAAAGAAAAGAGACCTTTGGGAAAGCCGAGACGTAGATGGGAGGATACTATTAAAATGGATTTGAGGGAGGTGGGATATGATAGAGAATGGATTAATCTTGCTCAGGATAGGGACCGATGGCGAGCTTATGGGAGGGCGGCAATGAACCTCCGGGTTCTCTAAAAGTCATTTGAAGAGTACAGGGGAAAAACCTGGTATGTCACGTTTTACTGTTTTTACAGGAGAGCAAGTTAAAAGTTCCAATATCCACTACAGTTTACTGTCTTTGGATTACCATTCTTCAAACTTATTTGGACTAATGAGGTACAATTAAGATACACAGATCTACACTGCCTGAGGTATTGCAGAAAGTCGATAATTTTGGACTTATCATGTTTTTCTCATGTGCTCTTCATTTGTAAAAAAAAAAATATGGTTTATTTACAGTAGAACCTCTATTATTCGTGGTAATGAAGGGGATGGACTGAACGGTTAATCGAAAAAATCGGATAATCCGTACCATGAAAGATTTTGTAATTTCCTCCATAGTCTTGTATTTAATTCGCTTTGTAGTGGATCAGAAGTTCACTAATTTAAGTCTGGTTGTAAATGACGGGTTTTTAAGGGACAAGGAAGGCCTTTATAATGACTGTCTCAGGAAAGATAGGAATAAAGGAGGTCTCATGTTGTAGATTTACATACTTTTTTACACTTTATCCTTGTTTTTTATTAAATCGCACAATTATAACTCCAATCTCGGATTTTGATGCGAGATGAGCTACAGTTTCTCTTTCTCAAGCCATTCAATTACTTCCATTTTTCTTCGATACTTAGAAAAACACGTTTTCTGTTAACATTCGTGGAAGACATTTTATATACAAGTTATATTTTAGAACGGCAATCCGAACAGTAGACAATGCTGTGTAACGATAAAGACTTTTACTAACACTCTCTAGCAAAACATATGTAGAAACTACTAACATGATGTACAAAACAGTACTCCATATAGGCCTAAGTTATTTATTTCTGAAGAAAAAAAAAAGAGCCAGAATTAGACAGTCGGATAATCCGCCAATCGATTAATAGGGTGACGGATAATCGGGGTTCTACTGTATTTATTTAACGACGCTCGCAACTGCCTAGGTTATATTGATCAGCGTCGCCGGTATGTCGGAATTTTGTCCCGCAGGAGTTCTTTTACATGCCAGTATATCTACTGACATGAGCCTGTCGCATTTAAGCATACTTAAATGCCATCGACTTGAGCCAGGATCGAACCCGTAACCTCGAGCACAGAAGGCCAGAGCTATACCGACTGCGCTACCTAGGCCGACTTCATTTGTTAGTAAGTTAGCATTAGCCTGTTACTATTATATCTGCAGTATCATTCTATATTATGTGTTCGCATTTTTATGCGTGTGTGTTAGTCTTCCTCTATTTGTATCAGTCTCTTTTCTTTTTCTTTTTTTTCATGTACTTGGAAGATGACGGCGTGTTACGAAAAGCAAAAATAAAACAAAATGAAAGTTTTAAGAGCGAGAACAATGCGAAACGACCATGACAAAGGGTGAGAAAGAGATTTTAAGATGAGATTAGCTCCAGATAGAGAGGGAGGTAGAGAGAGAGAGCTAGTCTGGAGGAAGATAACATCAAAGAAGGAGACTGATAAAGGAAGAGCGGGTCAATAATAGATAGGATATCCCGACACCGTATTCAAAAGTGTCATTCTGAGCTTTGAATATAGCTGCAGTCTCTTCTTTTGTGTAACCGATGACGTCATTTCTCGTATCCATGGTGACAAAAGAGTGGAATTAATTAAAAAAGAAACAAGTAAAGATCAGAAAAAAAAAAGAGAAAAGAACGTGACAGAATATTTTTAGTTCTGCTTCTCGAAGCAATTGTTTTTTCTTGCTGCAGATGAGAGATTTCATGCCCGAAGGCAAGACTCTGCAACATCCGACGGCTTATATGCCTTGTCAGATTAACCGCAATATAATGAAATGCCGCTCTGACCATTATGAATATAGTACGATTGTAACTTAGCTTTAGTGATGTTTTAATGAGAAATCGGCAGCTACTATACCCATCTGAGCTAGGGCTGGGCTTGGTGCAGTGTTAAACGGATCGCTAGCCCATAGTTCTTCATCTCATAGACAGGAGTTCAATCTCTGCTGAAACCAAGAGTCCAGTGGATCCGAAGTTTCTGAGTTCAAAACTGCTCACGGATGACAGATATTTAGTATGTCTTCATTCGAAGAGAAACTATAGTAAATCTGACACTGCTAATGCCGATATATGTCTTTGTGTATACGTCTATCCGTCTGTCTGTGTACAGTGATTTCTCCTGATTTGATGGCAGGATTTTGTTCAAATTCAGTACCTACGATTTTTCCTTTATTTTGATTTCGATGGTAATAATTCCAATATCACCGTCCCTGCAACTGATTTTATTTCCTTCGGTTCACTTTCAGAAGCATTAATTTTTGAACGCTTGTTTGAAACTCTTCTCACAATGTTTCATAAATTTACCGCATATGGCATACAATGCGACACCTGTCATGTTGATCAATACTGTAAACGACAGTTCACAAATTTGCCGCCAGGTAGCGAATCAAGTAATTTCAAACACAAGGGTAAAGGTTGCTAATGTTGTGATATGAGTAATATTGTGGTAGTTATTTTTGAGAATTTATTACAATTTTATTGAGCGAGAAAAAAAGATCGGGTTTTTGCGTCAACGTATTAAGGGAATGTTCGTGGACAAGTTTCTGCACAAAATCAGTCCTTCTCTCGCTCAGTGAAGTTGTAATAAATTCTCAAAAAGAGCTATCACAATATTACTCATATCACAGTATTACCAACCTTCACTCTATATAAATTCTGAACGTCTGTCTAAAGAAATCGTTTATGAGATACAGATTGAAAGTGATTTTATTTTGTTCGTAGATTTTCTCAGCAGCTGTCTAAAAATAGTATACTACACATATGTTGAAAGTGATTTGCGGGTTCGATTCCCGCTTGGGCTAATTACCTGGTTATTCTTTTTACAAGGTTTTCCCCAACTGTAAGACGAATTTCAGGTAATCTATGGCGAATCCTCGGCTTCATCTCGCTATCACCAATCCCATCGACATTAAATAACCTATGGTTCATCCCAGGAATCTGTAGAGTGTAGAGAGACTTGGCGCATATGGGGGCGGAGTCTATCTGTGCCGGAGTGTATTGCGGGCAGCATCACCTCAAGGCCGCTAAGGAGTAAGATGCTCGTAGCAGAGAGTTCAGATATAAATGAGCCCCTTTCTGCAAGCGATTGGTAGCTTCGCTCAACCAGTACCTCCCCCCAGAGCGGTCATTGGCCCTAGCCCTCCCACATACCACTTGCACAGAGATCTTTTTTCATCTTTCTACTCTACAGATCCCTGGGACGTATCACAGTAGTTGAAACAGCGTCGTTAAATAACCAACTAAAATTGACTCCCATGCATTGGCTTTTAACGCTGCTTCTTTGTATGACTTCATTTTCTTGACATGCCATACATAAATCGCGACTAATCGACGCCATTGTGTAACTGTGCGCAACACCAGTGCGTTTTGATTGGCTGATTTCTTAGTACTATGTTACTATGATGTTCCGAAGTGCATCTGATATATCCTTGCAGGAATTCTGCGCCTTGTTCCGTCGGACTCCGGCCACCTAGTCACTCGTAACGAGTGCACCTCTGTACATATGTTGGAAATTGTGCCACTGTCACATCCTGTGACACAGTACATGAGGGAACAGAGAGGTAGAACTTAAACTGAGAAGGATTCAGTCCGGTATCGGAACTTGAATCCGATGTGGCTTAGTGGATGAAGCGTCAGCACGTAGAGCTAAAAACCCGGGTTCGAATTTCGGTGCCGAAGAGAATTTTTCTCCGTTGTACCCATTCTTCACCATATGGTTTCTTATGTTTTGCAGAACCTTGGAGCTTGAAAGCTTCTATGTTAACGTTTGAATTGAATGTTTACGTTTATGGTTACGTGTTCCATTGTGAACGGTTTATTATATTACATAGCGTCTAGCTTCTGTGTTTTCGTTTGATTTTCATTGTGAATAGATCTTTATGCTCGACCATGCAGAAATGTAGTAATTATACACCTGGTAGTAGCCCTTTAATGCACCTCATTAAAGTACACCTATTCATTATAATTCAGTTGTTCAGCCAATGAGAAATCACCATTGTACCATTATAAAACCGCAATTATCGATTATTCTCGGATATGCAATCGAAAGACAATTAGCGAAAAGTCACGGAGGCTGGAAATCCAATACTGTCGCAGAAGGTTATGTTCTGTTACTATAATAATTAGCGTTAATTGTAAATAATATTCAAATAAATTCAATTTGTCATCTCGTTTTTCAATTCTAAATCAATTTCCAGGTTATATCAAGACTAATGTTCATGTTATTCTCTAGATTATATCAAGGTCAATGACATTCGTGCCTCGGAAAAAATCAATACTTTCGCTTCTGCGCACATCTCACAATTCAGGTCAGTTCCGCTCCTCACTTACATAATCATAACATGAATACTTATGAATAATTTCAAGTTAGAAATATGGTCGAGCATAAAAAGTCGTATGAAACTTGCCTATAATGGTAATTGAGACGCTCGTATGAAAATTATGAAACGAGCGCAAGCGAGTTTCATAAACAAACATTCTCGCGTCTTAATTACTACCATTATAGGCTCGTTGCATAATGTACTATGAAACGTGCTATATAATGAGGAAATCTGTATCGCCTTGGTAACCTGACTTTTATTAAAAGTTGTACGAGGCCGAAAATAGTGTTGTACTTTAACCCTCTGGTCCTCATCAACAGTAAAGGTGCAGAATCTTCCATGTGACGTGGAATAATGTTTTCCCCTATAAAAGGAAATTTTATTGAAATTTCTGGACAAGGATGTTGATCATTCAAGATTTCGTACCCCACAGACCTGCCAGAATGAATGACTGCTTTTGTAGGAAAAAGGCCGTATCTCGGAGTCAGATATTTATCTCTACTAGTTTTATATTTCAATGGGATCTGTTCCTTCGTCGTTAAAAAAACTTGATCCAAACTTGTGTTAGACTTGTCTCTTCTCACGCATCCAGAAACTTGTTGGGCAAGGAGAAAAAAAGAAGGAAACATTCTTCACATATTTGGTAAGGAGAAGACAATGTTTCCATAGCATCAATAACCGGGAACGAAACATAAAAAGGGAAGAAAGAATGCATTTTATTGCTCACTGCTAAGTTCATTATAAATTTTCGTACCGAATAACCTGTTGTACAGAAAAGTTATAAACATTTTAAAGAATTTGCGTGTCTTCTTTGAAATAACAAAACACGACGTTAAAAAAGATTGCATTATTTTTTCTGTTGCTAGGAAAGTAAGAAATAAGCTCATTGGCAACTTTACAACATGCTATTCCAATTTACTGACCCTCCTTTTAATTATCCTGAATCTGAATAAGAATGGGTGAAGTGAACAGAAACCGGCGCTTGTTTAAGATGACTTATTATAATTGTTCTTTTTAGGATTTTGTATTTTGGTAATTCTGCGTGCTGTGCAGTTGTAGTTTATTCGCTGCTATCGTACCTGGTCGCCTCTGTTGTTGGTTTTCCATCCAGGCGACCCATATTCGATCACCGGCTAGGTCGTGATGAAATTTGTGATGGACAAAGTATGCATTGCGGAAAGTTTAACGTAAAATATGTTTTTTCTCGCACCCGTTTTTGAATCTCAAACCCCGTGGTCGCCAGTCTGTGAGTTTTCGTGGTTGCCCTCAGTCACAAAGGCAAATGGGCTGGAAATTTACATATGATTGATCACCGCCTTGATCACCTTTCTCATAATCGTCAAAAATTAAAATAAGTTAAATGATTACAAACCATATACAGGATGAACCATAACTAATTTCATTAATTTCAGCAGGTTATTCTTTTAGATATTTCAAACAAAAAAGTTCAATAAGCCTACGATTTTGCACATTTTTGCTTCCTTTTGGAGATAAAAATTGTTTTATATGAAATATTTCATAGCGTATTTTGAGAAAGTCATTGATTTATTCCAAATATGCTCAGTCAATTTAAGAGAGCAGTGTATTATGATAATAAATTATTGAAAGAATTTTAGTTTTGTCCTTCAAATATGTAGAAATTTAATCCGAACAAATATAACTTTTCGTTCTGCAAGGAATTTTAAAATGTTATATTTGTTCAGCTATGTATGGTGGGTCCCTATCACCACGCCATGGCGCGTCCTCAGCTTGCGGATAGAGGAGACGGCCTCCAGATATGGAGAGTAGCTGCGAATATATTCAATAAGCAGTCGTGGACAGCCGACAAGGGGTGGTCCTCCAGCTGGGGGGTTGTACTAAGGGCTAACAGCCCATCACCGTAAAGAAACAACTTGTTACGATTCCATACAATGAGCCTCGGAATGGGACTGATTTTCTTGCACGACCACAGCAAAGAAATAAGGTTATGAGGTTACATGAACTTCTTGTCTATGCGGATGACGTGAATATGTTAGGATAAAATCCACAAACAATTAGGGAAAACATGGAAATTTTATTTGAAGCAAATAAAGCTATAGGTTTGTGAATTAAACCAATCGCGTTCCCAAAAACACACTATGAAATATTTCATATACAACAATTTTTAACTCGAAAAGGAAGCAAAAAGAGCAAAACTTTTCAGTTCGAAATATCAAAAAGAATAACCCTCAGAAATTAATGACGTTATTTATGATTCATTCTGTATAATATGTAGACTATCTGACAATAGAGTTTAAATCACAACAATAGTCCACGGTCTACTGATATACCCAAAGATCCAACACACGTGATATGACCTAGATCTTAAAGTATGTAAAAATAAAACCTTATATATATATATATATATATATATATATATATATATATATATATATATATATATATACAGTACTATGACATTAAAATGACAAATGATAGATCGCAAACAAATTTCTTACAAATGCCAATTGCCATGGAAACCAAAAGAGAGCTATGAATTTATACATCAGTCTGTTAACAATGGTAATAATAATAATCGTAGTAGCAGTTATGGTAATAACGTTGTATGCACATATCCCACAATACTGAATTCACGGTTAAGTGAAATGTGATATTCATTTCGTAGAAAGAGTCAATCTTGGATCGATTTGGGGACCTCGAGCGCCAGATCCTTAATCTTGTGTCGCATAGAGGTGTTCTCGAGTCGAGAACTGTTGCGCCCAAACACTGGAGAAAGAGAGAGAAGCCACGATTGTCTCTGACAGCACATCCATTGTTCAGAAATGCCGCGGCAGCATCTAGAAGTTATTTGGGATAAAACAGACCCAGATATCGGGGCGTAACGTTTCCTTCTTGCCTGAGAAAGATTTTGTGCGGGCTCGCTCTGTGCGGCGTGGTACCATCAGCGAATGCGAGACGTTTGTAGGAAGTGGGAAAGCCTACACTGTTGTGTTAACAGTAAATAAGAACTGTTAATGAGGTGCGTTCCTCAGACTGCGGAATTCACATTACAGCTCCGTGACAGTCTGGCTTGGCAAACTGTTTTACAGTCAATAATTTTGCTTTTACTTTCTCACTAAAGGCAAAATTGTGATGGTACAAAAACTCGGAAATAAACGTTCTACTACCTCTGATATAGAAATATGGTCTTACTAATAAACCGTGTATAGTTTTATACGAGACTTATGCAGCGTTGAGACAGAAAACGTTACTAATAAACCATGCATAAGCGGTGGATGTATAAACAATCTGTAACTATACAATGGGAATTGCTTTGCAGTAGTTATATAATCGAAACCCCTTGTTTAAGCTTGTATATAGAGAAAAAATGGTCGCCCCTCTAACAGCTGTTCATATCGACTGTCATTTTATGATGATGGATGCCTTGTAATCACAGAAGAACACACCATAGAGCACAGAATAAGTAGAATGTTATTGCTGTAGCTTGTACTCTTTGACCAAAATATAATGTAGTAATCGATCAGAGCCAGTTGTACTATCGATTCTTAACACGGCACACTAGAGCGCTCTACCGGATGCAATAGAGAACCTCAGATATTCTATTACCTTTCGTAATGAAGTAATGACGAAACTACGACGTAGCTGTATAACATACTGTTTGTTATACACGATGTATGTAGTGATTATTAGTAAGAAATTTATACACGACTTATAAACGAGCTACTCATTGTATAAGTATAAGACAGTTAAACGTCTGTATATAGAGTTTTTATTAGTAAGACCGCTAGTGTTCTTGGACATTCTGTCCATGTAGCGTCTACATAGATTTCTTACAAACTATTGGACGAATTTTGTTCATATTCACTATGTACGAATAAATTTATTCTGGAGTGGTAGGCCGACACATTTAGTTAAAAGAAAAAAAAAGTGACAGGGGAGTTGAGGAAATCCCTATGATAGCGAATACTGTAATGTCTATTCAGAAATTAGTTTAGTGGAATCAGGATAAATAAATAGGCCTACAATTTACTGTAAGAGTTAATCGTAATAATAATAATAATAATAATAATAATAATAATAATAATAATAATAATAATAATTTGTTTATTTTATTTATTTACTAATATTTAATGTGCTGTACAACAGCCAGGGGCCAATAATAGTTCAAAACATGACAATTTCATATCAAAAACATTAACAATGATAGAAATTACAATAAAAGTTCATTGGAATAATTATTAAAATAATGACAATTAAAAATAATGATAATTGGAAATGAAAAGATGGACTCATATTAATTAATATAATAGAAATGATATGAAACATTACGAGAATAATATTATAATATATATCAAAACAAAATACATAAATTAATACCAACTGACATAAAACTCCAAAAGGTATATACTACACATTAAATGGATCCAAGGTAAATCCATGCAAATTAGCATATTTTGTACATCTGCAGACCGGATAGAGAGAGAGATTTAGAATTTCTATTATAAAAAAAATTGTGAAATCTTAAATCCATAGCAGGAATACGAAGACTGATATTATTGCTTAAGGAGGATTCACAATCAGTATCATCCATAATGACTTTAGAAAAAAAAATCAAGATCTTGACGTCTGGCAAATAAACTACAGCAATTAAAATATTTGTAGTTAATCTCATACTTGTAATAATCGGAATTAGGTAAAAATCTGTAAGAACACAAGGAAATAAATATTCTTCAATTTACCCGAGTTAGTGGAAGTAATGGAGTTCCATACAACAAATGCATATCGTCGTTGTTCCTGCAATAACTCCTATGTGACATATTTGTTATTAATATTAATATTATTAATTGCCATCAAATTCCAAATAACACTTGCTAATAACTTCAATTTCATTAACGTTGTCAGCTTCTTCGAAGGTAAATGATGTTGTCAACATATCAGAAAGTAACTGCCAGTTGTAATATTTTGTCAGTACCGAAATTCAAAACAAAGTTGGAAAAAGAAAAATCAACCTAACTAGAAAATCACCGTAATCTACTACATATATTCGTGGATTATGGTGATTTTGCAAAAGAAAAATCAACCTGACAACTAGAAATTTACCATAATCTACTACATATATTCTTGGATTATGGTGATTTTGTAGTTGGCAAAAGAAAAATCAACCTGACAACTAGAAAATCACCGTAATCTACTACATATATTCGTGGATTATGGTGATTTTGTAGTGGCAAAAGAAAAATCAACCAGAAAATCACCATAATCTACTACATATATTCGTGGATTATGGTGATTTTGTAGTTGGCAAAAGAAAAATCAACCTGACAACTAGAAAATCACCATAATCTACTACATATATTCGTGGATTATGGTGATTTTGTAGTGGCAAAAGAAAAATCAACCAGAAAATCACAATAATCTACTACATATATTCGTGGATTATGGTGATTTTGTAGTTGGCAGAAGAAAAATCAACCTGACAACTAGAAAATCACCATAATCTACTACATATATTCGTGGATTATGGTGATTTTGTAGTTGGCAAAAGAAAAATCAACCTGACAGCTAGAAAATCACCATAATCTACTACATATATTCGTGGATTATGGTGATTTTGTAGTGGCAAAAGAAAAATCAACCAGAAAATCACAATAATCTACTACATATATTCGTGGATTATGGTGATTTTGTAGTTGGCAAAAGAAAAATCAACCTGGCAACTAGAAAATCACTATAATCTACTACATATATTCGTGGATTATGGTGATTTTGTAGTTGGAAAACGAAAAATCAACCTGACAACCAAAAAATCACCATAATCTTCTACATATATTCGTGGATTATGTTGATTTTGTAGTTGGAAAAAGAAAAATCAACAGGACAACCAGAAAATCACCATAATCTACTACATATATTCGTGGATTATGGTGATTTTGTCGTAGGCAAAAGAAAAATCAACCTGACAACTAGAAATTTACCATAATCTACTACATATATTCGTGGATTATGGTGATTTTGTAGTTGGCAAAAGAAAAATCAACCTGACAACTAGAAAATCACCATAATCTGCTACATATATTCGTGGATTATGGTGATTTTGTAGTTGGCAAAAGAAAAATTAACCTGACAACTAGAAAATCACCATAATCTACTACATATATTCGAGAATTATGGTGATTTTGTAGTTGGCAAAAGAAAAATCAACCTGACAACTAGAAAATCACCATAATCTACTACATATTATATTCGTGGATTATGGTGATTTTGTAGTTGGAAAAAGAAAAATCAACCTGATAACTAGAAAGTCACCATAATTTACTACATATGTTCGTGGATTATGGTGATTTTGTAGTTGGCAAAAGAAAAATCAACCTAACAACCAGAAAATCACCATAATATACTACATATTTTCGTGGATTATGGTGATTTTGTAGTTGCCAAAAGAAAAATCAACCAGACAACTAGAAAATCACCATAATCTACTACATAAGAAAGCTCAACCTGACAACTAGAAAATCAACCTGACAACTAGAAAATACCATAATCCACTACCTAATATATGTAGTAATAATGAGAAAATAATTAGGTTTCACCCTTTGGTTTTAAAGTAAGAAGACCCGGACTATATTTCTCTTCCAACCCTTGCCCTCAATGATTCATCACTCTCGACATACAGTAGTTGGAATCCGTTAATCCTAGCTCTGATGCCACGTGGTAATCGAGGACGTAGAGTGGATATACACTCTTATTTCTGGTGCAGACTATACTCACAGAATTAAAAGTGTTGCCCCAGTACTGCTAACAACATATAACGCCGACTGTCACGGAAGAATCGCTTGCAAGTGCCAATACAAGAATCCCTGAAAAGGGGAGAAAAATCAAGAGCAATGAAGCGAGACAGTCCTTCTCCCTCGAAGAACAGATCATTACACTTCCTTCGGGAGCTCGGGGGGCGTCGGAAATGACTACAGCACCACGCTTTAACGGCAAGGGCCGACCTACACTGCAGCGGCAGTCCTCTACTGGCAGTAGCTAGTCGCAAGGAAGAAAGCGTTGGCCTCGCGGTGAAATGTATCGTATGCTGCCGATAAATGAGATCTAAAGAACTAAATTATCCTCCGTTACGCGAACCTAACAAGACATTGACTTTTGAATCCTGTACGAAGCCTGGAGGCTGTTATTTACTAAAGCACTGAATGATGATCATGTTTTAGTTCTACAGGGTGATTCACGAGGATTTACCGTCCCTTATGGAGCTTATTTCCGAAGACATTCTGAACAAAAAAAGTCATATAAACATTTGTCCTAATCTCAATATTTTCAGATTTACACTAATTTGAAATTGTTTTTAAAATACCATTATTTTTTAGTTTTAAGGACAACCTGGGAAATATACGAGTGTTCAGTTAGTACATGCTAAATATTTTAGGATATTTTTTGGATTGCAAAATGTTTGTGAGATGTGAAGGATGTTAAATATTTTCACTTTCATTATACCGCAACCAAAGCTAAAGTGTATGGATGGGGTATCCAAAGATGTTGAAATTATGGGAGTGATAGGATGGACTAACATGGTAAAGGACAGATAAGATGGAAGGCTGTTGTTAAGGAGATCAAAACCCACCTCGGGTTGTAGTGCCAACTGATGATGATGACGATGATGATGATTATACCGCAACAATTAAAGTAGCTATTTAAAAATAATTTTAATTTTGTCCGAAGTCACCCCATTTTACGATACGAATTTTTAACGTACTTCACCGTTGTGGCTATACGTTCCCAAGCAAACAATCCGAGATTCGATTCCCAGAATGGACAAAGGAATTGAGTGTTCGTTGTGTTGTGATTGTCCTGTGTTGTCTCAGCGGTGGCCCTGCGTCGTGCCGAGTCCATGACCAGGGAGGGTCTCATTTGTGAGATGTCTAGTGCACGATCAAATTAATCCCCAGTGGAGTGTAGCTCTAACTCGGATAAGAGGACGAATTAAGCAGAGTTATAGTAACGCTTGTATTATTAGCGACAGACCTATAGTCCGGGTCAGCTTACTTAATACCATAAGGGTGAAACCTAACCATTTTTTCTCTATTACTGTATAATATTACTACATATTATTCTAGTGGACTATAATGATTTTGTAGCTCTCAGGTTGAATTTTCTTTTACCAAATTCGTTTCGAATTTCGGGTACTGACAAATACTACAACTGGCAGTTATTTTTATTTTCTAAGTGTTATGTTGGCATCAATAACTTCGGTTTACAGTAAAGTAAACTAATGAAAATTCAAGTATTCTTGTGAATTAATATTTAAATAATAATACCAATATTAATATTAATATCAATACCCAATTCAGTTCTGATGAGTTGTGATTCTAATTCAACTCTGTATTCAGGTAAGCGTAATTAAATAAGAAATAATTTATAGACCTACTTCGTATGAAACATGCATGCAAATATATTGACATTTTAACGAAATTCTTTCGTATTTCGATTTTTATTAAAATTTCCAAGAGAGGAAATAACATGGTAGCTGCTTCTACAAGAAAGAAAGTGCTTGTAAGCATTTTAAGTAAGCTATACATTTTAAAATGGTAGGCCTATTCTGTTTTCGGAATTCGCACTAATCATTTCACGTGATAAAACTATATTTTAGGTTAGGTCTCGTGAATCGTAAATGTGTAGTTAAAGCAATGAATTTCATCTTGCCAGACAAAATAAATTTTAATATTAGATCATACTAATCCTAATTACCAACATAATATGCGAGAAGTCCATAAGGAAAATATACTATTTTATAAATTATTATTAATTACTGTATTATGATTATGATTATTATTATTATAATTTTTATTATGATTATTATTATTACTATTGCTATTATTATTATTATTATTATTATTATTATTATTATTATTATTATTATTATTATATTATTATTTCAGTAGGTAGCATTGTGATTTTACCCTCTTTGGTGATAACTGGTACTAGTTGGCAACACTGAAGAGACGGCCAAGTTAGACTTTTAGGAATTACTGTAGGTACACTTAGTGATCTTCACTATACATACAGAAACTTTCCCCACCCGCTTTAAAAGGACGCTAAGTAAGTACATGATTAGTTGATTACAGTTGTGAGATAAAGGACATTCAATTAATCCTAAAGCGAAGGAGATAAATTTCCATTTGCGTCCGACCGAACTAAGTAACTACCCAAACATTTTTTGTCTAGTGTAAATCAGCCTTGCGTAAGTTTAAATCTCGCATCGTTACAGTTTGGAAATTGTGTTTGGCTTGTGTAAACTACTAATAAACTTGGCTATAACGTTTCTTGGGGACTGAAGTGTTTGTGTCGTTACAGAGAACTTTGTTTTAATCAAACCATCAGAGTTGCGATTAAGCAAGCCTAATTTTATTACCCATTTAATTTATGTGCTCAACTCGGCGAATTGAAAACCATCAAAAAGTGTTTATCAATTGTTTGAAGTAAACATCGGTTGCTAACGACTTTCTTATGAAGTTCTTCCATTAGTAACTGTCTTTTGTTAGTCTGGCGATGGGGTTAATTATGTTGTAGAAGGGAGGAGCGCATGTGGAGTCCTGGTGTTGGGTGACTGACAACAGATGCGAATTCCTCTTGATGCCCCCTCCCACACTGGCTCACGGTTCTTTTGTTTTGCTTTCGCTTTTGTAATGACACTTCTGAATACATGGGCATTAACACGAACTTCAGATATTGATGTTGTTATGTACTTCATAGCACGTTCTCCGTACAGGTGTTTAACGATACTGTACCAACCAGGAGTTTAAGGTTTCCTAACTCTTACGCAAAGTTAGAATTTCATTAGTTTGCCACTTTGTGGACGGAGTGTATTAGCTGTGTTCCGATGGCAATGATGGGTAGAATCTGATTCTGAGTATTTCCAGTCTGACAATTTTAAACATACTTATTCAGGGTCGGATTAGGTACAGTGCCGCCCCTAAGAAGTGTTAAATTTGCCGTCCCTCCAACCTCTACAAACAGTTTATGAGCAACTATTATACAAGTCATGTTTAGTTTAAATTAGTTTTAATTGAAATGTTACAATTCAGAAAACAATAGATTACTGGAATCAAAATACATGCATCTTACTTGTGAATTATAAAGATTTCCTTCGCACTTTCTTCACAGAGAAGCACATTGATGACGAAGCACATCAAACTGGATGCAAAGAAACATTTTCAGGCTTATTCATTGGTTTTGTTGATGGCGTAATTTTGTTACGAGTATTTCTTACGTCGATACAAAATATAAAGTAAGTTGAAAAATAAACTCCAACTCTTTGCGGAATAAACCTTTCGTACCGAATTATATAGTGCACATTCTGGAAAGTGATTAAATAGTATTGTTGACGATATATTATATTGGAAATGTAACTGAGAGTTCTGGTTACTATTCATCGTGGTAAATAATAAACACATCCAATTTGATTTTCAGCAATGCATTCTTGTTTATACAAGCAATTTCATAGTATAATAACGTGATACCAGTATTACAATATAAATATGCAGCTGAACACTTTCCTTTTACTCTCGCCACGACCGCGACAATGCGACAACAAAATAATAACCGACTTCTACAAGGTGTTCAAGAACAAACTTCAGAAATGATTTATCAACAAATTTCACTGTAAAAAAAAAGGTAAATAAAAATAAAAGAAGAGAAAGAGAGAGAAAATGCCGCTCCCCTGGAAATTGTTGCCCTAGGCAACTGCCTAGGTTGCCTAGGCCTAAATCAGGGACTGACATTAATGTAGGGAGTCCACAGCTGTGGAGTAACGGTTAGCGCGTCTGGCCGCGAAACCAGGTGGCCCGGGTTCGATTCCCGGTCGGGGCAAGTTACCTGGTTGAGGTTTTTTCCGGGGTTTTCCCTCAGCCCAATAAGAGCAAATGCTGGGTAACTTTCGGTGCTGGACCCCGGACTCATTTCATCGGCATTATCACTTTCATCTCATTCGGACGCTAAATATTCTAAGATGTTGATAAAGCGTCGTAAAACAACCTACTTAAAGAAATACATACATACATACATACATACATACATGTTACTAAATAAACAAAGACTAAGCCTCAAGAAAAGTGTGATTAACGCCGGCGGCCACTGGCCGATGAGCAATTGTGACTTAGTGAATAAATACACAAAATCATTCATAAAGTTCACAAAAACTATTAATTTTGACATATCGTAAATAGTAAATTCAAGGAAAATAGGTTAATTTGTTAAACAGTATTCTTCTAGACATAGTTTTTAAAAGTATTAACAATACTGTAGATTTTTTTCTTAATTTGTAAACAGAAAAACAGAATAGGCTCCAAAATAGTGTTGTATAATGTATTTAAAAGATTCAACAATGTTGATACGTTGTAAATAGTAAATTTAAGGAAAATAGGTTAATTTGTTAAATAGTATCCTTCTAAACATAGATTGTAAAAGAAATAACAATAGTATTCATTGTTTTTTTTTTTAATTTGTAAATAGAAAAATAGAACAGGCTCTAAAATAGTGATGTACAATGTATTTAAAAGATTCAACAGTAGTATACAGTAGATGTTGACACGTTGTAAATAGTAAATTTAAGGAAAATAGGTTAATTTGTTAAATAGTATTCTTCTAAACATAGTTTTTAAAAGTATTAGCAATAGTACAGATTTTTTTTTAAATTTGTAAACAGAAAAACAGAATAGGCTCTAAAATAGTGTTGCATAATGTATTTAAAAGATCCAACAGTAACATAGATGTTAACACGTTGTAAATAGTAAATTTAGGGAAAGTAGTTTAATTTGTTAAATAGTAGGCCTATATTTCTAAACATAGTTTTTAAAATGATTAGCAATAGTATTGATTTTTTTATCTGTAAGTAGAAAAAGGGAATAGGTACTAAAATAGTGTTGTACAAAGTATTTAAAAGCTTCAACAGTAGCATAGATGTGAACATGTTGTAAATAGTATATTTAGGGAAAGTAGAATAGGCTAGCAATAATGTGTATACATTGCATTCGGAAGAGTTAGCAATATTGTAATGTGTAGTCTATAAGTATGTAGTATTGCATTTTTGTAATGGAACATGCTTGTAAACAAGGATTTAAAAAACAATGCATACATACATACATACATACATACATACATACATACATACATACATACATACATACATACATACATACATACATACATACGGACAGAGTACATATATACACACATTACTTGTTTATATATCATGGCTATTGCTATTTATGTATGAGCGCAACAGTTAAGGAAATAAGACCGGCCATGAAAAGAAAAGAGAAGCCATTGGTGCTGAAGCAGCGGGACTTACAAACCGTAACAGTGAAGCGTCTCGTCAGAATGGCGCCGGTCGCCGATGCAAATTGGTGAGCCAACCAGCGGCGAATTTATGGGAGGCCGCGTGGCGCTCCTCGATAACAGAACCCGAATTTTAATACCTGCGGGCAGCGCTCTAATTTACGTGCGTAATTCAAAGGAAGATTTATAGACCGGAGTTTTACATGAGCCGACGAGATAAGTAGCTTCTGTGTGTGATACGACAGTCGTCTCTCTCATTAATAAACATGGTGTCCACAGTGGAGTCTCTAATTGGCTAAAAATTTTGACACACGCGTTAGATACTGTTCATCGCTTCGTCCACGTATCAGATGCGTATTCTGATCTGTCTTGTTCGGGGGTCAATCTCTCGCTGTGAAATACGAGGTGCAGCGCGTCGGTTGTGGTTTGGGATTCCGCCTACGACAGCGATCTCCGCCGTCGTGCTGACCCTGCGTCACGGGAGGTCCTTTGTGTGCTTCAAATGAGTCGAGTTTTCTAGGAGTTGAAAAGTGTTAGGCCTAATGACGTTCCGTGGTGAAGTTTGTACGAATTCCACATTAACTTCTAAATTCAGAGGCAAGACCGCCTTGAAGCCAAATGTTAATTAAATGCTGTAAGATGAAAAGGACAGCTCCGATTTCATTGAACCCAACAATGGGAGCGCGTATTGCTTTAGTTATTCGGTGAATGTTACTTATGTCCCGACCACTACAGGAACTTGATAAAATACCTTGAAAATGCCTTGGATTGAAAGTATTGAGTAGTAGATAATTGATGTGATCACTGGGAGAGCTGTAAGCCCACCCAGCCCGCTCTAAATACGTACCTTACTTATACATGAAAATCGTCGTGCGTGAACGAAGAATACCGCCATATTTCTTTAACGTAACAGTGAGTTTCAGTGTTGCCAACGGAGTAATAATATACACACCTAATCAAACCTTACCTAACCTTTCTCATAATACTACACACCTAATCAAACCTAATCTAATCTGTCACATAATACACACCTAATCAAACCTAACCTAATCTGTCACATAATACTACACACCTGTAGTAACATTCCTCACATCTTATGGTATCATTGCCGCCTGAAGTCAAGGGCTGCCGAACATTGAAATCTTTCAAATCCAAGTTAGAAAATTATCTTATGACGAGTTGCCAAACTAACTTACTATTATGACAAGTGTTGTATTGCATGTTTCCACGTATTCACTTTTTTATGTTCTAGTGATATTTAACTTATTTTATATTTTTGTTTTCATATTTTCCGATAATGGTATATCTCTAATGTGATAAGTTGAGCTATATATAAACATAATTTTCCTTACTGTGTGTACTTAAAAATATTGTATTCATTGTATGCTTTGTACTGCACTATTTTATTACTACTATTAGTATTATTATTACTATTAGGCCTGTTATTATTATTATTTTATTATTATCATTATTGTTATTATTGTTATTATCATTATTATTATTACTATTCTTATTTATTATTATTATTATTATTATTATTATTATTATTATTATCAATAATTGTCTTATTTTTTTATAATTTGTATGCCTCATTTATTTTTGACCTGCTGTTCACATATTATTATGCTTTTTTCTTTCCTTCTCTATGTTATATATTATGTCTGATTTCTTCTTACTTGTTGTTTACATTTTATTATTATTATCTTATTCAGTTTTGTGTGTAAAATTGTAGCGTACTTTGTAAATTTGTAGTGTTTTTGTAACACAGTTTTTACTCCTGGTTGAGTGTTAGAGAAGGCCGTATGGCCTTAACTCTGCCAGGTTAAATATATTATTATTATTATTATTATTATTATTATTATTATTATTATTATTATTATTATTATTATTATTATTTCATTTTCATGTATTGCCGGCTTTGCCAATCGTGTCGGTTTCCACCTAGTGGAAGTGGTTCGTACTAATATTCCTAATTCGAAGAAGACGTTATGGCGACTTTCATAATAATTACATTTTACACGTTTCGTGATATAGCAAATGTGTTAATGTAGTAATAATTATCTGTGTATGGTACAGTAAGATTTTAAATGTGTTGTGGTTGTGATAAAAGTATTGAAAATTCGTTTATAGCGCCACATTGGCAATGACAAAAATGTGCAATATTCGTTCAGTGG
Organism: Periplaneta americana; assembly: GCF_040183065.1. NCBI lineage: Eukaryota > Metazoa > Arthropoda > Insecta > Blattodea > Blattidae > Periplaneta > Periplaneta americana. The sequence goes on from NC_091123.1 coordinate 149,241,991, forward strand.
CCGGTGGATGCTCTACATTGACCAGTTATTCTAACAGAAACGCTGAGTAGATGATGCCAGAATTTATGTAATGTATGTATAAAAATATCTAAGAATGTGATGAGAAGAGGGTAGACGTGACAACTATGTCTATGTCTTAGTCGCGTCGCGGTAGCTGACTCAGAACACAAAGGAAGCCGGCGGACTGAATTTCCATTGTCGCTAAATCAATGGCTTGCCGGTGGTTTACGTGGAATTCGAACCTACTAGCCTATACCATTATTGACTAATAAATCGTTAACATTGTTAATGAACGTTGTTTGGCCCTGGGTCCTTGGTTCTACGTACCAAGTGCTACGCCGAAGTTCAATTTACAGCACCGGATCGAATCTCTCTCCTCCTTTGGAGAGGTATTCGATACGGTGCTGTGGATTGAACTTCGGCGTAGCTCAGTGGTTAGAGCACTTGGTACGTAGAACCAAGGACCCGGGTCCGATCTCCGGCGCCAGAGCGAATTTTTCTTCTCTAATAATCATTGCGTACATTTAGGCCTAATTTTGATTTCACTTCGCGTTCTTTCCTCCAGAAAACTTTTCTCTGTTGTTGCTTAGATTTTCTCAAATTATTGCAAATCAAATCCGACATTACGAACTCTGTACGTTAGTGTAATGATATTTTATGATGCAGCCGTGGTCTCGCCCCACGGATTGAGAACCCTCGCGTATACACGCGGACAGCAAGTGTGCGTGCTTCCTAGTATTGGGATATTTTACTGTCTGTGGCGAAATAAGGCGCAGCCCTCGTTTATGGACCATCAGGTCACCATTAGGCCGAAGGGGAGACAGAACTGTGTAATACCAGAAGTAGTTCTTCCTTGTTAGAATTCTCCAGCAGTCTGCTCATTTTCTCCCGACACCCTCCAACATGAAGCAACCCCCACGAATTTAAAGAGTTGTAAGTCAGAGGGTGGAGGGAGCACGATGTAAGCCCTTCTGACAGATGCAATAAAAAGATCGCTCCCTCCTCCCCCCAAACACCGTGACTCCATTATAAACTTCCTTACGCCTCGGTCGGGAAACATGTTTCGACAAGGGAGAAATATCGCATATGTCAGTTTCAGGGGATTTGCACTGAATTTCCTCTCTGGAAATAATTCAGAAAACGGAAGAATATGAACATAGGTATGTGCCACTGCATTCTTACCGCGCTGACTTAGTAACAACATCAGATCTGAATTGTTTCTTTACAGGTGTTATTATGTAGAAAATACATACAAACAGTGATTCATTGAGGGAATCCATTTTTTTTTAAATAACTGAATTTTGATAAATACAAAATTTTTTTTGAATATCTATATCTTCATCATCATCATCATCATCGTGCTTGCAGGTATTAGGCCTAATGGCCTGTTACGGTCTCCATCTATCTTTTCAGGGGGCGTCCCAAAGATCGTCTTCCATGTGGTATATAGCGGAGAATAAAATTTGTCTTGGGAGTCTGGAACGGTCCATCCTATTGACATGGTTAAGCCATTTTTGTCTATAGTGGTTGAGATGTTCATAAGTAGATGTAATTTTCAATTCTTTTGTAATTAGTTCATTCCTTTTGTGGTCAAGCAAGCTGTAGCCGGCAGTTCTCCATAGAAATCTCATTTCCGCAGTTGTTAGGCGTTGAACGTCTGAGTTTCAGGCCTCACTACCATACATGAGGACAGGTCTTGCTAGAACTTTATATGCTTTTAACCTGGTATGTTTTTGGGTTTTCGTGGTTGTGAAAACCTGGTTGATGGTTCTTAAGGCTCCATTAAAATGTTGAATATATTCAGATATATCAGTAACAGGTAGAAGGTGACGAATTACATTCTTTACTACAAGATGTAATATCTTTATTTGTTTTAGAATAAATGGTTGAGTAAAAAATATCAATTAAATATGCATACTTAGGATCCAATAGCCTATCTCTGAAAAATGCAAAGAGCTTGAAACTTCTGGATACATAATAACATATTTTGTACTAAATCATTGCAGTTTGAAGTTTCTGGGAAACAAAAAACGTAATTTATATTAATTTTCTTTTATGTAGGCTAGTTTTCATAAAGTTTTCTTTTGGTATTGATACGTACTGGCATAATTATTCTTGCAGATATCATCATGCACTAATTTCTCCCTCAATTACTGGTATATGCCTGTGGAAATTTTTGCAATGACTATTACATTTTTTACTACGTCATACTACTTTTGACCAATAAAACGGTATGAAAGGACGTGTTTCAACCAATCATGGCTGTTTATCGGTACAATTTTATCACTTCTATAGCATTTGTTTATTTTTATCACTTCCATAGCATTTATTTGTTTTTATCACTACCCTAGGATTTGTATGGGTCTACATGATGGAACAAAATTCAAGATTGACTCACTAGTAAAGTACATATTGATATATTTCCGTTGATCTCCTATTCCCCTTATTCTCTCCTTCTTTTACCCTTGTTCTCCTTGTCGTACTATTGTAATCCTTGTATTCCTCTTGTTCTTCATATATCCCCTTCCTTCCTAGTCTTTCCCTTGTTCTCGTCTTACCCTTGTTCTTGTATTGTTCTTGTTCTTTCCCCACATTCTCATTATATTACCCTTGTTCTCTTCGTCGTCCATTTCTCCTTGTATATAGCCACAATGGCGGTCCAGTGGCTAGAGCGCTGGACTTATAATTCTGTGGACTCAGGTTGGGCAAACTCTTTGACAAGAAATACAGAGGTTTTCTCGGGAAGCTCCAGTTTCCCTGTGCCATCCAAACAAATCTTCATCGACATCTCATATGTTCGTGGATGTAGCGAAGACTAGCCTCCTGTAGCGCACCCTGGCAGCAACTCTGCCACCGGCGTGGCTCAGTCGGTTAAGGCGCTTACTTGCCGGTCTGAAGTTGTGCTCGGGCGCGGGCTCGATCCCCTCTTGGGTTGATCACCTGGTTGGGTTTTTTCCCGAGGTTTTTCCCAACCGTAAGGTGAATGCCAGGTAATCAATGGCGAATCCTCGGCTTCATCTCGCCAAATACCATCTCGATATCATCAACCTCATCGACGCTAAATAACCTCGTAGTTGATACAGCGTAGTTAAATAACCAACTAAAAAAACGAGTCTGTCGATAAATTGGCGATTACAACTCGCTTTATATGGGCGAATGCCAAGTAGTAAAGTACCCGCCATTAGTAAAAAATATGCTACCCTTGTATTCTCTATGTTCTCCTTTCATTTCTTTGTTCCCCTTATTCCATTGTTCTTATCTTCCCCTTATTCCCTTTGTTCTTATAGTTCCATTGTTATCCTTGTCCCCTTGTTCTCCTTGTATTGTCCTTGTTCTATTTGTGGTTCCCCTGTTTTCCTTGTATTTCTCATGTTCTCCTTGCATTTCCCTTGTTCTCCTTGCATTTTCCTTGTTCTCCTTATCTTCCCCTTACTTCCTTTGTTCTCCCTGTATTGGCCTTGTTTTCTTTGTGGTCCCCTGTTCTTCTTCTATTTCTCTTGTTCTCCATGCATTCTACTTGTTCTCCTTGTATTTCTCATGTTCTCCTTGTATTTCCTTTGTTCTCCTTGCATTTCCCTTGTTCTCCTTGTATTGGCCTTTTTTTCTTTATGGTCCCCTGTTCTTCTTCTATTTCTCTTGTTCTTCTTGCATTCTACTTGTTCTCCTTGTATTTCTCATGTTCTCCTTGCATTTCCCTTGTTCTCCTTATCTTCCCCTCCTGCCTTTGTTCTCCTTGTATTGGCCTTGTTTTCCTTATGGTCCCCTATTATTCTTCTATTTCTCTTGTTCTCCTTGCATTCTACTTGTTTTCCTTGTATTTCTCATGTTCTCCTTGTATTTCCTTTGTTCTCCTTGCATTTCCCTTGTTCTCCTTATCTTCCCCTCCTGCCTTTGTTCTCCTTGTATTGGCTTTGTTTTCTTTATGGTCCCCTGTTCTTCTATTTCCCTTGTTCTCCTTGCATTCCCCTTGTTCTTCTTGTATTCCCTTGTTTTTATCTTCCCCTTATTCCCTTTTTCCTCGTTGTCGTTCCATTGTTCTTGTCCCCTTGTTCTCCTTGTATTGCACTTGTTCTCTTTTGGTCCCTTGTTCTCATTATAATACCTTGTTCTCTTTGTCGTCCCCTTGTTTTTCACAACTTTATAGTTAGTATAGACAGTTATTTTTGTATTTGTCTATATACAGTATGCTAAGTAGATCTGTGTGCGCAGTATGAGGGGAGGTTTCCATGAGTCCATTAACAGTTCTCTTGTCAGTCCTAATGTTGACACGACGAGAGCAATTAAGACATGTATCGTTTGAAGCATTACGGAAGTAATATAGAAATCTATACAAGATGTGTATACGCCTAAGAACTAAAAATGAAATTGATTGACGAATTTTGTCTTCTACAGCTATGTAGCAGGTTTCTCCTCTCTGTTAAGAAAATCCTTACCCCAATTAGTTGGCGGAAAGCAGTTTATAATTTTCGGAAGCGAGGTAAACATAAACACACTTAGCAACATAAATTTGTTGCGGTAAGAGACAGATTGTTTGAAATCTTGACGTGCAGACTTGTTGGTTTTGGAAGACTTCCAGTTGGGAGATAGTCAACACTAAGTTGTTGACACAGCAAGTGCGCAGGTTAAACTTTTGGACCAATAAAATAATGCCGTACGGTTCATAAATATTCAACATACAAGCAATACCACACCGAGTTTGTAGCAAGTTGTGTTTGGCCAGTGATGCTTCATTGAGTGATGAGCTAACAGCTCGACTCTTCAGGAAAATGCCATACCTCATGATCGTCTGCGTTTCGCTGAGTTAAGCTGTGTCCTCCAGGACAATTCGATAGGGAATGTCTTTATTTTGGTCAACGTAGTGTTGGCACGTTTGACTTTGTATTGTTTGGACTACGAATTGAATCGGTTATTGTTGAAAGAAACTAAGTCCACTTTTTAAAATTTTGAGATAATCGAAAAAAAAACTGTTTTGTAGATAATCTTCAATAGATTATACACAAATCAGTTTTTTTCGATTATCTCAAAACTTTAAAAAGTGGACTTAGTTTCTTTCAATAATAACCGATTCAATTATATATTTATTTTAATCATTTATTTAACCCTTAAATAGACCAAGTATCGTATAGGATGCAGCATTTTAATTTATATTATCTATCTATACCAGCCGTGGCGAAAATGTGGCTCGGGAGCACATTGTGGCTCTCAGTGATAGCTATGCATTTCTCTTGCTTCCTACTCCCCCAACCCCCACCCTCTCACTCACTGGAGTCAAACTCCGTTCTATTTGTATTTGTCTCTGACCTGCGAGTGGCATATCATCGCAGTGACTCTCTCGAAACCATGTACTTCTACAAAAACAGGATGGGAGGACGCATTTTTTTGCTGCCAATATGATGAGAATACTAAATGTATGATTTGTTGTCAAGTATTACGAGAAAACGGTTGTATAACATAAAACGGCGTTATACTATGTGTCACTCATGAAACATTAAAAGGTTGTGTTATTATTATTATTATTATTATTATTATTATTATTATTATTATTATTATTATTATTATCTGTACGTCGAACCTGTTTCAGCAGATGTAGGAATAATGAGGTTAGATCTTCAATTTAAATCATAGATTTGCAATGTGATGTTAAATGAAAGCTAGATGTAAGGACTTGACAACTGTTGAACTTTTCAAATCTTTGCCAAAAAATAAATATCCGAAGCTTCGTTCTTTCGCTTGCTCCGTTGAAGCCATGTTCGCTACAACTTATGTTTGTGAAAAATTATTTTCAACAATGAAAATAGTAAAAACCAAATTTAGATCACGACTGACAGACAAATACCTTCGTGATCAACTACGACTGACAGTAAGTAACATAATTCCTGATTTTGAAACTCTGTCGCAGAGACATTCTGAAGACAGTTTATTTTAGGTTTTGATAATGTGGTCTATGTTTTCTACTCATTTCTTTCTTCGTTAGACGTACTAAACATTAGTTTGTAACCTTGTACTGTATAAAATTATATTTAAGTGCTTGATGTAAGGAAAATGAAAATCCGTTAATAAGGCAGACCGTTGCTTCACTTCCCCTTCGGATGTCCGCCTCCCTCCATAGGTGCTATGCACGTTGCAGGTTACACAGTGGCTCGGCGCACGATCACATTTTCGCCACGGTTGATCTATACTAATAATAGAACTGTAACCTAAATTTTTCTGGTAATTTCCTTTTTTACAAAAATAATTTATGTTAAAATGCATAATGAACTATTCTGAGATCGAAAATCAATTTTTTTTTCGTTTGTACGCGTATGTCTGCATGTTGCTTTCGTTTTTACTCGATAATGGCTGAACCGATTTCAATAAAATTGGAATATAAATTAAGTTAGTTCTAACTTAGATTCTAGGCTATATGGCATTCGGAATACTTCCTTTGAAAGGGGAGTTATAAGGGGGCCTGAAGTAAATAAATCTAAAAATCTCGCTTATTACTGAGAATATTATATAACAAAAGTTTCTTTAAAAATGTTCCCGATAAATTTTATTCCATGAAAAATTTTAATAGGACTGATATTTAACGAGATATATGACTTAAAATAACAATGCGTTTTATGTCAGTTCCGCCCTAGTCAGATATTATAATAAAGTTAAAACAAAAAATGACTGCGTTTATGTAAGGGGGCTTTGCAAGACGGATGAGAGATATGTAGTTAAATTTAATGCTCTTTGTAGGTAATACAATTTGTCATGAATTTTCGAAAAAGATACCGTGATTAATATGTTGCCTTAAGTGAATATTTCGTACAAAAATAATAAAAATGCTCATATTAAATTTATATTGTTTCATATCCATATAATTACTTATTTGATTTCAACAAGGAAACTCTTGTTACATTTTGGTCTTTAGTGTTACTTTGCTGTTAAACGCGTAAATTATGGACAGAATTAGGTATAATGTTTTCAAAAGACCAATATCTCAAAATTATTGTTTTATTCAGGTCTAGAATTGAAAAGGATATTCTCACAATTATGTTATTTCGAACTCGCTCATTTTTTGGTATGTGGCGTAATAAGTTATAAAGGTAATAATTATATAACGTAATGTATTGTAATTTGATATACTGTAATGAACTGATTTTGATATGTTAATTCATTTTGTGCTCTTATTTATTTTGATTGAATTTTCGATACCCTCCCACATCACACACAGGGCTGATGTCTGATTTACGTTGCGTTATTTTATGATCAAATGAAAGTGAGAGGTGAAATAATTTCACAAATGTACTGTACAGCTGCACGTATTAATTAATTATTTTCTACAGTATTATTTAAATACATATTTAAGTGAGCTACGGTAATGTAGATTTAAGCTAGGCTATATTTGGTCAACAAAAATAGTAATTTTTTCTACTTTTTTTTTGTCTACGAAATAATCGTATTTTTACGATTGTTGTCGTAAAAGGCGAGTATTTTCTCTGAACCAAAAATGCAATGCAAATGGATTAAAAAGTACTATTCTACCGTGGGACTCACTGGAGCTCAGTGGAGCTGTTCATTTTCATTTTTTAGGTTCTCCGAGTAATTTTAAAAAGTTCACGAAATCACGTTCCTTTATTCATCATTTACCCACATTTTGTATCCTGTGTTCCATAAAATAATTTTTATTTTGCATGCTAATTTTCATTTGTACATTTGTTAGGCCTATATGTTAAAAGTAGGGCACACTTATTGGGAGATCCTTTACTAGTTGACGATCTTTTCGGCTTTTCCCGTGCGAAATTAATTCGAGTCCCCTCAGTGGGTCGGTGTGAGCGAAGTGAGACAAATGGCCTTTAGCCTAGGAGCTCATAGATAGGTTACTATCAGTCCCAAGAGCTCTTGCAAGGACGCGATAAACTTATCGTGTACCTTTTAGTTGCTTTTTTCTCCCTTTCCACATTCATTCAGATTCAGAGTTCTTCCAATTTAATGATTAACTACGAAGTTATCTAGAGACAATGGAAATGGTGATAGCGCGATTATATTTGGCGAAATGAGTTCGAGGATTAGCCACAGGGTTACTTGATATTTGTGTTATAGCTTGAGAAAACCCAACCAGGTATTCAGTCTAAACGGGATTCGAACCCACGCCCGAGCGCAACCTCGGTCAGTAGGCTTCGCTTCTTTCCTAAACATTGACTCGTGCAATGAAGTATGACATTACTGTATGAACTTATTTCATAATACGCCCAATCGGAAAAATGTTTAATCTAGAAATTATGTTTACTCTCTTTTGAGTGGAGTTGAACTCGCAGGCTGTGGACTGAGATTTACGGTAAAATGAAAGAAATATCTACACGATACTATTGGTTTTTGTCTTTCTTTCATTTTAAGATCATGTCACGAAGTACGTCTGGAGTTAAGAAATCCCCAATTGATGCGGATGCCTTGAAGAAAGCTGTTGAAGCAGTTATTGCTCCTCCAGGAAATAAAATCTCAATCAGAGAAGCCTGCTCTAGTTTATGATGGCAAATACGTTTTAAACATGATTGTCAGTTATATATTATTTCAATGTACCGAAGTACATATGATATTTCCATGCAGATATTCTGTGTCATCATACGATGAAAGAGTAATGGAACGGAGAAAAATTCTCTCCGGCGCCGGGATTTGAACCCGGGTTTTCAGCTCTACGTAGTGATGCTTTATCCACTAAGCCACACCGGATACAACCCCGGCGTCGGACAGAATTGTCTCTGATTGCGTTCCAACTCTTGGGTTCCATCTAGTGGCCGCCCTCTGCACTAGGTCATAGATGTCTATGAAAATAGGACCGAAGTCCACACATGTGCTGAGGTGCACTCGTTATGAGTGACTAGTTGGCCGGGATCCGACGGAATTTTTCTCCGTTCCATTACTCTTTCATCGTATGATTGTCAGTTTTTACAGCTACATTCCCACCTATATTTCATGTGTTCCAACTTACAAAAAGGTATGTTCCAAGGTACATGAACCTGTTGTAGCTTGGAACACATTACATATCCCTTCATTTTATTTTTTCTCCTTAATAGATCTGTAAAACAGGAAATACATACAGGAAGTTGTAAAGGAATCTTCAATAATTATTGGAAGCATTTTTTCATTTAAAAAATGTCATTTCCCAAAATTAAAAAAATAATAATAATAAAATGTGAGAAGTGTTTAAAGATACAACAGCCTCCCCTAGTCTAATGCACCGTTCACAACATGACAAAGGAACTGAGTTCTAGTGAAAAGAGTAAAATATAGGTACAGTGAGGAAACTAACGTCAATTTCTGGACAGTCTTTTTTTTTTTTTTTTAATAATCGTTTCACTACTCATGCTCGAGATACAGTGAGACACCGCTTCTTCCTCAGTTCCGCTTCTACTTTAAAAAATATTTTTTACTAGCTGAAACATTTAACTTGTTTATGCGATGTGATTGACAACTCGCCTGACAGCTGTGCACCTACGTATTAGGGAAAGTATTCCGTGGAATGTTGGAGGAGTGTTCAAAACACATTGTGGAGTAACTTTCCGCTGCACGAGTCGAGAGATCATGTTCCTAGGTCGATTTATTTAATGTCTGACATAGTCAGTGTTGGCTAGATATGGTGATGGTGATGATGATGATGATGATGATGATGATGATGATGATGATGATGATGATGATGATGGATCTGCTTAAGCTACTCGAAGAAAAAAATAACCGGTACCACAGACACTTTGTCAATTATCGCAGCGCTCTCATGGTTAACATGTCGGCATCATACAATAACGTGCGGTGTGCTTTTAAAACATAATTTTGCCGACCGATTGTTGCTCTGTAGGTTTCACTCTAAGCGTCACGTTGTCACGTCTACTTCCTCGATAAGAATAAGCACTATAGTCCAGTCACTCTAATTTCCGGAAGCCAATCACGTTGCAGGTCGGCTACATTTAAACGTGTGCGTCTTGTGATTCGCTGATAAAGAAGTTATGCATTTCCTCAGGCTGGATAAATACTTAACATAATCGCCCGCCATTTTGGCTCCTTCGTTGGCGTTCGCAGAAAGCACACGAGGACGTTATTTGCCGCTCAATTATAGTGCGTTTGATTTATTATCATAGGAGCTACGACACGATAATGTTTAATGGTTTGGCAAATAGATTCCTCGTATGGTAGCTCGGCAACGAAAGAACAAAAATGGAGAACGATACTACCTACCTAGACTTTATAGAGCCTTCACTTCCTAAGACGTAAGTAAAGAGGAGGAGTCACGCCGGGAATAACAGCGTCGCGACTATAGTTTGTTATATTGTTAAATAACTATTATTATTATTATTATTATTATTTTTTTTTTTTTTATTTTTTTTTATTTATTTATTTATTTATTTTTTTTTTTTTCCATATACGAGTACGTTGACATTCATAACTCTTAATAATAATTTTTAATCACATACCTTAATGTTCGTCCTCAGCACAAGACATTGCAACCTCGGTTTTAGTCCACGTGGATTAAACAAGTAGGTGTCATTTAATAATGGAAGCAGTTTATTGGTTGCAATATTGAAATTGAGGCGAGTGATTGGAGCGGCGACATAAGAAATTGAAAACAATAATGCAATTAAATTTCAAAGATCTGCCGAATGTTATGCACGAGGCCGCTCAAAGACCTGCCGAATGTTAACCATGAGAGCGCGGCGATAATCTCTGATCCAGCTAGGGTCGGAATCAGACATGTGAGTTCGTGTAGTGACTGACACGTGGCCCGAACCCAAGTAGACTCGACAGAAGTCCCCGAGTTTATTTAGTGAACGTTCTTCACGTGCCTGATGACACAGCAGGTTCTACGGATGCTCCAAATTTATGACCCTTGCTCTTCTGCAATCTGTCTACCAACTTAATGGAATACTTCAGTGATTTGTACAGATTGAAGTAGAAATTCTGGTATCCTTGTCGTATTTAGGGAATCTTGCCCGGATTCTTTTGTTCTCCCTCGCTTCCCACCCCTCACCTAGTACTTCTATTTTCGTTGGCTCTGTCTCTTGAGTGACAGAGGACGTACTGGAAGAACTTGGATTTAAGCTCACTTGAAGATCGAATTTTAATTCCGTTAAATGTTATAGAATACTAAGAAATCTATAAGTTTACATATTAATGAAATAATGTTATTTAAATCACTACGGCATAAACAGTTATGTATGAGTTGAGAAAGGAGTTGCAGATTTGTGTGTATGTATTTATTTACACTGCAAATGGGTATATACCCAGTGGCAGTGGTAACTAATTACAATCAATAATGGCAATTAATAATAAACACAACTAATAAAAACATTAATAATGAATAATAATGATAAATAATAATAATAACAATAATAATAATGAGCATCCTAAATTAAATGAAGCATGATCACTTAAACTAACATTTAATTACTCTTGAAAACTGGTTAAGCGCAAATAGGCTTTCTTTGAATTTGAAAAAAAAAACTATGTAGGCCTATACGATTTTTACTAAACTTTCATTTTATTATATTATTCCGAAAGAATTAAAGTTTAATGATTCTGTAATACAAAAAGTTGCATCAGTTAAATTTTTAGGTTTGATTGTTGATGAACATTTAACATGGGATAAGCATATTTTGGCTGTCTGTGAGCAAATTGCTCCAATGTCTGGTATTTTGAAAAGGCTTAAAAGATCTTTGCCTATATCTTGTCTCTTGAATGAATATTATGCTTTTATCCATTCTCACTTAATGTATATGTCATTTATTTGGGGACATAATAAGAAAATTGCTTTGAGACCTTTACAACTTATTCAAAATAGAGCTTTAAGAAATTTATTGGGTTTTCATTATTTGACTCCAGTTAAATATCTATATCAATTTTCTTTCGTTCTACCAGTTGAATCAATTATCAAATTAGGTGCTGCTATTTTCATGTAGAAAATTATTAACAATTTAATACATCGTAATATTACATTTCTGTTTAATAAAGTTATATAGGGTAAATTGGAGTCTGTTGGACAGTCGGGCATGTTGGACACTTTGTACTTTAACGTGTTACCTCGCCACTTGTGGGCACCATATTTTGCTAAAAGTCAATGACGGAAGTAGCCACGAGTACTTGACTTCTAGCAGAATGTGGTGCCCACAAGTGGCGAGGTAACACGTTAAAGTACAAAGTGTCCAACATGCCCGACTGTCCAACAGACCCTAATTTACTCTATACTTATTTAACAAGACAGAAAGACAATATATATTTTTCTCAGCATAGTTCCGTCACTTATGGAACGAAAGGACTTAACCATTTTTAACAACAACTTTTAACCAACTTCCTTTAGAACATAGACTTTTACCAAGTTGCCGGTGTCTTAAGAATTATTTAAAAATACGTTTTTGGGAAGATTATTTATTTTAATTCTCAGTTGATTTATTTATTTCATGGTTTCAAACTTTTTCTTCTTTCTGCCCAAAACTTTGTTATCTTACTATTTGTTCTTATTTTGCTTCCTTTCTTTCATAAATTCTTGTGTTATTGTTTGTTTTTCACAGACTGAAGTTCCATGACTTTTTCAATTACAGTGTACAACACATGTGTGTTCTTGTATAGCCCCTACATATGAGTTATACTCGTTGGCAGGGGCGGACGCAGGATTTTTTTTCGGGGAGGGATTTGAGGAGATAGTAAAAATGGAGTAATGAGAAATAAGTTTATATACTCACAATTTGTTTCCGACTCACAAACATTTACAAGTATGCCTGAGTAGCGTAGTCGGTATAGCGCTTCTGTGCTCGAAGTTGCGGGTTCTACCCCAACCCAGCTCGATGGCATTTAAGTGTGTATAAATGCAACAGGCTTCATATCAGTCGATTTACTGGCATGTAAAAGAAGTCCTGAGGAAAAAAATTCCGTCACACCCGCGACGCTGATATAACCTCGGCAATTGCGAGCGTTGTCAAAATAAACTATAATTTTTTTAATTTTAACATTTACAATGACTGCAATACAAAAACAGTGACAGAAGACATTTACAGAAGAAGGCGACGAGGCTTCTTAGACATTTCATCCAGTACTTCATGAGCTTTTGTTTCTACATTTTTATGTATATACATCAAGGCCAGTGCATTTAATCTGTCTGCTCCCATCGTGCTCCTCAAGTAAGTCTTCAAATACCGCAATGTTGAGAACGACCGTTCTGGTGTTGCTGTAGTTACAGGCAACGTGCAGAAAGTTTCAGCGCCTTGAGAGTGCAGGGAAAAATAATTTCATTGCACCTGTTCAAAGATGATATAAAATCAGTAGGTATTAGGTGAAGATTTTTCTGATCAAGGAAATTTCTTCTCCACATCTTCAATTCATTGAAGAAAGACTCTGGTGATGCATCAACACCATTGGGCCACTGATTTACTACAGCCTGAAGAGCAGTTTCTAAATCTTCATCTGATGCTCACACTATGTTTTTAGGCAGCAAAGCTTGCATGGACTTTAGGATTCCCTTATGATTTAAAAACCTGTCCTTGAGCTGACAAATGAAATAGTCTAAGAAGAGCAAGAAAATTAAAAGTCTAAAATACTCTTCATGACTCTCTGTCTTGAAGTAAGAACGCTGAGTTTGTCTTCCTGCAGTTCTTGGAATTTAACACTTTAGCAAAGAGAATTTACGTGGAAAACTCTTTAATTCCTATGTACATTCACGAATTAAAATTAATATTATTTTTGTTTCTTGTTTCGTATTTTTCTAAAAATTTCGGGAGGGGATATATCCCCTTAATCCCCCCCTTGCATTCGCCCCTGCTCGTTGGGGCATACTCAATAAATTATATATATATATATATATATATATATATATATAATTAGTATCTTAACCCTAAGTTCGAACTAAGACCCACGAGTGTGATAGGTTCATATGTGCACAAGTACCTTTCGGCACTACATTATTTCGCTGTCAACTCACTCACTGCACTGATTCTATCCAGATTTCAGTATCACTTCAAAACCATTTCACTGTTCAAATACTTTGCACAGCCACTATGAACTACAGAACTTCACTGACACAAACACACTTCACTTACACAATAGACTTCACTGACTACACACTTCACTAACACAACACACTTCCTCACTGATACAACTGATTTTACACTATATTTGGAGACCTTCATAGCTGTAACATTTCGTAGGTAAGCAGAAACATATTTTCTCCTCCTTTTTTCCTACGAAAATTGTCCCCTGAATCATAACTCTGATAAGGTATCTTTAATCACTACGGCATATGAGTTGACAAAGTACAGTAGGCCTATATTTAGATTTTACGCTGTGTATTTGGAGACCTTCATAGCTCGAACATTTCGTAGGTGAGCTTTCTTGATTTACACCTTTTAACACTTGTATATTACTAATGATATTACTCGTATTAAACTTGTTAAATTAACCAATCCTGTCATCTTTGTTTCACCACGGTTCCCGGAACAGGTGCCCATACTTGGTTATGGAAAATACGTATTCTCCGTCAAAACAGGGATACGCCGGCGCAAACCTATGATTGAATTTCACTCGGGTATAATAATAATAATAATAATAATAATAATAATAATAATAATAATAATAATAATAATAATGGTTTATTTAATCTGGCAGTGTTAAGGACATACGGCCTTCTCTAGCACTCAACCAGGAGTAAAACTGTGATACAAAAAACACTACAAATTTACAAAATACAGTACACAAAAAAAAAAAACTGAAGGAGATAATTATAATAAAATGTAAACAACAAGTCAGTAGAAAATAGTCATAATTTAATTTATAACATATAGAACGAAAAGAAAAAGGCATAATAAAATGTGAACAGTAAGTCAAAATAAATGACACATAAGCTGTATGTATGTATGTATGTATGTATGTATGTATGTATGTATGTATGTATGTATGTATGTATGTATGAAGATCAGTGTGTGGTGCGCTATGACTGCGAAACGCATTATCGGTCCAATATTCTTCGACACCACAGTCAACACGGATGTATACTTTATCTTCTTGGATGAATTTTATCCCAACTAACAGAAGAGGAGCGTAATTACTGCTTCTTTCAACAAGATAAATCAAATCTCACACATTTGAGAGGTCACTTAAGCGTTTTCATCAGATATTCACTGAAGAGCGAGCTGTGAGAAAAAGGCTTGTGGCCATCGCGATCACCAGATTTGTCGACATGTGGCTTTTATTTATGGGAGTACTTGAAGGGGAAAGTGTACGAGCAGAATCCCCATACTATTGATGAACTTAAGTATAATATCAGGAATAGCATCCGCACTATCACCCGTCAGGAATTGGCACGTGTCTATATGAACCTGTTAAGACGTGCACAGAGTGTCTAGATGTTGGTGAAGGGGACTTGCAACATCTGTTATGAAGGTTGGTACAGGACACATTAATTTATTCATGTTATTCCATTTTTTTAAAAAGTTTCTTTCAAATCAAGTGAGATGAGACGGGCCGATTTTATCTGCCCAACTCTGTATATATTCAGAGTCAATTTCGAATAAGGATATAGTTACTGAACGAATTTACTCGCTAAGAGGTAGGCAGCAACAACTAATAAACTTTCCTGCTATTAGAAAAATTAATAATTAACTAAGTAAGAATGGTAGCCATATTTCAAAAATAAGATTTATTAACTCGAAGTTTTAATAAATAAAATTGAAAATAATACATTTATGAGTTTATTAAGTAATAACGGCGTAATTATAATAGCTGAATAATAACTCACTGGAAAAGTTTTTTTTTTTTCAAATAGCTTTACTGATTAGTAAATGATCAAAAGATTAAGACGTAATAAATTGGTAAATACTACTGGGTGTTCAGTTCAAAGTGTGTCATGGCTCGCTGTATGCCGTCATGTGGCTAGCCGATGAGCCTAGAGAATTCAATCTTCCTGCACTTCCGCAGAGGTGTATAACCTATGGGGTAGAGAAGTTGCCTAGCAAGTACGGCGTTCATTCTGAAGAGTACGTACCGATACGTACGGTAACGCCGGTAGTGGCAGGAATGTGAACTGTTTGGAAATACGTACTGTCGGGATATGGGGAGAGGGTTAAGACGATTACTTACGTATTTGTTCACATTAACTTCGACGGTCAACATGGACACGGAGCGTTTGATTTGTGTTGTGGAATGTTACCGTACGCAACCGATGATAACAAATACCCTGCGTACGACTTGCCGGCGCAAAACACAGTTCGAAAGAGGTTATGGTAGCACACAGACCGTACAGACCGCCATCTGTTGCTACGACGTTCAAGTTATACCGTACACGCTCTCAAGTTCAGATTGAACGCCTTAAATAATAGGCAACTTCTCTAACATATAAGCTGAAACTCGCTTCAAATCGGTGACCCAACAACAGTGACGTCATGACACACTTTGAAATGAACACCCAGTATACTTCAAATTAGACAGGATTGTACTAAATTATAAATTTATTAGAAACATAATAGCAATGAATGTAAATGAGTGCATGCGATTAAATTGATTAAAATGGAATTGATGTTAGCATGTAATTAGATTGACAAATAATGTGTTTAAACAAGTAAGCTGACAGCTGTATTGAGGTTACGTCGACGATTTTGCTGACAAGCGAATGCACGAGTTTAGACACTGCCCTACGTATATACATAGAATGTACCGATTCACCTATTCAATTTGTTCACTTACTGTCGACATCTGCTAACCTCAATGCGATATTTTATTACACGAAATAGTTAGGCCTAAGTATTATGTAAACGAGGAACTGAAGTTTAAATATAAATATTACTGTTGTAAAAGATAATTAGATGAATATAGCAGCAGGGACGATTTATATACACTTGTTTATTATAGAGTTAAAAAAGAGAATTTCAAACTTAGCATGTAAAGAAGTTTAATGTCCACGTGTAATCAACGTCGGTTAGTGTAAACACCGGTTAAAATTGTCACCTAACCTCTGGTTAAGCATTTTTACAGTGGATCGACCTCGGTTACGACTTAAATAGGAGGTTAACCACAGTAATCTCTAACCGGCCATATTCGAGCGGTTAAAGGAGATAACCAGTGATTAGTAGAGCAAATAAAGCAAAATGGCGGCCAGAGCCACAGATGTTTATTTCGAAGACGATTATTATTATTATACAGTACTTGAATTACTTGATAGAGCGTGAGCGTGAAGGTTCTTTAGTGGAAAGAGAGAATTCTTAGGAGGAATTAAATGACAGAAAATTTCAGGTGGGATTTCGTTTATCAAAATCTACAAATGGACCCCTTGAAATAACACAAAAAGTCATATTTCTCCTACGGATCGGCTGCTTATGTTACGATTCTATGTAACTCTTATTTTCTGTATTTTAAGAGGTAATACTCTAATATGTCTTTCTCTATGTCACTGGCTGAACAAAGAGAGGTTATGGATGGATCATAGGATAATGAACAGTTCCCTCGTGTAAATGGGGTCCTGGATCGTATACACATTCCTATTAATCTTCTGCGTCCTTTTCCTTTATAGATATCCCATCTGTTTATATAATATATTTAAACTCTAGTAATTAAGGCTAGCGATACTTCAACCACACAATGGGATATAATCATTTTTGCATTCAATTTTCTATTTTGTACGATTTTAACCTAACAGCAAGGAAATGCAACTCGCAAGTATAACAGCGCCCAAAGGCAAATGCAAAGCGAAAATGTAGGACACGTTCATTTCGATGTAGAACGGAGTGAGCGCATTCATTTTTAGACGTTGACTATTATCTTTGTAGCGGTATGGATGCTTTCCTTTAGTCATTTTGTAGAAACAGTGTACCATCATAGACTTTACTCTGGTTAAATGAGGTGTCAGCTAGCCATGTTTAAGTAATCGGTGATTATGAATGGTGCACACAAATTACATTTTAACTACTGTTACTGTTTAACCGTCGTTTCATAATCTACGATTACTGCGTTTTTAATCGATGTTGATACACTTCGCTATAAATGTTTAAAATAAATGCGATAGGGTGAAAACTTGCACTAAAACCAAAAGTAAGTGTAAGTTAAACCAACATAAGTTGAATAGTTATATGATAGAAAATTTGTTATTATATTGTGTAAATATTGTGTATTATCACTATTTGTGCATGTATCAGTTTTAATCTTAAGTCTATGTACTTTTGAACTATTAATAAATACTACTAACACTAATATATTCAGAGTCCGTTCGCATCGATGCGGTAATGAAAGCATTAGAAAAAAATAAGTTACAATGTGTTTGTTTTATAGCGTGGGTCACATTCCACCTCGATACTCCGCAGAATGATGATGTAGGCCTACAGTGTCCCTATTATACATACATTTCATACGCCCATACATGCTGATTGTGGAAATTTGTTATGTCATCTCGTGTGAACTGTGCTTCATCTGTAAATAATACTAAAGCAGGAAAGTTCGGATTTACACCACACTGCTGCAAGAACCACTGACAGAACCTAACTCGTGCAGGGTAATCTGCTGGTGACAGGACCTGTACACGTTGCAAATGATAAGGATACAATTGATACTCATTCAACAGTCTCCAGACAGTCGTATGAGAAACATTGACTTGCAACGCTACCCTTCGTGTGCTGATAGAAGGAGTCATGTTCACAGCCTCCAGAATCTCCTCCTGTACTTCTGGAGTTGTAGATCTTGGTCGTCCCCTTCCCAAACCAGGAGAGTTAAATTTTCCATACTCGCACAGACGGTAATGGAGACGTACAAATGTCTTCCGATCTAGACATTGTCGCTGTGGGTACCTCTCCTGGTACAAACGACCAGCCAGCGCAGCATTGCCGTCCGCCTTACCGTACATGAAGTGTATCTCTGCCAGCTCTTAATTTGAATACATGTCGCACAGTCTAACGCCTACACAACACTGAATGTAACCTTCGCTTCGGAATGAACTGTCAGAGTGCCCTCTTAATGTCTCCTTTGACGGCAACGACGTGCGGAAAGAAAAACGTTCCGGTGAATTTCAATGTTGTGAAGGCCATAACTCGGAAATAAAGCATTTCCGGACACATGTTGTAATGAACTATTTTGATTGTCTACATGTGGGAAATACATACCTGAAATTATGCCCCGTATTTTTGAAACACCCTGTATATGACTGCCATAGCATGGTATCTGGCTCCCAGGCGAGAGATCGAAAGACCTGTCCCGGGCAGGAAACTATGAATGAATGAATTGGACTCATGTTCATATGACATGTTTTGCTTAAAATGACCTATAGAATTGATTCCTAAAGTGTGTCATACTTCGTGAATCACCCTGTATATTAATTTTGATAGTTCTTTAAAGTTCATTCAGATTGTGAGCATTATAATGTTAGCTGTGGCTGTGATGTTGCAGCACTCCAACGTACGACTACGCTCCCAACCCCGACAAGCAGTGGATCCTGCAGGTGACACAGCGAATGCAACCCATTCACCGCCAGTTCACAGACCTGCTCATGACCAAGAGACTTCAGACTTTGCAGAGCGTCGACGATGCCGTCGAGAAGGTTAGCTACACATATTTAAACATAGAACGAAATAACCCAGTTTTTAAACCAAATCAGGTTCAGCGAGAAAGGCTATATTTTCGGTTAAGCATTCATCACCCAACAAATGCAATCTTATTCTTAGTGTTAATACTATGCAGGGCGAATCTAAATTCAACCGACAAACTGTGTTGACTGCCAGGAGATATCATTCGAATTTTTTTGAGTTGGTAAAGCACATGTCGGAAACCCTTCGTTTCTCAGCAAGAGGGCGAAAAAGTGTCCAGGGAAGAATCCGATAATAAAAATTACTTCCTATAGAACTTATGTGTTCTTACTGTACCTTAAATCAGTCCACAACATAAGGCATTCTGCTTACAAATCTTCTGCCCAAACAGAGCAATGACTTGGAATAATTTGAAAATGCTTTTCGTGATAGATGGATTGGACTTGATGGTCCAGTATCCTGGCCTGCTAGGTCGCCTGATCTACAGTAGCGTGCAAATTAATCCGAACAACGTAATTACTTATGCAAAAACACTCAAACGGGATAAAAAAAAAAGGATCTAAGACATACCTCAGTAATCTATGTGGCCTCCCTTGTTCCTAATAACAGCTCTGAGACGATTTGGCATGGATTCCACTAATTTCCCACAAATATTCTTCATTTCTTCATCGCGAAACCATACACCAATGAGGGCAGAAATCATCTTCTCCTTTGTAGAACAATCCATTTTTTGCATTCTTCTTTTGCAAATTGACCACAAGTTCTCAATGGGGTTGATGTCGGGTGAGTTGCCTGGCCAGGGAAATACCTGAATATTCTTCTTGTTGAAGAATTCTGTAGTTTTTCGAGACGTATGGCACGGTGCCAGGTCTTGTTGGAACACACCTCTGCCATCCGGAAATGATTTTTGCAGCTGGGGTACGATTCTGGTTTCCAATTAGGTGAATATATTTGTCAGAATTCATCATTCCCTTGATAGGTATTAATGCTCCAGGCCCTTCATGTGTAAAACAACCCCAAAACATTACTTTAGGGGGGTATTTGGGTGCTTGTTGGAGATGAGCTGCTGTTACTTTTTCGGATCCTTTCCGTACGTAAGAAACACGGTGGCCGTGGACCTCGAAATGAGACTCATCGGAAAAAAGTACATTCTTCCAGTCATTCACTGTCCAGTGTTGATGTAATTTTGCCCACATTAAGCGTTTTTTGCACATAACAGGGGTTAGCAGTTGCTTCTTAATAGGCTTACGAGCCCTTCGTCCAGCTTCCAAAAGCCTACGCCGCACTGTTGTGACGTGAATATTCGCCCCAGTGGTAGCCATTAACTCGCGGGTTAAGTCGACAGCAGTTAGTCTAGGATTTAATTTACTTTTCCTGACAATTAAACGATCATCTGCAGGTGAAGTCTTCCTTTTCCGGCCACAGTTTCCTTTTTTCTGGGGTGTGATGGATCCAGTCTCCCTGTATCGTTTTATGATCGAATTAACAGTAGCCAAACCGATGTGACATTCTGCAGCAATTTGCCTCTGTGTCATAGAAGAATGCTCTGCTAATGTTATAATTTTAGACAGTTTTCGTGGAGTTGTATCCATTTGTGAAGACGACAGAATGTACACAGGATTGCAGTATAAAGTCTTCAACACAACTGAAATGCTTATAAGTACAAAACGACAGGCAAAATGTCACATATTATAAAAAAATGACAGGCCTTCAACAATGGAATTACACTACTACAGATGTCAATTAAAGCGGTATGAGCAGCTGTGAGGCCAACAATGACAGAAAATGTAAAAATATGTCGTGTTCGGATTAATTTGCACGCTACTGTAAGTCCGTTAGACTTTTTGTGTGAGATCATATGAATATCGTATGGACTCCAGTTGCTTCAGCCAAATATTTAGCCTTGTATCGAACAGTACCAAATTGCTGTAAAATGAAATATCGGTAAGGATGATAATATTTTCAGAACAGATTTACGTACAGTGGGTCCCAGCCTACAATTTATTGCCATCTCATCTACTGGAGTGGCACATGTATCAATCTTTTACTAAAATTATTTGTTTTTTTTTTTTTTCTGCGAACGAATTATTTGGGCCATTATGTTAAAGTTTACAACAGAAAACTTAATATTTCAAATTTGCTTAACAACGGCTACATTGCAATACGAAATATTGACTGGACATTTTGCACTGGACATTTTTTCTTGGACATTTTGTACTGGATATTTTTGCATGTGGACATCTTTTCGTCTGGATGTTTTGGATTTAACATTTTAACCTGGAAGCATGTCGAAATATTTTTCTCTGTCAGGTAATTTTGATAATGGCATAAAATCCAATACGACCGATACACACAAAGTATTCGATGGACGATCGTTTAAATAAAGAAACCGTACAACGGCGTAAATAATTGACATACGATCACCGTAAACAAACTAGAGCTTTTTATAAGTTACACAGTTTGTGTGTAATATGGTATATTACTACTCGTGGTATATTTGAGCGAAAACGACTGTTAGGTTAGAAGTGATGATACCTACTGCACATGCGCTAATAAACTTATATGTACATTCTGGCTACAACATATCAATTGTATTATATGGGGCATGTAATCAATGTTTGTAGTTTGCCGTCTAGAGTTGGACCGTGCTTCATTCTAACGTCTCCTGACGTCACCCAGTGCCCAAGATATACTACAAGATGTGTACGCATTTCTGTATATTTAAATATTTCTTTATGCACATATCCTAGGTACGATTTAACCTGCTTGTTGAACTTGCAGATATATCAAGAGTTAAAGGCGCTCGGAGAGCTGGACAACACATACATTATCTACACGTCTGATCATGGATATCATTTAGGACAGTTCGGCCTAGTCAAGGGCAAATCGTTCCCCTTCGAATTTGATGTCAGAGTGCCATTCCTGGTGCGAGGTCCAGATATTGAGCCCGGCACGATGTAAGTTTCCATAACATTGTGTAAACGATTACCTTTGTGTATTATTCGAAATATTTTAATAGTATGCAAATCTAGTCTTTCAGGTACAGCTCCATATTTTAATAGTAATTTCACCATTTCAAAATTGTACTTAATTTGTCGAATCATCAGGACTAAGCTGTCATTGTAGGTAATTATTACCTACTTCTTGCTGTAAATAATTACAACAAAATGGAGTAGATTTAACTTTTCCATTTTTATATGTTATTCAAGAGTTTTATTTTTTTTGTATATGTTTGTATCAAATGAAATTGCAAAATACTAAAGTCAAAAGTAATGTCACAAAATTATTGTTTAATTAATATTTAAAATACAATTTTATTTTTTTCTTCGCATACTTTTCACATGAAGAAGTGTTATTCAGTAGAATACCTTTGACTCTATAGTAGATAAATGGAACTTTGTACAATATTTGTTGAAAGTCTTTTAACTGTAAGTATTGCTTTCACTGTCTGTACAGCTAGTCTACTTTCTTTATCATTCCACAAGGCAGTCAGTAAATGCTTGCATTCGTATCAGAGATAACAGATATAAACAGTGAGGGAAGTGGGATAAAAACAGAGAGACGGTATGCTACCCCAAGATTTTCCTCTGACATACCTCAATTTAAAAAAAGCATAACCCCTCCCTTACAACATAGACATAAATGATGTATACAATAAATTGTTTCGTGCAGTCAGTAACGCGAATCTTTGAAGCTTACGCAACACATTAAATTTCTTAATAAAATAATTTCAGTTTACTTCAGCTATTTACTAGATCGTTTTACAATGTCCTTTGAGACTTATCATTTAAAATAATGTTAAAGCTTCAAAGTGCCTTACTTAATTATTAATAAAAAGTGCAACAAAAAATGACACAGTCACTAAATTGACAACAATGGCCACCACAAGCTACAGACCACAGCCTTCTATATTTGAAATACTACCGTTGTAAACATTCCAGGGGTTGAACTTATCAAATAAGGGTGTCCAAATACACACTGAATACAGTTCCAGAAGGCTGTGGTTTAGATTTACGAAGCAAACAGATAGTACTCTTTGCTGTGAAGAAATGTATAAACAAACTTTTACGATCACATTTTTTCAGTGACGGTATGTCATTTTTCATTAACGGTATGTTTTCTGGCCATAGAAACCAGTGGCGGTATTCCATACCGGAGCATACCGTCTCACTTCCCTCACTGGATATAAATCTTGCAATTGCCTTTAAGTTCTAAATACTTATGAAAGAAGTCTCGGATTGTATATATGAAATTTTGACGAATTACTAAAAAATTAATGTATACTTTTGATTAGGGTGAAGAATGTTTTCCATGTAGGATTGTCTTAAATTATTTTTTAATTCCTTTTCAGAATTGATGACATTGTTTTGAATTTAGATTTGGCGCCAACCTTTCTGGACATCGCAGGGGTTGAAACACCCGCTCACATGGATGGGAGATCATTCCTCAAGCTTCTACATCGCAAGTAAGTTATGTACACAAACGTTGTCATTTTTAATTATTTAAGTGGCTAATTAACATGTTTTAATAAACTGATGGAATTAACTGTGACCATTGCAAAGCAGAGATTGAGAAACATGTAAATGTGTCCATTCATACTAACACACTTCTTAGTAACACTGTTGTTGTTTAGTCAACTGTCCAAAGACAGGTCTAAACCTGACAAATGATACCAAGAAGACATCTCTTATTAGGCAACTAAGCCAGGAGAGAATGGGGTAGGGTGACCAATTCCTTTCCCCCTCTATTGCATACATCGCCGACTAGCTACATATTTCACTAGTCTGACTTCAGATGCATACAAACAATTGTTCTTCCTCTGACACATATCGTCAAGTGAGATGTACAGCCTGATAATAATAGATGTACAGTAGTGGCAAACAACCGGACCGACCCTTGTAGCTGATTTCAGAGCCTTGTTCACTCACAGCACGATAGACTGGTAACTAAGACTTTCGTGGTTCGAATCCTGCCTGGGAAGGAAACTTTTTTTGTTCCTTATTCAAATTTATTTCCAATACTTTTCGATTGCAGCGATATTTTACTAGTTAATTAACTTATTATTCCCAGAACATGAATTTTACCAGCAATCGAAAAGTACTGGGAATAAATTTGAATAAGGAACAAAAAAAAGTTTCCTTCCCAGGCAGGATTCGAACCACGAAAGTCTTAGTTACCAGTCTATCGTGCTCTGGAGTGAAAAAGGCTCTGAAATCAGCTACAAGGGTCGGTTCGGTTTTTTTTGCTACTACTGTACATATCAGAGGATATTAGTAACACTAATGCTTTGTAAATATAGTATGAGCAATCGAGCTTTTTCCGGACTGCCCTGAATGTAGGCAACACACATGACGCAGAAAGAAGCGAACTTATCTAAACAAGGGAAACGCCTGGAATCTATACTAAATGCAGCATTTCACTGACAGAGAAGAAGACTAGCCATAAGGCGTATATAGAAAGATTCCAGGGAAAATCGCAGTAGATCCTTGACATGTTTGCATAAAATCGCATGTAGAAAGAAGCTCAGTTCTTAAAGGCAATTTGACGCTGTTTGATAGACTAACTCAACAGCATCGAAGCAATGATCTTCAGTGACACGCTCATATATGTTTAACGGTACAATAAATACAAGTGCAGTTTGGAAATATATTGATTGCACGTTGTAAATTCTCCACTTAGTAATGGTTTCCGTGCTGCGTAATCATGAATTTGGTTTGAAGTAGAACCACAATTAAAAATTATTTTTAGACAGCCATTCCTAAAAATATATCTTTTGACGCTAGACAAGCGTGTTAAAAATTGACTATTATACGGTAGCGTGCAAAAAGTATTTTAACACTGACTTTCAACTGTTTGCGCCGATTGTCAATTGTTTCTCACCAGATATCATACAGCAGTTCCTAATAACCGTCGGCCTGGATAGTACAGTTGGTAGAGTGCTGGCCTTCTGTGCCTGAAATTGGGGGTTCGATCCCAGCCCAGGCTCTTGGCATTTAAGTGTGTTTAGTGTATATGTGACAGGTTCTTGTCGTTATATTTACCGGCATGTAAAAGAACTCCTGCGGGGCAAAATTCTGGCACACTGACGACGCTGATATAACCTCGGCAGTTGCGAGCGTCGTTAGTACTTCATCAAAGGAAAAATGTAATAAAAGTTTTGTTATATTTAACATGTAGAATCACCTCTTACATTTTGATGAATCGATCCCCTTTCACTCTGTATATAAAACGATGTTTTTCAAGTTCTCTAATGTTATACATTGCTATAAAATTATTTATATGTTGGAATTAATTTTTATTTTCAGCCCCAAACACGGACAGATGGCAGCAAGGAGAAAGAAGCTGAAGTGGCCAGACACTTTCCTAATAGAAAGGTTTGTTTGAAAATTGCGTCAATACTTCATATTATTAAAAGATTTTCCATTGTTCCTCAGCATTTTAGGATACAAAATTCCAAATTAACAGCGATATTGATATTTTTGGATTACCTGTAGTCTAATTATTGATGGTGAATGGTTAGAAAGAAGCCTTTTGGTCAGTGTACTCAAACTTGTTTTTGTTACCAAGTTGAGAGGAAAATGTTGA
The DNA here is from genome assembly GCF_040183065.1 of Periplaneta americana. Classification (NCBI taxonomy): domain Eukaryota; kingdom Metazoa; phylum Arthropoda; class Insecta; order Blattodea; family Blattidae; genus Periplaneta; species Periplaneta americana. The sequence goes on from NC_091123.1 coordinate 149,268,081, forward strand.
AGTGAATAACTGTTTCGACACATTCGGCACGTAAAATATTACAAATATATCCAAATTTAATTTTTTTTTAAATGATGGAAGATTTTAACTTTGTTACTCTGAACCATACTCTAATTGAAGTGAAGAATCATAAATTTTCACTTCGTTTTTAGGCTTATGTTGAAAAATTTGGATGATTTGCTCATGTGAAAAAGATTTTGTGTCTCCTGTGTCGAATTATGGATAACACGCTCTCTCGGTAAGCACATCGGTCTGACAGTTTGCCATTTTTGTGACCAGAAGATAAATAATTCATTTACACAGTAATTCATGGAATATAAATGAATTATAATCCATTCACACAGTAATTTATGGAATATAAATGAATTATAATCCATTCACACAGTAATTCACGAAATATAAACTAATTATAATCCATTCACACAGTAATTCACGGAATATAAATTATAATCCATTCACCCAGTAATTTATGGAATACAAATTAATTATAATCCATTCACCCAGTAATTCACGGAATATAAATGAATTATAATCCATTCACCCAGTAATTCACGGAATATAAATTAATTATAATCCATTCACACAGTAATTCATGGAATATAAATTAATTATAATCCATTCACCCAGTAATTCATGGAATATAAATCAATAAGCCATTCACCCAGTAATTGACGGAATATAAATGAATTATAATTTAGTTACCCAGTAATTCATGGAATATAAATAAATTATAATTAATTCACATAGTAATTCATGGAATATAAATAGATTATAATTTAGTCACCCAGTAATTCATGGAATATAAATAAATTACAATTAATTCACATAGTAATTCATGGAATATAAATAGATTATAATTTAGTCACCCAGTAATTCAAGGAATATAAATAAATTACAATTATTTCACATAGTAATTCATGGAATATAAATAAATTATAATTCATTCACCCAGTAATTCATGGAATATAAATAAATTACAATTAATTCACATAGTAATTCATGGAATATAAATAGATTATAATTTAGTCACCCAGTAATTCATGGAATATAAATAAATTATAATTAATTCACATAGTAATTCATGGAATATAAATAAATTATAATTCATTCACCCAGTAATTCATGGAATATAAATAGATTATAATTTAATCACCCAGTAATCCATGGAATATAAATAAATTACAATTCATTCGCTCAGTAATTCATGAATGTAAATGAATTATAATTCATTCACATAGTAATTCGTGGAATATAAGTAAATTATAATTTAGTCACCCAATATTTCACGGAATATAAATAAATTACAATTCATTCGCTCAGTAATTCATGGAAAATAAATTATAATTCATTCACCCTGTAATTCATGGAATATAAATAAATTATTATTTTATTCACCCAGTAATTCATGGAATATAAATAAATATTCTTGATCAGAAAGTAAGGAAAAGTGAAACAGATGATCTTCATGTTCTGTATAATTGTTAATATCCTATAAATATATTCTGTTATTAATGCCTCCTTAACAATCAATGCACTGAACTCAGTTCAGACACAAAATTTCACATTCAATAAAATTTGAATATGTGTTATTTATTGTATTCAATATTTTGTGTATGTACGATTTTTGATGAAATTTAACAAATATTCATCATCTAGAATATACACATTTGCATTTAATTGGAATCTGTGCAGTAGTGGGAGGCGTGAAACACCCGAATCAATTGAAGCAAAGTTAAACTTACTGAAACCTCAGCATCAAGCGAAGCTCAATAAAATTGCTGCAGGATCTTTGAGAGGAGAGAAGAGCAATGGTACCGACAGTGGTGCCACCATGGGAACAACTTTTGCACCTCTGACAACTCAATATCCTGACCTCGCAACAGATGAAAGTGATATGAACAATACATCGAATGCACTGCACATATCCGAAAGTGCTCCATCTCTGGAAGATATTCCTGTTCTTTCTCGTAAGTATATCGGAGGAATTTAGATTTAACTGTAAGAAACAGAAATTGAACAATCATAGTCTTGGTATGTTTAAAACATTGTCCTTCTGCTACACGAAAAAAATATTTTTACGATTAAGAAAATTATTTACATTTTTTTTTTCTTCAAAATTTAGTTCATAATGCAGTGATGAAGCGTTTCCCACATAACTCAAAAACTATCCAACATTCTGTGATGAAAGTTTTTGTGTTTATTTATACATCTATAATATGATGCAAGATCACTTCTCTACCTTTGATAGATTGTCTGATAAAAAATAAATTCATTTTAAAAAATGGTCAAATATCAGTATTTTCTTCTAACACAAAATAAAAATATATAATTTATTAAGGAATGTAGTTGAAAGAGCATGATATTGTAAATATGAGTTTCAGCAATAAAATAAAAGAGAGAGAACATAAAAAGTTAACAAGTTTATGAATTATGAGGGAAACGCTTCATCACTGCACAATGAACTGCCAACATTTTTAATTTTGAAAAAAAAAAAAAAAAATGTAAGTAATTTTTTTAAATCTTAAAAATATTTTTTTCCATGTAGCAGAAGGACAGTGTTTTACACATACCAATTTTCATTATTGTACAAGATACAGTAATGGAGGAAAACAATGTTGAATATTTCCAAAAATTGTATCGCTGTAAGCTGTATCTAACTCTTTAAAGCAAATATAGGTCATTTTCTCATTTATTTCACAACCACACTCACTTTATTTTGTAAATTTTTACTTCCACTTAGGCTATTGCCTTGCACATTAAACTTCTAAAGAAAGTATCATATATAAATCGTTTTAATATTTCGACAATCTTAGACTTTAGTTTTTTGAAATCACTTTTCGTAAAAGAAATACAAAGGTCTTCGTAACTTCACTGATAACTATGATTGAACTATGATGCCCTAAAGTCCGTTTGGTTTATGTTGGCACAGACCAACGGACCAATGACCTGCTTCCACGCCTATTGAAGCACAATGCAAAACCCTCATTATGTCTTAGGATTTCCTGAAAGAACTTAGCATTGTGTCATAAATTCTGCTAGCTGCCACGCCACTTCACTCAATCAGTTGTGGTTATCAGTGGTGGTATTCACATTGTGAATTATTTCAGTTTTTGAGTTGAAATAGGTTCTAAGCATCATGAATACTTTTATTTCAGTTTTTGAGTTGAAGTAGGTTCTAAGCATCATGAATACTTTTATTTCAGTTTTTGAGTTGAAGTAGGTTCTAAGCATCATGAATACTTTTATTTCAGTTTTTGAGTTGAAGTAGGTTCTAAGCATCATGAATAATTTTTATTAAATATCAGTAGTTTCCCTTATGTTTGTGACTTTTCAAAAGAATGTTGAAAAAAAAGGCAAAACTTTACAATTAGTTGGTAGAGATGGCTCTTTCAGCGCCCATCTAAAGGGTTTTTTTTTTCTTTCCCCTATCACCCAAGATATATGCTGAGAAGTTACGGCAACTATGCATGCATTTGTGGGGGTGAGTATTTCCTTTTCTTTCTAAAGTTCTGTGCCAACATAAACCAACTGAACTTTAGGAGTGCAATATCTCCAGAGCCAACAACGTGATTCGTAACATCAGAGCGTGTTATTAGTGGTGCTGGAATATGCAAAATATATCTGCCACTCCATTCTAGCTGTGCTGTAGCAAAGAAAAATGATGAAGTGCGCCTTCGTCAAAGACCAACAATGTACTTCTGTTTTCCTGTTCTAAAGGAGCATATTTTTCATTTATAATTCTTATTTTCAAATGGTGCTCATGTGTGCATTAATTATTATTACAGTGGAAGATCGGAAAGCGTGACATTGCACAGATAAGCACGACAAATGGAACTAAAACACACCAGAATTTCCTCCTGTGTCTTTATGATCTTACATTTATTGTCCATGATGGATCTCTCACATGTCTGTAACTCTTATGGTCCAAAGGGCCTGATTTGCAGCTTGATAACAGAGTGTTGCCTGTGGTGCCTTCTGGTGGAGTAATCAACAAGTTGGAACGCATCGCCCTTGAATGCCAGAGTCCTGAATATCAAGCCCCGTGTAAACCTGGTCAGAAGTGGCAGTGCGTTACAGAGGGGAACAGGTAACATTTATATGAGATTAAGATGGCAAATGACAGACATCAAACAAATTTCTTACAGTGGCCCTATTACCATGAAAACAAAAATGTTAGGAACTTACACATCAACCTGTTAGTTTTATACTTTAATATTTAATTACTGATTGACAATACTGCTGGTTATTTGAAAACAAAGGAATAGGTACTGTCAGTGAGGGAAGTGAGACGGTATGCTCCGGTATGGAATACCGCTACTGGTTTCTATGGCCAGAAAATATACCGTTAGTGAAAAATGACATACCGTCACTGAAAAAATGTGATTCGTAAAAATTTGTTTACACATTTCTTCACAGCAAAGAATATTATCTGTTTGCTTCGTAAATTTAAACCACAGCCTTCTGGAACTGAATTCAGCGTGTATTTAGCCAAGTTTATATCATAAGTCATCCCCTGGATATAGAAGGCTATGGTGTATAGCTTGTAGTGGCCATTGTTGCCAATTTAGTGACTATATCATTTTTGTTGTTGCACTTTTTATTAATAATTAAGTAAGGGACTTTGAAGCTTTAACATTATTTAAATGATAGAACTCAATGAACATTGCAAAATAATAAAGTACATAACTGAAATTATTTTATTAAGACATTTAATGTGTTGCGTAAGCTTAAAAAATATGCGTTACTGACTGCACGAAACAATTTATTGTATACAGTGAAACCTCTCCTAACGGACACCTCCAAGATACGGACACTCCTCATATACGGACAGATTTTTAAGTCCCAACTGAAATAATATAGAAATAATGATAAATTAAACTCTAGTTTACGTACATTCTCAGACACGGACACAGACAGCTGTTTCACAGTCCTGAAGCTTGCTTTATCTCCTGACTGCGGATAGAACTTGGATTTCAAGACCTAATGTGTTACAATAATGGAAAATTTAGTTTTGAGAACTGTACAGAAATTCCTTAACATGAAACATAACATAAGGGTCTCGTAAGCTACCATTAGCCCAGCTGGATACCCCTTGTTAGTTGGAAGTGGGAGGATAAATAAAGTCATAAAATTTAACCTGTCTGATGGGTCCAAGGTTTCCGCGATAGTGAAATTGTATTCGACACATGATAGGGTTAGTAGGATTATTCTCTTCACTTCAATCAGTTGTTCTGTTTCGAGAGACATGGCACTTGAACGTAAAGGTAAAGATGAAAACTGTAAATTACAGTACTGCATAACTGTAGATCTAGAATAAAATTGCATGGCACAGTACTGTATTTTCCTTTTTTGGTCTTCTCTACTGTAGTTCAAAGTTGCAAAGAATTTACTGTAGTATACTGTATTTAGAATTAAACTACAGTAATACATTTCATTTAAAGCGTGTAGGGATACATAATGCATATTATAAATTTACTGTTAGATTGGGGAGCCTCCCTCCCAATAAAGGACACCTCCCAGATGCGGATAGATTGTTACATCCCTTCGATATCCGTAAATGAGAGGTTTCACTGTACATCATGTATGTATATGTTGTAAGGGAGAGGGTATGCTTTTTTTTAAATCGAAGTAGGTATGCCAGGCGAAAATCTTGGGGTAGCATACCGCCTTGATTTTTTTCCCACTTCCCTGACTGGGTCTGTATTATAAACCACTAATACTAGTATGTGTCAATGTGTATATCTTTTTTAAATGTCTGCTGTATAATTTGTGACGTTAGCTTGATACCTATGTGAACAGCAGTTTTCTGGGTGATCGACTCTGAACTAATACCATGCAAATGTGACACAACTTGCAGGTGGCGGAAACACAAGTGCAAGTTTCAAGGCACAATTTATCCTCGTGGTGGTAGCAGCGGAAGGAAGAAATGTGCTTGCGTCACCCCTTCAGGATTTATTTACACGAGGCTGGAGCCAGATGAGAGGCGCATGCAGCGTCAGTTCCTGAGGTACGTTGGTTCCTGCCCAGACTTGGATCATTTTCAGCTCACAGTTCTGAAGTTGGTCGGCGTTTATTGCTAGTCCCTGAATGTTTATGTGAATTCAAAACTTGGAATATATACATATTTTTGTAACAAAAATCGACAAAACAATATGTTATAATAAGATGTGTGATTTTAAGGTACTCAAAATATATATTTACGTGTCAAAAATAGGCTCTGAAATATAAAAATAGGCCCGTAAAAAATAAAATAGGCACTTAAAATCACATAATAGGTTTTAAATTTTTTTCATTATTTAGGAACATGGAACTCGAATTTAAATAATTGATAAAATGATAAACTATTGAATTAAAACATTCATTGACATTAAATTATTAAGTCACCATATAATATGGGAACAAATATTGTGAATTTATCAATATTAAAAATATGAATGAAAAGGTAATGATGACATGTTATGCAGTCAAAAAATTTAAACACTTTCATTCATAATTTGTTTTGTCTTCTGTCAGACAGTATCATTTTGTAAGATGAGAAAGAACTACGTGTACAAACAGAAGTTTCGGAGGCATGGTTGAACTTACACTTTTCGCTTCAATTTCGTCGGAGAGATTTTCACTTCCCTCATCTATGACTAATAGGTACACACATCAAGCACTGAAAAACCTAAATTGTTAAACACATTAGTCCACTGAGTCGTATAATAAACATCATTATTGACAATATCCCTCTGTCCCAATTTGAGAAGTTGTGAAACAGCAGTTTAATTGAAAATGTTAATTGTCGGTAACTACAGAATGTAGACATAGCCTGACAACATACATTTCAAAGTGCTCATAAACAAAATGTTCCTACCAGTCAGAATGGAGAAAGGACTAAGTCATGTAGAACAATTACGCGAGTTGAGAACGGAAGCGTATGTTTTGAATGTTCCCTGGCTATAGAACAGATATGATAGAACGTGCGTTGTAGAATTTAAGAGTAACCTTATTCTTGTAAAAAATTATAAAGTTAACAATACATTTAAATATACGGAAAATAGTAATTTAGGTACTAAAAGCATGAAAAAGACGTTAACAATCCAAATACGCATTTTTGGATACAGTAAAACCTCGATTTAACGGACTATTGTGGGCGAAGGGCTGTTTGTTAAATCGAAAGTCCGTTAAATAGCGAATTTTTAAAACAATGTTTTTAAATATTAACACTATAATTTAAACATATTAAAATTACATGTTAGATGTACATGTCATTTTCTAACGCCAACATCATATCATAATAACAACAGCATATCACCAAGTTACACAGGACTAATGTACATTTTTTATCTCACTATATATGACGTGCTTCCACTAGCGACCAATCATAATGACGATTGTATGGCGTGAAATTGCATCACTGCGTCACACAGGACTACATTTTATCCCACTACATAAGGCGTGCTTCTGCTGGCGACCACAAGTAATACTACTGGTAGTAATAATAATAAATTAAAAAGGTATAATTAAAACATTTCCGCAAAAATTGTGTGTTCAATCCAAAGACCGTTAAACCAAAGGTTAACTGGACTGTAAAACTCTATGAAATATTATGATTTGAATTAAACATGAACATATTTAAAAATGTTTAATGTAAAAATTTTTAGATTGCTAAAATTTGTTTTTTAAAAGTTGTAATGTACCATGGTTTTTTTTAAATATGTGTCGTGGATATGTTATTGTATGTATATATATTTTCTACTGCAACTGCCACGATGGTCTAGTGGCTAGAGCATTGGACATTATAATCCTGTGAACCTAGGTTCGATCTCCAGTGTTCATCCAATTTATAACTTGTTTTGGGCAAGCCCGTAGTCCAGGTAACACAGGGGTTTTTTCTGGGAACTCCGGTTCCCTTGTGGCATCCCAAAAAATCTTCATAATCATCTTATCGAGGGTGTAGCATAAACCAGTCTCCTATATCGCACCCTGGACAACAACTTTGTCGGTAAATTGTCCATACAACTGGCTTCAGATGGGTGAATAACGAACACTCAAGTTCCCATAATGATTAAACAAAAAATATAAATTATATAGGCCTAAATTTATAATTTTTGGAGCCTAGAAATCCGAAGTCCAGTTATCAAATCAATTCATTCATGAACACCGTTGTTGATTATGACCAGTAAAGCACTGCAATACAATTTTTCACTCACATGTATTTGTTTGAAGGTCCCGCATTCGAGAGCATTACCTTCGAGCAAAGGGCATTCTAAACCATGTTGACGAGCAAACTATACTTGTGTGGAAGAAGGTTCACTGGAAACAACCAGAAATCTTTAAGATTTTACTCGGAAGTGCAAACAGTCTACAGTATCTTTACTGTGATCTAATGAGTCAGATATGTTCTTTGAGATAATGAAGGATAAAATAATAGAATAATATTTTTGTTTATTCTCACTTGTCATTCTATTTAATATATTTTGTGTTCAATTTTACTTTCTTCTTGTATTTCAATGAAGAAAATTAATTGCACATTTTTTCGTCTTGTACACTACACGAAACTTAAATAATTTCTACATTAAACTTTGTCTTTGGATCAAAAATAGAAATAATACAAGAATAACAACTGAGAGCAACGGAATTAAATAATAATTTATGTTCATTCTGTAACAAATTTCTCCCACACATCATTTTTCAGGTCTAATGGCTTGCTTAATTTGTATTCGTTGCTTAAAAGTTTAGCCTCCAAAACCTGTTTTCACCATCCATGTTTACCATTTTCTCACACTCGAAGGAAATTAGTAAATGCAGAGCTCTAGACACTAGATATTTAAAACAAGCGATGACTAAAGTGTTTGAAATCTTTGTCGTTTCATATTCATCCCATTGTTGTACTGATTCATTTGAAAGGAAAGTAAAAATAAGTTACACAAGAAACTGTTAATGCAGGGGACACGTGAACAAGGACATTAAAGACTTCCGCCCTAAGTTTCTGCGCACGGTCCAGGCGCAGCAATCCGCTGCAGAGTTGGATCTGCCAGAATTCCTGAGGCAGACGCCACCAAGCACAGTCGACTCAGCAACAGTGGCGGATCTGCTGAGACGCTACAACAACAACGACAATATTCGCAAGACAAGCAGGAGAGGCAAGCGGGACACCCTGGACCACCTCACTGACACCATCATGAAGGACATAGAGAGGGACATCGAGGAGGAGCTGAACGGCATGCAGGTGTGGTGCTTCAAATATTCATTTTTAGGCACGCTGCCTGTCTATAAGCAGTGATTTTGCCTAGATTACTTGAGGGATTTATTTTATTTTATATTTAATAACTCAGGAATTTCTGAATGCTGTATAGATAGGTTACTACAGTAAGACTGAAGAAAAGCAGGAGAAAAACAATCTACAATGCATATTACGAACATGTGATTGCTCCTAGAATACCACAACTTTTAATTAAACAACAATTATTCAACTCTAAACAGATTATATACTATTATGTCTATACTTAGTGCACAAACTGACATCTGCTCATCATTTGGTTCACATGCGACATGTTATACTGAGATTGTAGAATTTTTTTGACAGAATATATTGATGGCCTGTTTCTTTCTTCTATCAATTAGACATTCACTAAATACACACTTCCCATACTTACTTACTTACTAGCTTTTAAGGAACCCGGGGGTTCATTGCCGCCCTCACATATGCCCGCCATTGGTCCCTATCCTGAGCTAGATTAATCCAGTCTCTATCATCATATCCCACCTCCCACAAATCCATTTTAATATTATCTTCCCATCTACGTCTCGGCCTCCCCAAAGGTCTTTTTTCCTCCGGCCTCCCAACTAATCTATCTGCTTATGTGTCAATCCATCTGAGGAAGTCCAATTATGTATATCCTTATGGGGGAATGTTGTACTTTTGATAATTAAATTTTTTGATGTGGCAAAGTTGACTAACCTAACTCCATTATCATTACTAGTTACGTATAGGCTCTCTTTTCCAATAGTCGGTTTAAAAATATCCTCCTGTCCTACTTAACATTGAAATCCCCAATAAAATTTTCATGTGATATCTAGGTAACTGATCAAAAGTCTGTTCCAATTCCTCATAGAAGCTATCCTTTATATGGTCGTCTTTCTCTTCTGTAGAGGCGTGAGCATTTATAACTAATACACACTTCCCATATTTATATTATTCTGAATGTTAAAAAAATAAAACAATCCTATATCTGCATTGCAGCCTAGTATATTTCAGTTTAAATCACATAACAGTAAATTGTAGTGTCCTTCAGTGGAACTTAAGTACCAGTATGTAAATGTGCTGCATAATGTTTTTAAATTACATTTTTATACAAAAATTGATGTGTTTGTAAGACATTTGAAATATTCCGAGATTTTTTGGTTATTCCAGGACATAGAATTCCGGGACTATATGTATTAGAATCTTACATACTAAACCACTTTTTCCATGAAGATGCCACATTGTCTTTTTGTTTATAATGTTTTCCTTTATTTTACTGCACATCTAATTTTCAATAAAACTTCAATTACATCGAAAACGTTCAAATTTAAATAACCTCCATCTTGGAAGCGGGGCTGTAATCAAAGAGGCAAATTCAAGGACATTAATTTTACATGTTTAAAACACAACATTTTTATGTATTGCATGGGAAACTGAATTATTTGATATGACAGGTTTCTCAAGCTGTGAAAGGTTCCGAATCCAACAGTTCGACAGCTGAGAATATGATACAGCTGGCGGGCTGTGTTGTCACACCCTCTCGCAATGTAAACTGCAGTGCTGCTGTGTATGAGGACCTGCCAACGTGGAGGACCTCCAAGAATAACATCGACGGTGCCATCCGCAGGCTTCTGGTCCAAGTAGAAGCTTTGAAGGTGAATAATAGTCTTCTTCTTAAGTCTATTCTACATTTTAAGAGCTTAATGTTGTATCAAAGTGCCGTAATGCATAGCATTCAGTATAATGCAGTAACTAACCTGACGATGTCATATCCAGGCTTTGTATACTGGTTTCTGACAAATAAACATTATTATTATTATTATTATTATTATTATTATTATTATTATTATTATTGTTGTTGTTGTTGTTGTTGTTATTATTGTTGTTATTGTTATTATTATTATTATTATCATTGTTGTTGTTATTGTTATTATTATTATTATTATTATTATTATTATTATTATTATTATTATTACTATTATTATTATTTATTTTCAAAAAAATTTTTATAACAGAAATTCAAAATCACTCTCTCCAGTCTGTAGATGCATAAAATATGCCAATTTGCATGGGCACAATTTATATCCTTTTAAGGTATAGTTTCGTTTTGATTATTAGTATTTACTGTTCTTGTTCTCAATTTTATTTATATATGTTTTTGTTTATTTAAGATATTATTTATTTTGTTTTTGCACCTTTGTATCTTCTGTTTGTGTTTTGTGCTGAACTATAATTGGCCTCTGGCTGTTGTTCAGCACACAAATATTAATAATAAATAAATAAATAAATAAATAAATAAATAATAATTATTATTATTTTATTTTTGTTATTATTATTATTATATTTTATTAATATTATTTATTATTATTATTATTATTATTATTATTATTATTATTATTATTATTATTATTATTATTATTATTATTATTCACTGAAGCCACTCAGATTAGGGTTGCCATATTTTAAAAGTGAAAGTCCGGTACACTTCACTTTCTTCTTTAAATTTTCTAAATTAAAAAGAGGGAGAAATACATTAATTCCCTTGCATTAGCAGCAGGAACACGCAGCCATTATTGCATGCAGAAAAGGTTAAACAAATTTTAATTAAAAGTATTTACAAATATTTAATTAATTAATCTGTATCATATAATACAAAATACCTTATAATTTATCCATATTTTTCGACATTTTGCAGCGTTGCGTGTCCAGTATAATTATTGGTAATCAAATAACAAGCCTTGTCAAGAACATTTTATAATTACAATTTGCAAATGACAATAAGTTAAATAAATTACTTAATAATGGAAAATTCTTCAAGAAGATTTTATTATTACATCGGTATCTACGAATTTGCAAAATGAATAACCTAAAATAATTGTTTAATAAGAGGAAAATTTTCAGAAACATTTATAATTATATCTGTATTATAAAATATAGAAAAATAGGCTTAAAATTGCTTAATAAGGGGAAACATTCTAAGGGAAATTGATAATTATGTTATATCAGTACAAAAAAAGTTAGCAAAATCAATTCAGAAATAAAATTGCTTGATAAGAGGAAAAAATTTCAGGACAATTTATAATTACATCAGTACAATAATTATTGTAAAATTTAACAGAAGGAATAAATTAAAAAAGAAAGTTTAGTATAAGATGAGAAGTTTCAGGAAAATGTATAATTTTATCAATAATGAAATCAATAAGATAATAAAAAATGTCATCACTAAAAAGGTATCAGGCATTAGAATGTAACAAAAACAGTGACACTGCCATTTTATATGTTTGCAGGAAATCAGGCGCCATCTTCGTCAAAAGAGGCCACAGGACACGACGTCATACGATGCTAGTCTTGAAGAAACAGACGACGATGATAACACTGAAAGAGAAGACGGTGAAGGGACAGATGGAGGTATTGATGTAGAAGAGGAGGAAGGGGAAGAAGAAGATGAAGAGGAAGACGTAGATGAGGGAGGAATTGAAAATTATGAAGGTTTAGGTATTAAGGAGGAAGAAGCAGAAGTGGAGACAGTTACAGAAAGTAAAATAGCACAAGAGGAAGTGAGACAAGTTGAAAACCAGACAAGACGTCCACATGACTACCTGCACCATCGGACGCATCACAGAGGGAACCAGCACAAGGGCAGGAAGAGAGTCAAAGAGGATCCAGTGACAACGGAAGAGAGCATCAGGCACAAGCCAGTAGAGAGCAAGTTCGACGAGAGTCTTTTCGAAGAGTATGACAGTGAAACATCAGTGGCCAATAGACTTGTGACAACAGAACGTTCAACATACCACCACCGACATCACCACTCCTCGCCAACATCGAGACCTCAGTTCTACCAACCTTTTAATTTAACAACTGCTCAGCCAGCCCATGTGGACGCCCCTGTAGAAGTCACTCTGGACTACTTGGATTTCAATATTACTGAAGGGCCTACAACCGAGTCTTCTGCTGTGTTGAGTCCTGTGAAGCCATCTACACAACCGAGAGTGAAGCTGCCGAAGCCAACATCAGCCAGCGAAAACAAGGTGAGGCAATATCGACTGATTTCTGAAGACAGGAATATTATCATAAATTGTCCCTCGACTTCGTTTCGTCTGCTTACAAGAGCACATTTCGTCCGTATGCCCCTTAACATGCATGTACGAGTACTTTCATGCTTTAGTATATCGAACTGTTGAAGTGCAAATCGTTATAAATTCACTGTTTAAATGTACAACAATTTGGAAGTTCTGTAATGGTAAACATGAGCATTTTCTGAGTGGACTGAGGAGCGAGATGTATCTCATGTTTGTCTTGTGCAATATATAAATGTTTGTTGTGCTGATTAGGTCGGTGTAGGCCCCAGTCGCATTGACGTGACTGTGTATCGGCCCCAGAGGCCAGGCAACATCATCAACAGCAGTGTCAGCAATAGCAGCACCAACAGAAGGATCTTCCTCACGGACAGCCAGGGCCAGCACACGTGCTACTGTGAACCTGACATGTGAGTGTGTCCTCAGAGGATCCATCCTTCTATCTCTTAGGAAAGAAAAGGCGGAGAAATGAAATAAATTCATTATAATAGAATTCTAGTATTACAGCAATTGTTAGCCACTGACTTGCAACATTGAAATGAATTATTTTCCATATTATGTCGCATTTGACTAGTTTAAGTTGATGAAATTAGTCCGGAAAATAGAACTTCACCATACCATTTTATTTTACCGAATTTCAATTGTAATAACATTGTAGTAACAAAAACAAAAGAAGACAACATTCAGATGTTTATATTAACTGTAATTTTACAATCAATATCTTCCCAGATCTTCATTACATTTATTAATAATCTCTTATAAATGCTTATTTTTACACATCTCTCGCCATTTTCAAATCTTTCCGATTCAGTAAATAATTTCAATACTCCCCAAAACAACTCTCACAGCCTTCTTTGTTATTAAAAAAATGCGCTCCATTCAATCACAGTTTCAGTCATTTTATGCCTACCTCTTCAGAATTTATTACATTACTTATTTTAATAAGAAAGAAGTAAATACAACATAATCTGAAACAAAAATATTGTAGGTAACAACATAGGTGGAGTTATTGGGGGCACTGCTTCCCCCAAACTTGTCTGAACTCTTTTTTTTTTCTATTAACATTAGCAAATATTGAATGCAAAAGACTTTTCTTGCTTTTGTTTATGATTAAGTTTCTGTGCTTAAATTGACGAATTAATGTCTTCAAATCATGTGTCTAGACTATAATATTTATTTTTAATTTCTGAATGTATAAGAATTTCTATACCTCGTTTGAGGAATGGAAACACTGTAATGTGTCTTTTGCAACAGCCTGTACGCCTGTGTTAGAAGTCTGCAGCGGCCATCTACTGAATTAGGTGTTAATGAAAAAAAAAAAAAAAACATGATAGTCCCATGTTGAAAGAGTGAAAATTTTCAGTAGTTTTCATAAAACAACCATAATCCAAAGATTTTTTTTGTGAAAACAGCCATTTTCTAGGAAGATGGTATGATGGTTGCATTTACAAATAATATCCCATTCATAAACAAAAGCAAGAAAAGTCTTTTGAATTCAATATTTTGTAATGTTAATAGAAAAAAAAAGAGTTCAGACAAATTTTTGGGTGGGGGGCAGTGTCCCCAAATACCCTCCCATAACTCTGCTTATAGTTATGCCCTGTTATAATTTGTAGTAGACCTACAGTTGAAGCCCTATACAACTCAGTCCGAAACATTGTGGATATGGATGTAACACTAAAAGAAACATGCACCCCAAAAATACTTTTATTAAATGATCATATTCCGATATACTGTACCACGGTCAAGCTATAACAGGGGAGTAAGTAAATGATATCCCCCATAACCTCGTTATATTGGGATTCTATGGTTTTGCATTGTCCCCCCAAGGAAACGGTTCTCTCTTCGCCTATGCGTAACAACTACGAAAATGCTTTTACCGTACCTGTAAACATTTCATTCGCACAGTAAACTATTATTTTCTACAGTAGTTACGTAGATAACTATTATTATTATGCAACACAGCATACTGCTTATTTTTTTCCTCCTCCCTATTTTCAATTTCCCCTCTACCTCCAACATTTTTGCTTCCTCCCCTCTAATATTCATCGTGCTTTTTCCTCCTCATTCATGTTTTCACGTTTCATTTCCTCTCTCTCTCCATTTTCTTTCTCCCTTGTCTTCCTGTTTCTTTCCCTTCCACCCCTCCTACAGTCCTTCTCTTTTCCTCTTTCTTCTTTTATTCCCCCTTCCAGTCCTTCAATCCCTCTTTTCTTCTCTTTGTTTTTCTTCTCTTCTACTCTTCACTCCTCCTCTTCCTTGTGTTTCTATCCTTTTCTTTTTCCCTTTCATTCTTTCCTCAGTCCGTCTTCTCCCCATCCTGTATTCTTTCACTTTCCTTTCCATTCCTTTCTTCCTCCTCTACCTCTACGTTTCTCTCCTCTTCTTCCTCTTCCTGTTTCTTCTTCATCCAGTCGGTGTGTAACTTAGTGAATTTATTGGGATGTTGTCAGTGTATGTAGGCTAAACATGTTTCGTATAATTCTCACTTTTTAATTTAGATTGCATATCTTCATTCCTTAGTCTTCCACTTCCAGAGTATCTAAACATAAATCTGCTTATTATATGATTTTATGAATTTCTTCACCTACTGGCTACAATTCCACATTTCACAGAATTCTTGTATCACTTTCTAATGGATATTTTGAAATTATAATGCAGTGTCATTCTCTATAGAGCATAAAGTATGACATGAATGTATTTCAGTAGGCTACATTAT
Organism: Periplaneta americana; assembly: GCF_040183065.1. Classification (NCBI taxonomy): domain Eukaryota; kingdom Metazoa; phylum Arthropoda; class Insecta; order Blattodea; family Blattidae; genus Periplaneta; species Periplaneta americana. Next base: position 149,284,105 of record NC_091123.1, read on the forward strand.
ATGCAGTAGAATATGATATGTAACTGTGCAGCGTCAGCCATTGTATTGACAAATTTCATCATAGAATGTTTCGTTTGTCAATTACTGTAACTAGGAAAAATTATTTTATAAATGACTATCTAATTTCTTAAACCATTACTGCAAGTCTGATAGTAATGACGTGTGTTGAACTCAGTAAGTTATGGTAACAGTCTAATTAATTCACTGCTATGGAGTAACGGTTAGCACGTCTGATTGTGAAACGAGCAGGCCTGAGTTCAAATCTGATTGGGGTTTTTTCTGGGGTTTTCTCTCAACCAATTGAAGCAGAATTGCTGGTTAAGTTTCGGCATCATACCTCGGACTCATTTGGCTATCATTAATTCACATATCATCATCATCATCATCATCATCATCATCATCATCATCCATATCATAGCCTGAGTTGAGTTCACAGTATGGCGTGCTGTACTTGTGCAAGAGCGTGGCCATTCGGCTACAAATATCATTCACAAAATAGGTGTGGTAAGCACAGTAAGCCTCAGGCTGCAGTGTAAGCCTTCGGGCCCCTCCTCTGTAAAAGAGAAAAAAAAGGAACAGTCTGTTCAGAGATATTTATATGGCATTTGTGTAGAGTACAATGAGTACAATATGCTGCTTTTTTTTAAAGAGTACTGGTAATGAAAACTAGGCATTATCTTCTAATTATAAATTTCAGACTCTCAAGGCGTGAAGAGAAAGAAATTGCAAAAGAAGCACGCCGAAGAATCAAGGAAGAAAGACTGAAGAAGAAAGAACGGAAGCTTAAGAAGAAAGCAAAGTTAGAAAAAGAATGTCTGGCAGAGAAGATGAATTGTTTCAACCATGACAATGATCACTGGAAGACTGCACCTCTTTGGACAGGTGAGATGAGAATCTGCAAATAGAGTAGTATTGCTAGTGTTAAAGAATGCAGCATAGTTTCTCATGAGAACAAGTAAAATTAGAAACATCTGTTACATATCACATACAGGAAATACTAATAATTTTATTTCAATATAACAGGTAGATTTATTGTAACTAGTTAAAGTGCAACCCATTCAACAGATAAGTATAAATACAAGAGGTAATCAAACGAAACCTGCCTGTGCTCTGTTTTTGAATGTTAATTGTAGTTCAGTGGTTTTAGTGGCTTATGTGCTTCCTTGCTCTGTAGCTACGTATTGTGGGTTCGTACCTGGGTAGGGTGATACTTTTTACACGAGATTCAATGTATGACTTCGTCCAGAATCACCCTTTGTTCATTGTGGAACAATTTTTTGCCATAATCACTATCGTCGATCATGATTTCACAAGTCATCTTTTGCCCCAGGCATTGAGATTTATTGGATGGAAATGGAAGTGCTTGGATAAAATTTACCACAATGGAAACAAAAGGGTTTCATCTGAGTGAGCATCACTTTGCCACAATCTTGTCTTGTTTGTTTCAGAGGGTCCATTTTGCTTTTGCATGAACGCCAACAATAACACGTACTCATGCCTGAGAACAATCAACGCCACTCACAACTTCCTCTACTGTGAATTTGTTACTGGGCTGGTGACGTTTTATAATCTCCGAATTGGTAAGAATAGCAATATGTTCTGTCTCTCTTTTTTTCTTCCGTACATGGCCATATACAATATGGATGTGCACGTCAGCACAAGTGAAGAGTACAGGGGGAAAACAAAGTCACAATTTTCATAAGGGTGAAGGGTAATGTCAGAAAAATTTATTGCTGTTCCTAATGAAAAAGTAGGAAAGGATGACTGTATCCATGGTGATAATTCTCCTTTAACAGTTTTGATAAGAAAAACACTGAAGTTTGCAGTAATATACTGAATTAGATGATGAAATCACTCTTATGAGAATTGTTACTTTGATTGTTATTTCTGTGTAATCTTAAAGTACAATAGAAAGGTAAATGAATAAATAAACAAATAAATACACAATGTAAATTGTGATATGTTTATCAATTGAAATAATTTACGCAATATTACTAAACCATAATGTAATTTGTATTAGTCTTAAGGAACTCATCAACACTATAAAAAGTCTTACTATTGTCAGCGAATTTAGAACTGACGAATCAAGGTCAAGGAATGGACTGCATTTTCCACGCGTGCTTACTCCATTCCTGGACCATTCTCCTCAACTAACGTTAGCTGGGACAGCCAGAATTACCAGTGTTTGAGTTCACAGCTTTCAGTTCAATGACTGCCAATTCGAAATGCGCTGAATATAGTTAACCATTCTTAAATCACTACCTTAAGTCTTTTAAAATTAACAGTAGTTGCATTTCCTGGCAATTTATTAAAACATTTGAATAGGATATTTCAAGAAGGCCCAAATGACACATTTTTTATTTTATCCTGATTTTGTGTTCGTAATATGGAAAGGCATCTGTGTATGGAAAGTGTGACTCAACATTTTATTCGGAACACTACGCAAATGGCTCCTAAAAATACTGGATATTTAAAGAAGAGCCCCATTGTTATTCCATAACAAACTTTCTATCAGCTGGTAAAATTTTGAAGTTGACTGTATTCTTCTGCTAGTTTTCTGTTCAATGTTGGCATTTTTACTAATTTTGATTTCCTTAATACCATGGATCAGTGAAAATAAAAATAATCAATCAATCAATCAATCAATCAATCAATCAATCAATCAATCAATCAATCTTCTTAATATATCCAGCTGTTTGCTGACAACATAAAATCCACTATAGTCCACTATAGTCTATTCAGTTGTTGTTTTTTTGCGAGAAATGAGGGGTATTTTGATCAGTGTTCATTATAGATCCTGTTGCTAGTAGCCAGAGTTGGGTATAGTCAATATATACTGCAGGGCTGTGTCTTCTGCAACTGGTACTGATGATTTTAATTTACTTCTTTTGTGGTTTATGGATGGACAGTAAAATAAAAATTAAAAAAATGTAAAAATAATGTAAATTTTGTTTTTAACTCTAAAAATAAAATAATGTTTCAGTTTTCTATATCTGTGCTTATTTTGACCCTATAACAATTTAAAGCCCCTCAGGACGAATTTATAAATGCTGTACTTTGACACTCATTTTCTCGATTTTCCAATTTTTTTGTAACATTCAAAATGCTCTAATGAATGCAGTTTTTCTGGAATCTCAATGAAATTTTGCACAGACGTCTACAAAAGCATGTGAAGTAAACTGACACATGTGTTTTCTTCTGATATTGAAAGTATTCAAATCACCATGTGTTGAGGATGTGATAAGTTTTAAAAAATTGAAAAAATAACAACTAAAAGAATAATTTTCTTTTTTCCCAAAAAGTAATTGGAAGAATATATAAAGCATGTGTCATATTTTACATAGGACGTCTATCAGAAATAAATTAAATATAAACTTAAAGAAATATTATGTAAACTTTGAAAATTGGGACCATTATAATTCAGTGTTAAAAAAAACAACAAAAAAATTAATTATAAGTTAACTAATTTGAATATATATAAAAGTGAAAATTTGTGTATTGCATGTCCGTATTGTAAGAAATATATGGTAAAAGTTTCAGACTAATTGGTTTAAAATTGTAGAAGTTAGAAATTTCACCAATTCATAGTCTTAACTCATCTCACCATAAAAAAGTATACCTTTTGATTGTTCAACATCTTAAACTCCTGCTTTTACCATGAAATACTGTAATGTAATTAATAAATTTGTTAATATTTGATTGGTGTGTTTGTAGATCCATTTGAGCAGTGGAACCGAGTGCACGCTCTGACAGATGGAGAACGCTCTTATCTTCGTGATCAGTTGGCACAACTGAAAGCATGTCGTGGTACTAAGCAGTGTACTGTTGGCAATGCAGCTGCGTCTTACAGCCAGGCCCATTCTGGAGCTAATGCTGCACCCTCGGCCAACACGGCCTCATTACCCAACACCAGCATTCGGTACAAGAAGCGCAAATACCCTTCAAGTGAGTAGCACGCAGTATTATCTGTTTGAAACAGGTGGGAGGCTATAGTGGCTTATCAAAGAGGTGTTTGATTTCGAATTTTTTTCATCTCTAGTGGGATACAGACTTGACTATTCTTTGAAGACTGGGCCTTCCTGTGTTTTGAGACGAAAAATAATAGTTATAGAAGATGCAGTGTTCAATGGCATGTGGAAGTATAAGGAAAATTGTGCCACTCAACAACACATAAGCACTATTTCCCAGTCATGCTGGCAAACTAGTCCAGCTGTGGACACGTGTTTTTGTTTGATATTGCTGCCCCCAATCCTCTAGACCAGGCCTGCACAAACAGCGCTCAACGAGCGCACGTGCTCCTTCAGAGCGGGAGAGCGGTGTTTACCGCTCGCCGAAACGGAGAGGAAGATACGTCAGAATGACATACTCATAGACTTGCTATAGGTAGAGGAGTGGGAAACGACCACTCGTTTATATAGTGGAGTGCAGTGTGTAGGCCTATTCTCAGTAACTGTTTCATGTTGCTTACCTACTGCTACAGAACAATATGGAGGAATCTAAAAGACGGAACATAACATTTAACATTTAACGATTTACAGCTCGAGCTTATTGATCTTCAATGTGACCTAAGGGCTAAAGATCGTTTGAATAATACTGCTAGCCTGGTTGAGTTTTACAAGACTAAACATTAGCAATAATATCCACGACTACACAGGCTGGCTGTGAAAATGATTGCTATGTTTGGCTCAACATTTATATTTGTGAGCAACTGTTTTCTATAATCAACTTTAATAAAGGCAGACATCGAACATCTGTAACTGATGTTTCATTATGATCAGTAGGCTACTGTTCCTTTCAGCTGCCAACAGCATAAAACCTCGTTTTGATGTACTGATAAATAAAAATATAACAAAATGATATTGTACATTTAAGTAGCTATATGGGTAGAATTTCTATTACTTCTATAAAATAAATATTTCTTTATTAATTAATAACAGTCCAAGATAGTTTTGCAAACACTGAACGGGAATTCATTTCATATGCACTCGTAATAGTACTTCCTTTTGTGTTTATTTTGTACGAGATCACCCCTTCTTCCAGTCCACCCTTATATAGAGCGCAGCTAATATCTGCATTCCGCTCATGAGCTGTGAGCCGGCTCGGAGAGCACAAACCTTGTGCAGGCCTGCTCTATATATATATCAAGTGCTTCAGATCAACAGATTTGAATGCAATAGATACAAAAATCTTGAAGCTGGAACAGATCAAAGGGGCCAACTCATGTTTTTGATGATGATCTCCATAATTATTTATTTTTTCTTTGAAATAGAACTGTGTTGGCTTTCAAATTTGGTTAATTGTAGCTTTGATGACTTGTTTGTCTACGGAATATTTTGTGAGTTCATACTGATACATGTGCTGTTTCAAAATGGAATTAGGGTTGCATAGGTTAAGTCTAGATTTCACTGGACATGACCTGCATTTGACTAGGCATTGTAGAAAATCATAAATTGTCCTGCATTTCTCTCTTGTCAAATCTCAGTGGTCCAAAGAGAAAAACCGTCTATATCTGGAGTCCATTAGAGGAATATTTGTAAAATTTAATTTGAGACATCAGTCTTGTGTGGGTTTCCACAAGCATTTACTGGATGACGAAGACAAATTGGGTCATCAAAGAAGTACCAACAATCAGGAAATTAAACAAGATACGTATAAACTTATTTATAACCTGTACAATTGGTGGGTAGTTAATTAAATTAATTATTATTAAGAGTTCTGTATCAATTTTATTGTATAGTGTAACTAACAATTTAGGTACCTTATTATATAAAATATTGAAAATAAACATCAAATCACGTGTCATGCTATCTTCTCCTGCTTTTTGTGGAAAATCCTGCTTTTTCAGATAAAATGTCCTGCTTTTCATTCCTTTTCATCTGGTAACCCTATTCTCTTATGATAAAGAAAAATTCTTCTGTATCAGGGATACACTTGCATGTAGAATATCTTAGCCAAGTTCAGGAATGGCACTACAGTTGTGTTGATTTGAATGTTTTATTTTTGTTTCGGTTTACAAATGAGTTAAAACTAAGAAACGTGCATATTTTTAAATATTATTTTACTCAATATTGTGACCTAAATTATAGTCTTGTTATAATTAAATTGATGGTTTTATGTTATAAACATAAACCATATCATCAATGAATCTTGGCTTCGTGCCCCAAAAAATTGCACTAGAATTTGTTGTGACCATGTCTCCCGTATTTTTGTGGTCAAAAGTTGGTCACCCTAGTTCAGATGCTCTAAAATTCCCTTTTACAAGTTCGAATTACTTGACAATTTTTTCTGGGGAAACCTCACACCACTCTGGTAACTGAGATCTTCATTAGCATCCCCTCCTCCCTTGGAAAATATACATGGACGCCCTTGTATGCATGAATCTCTTTGTTTGCCCCAATAAATTGTAAAGTGCAGAAATCTGCTGGAAAAGTTGTGGCTTCATTGCCACTGTGAATGCTGAGTATTATTGCAATCTTCGAAGATACTGCGAGAAGAACTGAATCTCAAGAAACTGAACAAAAGAATCATTCATTACATTTAATAGATTCGGCTCCATCAGACCTATTTTCTGTTTGCAAACCTCAGACAAGAGACGAAAGGAAGGATATTACAGAGCAATAAAGTTGTGATGGAAGCAGTGAGTGATGTTAATGAAAAAATTCGGATTTTTACTTTGTTGGAATAAAAAAAAATATTTGGATTCTGTCATAAGTGTATTTAATTAAAAGAGGCTTATGTTTATAAGTAAATAGGTACAATCCAATTAATCCAAATCTCGTCATTTTTTCTTTGGTGGACTGAAAGCACATCAAATACGGTAAGATCACTTATGAAAGCTCAACTAAATCCACTGTGTGAATGTGATGGCTTGCAAATTATGTTTTTATAGGTTACGGTGAAACCTCTCGTTACAGATACCTCCAAGATACGGACACTCCTCATATATGGACAGATTTTTATGTCCCAACTGAAATAATATAAAAATAATGATAAATTTAACTCTCGTTTACGGACACTCTGAGACACGGACATGGACAGTTGTTTCACAGTCCTAAAGCTTGCTTTACCTCCTGACTGCGGTCAGAACTTAGATTTCAAGACCTAATATGTTGCAAAAATGGAAAATTTAGTTTTGAGAACTGTACAGAAATTCCTTAACATGAAAGAAAACAATAAGGGTCTTGTAGGCTACCACTAGCCCAGCCAGCTACCCTTGTTAGCTGGAAGTGGGTGGATAAACGAAGTCATAAAATTTAACCTGTCTGATGGGTCCAAGGTTTCCACGATCGTGAAATTGTATTCAACACGTGATGGGTTAGTAGGATTATTCTCTTCATTTCAATCAGTTGTTCTGTTCGAGAGACATGGCACCTGAACGTAAAGGTTAAGTTGAAAACTGTAAATTACAGTTCTGCATAACTGTAGACCTAGAATAAAATTGCATGGCACAGTACTGTAGTTCAAAATTGCAAAGAATTTACTGTAGTATACTGAATTTGGAATTAAACTACAGTAATACATTTCATTTAAAGCGTGAAGGGATACATAATGCATATTATAAATTTCCTGTTAGATTGGGGAGTCTCCCTCCCAATAAAGGACACTTCCTAAATGCGGACAGATTGGTACGTCTCTTCGATGTCCGTAAATGAGAGGTTTCACTGTATTTGTAAGTTATTTAAGATAATCGGGAATTGCCAACCTTTCATCCATTTGGTTGGAACATTCCGCGTTTTCCAGGTTGAATGGCAGTCCTAGCTGGGATACAAAATAAACTATAATTTAGAATCAAAGCAGTTTCCGAGATAAGGTTATATGAATGTTTTTAGCAGTTTTTAGGTCATGAATTCATTCCTAAATCGAATTCCACATTTACAGACACAGATTAAACTCCAAGATCACTGTAATCAAGTAATTGATCACTGTTTGCTAGGATCCATAATTATCTTGTACACTCTTTGTTGAAGTTTCTACTGGTACATGAGGTCTAGCATTAAGTCTCGTAGTATGTGAATGTGGAGAAGTTACGCACTTCACACATTCTAAAAGATGATCATTGATTGGGATGCTACTAATTTGCTCACGCAAAGCTGTTTCCTGTGTTCTAATGAAACTAACGTGAGTGTTTGATGTGTTTTCTTCTCTCTATCTGTCTATCTCTTGGCTCGCTCGCTCGCTTTGTGGCTGCTGCAACAGATGCAGGCCTCTACAGTCATTCCTCGGCCATGCACCTGGTCAGCCAACCTCACCTATTGCCACCAACAAACAAAAAGAGGAAGAAACTGCCAAAGTAAGTACCTCGCTTCATCTCGCCTTGCTTTTAGTTGTACTCTTGCTTGGTGGGTGTCGTATTCATGGGTGATGGAATTGCTTTTATTTTCTTCAGAAATTTAAAAAAACTTTTCGTTATAACAAAGGTGATTTTACTTGAAGAACCACATATATACAGTTTTTCAAAAGTAAGAGATTATTTTAATTGCTCATATTTTCTACAATGTTGATACTAGCATATTACACAAGAAATAGAATGTTATGCATCACCATCTATTACCATAACTTCATCTTAGGTGTTCTGTGTGTCCACCATTTGTACCAGTAACAGACTACCTTCTGTGCTGTACACAGCAGCTCTGAGTTCGTGTTCTGGAATATCTGCCACATTATGTACGTTGGAGTCCTTCAACTCTTCAATTTTATTGTCGTAGGTTTGCTCAAGAATGCTCTTTCCTTTCCGTATCTCCATAACCAATAATATGCTGGGTTAATATCTGGCGATCTTGCAGGCCAAGTTACAGGAAAATGCGTAATTATAACAGGACAATCAGAAACAGACAAACTCGTAGTCATGGTGATGCAAAAAGTCCCATTTCTTATGTAATAAGCCAATGCCAGAAATTTTAAAACTGTATAAAAAAGGAAGAAAATATGTACACATCCAGAAACAAAATTTGGGCACCTGTGCATGCTCAGTTAAGCACTGAGCATGTGCAGTATGTTATAACTGGAACTTGGAACATTCAGGTGGCCCAATAATTAAAGTTATATACCTTTTACTTTTGGAAAACCCCATATTTCCTTATGGATTAATTTATTTTCTTTCTATATTCCATTAGATGCTTGTTAGGGACTCATCTTAGGTTAACAAAACTTCGACAGAGGTTCTCAAAGTGTGAACTTTAAGATTCTGGATGTTAATATTAATAAAATATGGTTTATAAGCAATTGTGATAATAATTTTCTTTATCAATGTTATGTGTTATGATATTGATTTCAACCCATATTAAGGCCATGGCCTTCCCAATTCTCCTCCTTCACTCTTCTCTTTTTCCTACAGCTGCCTTCCGTTTCGGACAGAGACAGATTGACAGCATCATTCCGGACCACATTATTATTATTATTATTATTATTATTATTATTATTATTATTATTATTATACGAGGAGCGTCCAGAAAGTAAGTTTCCCTGAAACCGTTTACAGAAAGAAAACACAATTTTATGGAAATATTTATTGGAACTGATACAATAATTGTTGAGCTATTTTTTAACATATTTCCCACTGGAACTGAGACATTAATTGTTATAACAAGGGATCAGCTTTTGTATCCCTGTGTCGTAGAAGTCTGCTGCCTGGGATCAGAATCAGTGTGTGACAGCTGTCTATTGAACCCACTGTATGATAAATGTCTCATTTCCGATGGGAAATATTCAGGAAAGTAGCTCAACAATTGCTGTATCTGTTCCAGTGAATCTTTCCATGAAATTGTGTTGTCTTTCTCTAAACGGCTCCAGGGAAACTTACTTTCTGGACGCGCCTCGTATAATGTAATGCAGTCAGTTTTTAATTCAGACAATTTTCTTTGAGTAAACAAATTAAATCTACGGGGTAAACTGACTGTATGTTATAAATCTATCGAAAAATAAAGTAATGCATACTATATAAACTATTTCCACCAATTTTCTGCCGAATGTGTGTACACATAATACTATTGAAGATTGAAGTAAGCAATGTGTAGCAGAGACAGTCATTGAGCCTAAGTTCTCTGAGCATGCTCAAATCTATTCACTAAAATTAGACGTAAATATAACTGAAATATAACTCTCAAATAATCCATATGATTTTTATTCCATTTTGAACAATCGAATTATTTCATAGATTTTATTCCATAATCGTTGTTTCAATATAGACTCCTTTCCATGGTTGAATAGTTGAGGTTACCACAACAGCCAAAGATTTTCATTTTTAGCTTAGATTATTTTTTTGTTTAGTCTTGCTAATAAGTGGTTTTTTAATACTAAATTACTTCAGCCAATTGCTCCACTTCGGGAGAAGGACCTATTTTTAGCATAAAAATACTTCATAGTATTTACTTCATTTGAGTGAAATTTCAAGGTCGTTAGGAAGAAAATAATAATTGCTTTTACGCCATTTTTAAATAACTGCTGCGTTCCAGTTCATTTACTCTGTGCTCAAACTTCTCTGTTTAATATCTGGAGCTTGTTTATTTTACATTTTTCAACATTTAGTATGTAATATCTCAGACAATAACAGAGATAATTGAATAAAATTTTCAGGGCATATTCTCACATTATACATGAATAATTATGTAAGAGAAAATTTCAAATTAAAGAATAAGTTAAAAATAGACCTGCAATTTTTCTTTCTGTTCATAAAAATGCAAAATAAAAATATAAAAATTAAAGTTACTAAAAATCATAAACAAAATTGATTAGCAGTGTTTTAGCTTTCACTTAAGACAAGATTTGTGATATTCTTGACAGCAGATATATCATTTTCTTTATAATACTGCATTTTTTTGCATTTTTTATGTCTGTGACTATCATAAAGGGCGAACGTAAAAATGTTTTATTTAAAAGGTTTCATACATAGATATAAACTATATTAGGGAAATATAAAATAATATGAGAAAAGAGATTTCCTGTAGGTCCTTCCCCTTAATTAGGACATTAAAAAATACAGTTTTGATGGATTCAGTCAAAACGGTACCTTGTTACATTGAATGGAAATGAAATGTTATAATAATAGAAGTAAAAAATGGAAGATTTATTTCTCCATTTATATTAGAATTGTCTTTTTCAAGATATCAAAATTCTGATTAGAGGCTGTTAGTTTCGAAATAAATGTAAGCATAATATATATAAATTTTGTGAAGAGTTTAATTCAAATTTTATTTGATTCTAGTTCCCTAACCGTAATGGATTAACTAGATACAGGAAAAAATGACTACATAATATATTATTTCATTGTCCAGAGTGACCCATTGAATTCACCTCTGAGTGCAATGGTTTACATCACTCTTTGAACTGATGATGGATGGTGAGTTATAAAAACTAGTGAAATGACATGGTAATTGGGTACCTCAAGAAAAACAACTGTAACATGTCTTTGTTCAGTGAAAAAAGGACTTGAAGCCGAGACATTGACATGCAGAGCTAGCCATTTGGCTGACAACCACAACAGTATTACCATGATTTTAAATTTATAATGTTGCAGGCCCTGGCGGAGGCGTAAACCCTGGCCAAATCCCAACCAGTGGCGTCAGCGCAGACGACGTTTTCGACAGTACTACCAACAACAGCAGCAGCAGCAGCAGCAGCAACAACAACAACAACAACAACAGTCACAATAGACGTTATGATCAGACTTTAGTGAATAACAGAAGAGCGTCTCGGTTCCCGCCCAGGCAGACTGTCTGATATCGACACAAGTGTGGAAGCTTTCAATTGTTAGACTGAGATCTAAAGAATTAGAAGTCTCTTTGAAGAATTCGTGGTCACTGTGTTATTGAAATTTGTCGGTTGTTCGTTATTTCGTAAGTGTTGGCCTATGGACTATAGCCAATTCATTAGCATGTCCTGGCAACATATCCTCAATAGTAAGGTCCTTACCACTCCAATGTATCATGTATCATCTTTGGAAAAGAATTCATATGTAACCTGCATGTAATATCTCTGTGTTTTATTTAATTTTATATATATTTGAGAAAAGACACAGACATTATTAGAAGTGATACACAACAAGAAACTGTTTGTGGACTAGTGAGAAGCTGAACTGTGTTAATAGAGAAGCATTTATATATAGACTTAGCCGAAGAATCTTCGCTCGCATGTGGTTGTTGAGTTCCGAAGTGCACGTCCACCAGTATTTAGATTTCTTCTGTTCTGTACAGTGAGAACGCGGCACTAGAATTTGAAACAGGGTTAGATATCTGCCGGACTGTAAGAGTAGCGAACACCTATTTTTGTGTACACGGCACAATAGATGTTTAACAAATGCAAAAACAAAAAAACAAAAATAAATAAATATATTTGTTTGAACTTCTGGCATCTCCAAATATTTTAAGACGAGCAATTGTTGCAGTAACTATTGTTAGCGTGAATTGTATTGAATATCAAGTGTTCAGCTCAACAGGATTTCATATTATGCTGCACATCATTAAATACAAGATACAGTATTCGTTTCCTTGTGATCAGGGATGTGGGTGTACTCTCGTCCAAAAAAGTGTTGATTGGCTGTCTTTTAATTTTAGCTCTGGGCTTTGAGATTCTCATAGGAAAATATCGTGGTGGGATTTTTGAGTAGGTGTTTCAATTGTGTCTATATTCTGCCAACCTCTCTCATTCTTGTTGCTTGTTTGTTGTCAGGGTTGTGGACGCTGACATGATTGTAGCCTAGAGTTTGAGCATTTTGTGTTTCCTTCCAATTTTATTTCACCATTGATCTTGTACTCATCATCATCATCATCAATGGCACAACAGCGCTTCATGGGCCCTGACCTTCTTCAGAAGTTTTCGCCATTCCTCCCTATCCAATGCCAAACTTCTCCAATTTCTAACACCCAAAGTCTTGATGTCATCCATTACACAGTCTTCCCATCTCAATCTCGGTCTCCCAACCTTCCTTCTTTCCATCAGAATAAATTTAAAAACTCTCTTCGCAACTCTATCATCTTGCATTCTCACAACATGCCCGGCCCAATCCAATCTTCTTATTTTTATAAATTTAACAATGTCCGGCTCATTATATAATCTGTACAGTTCGAAATTATATCTTCTTCTCCATGTTCCGTTTTCTCTAACTGGTCCAAAGATTTTCCTAAGAATCTTTCTTTCAAATGTACATAATAATGTCGCATCTGACCTCGACAATGGCCAAGTCTCAGATGCGTAAGATAGTACAGACCTTATAAGAGTTTTATAGGTAATAATTTTTGTACTCCTAAATATAATTTGAGGTTTCATATGTCTTCTAAGACCATAAAAGCATCAATTGGCAGATGATATTCGTTTTTTTATTTCAGAACTAACATTATTTTTGTTGTTAATTTCAGAGCCAAGATAGATAAAACTATGGACAGTTTCAAATTTAAAAGAGTCTATTTCCAGATAAGGGGGTCCATTTATATTAGCTCTCGTGACTGGCATATACTTTGTTTTTTCTTCATTAATTTGTAAATGCATCCTTTTTGCTGCCTTTTCCAGCTTAATAAAGGCCTCTTTCATTGCTGCCTGACTTCTTCCTATGATATCTAAGTTGTCAGCATTAGCCATCACCTGAATCGACTTATAGAAAATAGTTCCCCTAGTATTAATACGTGAATCCCTCATGAGATCTTGTACTCATGGTCCTCCCCTTTTTTCTCTCTCTCTCTTTATCATACCACCACCACCACAACCATCATGTTACAGTATGTTGAATGTATAACATAGCTATGCTGGTAACCTGGAATAAGGGTATGATAGTTGCTACAACTCCTGTGAAACTTGGAGGATATAATTAATGACAATAGTTATGCATCATAACATGGGCGTCTATAATTTCTCCTCTGAATTGAATATAGTTTATTTCGGTCAATGTAAGTTATTACTATAATGAAAAGGGCAAGTGGATCTACGAGGGTGGATCGAAAAGTAACGCACAACAATTTTTTGTGGCAACGTATTTAATAGGTAAGCAAAACGAAATAATGCAGGAGAAAACCACAGGTTTTACCTATTTTTCAACACAGGAACCAAGTTTCTCGACACATTTCCCCCATCGTGACACCAGATTCAGTGCACCTCGTTCATAAAACTCCGTATAACCACCTGCGCACGACTGATTTTACTTCTTCATCCAAACCAAAGCCTTGGACTCCTAGGAATTTTTCATTGGTCCGAAGATGTGAAACTCAGACAGGCGAAGTCTGGGCTGTAGGGTGGGTGACTGCTGCCTCAATGCCTCTGATATTGGGTGGCGTTGCAGCGGTCACTGGTCGGCTGGAACGTGCTTCGTCGGTAAGATTTACTCGGCTCTCTTCAAAGAACCTGCATCACCTGGAGATGTTGCTAAGGTCCAGACAATCAGCACCATAAGCCTCCAACATTTCCCTGTGGATTTCACTCGGACTTTTTTGTTTTGCTCAGAAAAAAACGGACTACATCTCGCTTCTCTTCACAAGTAGACGATGCTAACACACGTTCCATCTTTACTCAGTAGTTACCACTCGTTCCACCAGGGTGACACCTAATCGAGCTATTGCTGTCTGTAGCGCAAGATTCAAACTATCTGCCAACTTTGAACGTCCTAACCAAAATAATATACCTTAAAGAAATTGTTGTGTGTTACTTTCCAATCCTTCCTAGTAGTAACAAAACCTAATGGGTGAACATATAAAAAAACAAGATTACATTATATTATAAAATTCTTATTAGATTCAAAATCAGAGTGGTTACACATTTATACAGGTGGATCTCTATAATAAAATAATATTGCCGGAGGAGGTATTCATTGTTTTTTTTTTTTTAATATCTCACACTAGGAGAACACTCGAGACTCTACACTCTATGATGGTGAATTAAATCGATATATATAACAATTAATTTATGGTAGTAGCCATATTTTGTGACTCAAAACCTGCAATTCAAGCTATTGTTTCATTAACTTCAGAAGAACAGGGCATAACAAAAATCTATACCAAAATTAAATTTCTACAAAAACTGAATAAACAGTTGCTTTACATTGGTTAGCTTCCTATTGTGGTTTGGAATGAAATGAAAATGCAGACTTTTTGGCAAAGAAAGGAACCACAATCCAACAAAGATTTCATTAGTATGAGATTTCGTATTATTTATCAAAATTATTAATAAAGAAAATTATGAATGGGCAATATTAAATAATAATAAAAAATTTAGTGAAAATAAATCTTGATGGGAAATAAAAAAAGTAAAAAATAAATAAAAATTTGATTCTTAATTCTTCAATAAGAACAGCTTTCATGACTATTTGGCAGACTATCTCTTCAGAAATGGATTTCATACATCACCAAAATGTGTTCTCTGCAGAGAAAAAGATTCAGATATTATCCCTTAACCGTACTTACTTACTCACAAATGGCTTTTAAGGAACCGGAAGGTTCATTGCCGCCCTCACATAAGCCCGCCAGCGGTCCCTATCCTGTGCAAGATTAATCCAGTCTCTATCATCATACCCCACCTCCCTCAAATCCATTTTAATATTATCCTCCCATCTACGTCTCGGCCTTCCTAAAGGTCTTTTTCCCTCCGGTCTCCCAACTAACACTCTATATGCATTTCTGGATTCGCCCATACGTGCTACATGCCCTGCCCACCTATTCCGAGGCTTATTATAGGGATACGTAACAACCGTACAAGAGAAAAAAACTTCTAGCTCATATTGAACTATATAAAGCTATCGACACGATATAAATAACATCACAGACGTTTACTGGCATATTAGAAAACAAATTTAGAAAATCCAATCTTCTGAGGGTTTGGTTAATGAACTGTTTACAATAGATAACAACTGCTAATGTAACAAAGTGTAGCCCCTTTATTTCATTTAAGCAGAGCCATTAACTACCTCGTCTTTTATTTCTTAAGCATTTATAAGAGTGGAATATTTTAATATTAAAAATACTTTTCTCACATTTTTTCTTTCGTAGACAAGTAGTACTAATGCTAAATTACTAATTTTTTTATCTTAAACTCAGAAGGGCAATTGCCTCCCTCCATTGCCTCCCATAAATGACGCCACTGCTCGTGTTCATACAGGGTGCCATTAAAATTGGTCCATTGATTAAAAAATTACCTGGTGTTCTCACAAGCTCTTCATAAATAAAGATAATGGGCTAAGAGAAAGCAAGTGGGAACTCGTGGTTAATATGAAATCCTTTGTAGCAGTGAATACCTATGTTCAAAGGGAGATGCCAGTTGACTTGTTCTCACCACTTAGGTAGGAAGACATGAATCCGCAAAGACATTGACATGAGGTCTTGGTCGAAATAATGACATTACTGTGCTCCCATCGAGCATTGAGCTTGTTAAGACAGTATTTAGTTGTGATGTGTGCTTCAGTGAATGCAATAAAGAAGGTATGTGATAATACATAGAGATTCGTTGGTAAGACAAATGTGTATGTCATCCTCAAGACTGTTTCTGAACTCCCTGATATACAGCGTATCTCATTTATCTTGACCACTCAAAATAACTTTGTACGCAAGCACGAAATGAATAGTAATATGCGTTACAAGAGCGGTATGTTGAAGTTTTCATGTTCGAGGAAAAGTTTGAAAAACCGAAACGTAGTTGAGCTTTTTTAATTTCCGAGAATTGAAAGAAAACATACCGCTCGTGTATCGTACATTATTTTGTGCGAAGATCGTTTATTACATACCTGAAAGAGGAATTTCTAATTAGTCCCAATGAAATCTCCATCTTGGTTTCTGTTCAATGACGGCAATTTTGGAAAACAAAAATATCTATCTTCAACATTGTTGCTTTAAAATGTTTTCTGTGTTTACTATACTCCAGCAGGCCGTGATATACGTCTGTCTTTTTTTTTCCCCCTCAGTCTATAAATGCGAACTTAAAACAAACGGCTTCCTTAATGTTACATGCATCACGAAATGCAGTAACTTTAGTGGAGTTGTAGAGTTTACTTAATTTTTGCAAATATTTAAAAACAATAATTAACAGTGCAATTTAAGTGAAATTGCAGTGCTAAGTTTCCAATTTATAATTATTACTATATTGAACGTCTCTAAAAATAATATGTTAAAAGCCTAAAGCAGTAAAAGGAATATGTCACTTAAGCGGTAAGAAGAGGGAAATTGTTATGTGTGTTCGATTGGAAGTACTGAATGTGGAATTTTAGACTTACCGCGGGTTGGTTTTGTGGGGAAACCAAGCAAATACGCATGATCTCGCACAAAAATTGTTCCATACAAAAGGTGTACAACTGAAAAGGGGAAATAATAAGCCTACTGATGGGGAGGCAACATTGTAACGTTATTTATTAATGAGATACAAGTACTAACATTGTTTCTTTAAATGACACTATGTATTTATTATTCAATATTTCAAGTAAGCTCATCAAGACGTGTCAAAAAATTTATGACAGTGGGTCATTCTATTTGATGCTTTGACAGCATGGTTCCTATACATAGTATGTACAAAGGAAGTGGCTTGACTTTAAGTTGGCGTAAACAATACATAGTAGGATGAAAGAGTAATGGAACGGAGAAAAATTCCCTCCGGCACTGGGATTTGAACCCGGGTTTTCAGCTCTACGTGCTGATGCTTTATCCACTAAGCCACACCGGATACCCACCCCAGCGCCAGACAGAATCGTCTTAGTTTAAGTTCCAACTCTTGGGTTCCCTCTAGTGGCCGCCCTCTGCACTACGTCATAGATGTCTATGAACGTAGGACTGAAGTCCACACATGTGCTGAGGTGCACTCGTTATGAGTGACTAGTTGGCCGGGATCTGACGGAATAAGCACAGTCTTAAATCACGAAGTGATTTACGCATATCATATATATTATTTTAATGTACCAAAGTACATATGATATTTCCATGCAGATATTCTGCCTCATCATACGATGAAAGAGTAATGGAATGGAGAAAAATTCCCTCCAGCGCTTATTCCGTCGCATCCCGGCCAACTAGTCACTCATAACGAGTGCACCTCAGCACATGTGTGGACCTCAGTCCTACGTTCATAGACATCTATGATGTAGTGCAGAGGACGGCCACTAGAGGGAACCCAAGAGTTGGAACTTAAACTGGGACGATTCTGTCCGGCGCCGTGGTGGGTATCTGGTGTGGCTTAGTGGATAAAGCATCAGCACTTAGAGCTGAAAACCGGGTTCAAATCCCGGTGTCAGAGGGAATTTTTCTCCGTGCCATTACTCTTTCATCGTATGATGACGCAGAATATCTGCGTGGAAATATCATATGTACTTCGGTACATTAAAATAATAAATACGTAGTAGGCCTACATTGCAGATACCCAGGGTTGCGTAACCTATTCCATGTAGCTTTGATTTACAGTAAACAATGAGGAAAGTGGGGAAAAAACCAGAGGCGGTATGCTACCCCAAGATTTTCCTCTGGCATACCTCGATTTAAAAAAAGGCATAGGCTACCTCTCCCTTACAACATAGACATAAATGATGTGTACAATAAATTGTTTCGTGCAGTCAGTAACGCGAATCTTTGAAGCTTACGCAACACATTACATTTCTTAATAAAAGGATTTCAAGTTACTTCAGCTATTTACTAGATTATTTTACAATGTCCTTTGAGACTTATCATTTAAAATAATGTAAAAACTTCAAAATTGCAAAAAAAAAATGACACAGTCACTAAATTGTCAACAATGACCACCACAAGCTACAGACCACAGCCTTCTATACTTGAAATACTACCGTTGTAAGCATTCCAGGGGTTGTGCTTATCAAATAAGCATGTCTAAATACACACTGAATACAGTTCCAGAAGACTATGGTTTAGATTTACGAAGCAAACAAATAGTGCTTTTTGCTGTGAAGAAATGTAAAACAAATTTTTAGGATCACATTTTTTCAGTGACGGTATGTCATTTTTCACTAACGGTATGTTTTCTGGCCATAGAAACCAGTGGCAGTATTTCATACCGCCGCATACTGTCTCACTTCCCTCACTGACAGTAAACATATGAAAGCACAGACAACTCACTCAGTCATCAGTGTTCATCTGAATAAAACCAAAGCTACGTGTAATGGGTTACACGATCCTGAGTATCATCTGCAATGTACTCCATATTGTTTACACCAACTTAAAGTCAAACCACTTCATACTATGCACATGAACCATGCCGCCAAGGCACCAATAACATTCTGTTTATTAGAACGACTCATTGTGGTACATTTTTTAAAAGGTCTTGCGGGAAAAACGATGAATGTCACATTTATATTAAGGATTACATAATGATCTAATTGAGTCTATAACTGCAAGATGTAGTGCTGTTTCTATAGAATTTAAAGGAAAGAATTACTGTATTCGTGGTGATAATTCTCCTTTTTACCATTTTTCTTAAGAACAACATTAAATTTCCCAGTGATCCATTGAATTAGATAATGACATCAACCTTAAGAAAACTGTGACATTCATCGTTTTTCCCGCAAACTCTTCAAATACATACCAGTATATATTCTTTTTTAATTTTCTCTCCCATTTACAGATGTAAATTTAAAATTCTGGATACATAGTTATTTTCTAACCATATCAGAGATGCTATATGAAAGTGATGCATGAAGGTTCCATTGGCAGGAAAGATAATGGTATAATTTCCTTCTTCAACTGCCATGGAATGGTATACGAACTTGAAGTACTCTATATTGCACAATTACTGAGCAGTATAACATGACAATTTTGAAGACCTTGTTCGAACATATCGGACGAAGTTTTGTGGGTAACTTTGTCCCCAGGAAGCCGAGACGAATTCAGATGTGCCAAAACATCTCCCTGCAATAAATTGTTACTGGCACCGGTCTATGGTTCCCATAGAGGAAGGGGGGCTTTTGAGATCAAAATGTTTATTTCCGATAAGAGGGGAACTGAAGCACCTGGAGCCTCTCGTGGTACTAGAGGTACAACAAAAGTGGCTGTTTCGTGTTCAATGCCACTATTCTCTCTTTATTGAGAAAATTTTGCTTCAAAAACTCCATTTTGAAAGATTTTTGTAATATTCCCCGAGCCTTCCAGATCAAACAAATGCCAGCAGAAATTAGGCCTATACCCAAAGCATAGAAATCAGTTGGATGCTATAGTCTTCCAATAGTTTTCACATCGTGTTGAATGAATAAGGGTATGAGAGTTGGTTCCAACTCCTGAATGAATCTCCGACAATACAGTGAATAACAGTATTGACAGAAATCAATTGAGGGGTTCGGGAGTAAAACACGGTAAGTGACGTTTTAGTGTTTTGAAGTCATTAGGTAGTCCAGGTAGACATTTAGGCCTAATTAATTTAACAATTTCAGGCACAAGTCTTCGGAAATCTCCATCCCTTTAATTCATAATATTTATTTACACAGACGAAAACCATGAACGGTAGTCATTTCATCACCCGAAAAAAATACAATTGAATAAAATGCACACTTCTTTAATAATAGTACCTCGACGCATAGGCCTATACTATTACTAGCGAAAGAGAATCATTTCCGATTCCTTGCGGGCCCCTTCCAGCCATGGTCAGGAAATATGAACTTATTGAGTCTTTTTTTTTAGCGTAGGCCTAGGATAAATTGCAATATAGCGAACGCCTGTAGGGGAACTTATCCCCACCCACATGAAATGTGCATTCGATACAACACTCGCCTGTCACGTAGAGTGTCTGGTGAGCTAGTAGGGGAAAAGTGGAAGGGGTCGTGGGCGGAGCGTTTACGTTCGCTATATTGCGATTTGCCATAGGATTGGTCAGAGCCTTCAGCATGCCCCGCCTTCAAATACCATGAAGTATTGCATACAGTTTTATTCAAATCCCGACATTTCCACAGGGTAGTGAGCCACAGACGCCGACATTTCTTTGTAGCCAATTGTGAATGCGGAGTAAGTCACGTGATTACGTCACTCCGCCTATGACCTCTTTCCCACTCATCAGCTGGTTACTATCACCCGCAAAACATGAAGGCTTACTTTACATGTATTATATAATAAAATTTATTTCTGTGATCACGTGGTGTGATTCGGTGGTGTCACATAGGAAAAAATACTTAACTTACAAATGGCTTTTAAGGAACCCGGAGGTTCATTGCCGCCCTCACATAAGCCTGCCATTGGTCTCTGTCCTGAGCAAGATTAATCCAGCCTCTACCATCATTTCCCACCTCCCTCAAATTCATTTTAATATTATCTTTCCATCTATATCTCGACATTCCCAAAAGTCTTTTCTCCTCTGGCCTTCCAGCTAATACGAGTAGGTCTACTCTACTGGGTGTTCATTTCAAAGTGTGTCATGACGTCACTGTTGTCACCGATTTGAAGCGAGTTTCAGCTTATATGTTAGAGAAGTTGCCTATTATTTAAGGCATTCTTCAATCTGAACTTGAGAACGTGTACGGTATAACTTGAACGTCGTAGCAACAGATAGCGGTCTGTACGGTCTGTGTGCTACCATAACCTCTTTCGAACTGTGTTTTGCGCCGGCAAGTCGTACGCAGGGTATTTGTTATCATCGGTTGCGTAAGGTAACATTCCACAACATAAATCAAATGCTCCGTGTCCATGTTGACCGTCGAAGTTAATGTCAACAAATACGTAAGTAATCGTGTTAACCCTCTCCCCATATCCCGACAGTACGTATTTCCAAACAGTTCACATTCCTGCCACTACCGGCGTTACCGTACGTATCGGTACGTACTCTTCAGAATGAACGCCGTACTTGCTAGGCAACTTCTCTGCCTCTTACGTTATACACCTCTGCGGAAGTGTAGGAAGATTGAATTCTCTAGGCTCATCGGCTAGCCACATGACGGCATACAGCGAGCCATGACACATTTTAAACTGAGCACCCAGTATATGTACGCATTTCTGGATTCACCCATACGTGCTACATGCCCTGCCCAACTGAAAAGTCTGGATTTAAAATATTCCTAATTATGTCAGGAGAGAATGCGTGCAGTTCTACGTTGTGCAACCACAGTCTAGTAGGCCTATATACAGTCACGAAGCTTGAGTTTATAAGGTTGCTAGGAACAATAGACTGTGCGGGTACTATTTCGCATTGTCTGTGATGACCATCGAGGATCAGTAGCACTGGTTCATTTTCTGAAGGCTTTACAGTAGAAATGAAGTGACCAAACCACTCTGAGAACACACTGCTGTTAATCCATCCATAAGGCTGACATGTGAAAACTGTTCCTGGAGGTGCACCTTTAGCTAACAGATCACTGAAATTTTCCTAGCACTCATGCAGGCGACCACAGTTACAAGGGATCCTCTTCCAGCAGACGTAATTGCACCGATCTACCCTTTTCTTTCAGTGCAACAACTCTGGGAATTTTGCTTTGCACGACAGACAGTCCAGTCTCGTCCACATTAAAGACGCGACTGGGTTCAAAATTATGCTTAGCAAATTCCGCTTCGAGGATGTCAAAGGAAGCATCGACGCTAGCCTTGTTGAATCCCTTTGTTCTAGACAGTGATGTTCGTGTTGCAGCACGAACTGAAATTCTGTCTCTTTATGGCAAAACCATGAAACCAGTCTTTGCCAGCAGAACCTCTCAGTTCAGAAAACCTATTTGTGATGCCATTTCTCTTAGCAAGCTGAAACGCAAGCATTTTAACGTCCTGTCTTGTTAAGACGAAATATTTATTTTCCATTATAACAAGATAATCTACGAGCTCTGTCCCCAATTCTTGCGAGAAAACAGGCTTCCTTCCTTTGTTTTGTGCGAATAGCTTCTTCCGCGGGCTTGTCCATTTTAACATATCTCCGACGTGACGTCTTCGGCACTTTAAGCAATTTCTCGACTTTGTTGAAGCCCATTTCTTTGTTTCTTATAGCAGTCACTTGCTCGAATCATCGCCTCTTCATCCCATGATTTCAATTTTCCTTTCTCACACATCTGACAAAAAACAAATATGGAATGAATTATATTGAAGTTAATGTAAGAAACATGGATACTTTCTTAGTGGAATGATAAAGTTATTGTCCCTGGGCATCGTAATTATTCACAACGTCTTCATCCGTCTACAGGCGGGGAATTTTTCTAGCTCTAATGGCAGTTTAATACAATGAATAAATAAGATAAATTATAGTCTCGTCGCTCTTATTTCCGGCAGTCAATCACGTTGCAGGTCGGCTACATTTAAACGTGTGCGTTTTGTGATTCGCTGATGATGGCATTATGCATTTCCTAAGGCTCGATGAATACTTAATATAATCGCCCACCATTTTGGCTCTTTCGTTGGCGTTCGCAGAAAGCACACGAGGACGTTCAATTATTTGCTCAATTACAGTGTGTTTGATTTATTATCATAGGAGCTACGACATGATAATGTTTAACGGCGTAGAAAATAGATTCCAGATGGTAGCTCGGCAAAGAAAGAACAAAAATGGCGAACGATACTACCTACCTAGCCTTTATAGAGCCTTCACTTCCTAAGGGTACGTACACGTTGGAGCGACGATAAACGATAAAAGAAGCAGCGATACTATATCAGAGAGAATTGAAGCATGCATTGTTATTGAGGTGTGCATATTGGAGTAACGATAAAAGCGAAGATACACGATAAAAGCGACGAAAAAGCAAAGTTCCATTTTCTTCGCTCTTGTCGTTCTTATGATCTCTGATTAAGATAATATTAATCTGTATAAATACCGGCGATTATCAATATATCCGAATATTAATCGATTTATTATTATTTCGGCTTATTAAATTAATTTTTGTAGATATTGACAAATTGATCAGTTGTGTATTTATTCGTCCTATGTTATGTGATTACAAGAACCAACCACAACACAACGAATTTATACTATCTTTGGGATGAGAAACGGGTTTAATTTTGTACGTATTTAAGTTATATTAACCTTGAACTTGGCAGCTGATATTTCCTATATATCTTCTCTCATTAAGTGGATGCATAGAATATCTTCTACTCATAAATCAAAATGTTCGCTTCCCGCGTTCTCGTTGCTCCGATATGAACACTTAATTCTTTCATAATACCAAAGCGCCGTTAGATCATTTCTCTTATCGTTTATCGTTGCTCCAACGTGTACGTACCCTAAGACGTAGGCTAAGGAAAGAGGAGTCACGCCGGGAATAACAGCGTCGCGACTATAATTACCATGGCTTTGTAACAAATTTGTTTGTAATTGATAAATTTAACTTAATTTAATTGTTGTAAGAAAAGAGCAGAAAGAAGAATTGTTGACGATAAAAAGTATATATCGTTGTATTTTATGTACTTAAATGTCTTGCAAATTGCAAGATAATGCATGAATGTGGCAAATTCAATTTATTGAAAAAATATTTTTCATGCTAAATTTTAACATAGAAGATTACACTAAAATGAGTTTAATTATAGGAATAGAGCGCGAGAGTGAAATATTCTATGATTCTTTACGCATTATATGCCAGATTGCAGTTGCAGTGAAGAAAAGCGCGCGTGCGGGAAGAGTGGACCCGTGTTCATTTTCTCCGCCACAGGGAGGGTCCACAGTAGCCGAAATTCTTTGTCTGTGTTCACGTTCTTGCACAACCGGCATGCCACATAGCTTCAAATAAATTCCGTCAGATTATTAACAACAATATCTATATTGAATAATATACTTAGGAGTTGTTTTAATATATACAGTACTCATAGCAATATTTAGGAAATTTCTCTTACCTTCAAAAACTTACAGGAAGACCGTTTCACAAATACTAAAAAATATATCCTTCTCAGTCACAATAAAGGAAACTAGCCTTCTACACAAGGGGAAGAAGTTAAGAGGCTTGTCGTTTGATGGCAGCACCAATTGGAGAAAATATTAACAAGTGTCCACTAGCTCGTTGGTATCCACCCAAACCGAAGGGTCCACATTACCCGAACTTCCCGGGAGGAAAAAGAAAAACTATGGAAATTAATATTAAGCCTACTCTAGCTAGTCTAGGACGTGGGAGAAAGAAATTAAGAATAATTGAAAATAGAGAGAGACAGACAGAAATAGAGAGAAGGCTAAATCAATGAGGATTTCGATATTACCATCTTGTCATAAATTTCATTGGGTCCTACAATGATAAGAGTTCGTTTTAGATTCACTGCGCATGCGAAACTGTCATTATTGAAAACTGATCATAGACCCTATTAACGTATTAAATATATTTGAACTATTTAATTATTTAGTAAAGTATTTCTTTACTGATAGACTACTTTATTCTTTATTTATGCTGCAATTTCTTTGCCGAAATTTCCTTTATATTTAGGAAATTTCTCTACCTTCAAAAACTTACAGGAAGACCGTTTCACAAATACTAAAAAATACACCCTTCTTCTCAGTCACAATAAAGGAAACTAACCTTCTAAACGAGGGGAAGAAGTTAAGAGGCTTGTCGTTTGATGGCAGCACCAATTGGAGAAAATATTGTGTCCACTCAAACCGAAGGGTCCACATTACCCGAACTTCCCGGGAGGAAAAACAATAACTATGGAAATTAATATTAAATCTACTCTAGCTAGACTAGGACGTGGGAGGAACAAATGAAGAATAATTGAAAATAGAGACAGACAGACAAAAAGAGAGAGAGAGAGAAGGCTAAATCAATGAGGATTTCGATATTACCATCTTGTCATCAATTTCATTGAGTCCTACAATGATAGAGTACGTTTTAGATTCACTGCATATGCGACACTGTCATTATTGAAAACAGATCATAGACCCTATTCACGTATTAAATATATTTGAACTATTTCAATATTTAGTAAAGTATTTCTTTACTGATAGACTACTTTATCCATTATTTATGCTGCAATTTCCTTGCCGAAATTTCCTTTATATTTAGGAAATTTCTCTACCTTCAAAAACTTACAGGAAGACCGTTTCACAAATACTAAAAAATACACCCTTCTTCTCAGTCACAATAAAGGAAACTAGCCTTCTACACGAGGGGAAGAAGTTAAGAGGCTTGTCGTTTGATGGCAGCACCAATTGGAGAAAATATTAAGTGTCCACTCAAACCGAAGCGTCCACATTACCCGAACTTCCCGGGAGGAAAAAGAAAAACTATGGAAATTAATATAAAGCCTACTCTAGCTAGTCTAGGACGTGGGAGAAAGAAATTAAGAATAATAATTGAAAATAGAAAGAAACAGACAGAGAGAGAGACAGAAGGCTAAATCAATGCGGGTTTCGATATTACCATCTTGTCATTAATTTCACTGCGCACTACAATGATAGACTCTGCGTATACGAAACTGTCATTATTGAAAACTGATCATATACCCTATAAACGTATTAAATAATATTTTTGAATGTATTTAATTATTTAGTAAAGCATTTCTTTACTGATAGACTACTTTATTATTTATTTATGCTGCAATTTCTTTGCCGAATTTTCCTTTATATACGCGTAGGACCACAGTATGAAGAAGATAATACTGAGGTAGGACACGATCTTCCTTCCGATGCCACTCTCTAACAAATCGTTGCGATAGGCCTTTAAAACTATTGCGTCACAATTTTTACAACATAGGAAAAAATAAGTCAGGACACGAGACCTATATTTTAAAGTATTATGATGCCATGGCCCCAAAACCGTACAAATAGCCTACAGTCCAACAGAATAGACACGTAGTGTGTCCAAAGTGCTAAGC
Source organism: Periplaneta americana (assembly GCF_040183065.1). Classification (NCBI taxonomy): domain Eukaryota; kingdom Metazoa; phylum Arthropoda; class Insecta; order Blattodea; family Blattidae; genus Periplaneta; species Periplaneta americana. The sequence continues at coordinate 149,310,750 of NC_091123.1, forward strand.
CCTTCTAACAACAATTAAGATATTCTTGTTTCTCGGTGCAAATACAGGTCATAGGCCTACTCCGCGTGAAAATAAGGGTGGGAACAGAAGCGTACCCATAGAAATATTAATAGAAAGAAATATTGTAAGAATATGGCAGAATTTTTTATTATCTCGGAGGTACCCCGTACAATCCTCAATTTCATATTCATAATAATCCTACTTATTTCTAAAACCAATACTTATAAAATGAATACGTTTGTACACCCCTGAGTGCTTTCAGGCGATGGAGCTGATTAATTTCTGTTTGTCTGGACGGGATCGATTGTAGAAGAGTGGATATTTGAATAGGGTCGACTTCCGACTTAATATTTTATTATGATTATTTGCATGTGTGTGAGATTTAAAAGGCAGGCAGATATAAATGTTAAATAGCTGCATCCGAAATCATTTACAACAACAAATACACATATTAATAAGCAGTTCATCACCCTACATTAATGAAACGTATGTTAATTCCCGCGAGAGCAATATCTACGTAACTTCCGTCTGCACTGTCATTGGCTGATTCGAGAAGCTTGCCGTTACTACGTGTCGCTGAACGCTGGGCTCCCTTTAGTCCAACGTACTCCGAAGAGCAGAGTGGAAGGTCCTGGGTTCGGTAAAGTAACTGTTCAGTTTCCAATTACTATTTCAAAGTAGAAGCTAATTTGAAATGAAACAAATAAATAGGAAGTAATAGTTCTATGTAACTTCGAATCGAATAAGCGATTCTCTATTGCAGTACGCTCATTGAAATTTATTACAAATAATTTAACAGAATGAAGATATTAGAGATAGGCTATATGCGATGTGAATAAACTGTCTATTTGAAATAGGTCTACCTTCACTCAAATGTCTCATTACAAAAGAATATGCGTTCTTATTCTAGAAAACCACTGGATTCGGACTATTCTGGAAATTCGTGTTGTGTGTACATCTAATATTTTAATCGTGGACTCCATTTTGATTAAGCGACATTTTGTGCAACTATGCAAAATTTCTTATATTTGTGCTGATAGCTAGATACACTTTAATCTAAAAGCAGATTGTACGTTATAGGTCTGTATTTCATACAGTTTGGCTAGGATTGTGGTAAATATCTTAGTCACGTTTGTTCGTTAATACGACGCAAGGAAATAACAAGACGATAAATTAGCTGATTCATGAGAATGGTCTTAAGTGTCTCGGTGCAGTTGGAAATTTTATCTTTGTTCTTCAATAGTTGGAATGGCCACCATTTTGAATCAATGGCAGAAGTGCAGTAAAATAGTCTGAAAAATATATTTAGCATGTAGAAACTAACTTGGTGAAAGTTTTCTGAATGTTAGTAAATTGTGTTCGTGTGTTAGATGGAATTAACCATAGTATTTGAAGGTTTGGTAAGTTACAAGAAAATTGGTGAAGGTGAGATTTTAACATACTGAATTTCTGCCATTATGGAAATTTCGCTCATTTTTTGAGTTAAAGATAAGTTTATTTGTAATTATTTTCTTTTGATAGTGCGCATTAAATTAAATGGTAGCGAATTAATATTGCAACGTTTAAGGATTCCTTATAATCCATGCACTCAAACTTGTGCATTTGAAATAAAATTTTAAAATAGGAATGTTTCACTTTCTTTGTCGTTATTTCAGGCTGAAAGAGACAGTCACATTTGAAGTACGAAAATTCAAGAAAGGTTGCCGCTTATTTATTTTAAGACTTGCTCTATTGAAACGTTACAGAAAATGTTACTAACGCTCGCAAAATTTGTTGCAAGGACGCATTTGACTATTTCCTGGATGCAGTATTTGACGTCTCTAAATTCCTCTCGTCCTCGAGAGGTGATAGGCAGCTGCAACGAAGACCCTTGGTAATTCATATAGATGCATTCTCTTCATACAACTTATCGTGTGAGGAAGTAAATTATAGAATCCTATAGTAAAATGTATTAGAATGTTACGACCACGTCATTGGAATGCAGGTTTTGTCTGATATGGCCCGTCAACGTGTTGTAGAATAACGAAACGTAAGAGACATTCTTGAGTGAAGAATTCATGAAATATTTGTTACGCCGCATTCCTGACGTAGTACTGCACTTTCCAATGCACGTCGGTTTGTCTTTCAATTAAAAAAAAAAAAAAAAAAAACAGAATGGACCACCAACCCCAATTCTCTTGTGTAGTTTCGTGGGCTCCTCTTACACAGCATTCACAAGGCAGTGTTTTTACTTTCTCATAAATTGAAGTTTTGTGGGAATTTAATTTCGAGCTTTTTTTTCGCCTCATGAGGCCGAGAACATTCGAGACGATGAGAATTGTCCTGCGCCATTCAATTCTCCAAAATGGACGGTTTGTAGACGTCGTATGCATATTTGTAAGTAATATCCTTCAGTAGGGTTTCTTAAATTTAACTTTGAGACCCTTTAGTTTTACGACTACTTTAAAAGATAAGAATTTCTGCATGACTGTACACGTCACGTGATGGGTTTGAATCTATCCGCAATCCCGGACTTCTGTGAACGTGAGAAGAATTCCCAAAAGTAATCAGTTGTAAATTTGTAGATACGTTCTCACTAGATATTAATCTTATAATGAAAGACTATTTGCTTAATGAGGTCAAATTCTAGTTTCTCATTTTAGGAAATTTCCTACGGAATTAAAAACTGCAGCCTGACAGAGGAGTGAGCTGCTGAAAACGTATCTAATTATTGAGCAAGAATTTGTTAATTTGAAGCAAAATTTTTACTATGTAATACACAAAATAACTTTTTTGTTCGTAGCATGTAGGCCTAGCCCTACTTCACGTAATTTCCGTCTGCAAGGCACTGGCTGAACTACGCGGCTTGCCATTAGCGCACGTTGCGACATGTGGTATTAATCCAACATACCCAGTGGAGCAGAGCGTATGGTCCTAAGTTCAGCAAGGTAAGTGACCTGAAATTTCTTCAAAACTTAAAAATTTGATTGTACCTAAAACCATAAATCTTTAAAGAAGACTGCTCTTCTCAGAATAAAATGTGAAGTTATAATTTATGTAGATGTAAAGATAGATGAAATCAGATTTAAAGGTTAATGATCTAACGGCTTTTCGGTGAGTGATAAGCTAGCCTACACTATTTCAGAACGAAGTTAAAATCAATGGGATATTCTACTGGGAAAATGAGAGAACTACAGGCTAACAGAGGAATGAGATGCATTAAAACGTAGCTAATTATTGAGTAAGTATTTGATAATTTGAAACTCAATTCTTACTATGTACTATACAAAGTAAATTTCTGTTCTTAACATGTAGGTCTAGCCCTACTACGTAATTTCCGTCTACAAGGCACTGACCGAACTGCGCGGCTTCCCATTGCCGCACGTTGTTGACATGTTCTATTAATCCAACGTACTCAGTGGAGAAGAGCGTATGGTCCTAAGTTCAGTAAGGTAAGTGACCTGAAATTTCTTCAAAATTTAAAAATTTGAATATATCTTAAGTTATAAATCTTTAAAGAAGACTGCTGTTCTCGGAATGAAATGTGAAGTTATAATTTACGTAGATGTAAAAATAGAAGAAATCAGATTCAAAAGTTAGGATCTAACAGTTCTTCTATTAATAAGCTAGCCTACATAAATTAGGAGCAAAGTTAAAATCAATGGGATATTCTATGGGAAAAATGAGAGCACTAATAGAACGGGATGTACGTACTACAATCCCAGCCGCTAGTCACAACTTGTGTCGTTTCTTATACATGTGTTTAATGGCGTCCGACCAAGCGCCTCTCTCATCAGTGACATGCCCCACTGGCTCTGGGACATAAAACCCTAAACCAGGTTCACGCACCTCTTTCCCCTCGTTCATATGCCACTGACTCCTAGGGCATTCGCCTCTGACCCCAGGTTCACACTACTCTGACCTCTTGTGAAACTTTGTCTGAGCCATTGATAAATTTGTTTCGTCGTATAAAGAAGTGTTGTGGCGCTGACTTTTCGACTACACTGCTTTGAGATTCGTCTGCGTTCTGCTGACTTGGGTCTACATTCCGCTGAATAGGGCTACGTTCCTTTGACGACGGGTCTACACGCCTCTGACGACGGACACGAAAGTGCCACGCGCCTCTGACGACGGGGCCAAGCATCTCTGACGACGGGGTTACGTGCTTATGTCTTGGAATGAAGCTACGCGCCTCTGACCTTGGTGATACGTGCCTCTAGATAACGGGTCATGGCGCATGTATACACGGAGCTAATAGCGCATCTGGGTAATAGGGCAGGGCCAATGGCCTGAGTCATCCAGGCAAGCGCTTCCGTGATATGCGTTTAATGGCGTCCGACCAAGCGCCTCTTTCACCAGGGACAAGCCCCTCTGGCTCTGGGACATTAACCTCTAACCCAGGTTCACGCACCTCTTTCCCCTGGTTCATATGCCTCTGACTCCTAGGGCATGCGCCTAAGAAGCCTGGTTGACACTACTCCGACATCATGTAAAACTTCCTTCGACCTCTGGTAAATTTGTCTCATCGTATGTAGAGGTTTTGCGCCGCTGACTTTCCGGCTACACTCCGTTGACATTGGGCTGCGTTCAACTGACTTGAGTCTACGTTCCGCTGACTAGGACTATTTGCCATTGACGACGAGTCTACACGCCTCTGACGACGGACAAGAAGGGGCCACGCGCCTCTGACGACGGAGCCAAGCATCTCTGACGAGTGGGTTACGTGCTTATGTCTTGGAAGCTACGCGCCTCTGACCTTGTTGTTACGTGCCTCTGGATAACGGGTCATGGCGCATGTTTACACGGAGCTACGTAGCGCCTCTGGTCACGGTGCATATGGCCAAGTGCCTCACGCACCGGGTAAGCGCCTCTGGTCTTCGGGACATGCGTTTCATGGCGTCCGACCAAGCGCCTCTTTCATCAGGGACATGCCCCTCTGGCTCTGGGACATAAACCTCTAACCCAGGTTCGTGCACCTCTTTCCCCTCTTTCATATGCCACTGACTCCTAGGGCATGCGCCTCTGACCCCAGGTTCACACTACTCTGAACTCTTGTAAAACTTTTTTGTGAGCCGCTGATAAATTTGTTTCGTCGTATAAAGAAGTGTTGTGGCGCTGACTTTTCGACTACACTGCTTTGAGATTCGTCTGCGTTCTGCTGACTTGGGTCTACATTCCGCTGAATAGGGCTACGTTCCTTTGACGACGGGTCTACACGCCTCTGACGACGGACACGAAAGTGCCACGCGCCTCTGACGACGGGGCCAAGCATCTCTGACGACGGGGTTACGTGCTTATGTCTTGGAATGAAGCTACGCGCCTCTGACCTTGGTGATACGTGCCTCTAGATAACGGGTCATGGCGCATGTATACACGGAGCTAATAGCGCATCTGGGTAATAGGGCAGGGCCAATGGCCTGAGTCATCCAGGCAAGCGCTTCCGTGATATGCGTTTAATGGCGTCCGACCAAGCGCCTCTTTCACCAGGGACAAGCCCCTCTGGCTCTGGGACATTAACCTCTAACCCAGGTTCACGCACCTCTTTCCCCTGGTTCATATGCCTCTGACTCCTAGGGCATGCGCCTAAGAAGCCTGGTTGACACTACTCCGACATCATGTAAAACTTCCTTCGACCTCTGGTAAATTTGTCTCATCGTATGTAGAGGTTTTGCGCCGCTGACTTTCCGGCTACATTCCGTTGACACTGGGCTGCGTTCCACTGACTTGAGTCTACGTTCCGCTGACTAGGACTACGTGCCATTGACGACGAGTCTACACGCCTCTGACGACGGACAAGAAGGGGCCACGCGCCTCTGACGACGGAGCCAAGCATCTCTGACGAGTGGGTTACGTGCTTATGTCTTGGAAGCTACGCGCCTCTGACCTTGTTGTTACGTGCCTCTGGATAACGGGTCATGGCGCATGTTTACACGGAGCTACGTAGCGCCTCTGGTCACGGTGCATATGGCCAAGTGCCTCACGCACCGGGTAAGCGCCTCTGGTCTTCGGGACATGCGTTTCATGGCGTCCGACCAAGCGCCTCTTTCATCAGGGACATGCCCCTCTGGCTCTGGGACATAAACCTCTAACCCAGGTTCGTGCACCTCTTTCCCCTCTTTCATATGCCACTGACTCCTAGGGCATGCGCCTCTGACCCCAGGTTCACACTACTCTGAACTCTTGTAAAACTTTTTTGTGAGCCGCTGATAAATTTGTTTCGTCGTATAAAGAAGTGTTGTGGCGCTGACTTTTCGACTACACTGCTTTGAGATTCGTCTGCGTTCTGCTGACTTGGGTCTACATTCCGCTGAATAGGGCTACGTTCCTTTGACGACGGGTTTACACGCCTCTGACGACGGACACGAAAGTGCCACGCGCCTCTGACGACGGGGCCAAGCATCTCTGACGACGGGGTTACGTGCTTATGTCTTGGAATGAAGCTACGCGCCTCTGACCTTGGTGATACGTGCCTCTAGATAACGGGTCATGGCGCATGTATACACGGAGCTAATAGCGCATCTGGGTAATAGGGCAGGGCCAATGGCCTGAGTCATCCAGGCAAGCGCTTCCGTGATATGCGTTTAATGGCGTCCGACCAAGCGCCTCTTTCACCAGGGACAAGCCCCTCTGGCTCTGGGACATTAACCTCTAACCCAGGTTCACGCACCTCTTTCCCCTGGTTCATATGCCTCTGACTCCTAGGGCATGCGCCTAAGAAGCCTGGTTGACACTACTCCGACATCATGTAAAACTTCCTTCGACCTCTGGTAAATTTGTCTCATCGTATGTAGAGGTTTTGCGCCGCTGACTTTCCGGCTACACTCCGTTGACATTGGGCTGCGTTCAACTGACTTGAGTCTACGTTCCGCTGACTAGGACTACGTGCCATTGACGACGAGTCTACACGCCTCTGACGACGGACAAGAAGGGGCCACGCGCCTCTGACGACGGAGCCAAGCATCTCTGACGAGTGGGTTACGTGCTTATGTCTTGGAAGCTACGCGCCTCTGACCTTGTTGTTACGTGCCTCTGGATAACGGGTCATGGCGCATGTTTACACGGAGCTACGTAGCGCCTCTGGTCACGGTGCATATGGCCAAGTGCCTCACGCACCGGGTAAGCGCCTCTGGTCTTCGGGACATGCGTTTCATGGCGTCCGACCAAGCGCCTCTTTCATCAGGGACATGCCCCTCTGGCTCTGGGACATAAACCTCTAACCCAGGTTCGTGCACCTCTTTCCCCTCGTTCATATGCCACTGACTCCTAGGGCATGCGCCTCTGACCCCAGGTTCACACTACTCTGAACTCTTGTAAAACTTTTTTGTGAGCCGCTGATAAATTTGTTTCGTCGTATAAAGAAGTGTTGTGGCGCTGACTTTTCGACTACACTGCTTTGAGATTCGTCTGCGTTCTGCTGACTTGGGTCTACATTCCGCTGAATAGGGCTACGTTCCTTTGACGACGGGTCTACACGCCTCTGACGACGGACACGAAAGTGCCACGCGCCTCTGACGACGGGGCCAAGCATCTCTGACGACGGGGTTACGTGCTTATGTCTTGGAATGAAGCTACGCGCCTCTGACCTTGGTGATACGTGCCTCTAGATAACGGGTCATGGCGCATGTATACACGGAGCTAATAGCGCATCTGGGTAATAGGGCAGGGCCAATGGCCTGAGTCATCCAGGCAAGCGCTTCCGTGATATGCGTTTAATGGCGTCCGACCAAGCGCCTCTTTCACCAGGGACAAGCCCCTCTGGCTCTGGGACATTAACCTCTAACCCAGGTTCACGCACCTCTTTCCCCTGGTTCATATGCCTCTGACTCCTAGGGCATGCGCCTAAGAAGCCTGGTTGACACTACTCCGACATCATGTAAAACTTCCTTCGACCTCTGGTAAATTTGTCTCATCGTATGTAGAGGTTTTGCGCCGCTGACTTTCCGGCTACACTCCGTTGACATTGGGCTGCGTTCAACTGACTTGAGTCTACGTTCCGCTGACTAGGACTATTTGCCATTGACGACGAGTCTACACGCCTCTGACGACGGACAAGAAGGGGCCACGCGCCTCTGACGACGGAGCCAAGCATCTCTGACGAGTGGGTTACGTGCTTATGTCTTGGAAGCTACGCGCCTCTGACCTTGTTGTTACGTGCCTCTGGATAACGGGTCATGGCGCATGTTTACACGGAGCTACGTAGCGCCTCTGGTCACGGTGCATATGGCCAAGTGCCTCACGCACCGGGTAAGCGCCTCTGGTCTTCGGGACATGCGTTTCATGGCGTCCGACCAAGCGCCTCTTTCATCAGGGACATGCCCCTCTGGCTCTGGGACATAAACCTCTAACCCAGGTTCGTGCACCTCTTTCCCCTCGTTCATATGCCACTGACTCCTAGGGCATGCGCCTCTGACCCCAGATTCACACTACTCTGAACTCTTGTAAAACTTTTTTGTGAGCCGCTGATAAATTTGTTTCGTCGTATAAAGAAGTGTTGTGGCGCTGACTTTTCGACTACACTGCTTTGAGATTCGTCTGCGTTCTGCTGACTTGGGTCTACATTCCGCTGAATAGGGCTACGTTCCTTTGACGACGGGTCTACACGCCTCTGACGACGGACACGAAAGTGCCACGCGCCTCTGACGACGGGGCCAAGCATCTCTGACGACGGGGTTACGTGCTTATGTCTTGGAATGAAGCTACGCGCCTCTGACCTTGGTGATACGTGCCTCTAGATAACGGGTCATGGCGCATGTATACACGGAGCTAATAGCGCATCTGGGTAATAGGGCAGGGCCAATGGCCTGAGTCATCCAGGCAAGCGCTTCCGTGATATGCGTTTAATGGCGTCCGACCAAGCGCCTCTTTCACCAGGGACAAGCCCCTCTGGCTCTGGGACATTAACCTCTAACCCAGGTTCACGCACCTCTTTCCCCTGGTTCATATGCCTCTGACTCCTAGGGCATGCGCCTAAGAAGCCTGGTTGACACTACTCCGACATCATGTAAAACTTCCTTCGACCTCTGGTAAATTTGTCTCATCGTATGTAGAGGTTTTGCGCCGCTGACTTTCCGGCTACACTCCGTTGACATTGGGCTGCGTTCCACTGACTTGAGTCTACGTTCCGCTGACTAGGACTACGTGCCATTGACGACGAGTCTACACGCCTCTGACGACGGACAAGAAGGGGCCACGCGCCTCTGACGACGGAGCCAAGCATCTCTGACGAGTGGGTTACGTGCTTATGTCTTGGAAGCTACGCGCCTCTGACCTTGTTGTTACGTGCCTCTGGATAACGGGTCATGGCGCATGTTTACACGGAGCTACGTAGCGCCTCTGGTCACGGTGCATATGGCCAAGTGCCTCACGCACCGGGTAAGCGCCTCTGGTCTTCGGGACATGCGTTTCATGGCGTCCGACCAAGCGCCTCTTTCATCAGGGACATGCCCCTCTGGCTCTGGGACATAAACCTCTAACCCAGGTTCGTGCACCTCTTTCCCCTCGTTCATATGCCACTGACTCCTAGGGCATGCGCCTCTGACCCCAGATTCACACTACTCTGAACTCTTGTAAAACTTTTTTGTGAGCCGCTGATAAATTTGTTTCGTCGTATAAAGAAGTGTTGTGGCGCTGACTTTTCGACTACACTGCTTTGAGATTCGTCTGCGTTCTGCTGACTTGGGTCTACATTCCGCTGAATAGGGCTACGTTCCTTTGACGACGGGTCTACACGCCTCTGACGACGGACACGAAAGTGCCACGCGCCTCTGACGACGGGGCCAAGCATCTCTGACGACGGGGTTACGTGCTTATGTCTTGGAATGAAGCTACGCGCCTCTGACCTTGGTGATACGTGCCTCTAGATAACGGGTCATGGCGCATGTATACACGGAGCTAATAGCGCATCTGGGTAATAGGGCAGGGCCAATGGCCTGAGTCATCCAGGCAAGCGCTTCCGTGATATGCGTTTAATGGCGTCCGACCAAGCGCCTCTTTCACCAGGGACAAGCCCCTCTGGCTCTGGGACATTAACCTCTAACCCAGGTTCACGCACCTCTTTCCCCTGGTTCATATGCCTCTGACTCCTAGGGCATGCGCCTAAGAAGCCTGGTTGACACTACTCCGACATCATGTAAAACTTCCTTCGACCTCTGGTAAATTTGTCTCATCGTATGTAGAGGTTTTGCGCCGCTGACTTTCCGGCTACACTCCGTTGACATTGGGCTGCGTTCCACTGACTTGAGTCTACGTTCCGCTGACTAGGACTACGTGCCATTGACGACGAGTCTACACGCCTCTGACGACGGACAAGAAGGGGCCACGCGCCTCTGACGACGGAGCCAAGCATCTCTGACGAGTGGGTTACGTGCTTATGTCTTGGAAGCTACGCGCCTCTGACCTTGTTGTTACGTGCCTCTGGATAACGGGTCATGGCGCATGTTTACACGGAGCTACGTAGCGCCTCTGGTCACGGTGCATATGGCCAAGTGCCTCACGCACCGGGTAAGCGCCTCTGGTCTTCGGGACATGCGTTTCATGGCGTCCGACCAAGCGCCTCTTTCATCAGGGACATGCCCCTCTGGCTCTAGGACATAAACCTCTAACCCAGGTTCGTGCACCTCTTTCCCCTCGTTCATATGCCACTGACTCCTAGGGCATGCGCCTCTGACCCCAGGTTCACACTACTCTGAACTCTTGTAAAACTTTTTTGTGAGCCGCTGATAAATTTGTTTCGTCGTATAAAGAAGTGTTGTGGCGCTGACTTTTCGACTACACTGCTTTGAGATTCGTCTGCGTTCTGCTGACTTGGGTCTACATTCCGCTGAATAGGGCTACGTTCCTTTGACGACGGGTCTACACGCCTCTGACGACGGACACGAAAGTGCCACGCGCCTCTGACGACGGGGCCAAGCATCTCTGACGACGGGGTTACGTGCTTATGTCTTGGAATGAAGCTACGCGCCTCTGACCTTGGTGATACGTGCCTCTAGATAACGGGTCATGGCGCATGTATACACGGAGCTAATAGCGCATCTGGGTAATAGGGCAGGGCCAATGGCCTGAGTCATCCAGGCAAGCGCTTCCGTGATATGCGTTTAATGGCGTCCGACCAAGCGCCTCTTTCACCAGGGACAAGCCCCTCTGGCTCTGGGACATTAACCTCTAACCCAGGTTCACGCACCTCTTTCCCCTGGTTCATATGCCTCTGACTCCTAGGGCATGCGCCTAAGAAGCCTGGTTGACACTACTCCGACATCATGTAAAACTTCCTTCGACCTCTGGTAAATTTGTCTCATCGTATGTAGAGGTTTTGCGCCGCTGACTTTCCGGCTACACTCCGTTGACATTGGGCTCCGTTCCACTGACTTGAGTCTACGTTCCGCTGACTAGGACTACGTGCCATTGACGACGAGTCTACACGCCTCTGACGACGGACAAGAAGGGGCCACGCGCCTCTGACGACGGAGCCAAGCATCTCTGACGAGTGGGTTACGTGCTTATGTCTTGGAAGCTACGCGCCTCTGACCTTGTTGTTACGTGCCTCTGGATAACGGGTCATGGCGCATGTTTACACGGAGCTACGTAGCGCCTCTGGTCACGGTGCATATGGCCAAGTGCCTCACGCACCGGGTAAGCGCCTCTGGTCTTCGGGACATGCGTTTCATGGCGTCCGACCAAGCGCCTCTTTCATCAGGGACATGCCCCTCTGGCTCTGGGACATAAACCTCTAACCCAGGTTCGTGCACCTCTTTCCCCTCTTTCATATGCCACTGACTCCTAGGGCATGCGCCTCTGACCCCAGGTTCACACTACTCTGAACTATTGTAAAACTTTTTTGTGAGCCGCTGATAAATTTGTTTCGTCGTATAAAGAAGTGTTGTGGCGCTGACTTTTCGACTACACTGCTTTGAGATTCGTCTGCGTTCTGCTGACTTGGGTCTACATTCCGCTGAATAGGGCTACGTTCCTTTGACGACGGGTCTACACGCCTCTGACGACGGACACGAAAGTGCCACGCGCCTCTGACGACGGGGCCAAGCATCTCTGACGACGGGGTTACGTGCTTAAGTCTTGGAATGAAGCTACGCGCCTCTGACCTTGGTGATACGTGCCTCTAGATAACGGGTCATGGCGCATGTATACACGGAGCTAATAGCGCATCTGGGTAATAGGGCAGGGCCAATGGCCTGAGTCATCCAGGCAAGCGCTTCCGTGATATGCGTTTAATGGCGTCCGACCAAGCGCCTCTTTCACCAGGGACAAGCCCCTCTGGCTCTGGGACATTAACCTCTAACCCAAGTTCACGCACCTCTTTCCCCTGGTTCATATGCCTCTGACTCCTAGGGCATGCGCCTAAGAAGCCTGGTTGACACTACTCCGACATCATGTAAAACTTCCTTCGACCTCTGGTAAATTTGTCTCATCGTATGTAGAGGTTTTGCGCCGCTGACTTTCCGGCTACACTCCGTTGACATTGGGCTGCGTTCAACTGACTTGAGTCTACGTTCCGCTGACTAGGACTACGTGCCATTGACGACGAGTCTACACGCCTCTGACGACGGACAAGAAGGGGCCACGCGCCTCTGACGACGGAGCCAAGCATCTCTGACGAGTGGGTTACGTGCTTATGTCTTGGAAGCTACGCGCCTCTGACCTTGTTGTTACGTGCCTCTGGATAACGGGTCATGGCGCATGTTTACACGGAGCTACGTAGCGCCTCTGGTCACGGTGCATATGGCCAAGTGCCTCACGCACCGGGTAAGCGCCTCTGGTCTTCGGGACATGCGTTTCATGGCGTCCGACCAAGCGCCTCTTTCATCAGGGACATGCCCCTCTGGCTCTGGGACATAAACCTCTAACCCAGGTTCGTGCACCTCTTTCCCCTCGTTCATATGCCACTGACTCCTAGGGCATGCGCCTCTGACCCCAGGTTCACACTACTCTGAACTCTTGTAAAACTTTTTTGTGAGCCGCTGATAAATTTGTTTCGTCGTATAAAGAAGTGTTGTGGCGCTGACTTTTCGACTACACTGCTTTGAGATTCGTCTGCGTTCTGCTGACTTGGGTCTACATTCCGCTGAATAGGCCTACGTTCCTTTGACGACGGGCCTAGACGCCTCTGACGACGGACACCGAAAGTGCCACGCGCCTCTGACGACGGAGCCAAGCATCTCTGACGAAGGGGTTACGTGCTTATGTCTTGGAATGAAGGTACGCGCCTCTGACCTCAGGATTTACTGGTAATGGCGCATGTTTACACGGAACTACGTAGCGCCTCTGGGCAATCACTGCTTGGCCAAGGGCCTCAGTCACCGGGTAAGCGCCTCTGTTCTCAGGGACATGCGTTTAATGGCGTCCGAACAAGCGCCTCTTTCACCAGGGACATGCCCCTCTGGCTCTGGGACATACACCTCTACGCCTGGTTCATGCACCTCTTTCCCCTGGTGCATGTGCCTCTGGAGATCAAGGGCATGCGGCTCTGACCCCTAGTCCACACTACTCTTACCTGTTGTACAATTATATCTGACCTCTGATAGATTCGTCTCATCGTATATTGAAGTCGGATCTATCTCTGACCTAAGCCTACCACAAATAATTAATCCGTCATCATTCTCCCTCTAACCTTATCGCATACATAGGCGTATTACTATGGCAAATAATGCTTAAATATTCCTATTCCGTATTAGGCTATGTAATAGTCTTTTATTTATTTATTTATTTATTTGTGTTGCTAATAGTTGTAACATAAGTTACAATATATACAGAAAAACACTTTAGCTCACCCATGAAAGAGTATAACTCGTGCTCAGGGGCGGTTCCCGGTTTCTTTGATTTCCGGTTTGTCTTTTTCTATATTGCTGCTACTTTAACGCTTATTAGGAAAGAGACTAACGTCATACTTCTCACCTCGTTTATGTAAGGTCGGTAGTAATTCATAATGATGCAACTGAAGTTGCCATTTGATTAACATTTTTCCTCTTTTATTAGTCCCATGAACATGATAGTTGAGGCCAGATGGACTGGTGTTAACTTGCACTCATAATGAATCTCGGAACATGAGTTTCGACGTTTACCAAGTCATACGAATAAAATTATGTAACATAAAATGCAAAATGTAAATTTGCAACCACTTTTATGAAACAATTTAATATTATTTTGTAGAGACATCTGATGTATTGCTGTATAATATTTTTCATAATAAAGTCTCTTTTGATTAGCTGTCATTTGTGTCTATAGTTTTAATACATCAATCTTGAAGCAATATCATGGAAAAAGCTAAATAGAACTCTAAATCTTAGTTAACGATTAATTATTCCCATTTTTAAATAAGCTTTTGAAAATCGATTGTCACATTTGAATGTGTGATGAAGTGCAAGTAGAAAACGGTAGCCTGTATTAACGTCAGCATTGAGGAAATTTGACTACGAATTTATAATTTCTTTTTACGATATTAAAAGTTACATTTGTTACTATTTTACATTTTTTAATGGTAAAAGTGCAGTAGAATGGCCAGAAAAGTTTTGTAGCATTGACTAATTTGGTGAAAGGGATTGAATATTAGTCTTAATGTCTGTGCGATATAACTGTAGTAATTAAGGTTCAGGATCTAATGTGTTTCATAAATTGATACATGTAGTTATTAGATGCTTAGTAGAATTGCTAGATTTGGTGGTGGTATTGATGGTGAAAGTTAGATAACATACTGCACTTTGATCATTATGAAATGTGATCTGAAAATGTTAAATATATATGCACCTATTAAATTCTGCTTTAAGCATACCTGTGATTATACTTAAATTCTACAACAAGGGATACAAAATAAATTACTGTTTAGAGTATATTCTGAAATGTTAACGAAATGTAATTCAAGATTTTCTTAAATTAAAATTCAACATACTAGCTCTCCAATTCATTGTGCACTTATAGCTAACCATTTTCAAACTTTCCGTGAATTTTATTACGTTAATTAAAAAAATGAACACAAATTACACCGTATTAATTTATAGCTCTGCTCGAGATCGATGAAAATTTAAATGTTTGCCTATGTTTCCATAGCTTATTTGTTGCAATTCGTGTTAATTGCCACACCTATTACTTCATTTTGTAATAAATACTGCTACTGCTCCAAAGATTGTATGCAAAAGAAGTTGTATTTTGGTATAGGAAATTTATGAATATCATGAAAGGATGTTTTAATTTGGAACTAGATGTACCTAGGTTACAAAGATCATTTGTTTCTGTTGCTAAATTTCAATAAACTTAGTTTTATTTTCGAAAATATTTAACAAATTGCTGTGGAAGGTAACAAAAATAGGAATTTCAAAATTGAGATTTAGTGAAAATGGAATTCGAAGAGGATTTTGTCTTACGTACATGTTTATATAGTTTCAATTGTTAGTATATTGCATTAATGAATTGTGACACACGTTTTATTTTTGCCGAGGATTGTTGCTGAAATACTTACCAACCAGTCGAAGAGAACAGAAGAATCGGTTCCATGGGACCAGATTGCGGTCAACATTTTTCCTGCTTTTTGAGTGGAAATTGGTAAGTTCAGCTTATAAGTCACGTAATTTCTTACTCGATTACTAAAATTTTGTAAGAAAAAACCTAAATAATGTAAATATACATAGCTTTAAAACAATGGTCTAAATTATCTGTACACACGTTTGCTTTATATTGGACCACACAACAGTTACAGTTTCAAATAATATAATTCAAATAATTTGTGACTATGATATCTAATTTTTCTAGAATTTCTTATCCTATATTTATACTGTGGTTCTTACAAAAATTATTACGGAAGCGAAGGAAGTCTACTACTAAATATTTGTATTGGTGGTTTTAGTTTGTGAGCATTTAACATTTTCTTGCAAATAAATGGCATTTAAATTTCTACGATTGCTTTAGATAAGTAAAATCAGAATTACATATTGGTTTAGGGGTTGCAGATGTGACCAATATCTTTCTAATATTTTGAAAATTGATATGTAGCCTATGGCCAATCACATTTCAGCTACAAATTCCGAAAATATTTCACATTGCAAACTAAACCTATTCTTTATAATGCTAAGAGCTCAATTTGTGCCGTGTACTATGAAGCGTTCATGTATGTGTAATATAGGGAATGGGTGAGGAATAGGAACTAGGGAGCCGCCAGACTTAATGTCCCCCATTTGACGGACGAATCACTATAAACAGTGACATATGCTTTCTCTTCATATGCACTGTGGGGAGATTTGGGATTTAACCCAGGCGTAGGCCTGTTGGTGCACAATTTAATGATTAGAAGTTGTACACAGCCTTCTCTTCTAGTCCCGAGATAGAAATTTCATATGAAAATGTCTGACCCCGCCGGGAATCGGACCGGGTCAGCTAGTCTGGAGATAGATGCGCTATCATAGAGCTAACTCGGTGGACTTAGTTTTATAAATTTATGACTACGTACAGAATTTTTCATTGCGTCAAATCTCGTTCATTCTTGCCTTGACCTCGGCTAAGTTACCTACAACTTTACAAAGTTCAGCTTCCTAGCCACGGATTGGTCGATGTATAGAAGTGTTACACATTTAAATATCTTCTCAGTTCGCTTATTATTCCAAGTTAAGGAACTCTTCGCTCCAGCAGTTAAGAGAAATGCCCAGAAACAAAATCAAAGCTGTTTAAACTTTCGGAAAACCGGGTGAAAGCAAGAAAATTTTCTCTTTGAGAAGGGCAATTTCGCTGATTGTCAGTTTGGAAATATTTTTACCCAGTGTCGATTACATATTGGAAATTTGTAGCCGAAACTGTGAAAGAAAAATACCTTGTCGTGCCTGCGAATAATTAGCTTTAAGCAGGAAATCAGGGTCATTTAAATTTTATTGATGATGATGATGATGATGATGATGATGATGATGTTTATCATCTTGGAGTATGTAGGAAGGATTACTTTCAGAACCGGAGCGGTAATAGGAGAAAGAATAATGAAATACATACGATTTGATAATTATATGGCGTTATAAGCACAAAAGTATGTAATACTAAGTGATATGCTACTGCAACTAAATGACATTTGTCTGCAATATCGGATCAAGATAAATACAAGCAAGATTAAGACTATGGTTATCAGGAGAAAGATGTAGAAGATAATGTGAGTATTCGAAATGATGCATTAGATCAAGTGGACAACTTCAAATATTTGATGTACCGTAAATAATAACATGAGCTGTTGCTAGGAAGTCAAGAGGCGGATAGCAAAAGCTTTTAATAGAAAAGCGAATTTTTCTATGGATATTCTGGAAAAGTAAGGAAGAGATCAGTAAATGATTCGTGTGGTGTGTAGTATTGTATGGGGCAGAAACATGGACACAGCGAAGGAGTGAAGACAAAATAATGACTAGAACCATTTGGGGGAGAAGAATGGGCGTATGAAATGGAGAGGAAAAGAAAGAAATGGTGTAATAATAAGAGTGTGTGAAGAAAAAAAAATGCTGAAACCAATCAGGAAGTGAAAAACAAATTGGCTGGGTTACAAAGATAAAATTGCATTCTGGAGAGAATGGTGAACGGGAAAAATGTTCGGTGCAGAAGATATCACATGATAGAAAACATTAATGAATCGCAGGCGAAGCCTCGGAGGAAGGCAATAAATGAGTGAGATTGGAATGTATTGGTTTTCCATTCAAGGACTTGACCTTGGGCAAGACATAATGAAATAATGAATAATTTTTTCAAGTCAAAAATCTGTATCAATCTGTTAGTTATCAAAGCATTGTAAACAAAGAACTGGATGCAACATACTAAATATATTTAATGGATGAGATACAACAAAGGAATTGATAGGATGATGAGGATGATGATGATGATTATGATGATGGGTGAAGTCCTTTCAGCTTGTAGGCATTTATCAGTCCAGCCACCCATTAGTTATGCCTTTTCTTTAATTAATAGAATTATTTGAGATCCAAGTACTACAGTTGAAAGCACTTCAACCCACAGTTTGAAATATGGAAAACAGAAATTCCATTATTTAATTTGCGCTAGCGTACATATTGTATAATACATGGGACTTGTGTTCTTTTAAGTGTTCTTTTGTGGCAGTCGTTAACATACTGTAAAATTAGAATTATAAAATACGTTGACTTAAAAATTACACCGCAAAAAATGGTATGGTATTTTAAATGCATTAGAATACAATGAACTTATTTTCCAGCTTAACAGATAGCATAATATAAATTAGGCTACAAAACAGTTAAACAGCATGAGAACAGTGTGAATAGCAACGAAAAACAGGCGTGTAAGTGTTAGAATCAACAGAGATAGTATTGAGATTCGTCTACTATGAATGCATAATTCTGAATTACGTTTACTCTCCCTAAACTTCTAAGAGTCAGACTCTGTAAACATAAACTTCACTTCTTTGGCGTTAGTTTAGATGTCTGAAAAACAGGATTTCAATAAATAGCCTATTTGAACCTTATACTTAAATAATAGGCCTACACAACATGGATACACACATTCAAATATTTTGTATTAATCTTGTTATGATGTGGCCTCAAATTGTTCCTTCAGTTGGTTTTATATTTTGTTCATGTATTGAATTCTAAAATAGTTTCCTTTTTAACTCAATTCTAGGCGAGGTACATACTCAAGCAGACAATGTGGTGTTTTAACAAGAGGAACTTCCTGGAAGATGCATCTGGAGCCGCACTGAAAGTGAATGAAGTTAAGTACATATCAGATAAGAGATGTTACACTTTTCATTGTGGTTGTATAGACGAATTTTAAGTTTACACCAGCGTTGAGATATAAAAATATATTGTAAGTTTCGGATCATAAAGTTCCATTATAAACGTCGTACTGCTTTACAATTGGTCTCCAATTTGGTACTGTCCGGTATGTCTAGTTAGTCGAAACAACTTGATCAAATAGGACAGGCAACTCTGGAAATTTTATGGATTCATTAAAAATAAAAGTATTTGAGGATTTTAGAATATAATATTAATTCCAACATTCAGTTTGAAAGCAAATTTTTGTAATATTAATGTTAATTCTTAAATTAGGATTATTGGAAATGAATAAAATCATTTAGAAGTTTCCTGGATGCAAATACTTTTATGAAATCTCGATAATCATTTTGTTGGCTTTCGTTGAGCATTTCAGACTGCATAAATATTCGATATTTCGTTAATGTAGTGAGACAATGAAACATGGCTCATTATGCTAAATTTGGTTTAGTTAAGCCTAAATAAATTTATAATACTCTAAACATTCTGTCCGTAATTCAACTTAATATACATTACTTAAATTATTGTCCATACTTGCATATTGAGCAATAGTAATTTTTAGACCCCGTTATTAAATTTTCAGAGTTACATATCATTTCGCTGATTTTGTTGCCTACTTTAATAAAATGTGAACTATGTATTTTCTGATGTTGGAGCGGAAAATATTTTTCATGTCGAACCTTACTAAATTTCCCAAATTATTACATTTTTAACTTCCATTTGATTCTAATATGTAACTAAAATTTTAGTGAATGCCATATTAACAACGTAATAAACTCAATGAGAGAATTTCATCATGTCTAATTTGTCATTCTCATTTTATGTAACAATGCTCGCTCTCTAAACGGCGTAAGATTCGGATGTGCATCTGAAGACCAGAAACTCCAAAGTTTGTGTTAACAAGATCTGTTATAGTTGATCAATTAGTGTTCAGTTTTATTTCGGGGGAATTCACATTATAACAAACTAACCAGAACTTTCCGTAAATTCGTGTTGCGGAAGAATGTAGATAAGAAGTAGTCTTTAAGATTTCACTGAAATTTCTGTAAATTTACAATACATATAACAAGGACCTTTACAAATGAACGACAGTATGTAATAGTGTATTAAGTTGGACTTCAGTGTTTGCCTTAGTATTTTTCATTTTCTGAAGTTATCTTTAAATTACGGCTTTATTATCCCCTGTTTGAAGTAAAATTAATTAATTTGTTCCAAATTTCGCCACTGCACAACACACAGATATTTTCTAACACTTATACAGAGTAAAACGTTTAATACGAAATACAATATTTTAGAGAGATTCTAGACATAGTGCTATTCATAACAAATTTGTCTGAAATGGGTATGTGCTGTAGGTGTATTTAATATTTTGTAACGTCCTTAGTTGATACCGTTTATTTTTCATTTTGCAACTTCAGTAGTAGGCCTATTCAGTCTTTAAAAAATTCCATGCTAGTTGCCATTTTTGTCTATGCTGTTAAACTATATTTCTATATTCTTAGACTGATTCATATCTAATTATATTTTGAGAATGAATAAATTCCTCATCTTTCTTGCTTATTTTGTTTTTTCTCTGACAGTGTTATAAAGTTCCCATATAGTATAAAGTGTGATTAGATAATATGCTAGTATTAATTGTATTACTTAAATTTTAAAATATGTTTATATGTTTTTTTTTTCAGGATATAGATTCTGTCTTTTAAGACATTGATGTAGTCTAAGAGAGTTTCTATATTATTTAAAAATGATTATGCTTGGAAATAGTACCGATTCTCATATGATTTTGCAAAAAAAAATTAATTTATGCCTTGTAAATAAACTGTTAACATTTTTATCGCATTTGTTACGTTTCCAATTATGTTTTAATTTTCAGATTTTTTTGGAGAAAAAGATTTTTAATTTAGTTAATTACTTCATGCAATTAACGATGTACTTTAACAGGTGCCCCTTATGAATGGCTAATTTATTGAACTTTCATTTCAGTGTTGAATGCTTCTATTAGTCTTCCGTAAGTTTGGGAACATAAATCTCATTTTCGCTAAAAAGTAGACATTATTCAGTGCATGTTTATGTATTTTCAGAAGTAGCTCTACACAATTAAACATTGCCGTAAATCTACCCTTGAATATATTCATCACATAGCTCATAACAGCAGAACTACTTGCCAAGTACCACCTGTCTTGTCCAATGTTCTCTCACGAAATTATTGCTGAACTGTGTACTGATAACATACGGATACAAGTGAAATGTAGATTCTTAATATAAATATCGTTTGAAGTTAAGAAAAGAATTATTATTCTGTCAGTGAAATTAAAGCATAACTGAATTATTACAGTATTTTAAATCGAAAGTAAATTATACATTAAATTTTTTTGTATTGATAGTAATGCTTGTGCCAAATTTTGACTCTAAATTATACTGTGATTTCCCAACAATTGCTCGATACCAGTTTTGAGACTCAAGATAATGTTACCTTATCTATTGAAGTAACTTCTGTGAAACTTGTACCCTTCTTTAAAAAATCGTAGAAATGCGAAGTGAAATGTGAAGTGAAGTGAAGTGTGTAGTGAAGTGAATCGATGAATATGTGAAACGAAATGAAGAGAAGAATACTGAAGAAAGAAATAAAGAAAACTAAAGAATAGAAATGAAGCACATTGATTTCGAAGAAAGGAAATCATACATGAAGAGTAGAACACAAAATAGAGGAAGATGGAAGAAAATAAAATGAAGCTAATGAAGGAACATAATGTGACGTGTGAAGAGGGGTACAAGGATTCATTTAAACTAAGCAATCGCGAAAATTTGTGTGGACAGTTGTTTGGGAAGTCACATTCACAATATGCAACTCAACTAAGCTTAAAGTTCCTTTACACAAACAAAATTTGAATTAAAATAGACATGGAGGATAATTATGAAACATCCAGATTTCTCCATATAAATACAATTTAAATGCTGCAACTCTATTGACATCTCGGACAAAATTCAGTTCGCAGAAAGTGTTGAGAATTATGTTCCTAATTAAAACACTCACATATAACAAACATTTAAATTTAAAATTACTGACAAAAATGGAGTGTCGAATATTTTTCTATCAAATTTCTTTTTTTACAGATAATTTATTGCATGTAGAAGACAAAATGATCGAGCTGGAAGTTTTCTGATGTTTCATTGTGACTCTTCGAATACTTGAAATAGTTATTATTATTGTTCTAATTGGATTCAGTTGAAATTTTCACTATTAAATCTGTTACTTCTTTAGAATGGCGAATTGTTCCTTGTCCTAAAAAAATTAAGGATATGCTATTAATATATAACACTTAAGATGTCTTAAACAATTGTCTCAGTGATTGTTATGCTGTGTATTTATTTCTGGATAAATATTGTATTTGTACATAACTACTGATTCCTATTGACATTATTAATTGACTTTCTGTGTGTACGATTAATTTATTACAGATATTAGATTGTGTACGTTTGGATTATTTTGCATATTCGTATTTATTCTAATATTACTTTCAGTATGTAATTATCTCAATCTGTGATTTTTTCAGGAGAGAGCACGGCTTAATGTAAAATTATTGCTAATAAAATGTCCTTCTTTCGTCATAGGATGTTATTCGCAGATGGAGTGATGAAATTTTTTCATTGAAATGTCACATTTATTTCTATTTGATTTTTTTTTTCCCGTGATACATGGTGTTACAAATTTTACTATTAGCCTATCACATTTTTCCGTAATACTAGAACTGTTAGACCAATGAGCCATTTCACTGCTACGATCAGAATAGACTTACTCTTTTCTGTTGTATTTCTGTGTACTGTACATTTCTTCGAAGTAATACCTACGTACTTACAATTTTCGCACCATTGCTTGTCCAGTAACTTCTGTTAATTGCTCTTCGCATCTGAACGCTCTTCAGTGATGTTTTATTTCTGCAAGAGACTATTCTTAGATATTTAATGGAATTATACTACAGGTTCCGTTTTCTCATTTATAATTAAATTTTGGTTACAGATAAACCATTCTCCTTGGGACAAATTATCTGGTTGAGGTTTTTTCCGGGGTTTTCCGTCAACCCATTAAGAGTAAATGCTGGGTAACTTTCGGCGCTGGACCCTGGACTCACGTCACCTGCATTATCAACCTTCATCTCACTCAGACATTAGAAAACAGTAGCAGTTGATAAAGCGTCGTAAAATAACAAACTATAAAAACATAGCTCGTGGAAGAAGATGCAGATATCACAAGAGGATGCAAATGGTGGTGAATCGCTCGACACTGCTGTGAAAAGATTAAAACGAAAAACTGAATTTATAAATTATAAACTGAAAGATTGGAGAGGTTTGAAGTACTTAGAAAATGTGAAGACCTAGTTGTGAATATAGTGAACAAGTTACTGTTTGTGTTCATAGTAACTGTATATCACATTCATCTGAAGGTCACATGAGAATTGTGTAAATACTTTGAATGTTTCTACTCTTTGCTATTGTGTTATGTTGAAGAAATAATGGTACAATAAACACAAAATGGTATGAAAATTAATCTTTATTCACCATAAATTCCACTTAGACACTCCCGGTTTGAATCTCTTCTGTCTGGAGAGGTCTTACAGTAGTCATAACGAGATGTGAAATTATAGCATTAATTTTTTTATATTCATAGCAAAACTGTTCCTAAGAAAAGCATTATATAATCTCAACTATTTAGAATTATAAGACAATTATTGAAGTTAATTATTTAGTAGGTGAACACTGCCTATTTTATGTTATCCTGAGAGCTTAATGATTTTATATAATTTATTGGTAACCTGAACAACGTCACAATGTCGGTTAAATGACTTAAGTTTCTATTATGTTGCCAAAAAAGAGAAAGAAAACGACAAAAACATGAAACTGCAAACAAAAGAAAAGTGCTTAACAGTGTAACACGGGATGAATCATCGTGTTCCACTTTCACGTGAATACAGGTGAGTTAGGCCGAATTATTGCAAATTAAAAATCAACAATCAATCATTACAAACACCTGGTACCTTCCTTTACCCTGCATAGGAACGATAAGTGTTACACTCTCCAGTCCACGTGGTTTGTAGCTAACGAAAGCAAATTTAAATGTTGCTCATGCAAAATTTCCCCCTCCCCCCGAAAAAGAAAGTAACGAAGAGAGAGAGAGAGTGAGTCTTAAAATATTGCATTCGTTCAAAAAACTATGAAGTTTCCTATATTCTAATCTTTGGATGAACTGTTAGATTAAGATACATTTAGAGTAATTGAAGACATTATTACAAAAACAGTCCTAGTCACTTTTAATGAAATTAAGTTAAGGACACATTTGCTACTATTTCAAATGTTTATAGACTCCAAAAATGACACATGTTAGGTGCAATAGCCACAAAGATAAACACCAGTTGTATGGAAACAGCTGACATGTGATTTCTGTTATTTATTTTTATTCTTCTCTTGAAAAATAGCAATTTTGACGAGGGTTTTTTTTTTGTAATATTGTTTTCAATTTTTCAATTAGTGGCTAATTATTTTAGCAATCAGACAAGTATTTTCCTACGGCTATCATAGTTGCATCATTGTCGTGAATGACTCAAATTTGCGAAGGATATGTGTGAAGACGTAATTCATTCGTGGATTAATCACACTAAGAAACGAGGTCTGTCAATATAAACATTGTGATAAATTTGTTGAAAAGAAGTGAGTGAATGTCATTTCACTAAAATAATTTTAATGGTGTATTATTTCTATATACTGGGATCTAAATTGATAATAGATTTCAATAATTTTGAGTGTATTTGTAAACTTGGATCATATTAAACTTACGAATTCCTACTACAGTTTGTTACAGCAAGCGCAAAGAAGAATTCCAAAAGTCAAACTTAAATTTTGTAAATAAATGAATAACTTCTTTTCGGTTAGATGTAAAAATGAACGTGCGCACAAATGTCACTTCATGTAATAAAAATTATATATGTAGAATAAACTTGAGCTTCAAGTAATTACTGGTAAGTACATTGAGAATTATCTGTCAGATTTGGTGGGAATACTGTTGGCAGGAAACATCACATTATTTGTGTTGAAAGCGGCTGAGTAGAAGATTCAAGTGCTTCAATTTCTCTGTAAACTCGTACCGTTGAACTTCTTCAATGTCTTAATCCAGTTTGCATTACAACTTAGCCAACTATGAAGAGAGTGTTTAAGTACGAAATAATAGTTTCCAAACTTGTTAGACTGTAACTCAAACACTAAATATGCTTTTTAGCTATGAATTGTATAATGCAACACAAATTATAATAGAAATAACACAACTTCCCAATAAGAATTCCTTTCCACGTGTTTGAGAAACTGAAACCACTTGAACCCATTGTAAATAAATCAGTGCATTCTCGCATTGAGTGTTCCTTACGAAAGTTACAAGCCTACAAAAAGTCGTGACTTTTAGGAATTAAACTTTTAACAATCCGAATCCATTACTACTATAAAACATATTTGAGTCTAGCAGTAAACAGTCGTAGACAAATATAAGAAATACCTGTAGTAGAATCGAGCGAGAGCCTGCACTCTCTTGACTATTGCTTATCATGGGAGATCTGTACGAGACAAATACATTTATTCCGTCCTTCATATAGAGCGACATGTTGGATCGTTGGGCATCAAGTTCCTTTCCATATTGAACGCCATGTATATTCCAAATTATGCTTCCTAATATACAGTTAGGATTAGGCACATGTTTCTAGAAACTTTACAATTACGTCACTCTCATCACAAAACAAGACTTATACGTTTCTCCCACTGGGATTAAATTCATCGTACTTAATTGTCTTGTATATATATATCGTTTGAGATGTCCATTTGGCCTTGTAGGAAACGTCTATGTGGCCTTTTCCGTATATCTATGACATCATGGAATGTAGTTCGCTAAAACAAAACCAAATTATAAACGTATCTTATGTTATAAAATGCGGAGTTAATGTACAGTAACACTGTGGTCTACAGAACTTACCGAATCTTCGTATAAAAAGATTAATGTATTTTTCTGAAGTGAAAAAACAGAATAGTGGATGTCCGTCTGTCTGTGTCCGTTCTCTTCCATTTTTTCTTTGTGTTAAGTTTGGTACCTACCTAGAATGTACCATTTTCATATGATATTCCAGTATGTGTTGCAGTTTCTTAACTTCTAATTTATGCAGCTAATAACTTGAGATACCGGGATACTTTTTAATATAAGTACAGATAAAGTCCAAAATAACACTGTTCGGAGCAACCGGCTTAGCTCAGTCGCCTGAAGCGCTTGGCTGCCGATCCGGAGTTGCATACAGGCACGGGTTCGATTCCCGCTTCGACTGATTACCTGGTTGAGTTTTTTCCTTGGTTTCCCTAACAGTAAGGCGAATGTAAGACATCTATGGTGAATCCTCAGCCTCATCTCACCATCCGACGCTAAAGAACTTATTAGGTGATAGAGCGGTGTTAAATAGCCAAATGGAAAGAACTCAGTAAGGATCGAATTGTATTCATTGCTTTTGCTAGAATTGTTCGGAAATATTTGCTATTATATCGTCCAGGCGACAGAATTCATGCAGTTGTTTCTCTGTGATCTTCTATCCTTGGGGGTAGGGTCTTCCCTGCTGCAGTAACATGATCACTTTTTTGTCTTGTGTAGCACCTTTTATCACGTTGGTCATCAAGGGAGGGATCTTGTTATTGTCGCATCTAATTTTTCCAGTTCATCTACTTCAACGTCCGTTGTTCAATTTTCCTGTAAAGTAACGGGAAAAATCCTCCATCCGCATCCTTTAGGAATGATTCTTTATGACGTTGCTCTTCTCTCGACATAATTATCATAATCATTATGTCAGTTTACAGTTTATGTCGGGATGTCCCATGCCAAATCCATCCTATTAACTAGAGAAACTTTCGTTTGCCAATTTTTAAAATAGTTTACAAATATACGTAACTTTTTTTTAACGAAATCATAGATTTCTGTAGTAAAACAACAGAACTGCACGTCATACACTCGTTTAGTTACCACTTACAAAGTAACTGGGTATAAACTAGATGTAATGGAAAATCGCATTCAAAGAAAAAAAATTAAAACATTTAATAATAATAATAATAATAATAATAATAATAGTAATAATGATAATAATACAGTATAATATTACGATTTATTTTGGTTTCAAATTTCATCTGAGCCAACACGAACTCTTAAATTAGAATATATATTTATTTATTTCAAGAACATGATGCAAATTCACTTACTGTACACACAGGCTTTGTCAGGAGGAGAGGTAGATGGTGTGAGGGGTGATAATATTTGTGGTTCTGAATAACAAATTTTCTACGAACATATGCCCTGTTCTTAAGAGAATCTGACATACAGACGTGTTTGAAAATCAAGGGCGTCAGTCTCATGTCCTTCATCAGCACTCATTTGCGGACACTACCAAAACGACATTATTTTGTAATAGGAGCAATGAAACGTACCCTGGGCGTTGGATCGATCGGTCGCGGTGGAGTCGTTTCTTGGCCACCGAGGTCACCCGACATTACTACATTGGATTACTGTGCTTGGAGTTGGCTTAAGAGTGAAGTCTACAAGCGCAAGGTGGAAACTTCTCGCTCACATTTTACATGCTTTTGATTAAGTAAAGGAATGTCGGGATCAGCTCAGAGCAGCAACACCGCAGCTGTTTACAAGTACTGCAAAGTGCATTGAAGTTGACGATGGACTTTTGAACATATTGTTCTGTAAAGAAAAGTACACAATTAAACAACATAAGGTAGGTAACAATGTTTTAATTTACATCACCTGCACTTTTCATGTTCCTCATTCTTTCCATTAGATTTTTTTTTTCCGAACCCGTTAAGAGCAGGACATATTATGCTCATACAAATCTCTTGTTCAAAATCACCAATATTGTCACTTCTCAAACCATGAACCTTTCCCACTGACTCACCCCGTATTTATAGTAGAGATGTCTCGAACCTGGAACTCTGCACCTAGAACGCTGAAAGAGAAGTGAGCTACGCCAGCACATCGGCTGAACTGGAACATGTACGTTCCTTAATTCGCTAAACAGTACATTTATGTACTAAAACATCAGAATTGCTCGTCATAGGCCTGTAAAAGTATTGTTTGGTACGACGGTGGAGCGTAGACGTAAGCCAAAATCAGTTTCAAATAAAAAAAAGTGCAAAAATTTGTAACAGTTCACTCTAATATTAAGCTATATTATGGTTTACGTACAACACTTTATTTAATATATAATAACGTTTATTTCAAGCATATTATACACTTAATTGCGTTCGTAGTATCAATTTTTATGTTTTATTCGAATAACACCCTACAAATTCATACATACTGTTATGTTAATTGTTTGTATATGAAGCAGAGACGGCTCGAACCTGGAACGTTGTACCTAGAATACTGAAACAGAAGGCAATCACTTAACCACTACAGCTACGACAACACATCGGCCAGCTGCTTCCTCACTCCTACATGGGGTGTGCTGTTGAGTTCCCACCCGAACTCAGCGTCTGGCAAGATATGTGGGAAATTTCGACGCTTCATCGGCATCGTTGTCGTTAGCCGAGCGCGCTAAGGCACGGCTTGTGGTAGATACGTCGTGTTTAGAGTTATCGGATCGAATCCTGACGTTTGCTTAGTTTATTCTTTTCTAAAGTAAAATAAAGTACGAAGCTAAGCGTCTCGTAAGATATGTGCAAAATTTCGGGCGTTGCTTGTCACCACCTTCCTTAGTCGAGAGCTCTAAGGCATGGCTTAACGTAGCTGTTTCGGGTCGAGAATTGTAGATCGTAGGATCGAATCCTAACATTGAATTGGTTTTCTTTCTTTTTATAAAGTAAAATAAAATACAAGGTTGAGCGTCTCGTAAGATAAGTGCCAAATTACGGCCCTCGAGTAGCATCGTCTTTTTCAGCCGAGAGCGCTAAAGTATGGCTTGATGTATCTGTTTCGGTTCTAAAATTGTAGGGTCGAAACTTGATATTGAATTACGTTTCTTTTTTTTTTTTTTTAATGGTATAATAAAACACAAGATGAAGCATCTCGCAAGATATGTGCAAAATTTCGACCGCCGATTAGCATCGCCTTTGTTAGCCGATACCGTTAAGGCACCGCTTGTTGTACCAATGTCGGGTGCAGCGTCGTAGGATCGAATCTTGACGGTGATAATCTTATTTTTTACTATTACTTGTTCTTTAAAAAATTATTAAAATAAAATTGAACTAAAATGTGACATTAAGCGAATTGTTACGTAGGGGTAATTTAGGCATCTTATTTCAATAACATCACGTACATTTGTCCATATTAATTACACGAAGAGAATGAAGACGGATCGAACCTGGAACGTCATACCCAGAATGCTGAAAGAGAACACAAGAACACACACAGTTATTCAACCACTACAGCTACGACAACACATCGGCCAGCTGCTTTTTCTCTGCTACATGAGGTGTGCTGTTGAGTTCCCACCCCGAACACAGCGTATGGCACGATATATTGGAAATTTTGACGCTTCGTCGGCGTCTTTCTCATTAGCCGAGCGTGTTAAGGCACGGCTTGGTACAGGTAGTTCGGGTCAAGAATTTCCGGTTCGAATCCTGGCGTCAACTTTGTGTGTACACTTTTGCTTCTTTTCTTAAGCAAAAAAAAATACGAGGCTTAAGCGTATCGTAAGATATGTGCAAAATTTCGGGTGCCAATTGGCATAGCTTTCCTTAGTCAAGAACGCTAAAGCGTGATTTATTCTAGTCGTTTCTACTTGAGAATTGTGAGTTGTAGGATCGAAACCTGGCTTCGACTTTTTTCTCTCTTTCGTTTCTTTTTTAAGTAAAATAAAATGCAAGGCTTAGCGTTTCGTAAGATAAGTGTCAAATTACGGCCGCCGATGGGCATCGTTTTCCTTAGCCGAGATCAGTAAGGCATGGCATGTTGTACTTCTTACGCTTCTAGCATTGTAGGATCGAATCCTTATATTAAAACACGTTTTTTTTAAAGTAAAATAAAAAAACAAGATTAAGCGTCTCGTAAGATATGTGCAAAACTTCGACCGCCGATTGGCATCGTCCTTGTTAGCCGAGAGCGCTAAGGCACTGGTTACTGTAACCTTGTTGGGTCGAGAATAGTGAATGGTAGCATCGAATCCTGACGTCTGCTAAATTCTATTTTTATTGAAGTAAGATAAAATACAATGCTGAGCGTCTCGTAAGATAAGTGCCAAATTACGGCCGCTGATCGGCATCGCCTTCCTTAGCCGAGAGCGCTAAAGCATGGTCTGTTGTAGTCCTTTCGATTGTAGGATCGAATACTGATGGCGAGTCACATTTTTTTAATAGTAAAATAAAAAAACAAGACTAAGCGTCTCGTAAGATATGTGCAAAATTTCGACCACCGACTGTCATCGCCCTCGTTAGCCGAGAACACTAAGGCATGGTTTGTTTAGCTGGTTCTCGTACTCGCTTGCACGAGATCGAAACCCGCCTGTAACTCAGTATTCTAAAATACTCGTGATATTTTATATTGATGTACGAGGTAGCACATATGTATACATATATATATATATATATATATATACATATCTATATATATATATATATATATATATATATATATATATATATATATATATATATATATATATATATATATATATATCATACACATTTTATATTTTACATATATATATATACCTTATATAATACAGTGTATGTATACTCTACTATATACAACGTATACTATAGCATACTGTAGTATATAGAACGCATACTATAGTATATAGAACGTATACTATAGTATACTCTAGTATAAAGAATGTATACTGTAGTATATAGAACGTATACTATAGTATACAGAGCGTATACTATAGTATACAGAACGTATACTATAGTATACTCTAGTATAAAGAATGTATACTGTAGTATATAGAACGTATACTATAGTATACTCTAGTATATAGAACGTATACTATAGTATATAGAACGTATACTATAGTATACTCCAGTATAAAGAATGTATACTGTAGTATATAGAACGTATACTATAGTATACTCTAGTATATAGAACGTATACTATAGTATACTCTAGTATAAAGAACTTATACTATAGTATATAGAGCATATACTATAGTATACTCTAGTATAAAGAACGTGTAATATAGTATATATAACGTATACTATAGTATTCCATAGTGTATAGAACGTATACTACACGTTCTGTATACTAGAGTACACTATAGTATACGTTCTATATGCTAGAGTATGCTATAGTATACGCTCTTTATGCTAGATTATACTATAGTATACGTTCTATATACTACATTATACTCTAGTATACGTTGTATATACTAGAGTATACTATACGTTCTATATACTAGAGTATACTATAGTATACATTCTACATACTATACGTTCTACATACTAGAGTATACTACAGTATACGTTCTATATGCTAGAGTATGCTATAGTATACGCTCTTTATACTAGATTATACTATAGTATACGTTCTATATACTAGATTATACTCTAGTATACGTTGTATATACTAGAGTATACTATACGTTCTATATACTAGAGTATACTATAGTATACATTCTACATACTATACGTTCTATATACTAGAGTATACTACAGTATACGTTGTATATACTAGAGTATACTATACGTTCTATATACTAGAGTATACTATAGTATACATTCTACATACTATACGTTCTATATACTAGAGTATACTACAGTATACGTTCTATATGCTAGAGTATACTATAGTATACGTTCTGTATAATAGAGTATACATATACTGTATTATATAGGTATATATATATGTAAAATATATAGTATATATAACATATATACAGGTATGTGTGTACATACATATATATATATGCTACCTCGTACATCAATATAAAATATCGCTAGTATTTTAGAATACTGAATTGTAGGCGGGTTTGGATCTCTTGAAAGTGAACACGAGAACGAGCTGGACAAACCATGCCTTAGCGCTCTCGGCTAACGAGGGCGATGCCAACGGGCGGTCGAAATTTTGCACTTATCTTACGAGACGCTTAGTCTTATTTTTTATATTACTATTAAAAAAACATGACTCACCATCAGTATTCGATCCTACAATCCTAGAATAGAAAGGACTACAACAAACCATGCCTTAGTACTCTCAGCTAAGGAAGGCGATGCCGATCGGCGGCCGTAATTTGGCACTTATCTTACGGGACGCTCAGCATTGTATTTTATCTTACTTTAATAAAAATAGAATTTAGCAGACGTCAGGAATTAATACTACCATTCATTATTCTCAACCCAACAAGGTTACAATAACCCATGCCTTAGCGCTCTCGACTAACGAGGACGATGCCAATCAGCGGTCGAAATTTTGCACTTATCCTACGAGGCGCTTAATCTTGTTTTTTATTTTACTATTTAAAAAAAAAGTGTCTTAATAGAAGGATTCAATCCTACAACCGAAAGAAGTAGAACATGCCATGCTATGCCTTACCGATCTCGGCTAAGGAAGATGATGCCGATCGGCGGCCGTAATTTGGCATTTATCTTACGAAACGCTTAGCCTCGAATTTTGTTTTACTTTAAAAAAGAAGCAAAATTGAACACAGTAAATAAACGCTAAGATTCGATCCACAAATTCTAGACCCGAAATACCTGTATCAAACCGTGCCTTAACGCGCTCGGCTAACGAGAACGATGCCGACGAAGCGTCAAAATTCCCATATATCTTGCCAGACGCTGTGTTCGGGGTGGGAACTCAACAGCACACCTCATGTAGCAATGAAAAAGCAGTTGGCCGATGTGTTGTCGTAGCTGTAGTGGTTAAATAACTGTGTATGTGTGTTCTTGTGTTCTCTTTCACAATTCTAGGTGCAACGTTCCAGGTTCGATCCGTCTTCACTCTCTTCCTATAATTAATATGAACAAATTTATGTGGTGTTATTGAAATAAAATGCTTAAATTACTCATATGTAGCAATACGCTTAATCTCGCATTTTAGTTCAATTTTATTTTAATAATTTTTTTTAAAGAACAAGTAATAGCCTAGTAAAAAATAAGATTATCACCGTCAAGATTCGATCTTACGACGCTGCACCCGAAATTGGTACAACAAGCCGTGCTTTAACGCTATCGGCTAACGAAGGCGATGCCAATCAACGGTCGAAATTTTGCTCATACCTTGCCAGACGCTTCATCTTGTGTTATCTTTTACTACTAAAAAAAAAACGTAATTTCACATCAAGACTCGACCCTACAATTTTAGAACCGAAACAGATACAGCAAGCCATGCTTTAGCGTTCTCGGCTGAAAAAGACGATGCTATTCGGGGGCCGTAATTTAGCACTTATCTTACGAGACGCTCAACCTTGTATTTTATTTTACTTTATAAAAAGAAAGAAAACCAATTTAACGTTAGAATTCGATCCTACAATTCTCGACTCGAAAGAGCTACACTAAGCCATGCCTTAGCGCTCTCGACTAAGGAAGGTGATGACACTCAATGCCCGAAATTTTGCACATATCTTACGAGACGCTTAGCTTCGTATTTTATTTTACTTTAGAAAAGAATAAACTAAGTAAACGTCAGGATTCGATCCGATAACGCCAGACCCGACGTACCTACCACAAGCCGTGCCTTAGCGCTCTCGGCTAACGACAACGATGCCGATGAAGCGTCGAATTTCCCACATATCTTGCCAGACGCTGTGTTCGGGTGGGAACTCATCAGCACACCCCATGTAGGAGTGAGGAAGCAGCTCGCCGATGTGTTGTCGTAGCTGTAGTGGTTAAGTAACTGTCTTCTGTTTCAGTGTTCTAGGTACAACGTTCCAGGTTCGAGCCGTCTGTACTTCATATACAAACAATTAACATAACAGTATGTACGAATTTGTAGTGTGTTATTCGAATAAAACACAAAAATTGATTCTACGAACGCAATTAAGTGTATAATATGCTTGAAGTAAACTTTATTACATATGAAATAAAGTGTTGAACGTAAACCATAATATAGCTTAATATAAGAGTGAATTGTTACAAATTTTTGCAATTTTTTTTTATTTGAAACTGATTTTGGCTTACGTCTACGCTCCACCGTCGTACCAAACAATACTTTTACAGGCCTATGACGAGCAATTCTGATGTTTTAGTGCATAAATGTACTGTTTAGCGAATTAAGGAACGTACATGTTTCAGTTCAGCCGATGTGCTGGCGTAGCTCACTTCTCTTTCAGCGTTCTAGGTGCAGAGTTCCAGGTTCGAGACATCTCTACTATAAATACGGGGTGAGTCAGTGGGAAAGGTTCATGGTTTGAGGAGTGACAATATTAGTGATTTTGAACAAGAGATTTGTATGAGCATAATATGTCCTGCTCTTAACGGGTTCGGAAAAAAAAATCTAATGGAAAGAATGAGGAACATGAAAAGTGCAGGTGATGTAAATTAAAACATTGTTATCTACCTTATGTTGTTTAATTGTGTACTTTTCTTTACAGAACAATATGTTCAAAAGTCCATCGTCAACTTCAATGCACTTTGCAGTACTTGTAAACAGCTGCGGTGTTGCTGCTCTGAGCTGATCCCGACATTCCTTTACTTAATCAAAAGCATGTAAAATGTGAGCGAGAAGTTTCCACCTTGCGCTTGTAGACTTCACTCTTAAGCCAACTCCACGCACAGTAATCCAATGTAGGAATGTCGGGTGACCTCGGTGGCCACCTTGCGCTTGTAGACTTCGCTCCTTGTAGATTTTCCTTTAGGTCTTTTTTATACCGAGTTACTTCGTAAGTAGGAACTACATGTTTGTATTTCGTGCAGTTCTGTTGTTTTACTACAGAAAAAGTTACGTATATTTGTAAACTATTTTTAAAATTCTCAAATCTAAGTTTCTCTAGTTAATAGGATGGATTTGGCATGGGAGATATCGACATAATCTGTAAACTGACATAATGATTATCATAACCATGTCGAGAAAAGCGCAACGTCATAAAGAATCATTGCTAAAGGATGCGGATGGAGGATTTTTCCCGTTATTTTACAGGAAAATTGAACAACGGACGTTGAAGTAGATGAACTGGAAAAATTAGATGCGACAATAACGAGATCCCTCCCTTGATGACCAACGTGATATAAGGTGCTACACAACAAGACAAATAAGTGATCATGTTACTGCAGCAGTGAAGACTCTACCCCAAGGGTTAGAAAATGGCAGAGGAACAACTGCATGAATTCTCTAGCCTGAACGATATAATAGCAAATATTTCCGAACAATTCTAGCAAAAACAATGAATACAATTCGATCCTTACTGAGTTCTTTCCATTTGGTTATTTAACACCACTCTATCACCTAATAAGTTCTTTAGCGTCGGATGGTTTTTTTTATTATTTTAGTAGGTTATTTTACGACGCTTTATCAACAGCTTAGGTTATTTAGCGTCTGAATGAGATGAAGGTGATAATGCCGGTGAAATGAGTCCGGAGTCCAGCACCGAAAGTTACCTAGCATTTGCTCATCTTGGGTTGAGGGAAAAAACCGGAAAAAACCTCAACCAGGTAACTTGCCCCGACCGGGAATCGAACCCGGGCCACCTGGTTTCGCGGCCAGACGCGCTGACCGTTACTCCACAGGTGTGGACGCGTCGGATGGTGAGATGAGGCCGAGGATTCACCATAGATTGTCTTACATTTGCCTTACGGTTAGGGAAACCAAGGAAAAAACACAACCAGGTAATCAGTCCAAGCGGTAATCGAACCCGTGCCCGTATGCAACTGCTGATCGGCAGCCAAGCGCTTCAGGCGACTGAGCTAAGCCGGTTGCTCCGAACAGTGTTATTTTGGCTTTATCTGTACTTATATTAAAAAGTATCCCGGTATCTCAAGTTATTAGCTGCATAAATTGGAAGTTAAGAAACTGCAACACATACTGGAATATCATATGAAAATGGTACATTCTAGGTAAGTACCAAACTTAACTCAAAGAAATACTGGAAGAGAATGGACACCGACAGACTGACATCCAGTATTCTGTTTTTTTTCTTTTTCTTTTTTTTTTCACATCAGAAAAATACATTAATCTTTTTATACGAAGATTCGTTAAGTTCTGTAGACCACAGTGTTACTGTACATTAACTCCGCATTTTATAACATAAGATACGTTTATAATTTGGTTTTATTTTAGCGAACTACATTCCATGATGTCATAGATATACGGAAAAGGCCACACAGACGTTTCGTACGAGGCCAAATGGACATCTCAAAGGATATGATGTATACAAGACAATTAAGTACGGTGAACTTAATCCCAGTGGGAGAAACGTGTAAGTCTTGTTTTGTGATGGGAATGACGTCAATTTCAAAGTTTCTAGAAACATGCGAATAATCCTAATTGTAAATCAGGAAGGATAATTTGGAATATACATGGCGTTCAATATGGAAAGGAACTTTATGCACAACGATCCAACATGTCGCTCTACATGAAGGACAGAATAAATTACTTGTTTTGTGCAGCTCTCCCATGGTAAGCAATAGTCAAGAGAGTGCAGGTTGTCGCTCGATTCTACTACAAGTATTTCTTATATTTGTCTATGACTATTTACTGCTAGACTCCAATATATTTTATTGTAGTAATGGATTCGGATTGTTAAATGTTTAATTCCTAAATGTCTCGACTTTTTGTAGGTTTTTAACTTTCGTAAGGAACACTCATTGCGATAATGCACTGGTTTATTTACAATGGGTTCAAGTGGTTTCAGTTTCTAAAACACGTGGAAAGGAATTCTTATTGGGAAGTTGTGTTATTTCTATTATAATTTGTGTTGCATTGTACAATTCATAGCTAAAAAGCATAATTTAGTGTTTGAGTTACACTCTGACAAATTTGGAAACTATTATTTCGTACTTAAACACTCTCTTCATAGTTGGCTAAGTTGTTATGCAAACTGGATTAAGACATTGAAGAAGTTCAACGGTACGAGTTTACGCACAAATTGAAGCACTTCAATCTTCTACTCAGCCGCTTTCAACACAAATAATGTAATGTTTCCTGTCAACAATATTCCCACCAAATCTGACAACTAATTCTCAGTGTACGTACCAGTAATTACTTGAAGCTCTAGTTGTTTCTACATATATATTTTTATTGCTGGATGTGACATTTGTGCGAACGTTCTTTTTTACATCTACATTAAAATAAATTATTCATTCATTATACAAAAATATAAGTTTGACTCTTGGAATTCTTCTTTGCGCCTGCTGTAATATACTGTAGTAGGAATTCGTAAGTTTAATATGATTCAAGTTTACAAATACACTCAAAATTATTGAAATCATTTTGCAATTTAGATCCCAGTATATAGAAGTAGTACATCTATAAAATTATTTTAGTGAAATGACGTTCACTCACTTCTTTTCAACAAATTTATCACAATGTTTATATTGACAGACCTCGTTTCTTAGTGTGATTATTCCACGAATGAATTACGTCTTCACACATATCCTTCGCAAATTTGAGTCATTCACGACAATGATGCAACTATGATAGCCGTAGGAAAATACTTGTCTGATTGCTAAAATAATTAGCCACTAATTGAAAAATTGAAGACATTATTACAAAAACAACCTTGTCAAAATTGCTATTTTTCAAGAGAAGAATAAAAATAGATAACAGAAATTACATGTCGGATGTTTCCATACAACTGGTGTTCATCTTTGTGGCTATTGCACCTAACATGTGTCATTTTTGGAGTCTATAAACATTTGAAATAGTAGAAAATGTGTCCTTAACTTAATTTCATTAAAAGTGACTAGGACTGTTTTTGTAATAATGTCTTCAATTACTCTAAATGTATCTTAATCTAACAGTTCATCCAAAGATTAGAATATAGGAAACTTCATAGTTTATCGAACGAATGCAATATTTGAAGACTCTCTATCTCTTTGTTTCTTTCTTTTTCTGGGGGGAAGGGGGAAATGCGCATGAGCAACATTTAAATTTGCATTCATCAGCTACAAAGCACGTGGACTGGAGAGTGTAACACTGATATCGCTCCTGTGCAGAGTAAAGGAAGATACTGGCTGTTTGTAATGATTGATTGCTGATTTTTAATTTACAATAATTCGGCCTAACTTACCTGTATTCACGTGAAAGTGGAACACGACGATTCATCCCGTGTTACACGGTTATGCACTTTTCATTTGTTTGCAGTTTCAAGTTTTTGTCGTCTTTCTTTTTTTGGCAACGTAATAGAAACTTAAATCATTTAACCGACATTGTGACGTTGTTCAGGTTACCAATAAATTATATAAAATCATTAAGCCCTCAGGAGAACATAAAATAGGCACTGTTCACCTAATAAATAATTATCTTCAAATAGTTGAGATTATAAAATGCTTTTCTTAGGAACAGTTTTGCTATGAATAGAAAAAAAATAATGCTATAATTTCAAATCTCGCTATAACTACTGTAAGGCCTCTCCAGACAGAAGAGATTCAAACCGGGCGTGTCTAGGTGGAATTTATGGTGAATAAAGATTAAGTTTGAAACTATTTTGTGTTTATTGTACCATTATTTCTTCCTCAACATAACACAATAGCAAAGAGTAGAAACATTCAAAGTATTTACACAATTCTCATGTGACCTTCAGATGAATGTAATATACAGTTACTATGAACACAAACACTAACTTGTCCGCTATATTCACAACTAGGTATTCACATTTTCTAATGTATTTCAAACCTCTCCAATCTTTCAGTTTATAATTTATAAATTCAGTTTTTCGTTTTAATCTTTTCACAGAAGTGTCGAGCGATTCACCACCATTTGCATCCTCTTGTGATATCTGCATCTTCTTCCACGAGCCATGTTTTTATAGTTGGTTATTTTACGACACTTTATCAACTGCTACTGTTTTCTAATGTCTGAGTGAGATGAAGGTTGATAATGCAGGTGACGTGAGTCCAGGGTCCAGCGCCGAAAGTTACCCAGCATTTGCCCTTAATGGGTTGACGGAAAACCCCGAAGAATTTGAAACGATCCATGGTTTATCTGTAACCAAAATTTAATTATAAATGAGAAAACGGAACCTGTAGTATAATTGCATTAAATATCTAAGAATAGTCTCTTGCAGAAATAAAACATCACTGATGAGCGTTCAGATGCGAAGAACAATTAACAGAAGTTACTGGACAAGCAATGGTACGAAAATTGTAAGTACGTAGGTATTACATCGAAGAAATGTACAGTACACAGAAATACAACAGAAAAGAGTAAGTCTATTCTAATTGTGGCAGTGAAATGGCTCATTGGTTTAACAGTTCTAGTATTAGGCAAAAATACGATAGGATAATAGTAATATTTGTAACACAATGTATCACGAAAAAAATCAAATAGAAATAAACGTGGCATTTCAGTGAGAAAATTTCATCATCACTTCATCAGCAAATATCCTATGATGAAAGAAGAACGTTTTGTTAGCAATAATTTTACATTAAGCCGTGCTCTCTCCTGAAAAAAATCACAGATTGAGATAATTACATACTGAAAGTAATATTAGAATAAATACGAATATGCAAAATAATCCAAACGAACACAATCTAATATCTGTAATAAATTAATCGTACACACAGAAAATCAATTAATAATGTC
This sequence comes from Periplaneta americana, assembly GCF_040183065.1. Taxonomy (NCBI): domain Eukaryota; kingdom Metazoa; phylum Arthropoda; class Insecta; order Blattodea; family Blattidae; genus Periplaneta; species Periplaneta americana. Next base: position 149,350,179 of record NC_091123.1, read on the forward strand.
AATAGGAATCAGTAATTATTTACAAATACAATTTCTATCCAGAAATAAATACACAGCATAACAATCACTGAGACAATTGTTTAAGACATCTTAAGTGTTATATATTAATAGCATATCCTTAATTTTTTAGGACAAGGAACAATTTGCCATTCTAAAGAAGTAACAGATTTAATAGAGAAGACTTCAACTGAATCCAATTAGAATAATGATAATAATTATTTCAAGTATTCGAAGAGTCACAATGAAACATCATAAAACTTCCAGCTCGACCATTTTGTCTTCTACATGCAATAAATTATCTGTAAAAAAAGAAATTTGATAGAAAAATATTCGACACTCCATTTTTGTCAGTAATTTTAAATTTAAACGTTTGTTATATGTTAGTGTTTTTAATTAGGAACATAATTCTCAACACTTTCTGCGAACTGAATTTTGTCCGAGATGTCAATAGAGTTGTAGCATTGAAATTGTATTTATATGGAGAAATCTGGATGTTTCATAATTATCCTCCATGTCTATTTTAATTCAAATTTTGTTTGTGTAAAGGAACTTTAAGCTTAGTTGAGTTGCATATTGTGAATGTGACTTCCCAAACAATTTTCCACACAAATTTTCGCGATTGCTTAGTTTAAATGAATCCTTGTACCCCTCTTCACACGTCACATTATGTTCCTTCATTAGCTTCATTTTACTTTCTTCCATCTTCCTCTATTTTGTGTTCTACTCTTCATGTATGATTTCCTTTCTTCGAAATCAATGTGCTTTATTTCTATTCCTCATTTTTCTTTATTTCTTTCTTCAGTATTCTTCATTCTTCGCTTCATTTCGTTTCGCATATTCATCGATTCACTTCACTACACACTTCACTTCACTTCACATTTCACTTCGCATTTCTACGATTTTTTTAAGAAGGGTACAAGTTTCACAGAAGTTACTTCAATAGATAAGGTAACATTATCTTGAGTCTCAAAACTGGTATCGAGCAATTGTTGGGAAATCACAGTATAATTTAGAGTCAAAATTTGGCACAAGCATTACTATCAATACAAAAAAATTTTAATGTATAATTTACTTTCAATTTAAAATACTGTACTAATTCAGTTATGCTTTAATTTCACTGACAGATTAATAATTCTTTTCTTAACTTCAAACGATATTTATATTATGAATCTACATTTCACATGTATCCGTATGTTATCAGTACACAGTTCAGCAATAATTTCGTGAGAGAACATTGGACAAGACAGGTGGTACTTGGCAATTAGTTTTGCTATTATGAGCTTTGTGATGAATATAGTCAAGGATTGATTTACCACAAAGTTTAATTGTGTAGAGCTACTTCTGAAAATACATAAACATGCACTGAATAATGTCTACTTTTTCGCGAAAATGAGATTTATGTTCCCAAACTTAAGGAAGACTAATAGAAGCATTCAACACTGAAATGAAAGTTCAATAAATTAGCCAATCATAATGGGCAGCTGTTAAAGTACATCGTTAATTGCATGAAGTAATTAACTAAATTAAAAATCTTTTTCTCCAAAAAAATCTGAAAATTAAAACATAATTGGAAACGTAACAAATGCGATAAAAATGTTAACAGTTTATTTACAAGGCATAAATTAATATTTTTTGCAAAATTATACGAGAATCGCTACTATTTCCAAGCATAATCATTTTTAAATAATATAGAAACTCTCTTAGGCTACTTCAATGTCTTAAAAGACAGAATCTATATCCTGAAAAAAAAAAATACATATAAACATAATATTTTAAAATTTAAGTAATACAATTAATACTAGCATATTATCTAATCACACTTTATACTATATGGGAACTTTATAACACTGTCAGAGAAAAAACAAAATAAGCAAGAAAGATGAGGAATTTATTCATTCTCAAAATATAATTAGATATGAATCAGTCTAAGAGTATAGAAATATCACTCGCTAGTTTAACAGCATGGACAAAAATGGTAATTAGCATGGAATTCTTTTTTAAGACTGAATAGGCCTACTACTGAAATTGCAAAATGAAAAATAAACGGTATCAAGTAAGGACGTTACAAAATATTAAATACACCTACAGCACGTTCCCATTTCAGACAAATTTCTTATGAATAGCACTATGTCTAGAATCTCTCTAAAATCTTGTATTTCGTATTAAACGTTCTACTCTGTATAAATGTTAGAAAATATCTGTGTGTTGTGCAGTGGCGAAATTTGGAACAAATTAATTAATTTTACTTCAAACAGGGGATAATAAAGCCGTAATTTAAAGATAACTTCACAAAATGAAAAACACTAAGGCAAACAATGAAGGCCCACTTAATACAATATTACATATTGTCGTTCATTTGTAAAGGTCCTTGTTATATGTATTGTAAATTTACAGAAATTTCAGTGGAATCTTAAAGACTACTTCTTATCTACATTCTTCCGCAACACGAATTTACGGAAAGTTCTGGTTAGTTTGTTATAATGTGAATTCCCCCGAAATAAAACTGAATACTAATTGATCAACTATAACAGATCTTGTTAACACAAACTTTGGAGTTTCTGGTCTTCAGATGCACATCCGAATCTTACGCCGTTTAGAGAGAGAGCATTGTTACATAAAATGAGAATGACAAATTAGACATGATGAAATTCTCTCATTGAGTTTATTACTTTATTAGTATGGCATTCACTAAAGTTTGAGTTACATATTAGAATCAAATGGAGGTTAAAAATGTAATAATTTGGGAAATTTAGTAAGATTCGACATGAAAAATATTTTCCGCTCGAACATCAGAAAATACATAGTTCACATTTTATTAAAGTAGGCAATAAAATCAGCGCAATGATATGTAACTCTGAAAATTTAATAACGGGGCCTAGAAATTACTATTGCTCAATATGCAGGTATGGACAATAATTTGAGTAATTTATATTAAGTTGAATTACGGACAGAATGTTTAGAGTATTATAAATTTATTTAGGCTTAACTAAACGAAATTTAGCATAATGAGCCATGTTTCATTGTCTCACTACATTAACGAAATATCTAATATTTATGCAGTCTGAAATGCTCAACGAAAGCCAACAAAATGATTATCGAGATTTCATAAAAGTATTTGCATCCAGGAAACTTCTAAATTATTTTATTCATTTCCAATAATCCTAATTTAAGAATTAACATTCATGTTACAAAAATTTGCTTTCAAACTGAATGTTGGAATTAATATTATATTCTAAAATCCTCAAATACTTTTATTTTTAATAAATCCATAAAATTTCCAGAGTTGCCTGTCCTATTTGATCAAGTTGTTTCGACTAACTAGACATACCGGACAGTACCAAATTGGAGACCAATTGTAAAGCAGTACGACGTTTATAATGGAACTTTATGATCCGAAACTTACAATATATTTTTATATCTCAACGCTGGTGTAAACTTAAAATTCGTCTATACAACCACAATGAAAAGTGTAACATCTCTTATCTGATATGTACTTAACTTCATTCACTTTCAGTGCGGCTCCAGATGCATCTTCCAGGAAGTTCCTCTTGTTAAAACACCACATTGTCTGCTTGAGTATGTACCTCGCCTAGAATTGAGTTAAAAAGGAAACTATTTTAGAATTCAATACATTAACAAAATATAAAACCAACTGAAGGAACAATTTGAGGCCACATCATAACAAGATTAATACAAGATATTTGAATGTGTGTATCCATGTTGTGTAGGCCTATTATTTAAGTATAAGGTTCAAATAGCCTATTTATTGAAATCCTGTTTTTCAGACATCTAAACTAACGCCAAAGAAGTGAAGTTTATGTTTACAGTGTCTGACTCTTAGAAGTTTTGTAGAGAGAGTAAACGTAATTCAGAATTATGCATTCATAGTAGACGAATTTATCATCTCAATACTATCTCTGTTGATTCTAACCCTTACACGCCTGTTTTTCGTTGTTATTCACACTGTTCTCATGCTGTTTAACTGTTTTGTAGTCTAATTTATATCATGCTATCAGTTAAGCTGGAATATTAGTTCATTCTATTCTAATGCATTTAAGATATACCATTTCTTTGCGGTGTAATTTTTAAGTTAACCTATTTTATAATTCTAATTTTACAGTATCTTAACGACTGCCACCAAAGAACACTTAAAAGAATACAAGTCCCATGTATTATACAATATGTACGCTAGCGAAAATTAAATAATGGAATTTCTGTTTTCCATATTTCAAACTGTGGGTTGAAGTGCTTTCAACTGTAGTACTTGGATCTCAAATAATTCTATTAATTAAAGAAAAGGCATAACTAATGGGTGGCTGGACTGGTAAATGCCTACAAGCTAAAAGGACTTCACCCATCATCATCATCATCATCATCATCATCATCATCATCATCATCATCATATTTCTATCAATTCCTTTGTTGTATCTCCATCTGTTTAAGATATTTAATATGTGACATTCACTTCTGTGTTTATAATGCTTTGATAACTAACAGATTGATACAGACTTTTGACTTGAAAAAATTATTCATTATTTCATTATGTCTTGCCCAAGGTAAAGCAAGTTCTTCAATGCAAACACAATACACTCCAATTTCCCTCATTCATTGCCTTCCCCTTAGGCTTCGCCTGCGATTCATTAATATTTTCTATCATGTGATATCTTCTGCACCGAACATTTTTCCCGTTCACCAATCTCTCCAGAATGAAATTTTATCTTTGTAACCCAGCCAATTTGTTTTTCACTTCTTGATTGGTTTCAGCATTTTTTTTCTACACGCTCTTACTACCACACCATTTCTTTTTTTTTTTCTCTCCATTTCATACGCCCATTCTTCTCCCCCAAATGGTTCTAGTCATTATTTTGTCTTCACTTCGTCGCTGTGTCCATGTTTCTGCCCAAACAATACTACACACCACACAAATCATTTACTGATCTCTTCCTTACTTTTCCAGAATATCCATAGAAAAATAGGCTTTTCTATTAAAAGCTTCTTTTGCTATCCGCCTCTTGACTTCCTAGCAACAGCTCATGTTATTATTTACGGTACATCAAATATTTGAAGTTGTCCACTTGATCTACTACATCATTTCGAATTCTCACATTTATCTTCTACGTCTTTCTCCTGATAACCATAGTCTTAATCTTGCTTGTATTTATCTTGATCCGATACTGCTGACAAATGTCATTTAGTTGCAGTAGCATATCACTTAGTACCGGTATTACATACTTTTGTGCTTATAAGGCCATATAATTATCAAATCGTATGTACCGTCCACATTTCACGAGATGATCCGAGCAAGGAATGCAAGGTTTTCCCCCACTCTCACAACCAAACGTCGAGACAGAACCGGGTTTGTGTGCTCTAAACTTTCGCTATCAACTACAATGAAAACATTGTCCCTCAGTAAAACATTAACTTTGTATCCGGATTATTAATTCATACAGGCCACATATTATACATTTAATATCTATAATTAAGTTAATTACGGAAAGCAATTATTCAGTGACAGTGTTATACTACACCAGTCAATGTAAATATTATATTTTTGGTTTACAATGTAGTAATTACTACTACTACTGCTGCTGCTACTTTAATTAATTTATTTAATTATTTAATTTATTAAGATTTTTTAAATATATAGAAATTAAAATTTTTACGAGTATAATGTTGCATGCCATTTAAATGAAATATTGAAGCTTCATGTATACTTTTGAGCTAACTAAAGTTTTAAATTTGTTCCCCTCTCGAAGTCACGCACGTTATTAACGGAAGTTATTTTAAGTTTCAATAATTTAATGTTGGCATTATGAGAATATTATTGTCAGTGTAAATAAAATTAGTATTAAATTACAAAAAATAAATAAATACCTGCGTATTTAGCAACCCTTTCTGTAGCATTCATCAAAGGACACAATCTCTTCTGCATTGCTTCTTCATCACACATCTTTATTACATTCGCTATACTTTGTCATGCTTCACTATGTATAGTTTTTCCATTTTTACACTTTGTAAACATTATGATAACTGATATGTGACACTATTGAAATCAAACAGAAGTCTACTTCGCTTTAAAACTACTTAACTAAATATTTCACTGACTAAACAACTTCGTAACTCATTGTCTAACTAAATTACTAATTTAAGATAATTGCCTAATTAAAGCGTAATGCAGCCAATCTGGCACAATCTTTAAGTTAACTTAAGAAATTAAAATCTGACTTAAGAATGTTTTAATATAAACTACACTTGTTATCCACAGTATTCACAACACCAACATCATACAATAAAATGTCAACAGTAACTAAAATGCTTGCATAGTTTGCAAAAACCAACGTTTTCAGGTCGAGTGTCACTGAACTTTGTCCAGCCAGTCAATGGCACCACCCTCATCTACCTGCTCTTTCAGACGCGCTAAGTTATTGTACATTTCCTTACCCTCGTCTCTTACCCCGCAAGGACCTTTCCCCCTCACAGAGATCATCTCGTGAAGTGTGGACAGTACTTCATTATTCTTCCTCCTATTACCGCTCCGGTTCTGAAAGTAATCCTTCCTAGATCCTCCAAGATGATAAACATGATCATCATAATCGTCATCATCATCATCAATAACAATAGGAAGAGCAAAATTTAAATGACCCTGATTTCCTGCTTGAAGCTTAGTGTTCGCAGTTAAGCACGGCAAGGTATTTTTCTTTCACAGTTTCGGCTATGAATTTCAAGTATGTAATCGGTACTGGGTAAAAATATTTCCAAACTGACAATCAGCGAAATTGCCCTTCTCAAAGAAAAAATTTTCTTGCTTTCACCCGGTTTTCCGAAAGTTCAACAGCTTTGATTTTGTTTCTGGGCATTTCTCTTAACTGCTGGAGCAAAGAGCTCATTTTCTTAACTTCAAATAATAAGCTACCTGAGAAGATATTTAAATGTGTAACACTTCTATTCATCGACCAATCCGTGGCTAGGAAGCTGAACTCTGTAAAGTTGTAGGTAACTTAGCCGAGGTCAAGGCAAGAATGAACGAGATTTGAGGTAATGAAAAATTCTGTACGTAGTCATAAATTTATAAAACTAAGTCCACCGAGTTAGCTCTGTGATAGCGCATATATCTCCAGACTAGCTGACCCGGTCCGATTCCCGGCGGGGTCAGACATTTTCATATGAAATTTCTATCTCGGGACTAGAAGAAAAGGCCGTGTACAACTTCTAATCATTAAATTGTGCACGAACAGGCCTATGCCTGGGTTAAATCCCGTAACTCCCGCAGTGCATATGAAGAGAAGGCATATGTCACTGTTGATAGTGATTCGTCCGTCGAATGGGGACATTAAGTCTGGCGGCTCCCTTGTTCCTATTCCTCACCCATTCCCTATATTACACATACATGAACGCTGCATAGTACACGGCACAAATTGAGTTCTTAGCATTATAAAGAATAGGTTTAGTTTGCAATGTGAAATATTTTCGGAATTTGTAGCTTAAATGTGATTGGCCATAGGCTACATATTAATTTTCAAAATATTAGAAAGATATTGGTCACAACCTGCAACCCTTAAACCCAATATGTAAATCTGATTTTACTTATCTAAAGCAATCGTAGAAATTTAAATGCCATTTATTTGCAAGAAAATGTTAAATGCTCACAAACTAAGACCACCAATACAAATATTTAGTAGTAGACTTTCTTCTCTTCCGTAATAATTTTTGTAAGAACCACAGCATAAGTATGGGATAAGACATTCTAGAAAAATTAGATATCATAGTCACAAATTATTTGAAACTAACTATTGTGTGGCCCAAAATAAAGCAAACGTATGTACACATAAATTAGACCATTGTTATAAAGTTATGTATATTTACATTATTTAGGTCTTTTTCTTACCATTGTTTTAAAGCTATGTATATTTACATTATTTAGGTTTTTTCTTACAAAATTTTAGTAATCGAGTAAGAAATTATGTGACTTATCAGCTGAACTTACCAATTTCCACTCTAAAAGCATGAAAAATGTTGGCCGCAATCTGGTCCCATGGAACCGATTCTTCTATTCTCTTCGACTGGTTGGTAAGTATTTCAGCAACAATCCTCGGCAAAAATAAAACGTGTGTCACAATTCATGAATGCCATATACTAATAATTGAAACTATATAAACATGTATGTATGACGAAATTCTCTTCGAATTCCATTTTCACTAAATCTCATTTTGAAATTCCTATTTTTGTTACCTTCCAAAGCAATTTGTTAAATATTTTCGAAAATAAAACTAGGTGTATTGAAATTTAGCAACAGAAACAAATGATCTTTGTAAGCTAAGTACATCTATTTCCAAATTAAAACATCCTTTCATGATATTCATAAATTTCCTATACCAAAATACAACTTCTTTTGCATACAATCTTTGGAGCAGTAGCAGTATTTATTACAAAATGAAGTAATAGGTGTGGCAATTAACATGAATTGCAACAAATAAGCCTATGGACACATAGGACAACATTTAAACTTTCATCGATCTCGAGCAGAGCTATAAATTAATACGCTGTAATTTGTGTTCATTTTTTTAATTAACGTAATATCATTCACGGAAAGTTTGAAAATGGTTAGCTATAAGTGCACAATGAATTGGACAGCTAGTATGATGAATTTTAATTTAAGAAAATCTTGAATTACATTTCGTTAACATTTCAGAATATACTCTAAACAGTAATCTATTTTGTATCCTTTGTTGTAGCATTTAAGTCTAATCACAGGTATGCTTAAAGCAGAATTTAATAGATACATATATATATTTAACATTTTCAGATCACATTTCATAATGATCAAAGTGCAGTATGTTATCTAACTTTCACCATCAATACCACCACCAAATCTAGCAATTCTACTAAGCATCTAATAACTATTAATTTATGAAACACATTAGATCCTGAACCTTAATTACTACAGTTATATCGCACAGACATTAAGACTAATATTCAGTCCTTTTCACCAAATTAGTCTCTACATGCTACAAAACGTTTCTGGCCATTCTACTGCACTTTTACCATTAACGAATGTAAAATAGTAACAAATGTAACTTTTAATATCGTAAAAAAAAAAAAAAAATTCGTAGTCAAATTTCTTCAATGCTCACGTTAATACAGGCTAACGTTTTCTACTTGCATTTCATCACACATACAAATATGACAATCTATTTTCAAAAGCTTATTTAACAATGGGAATAATTAATCGTTAACTAAGATTTAGAGTTCTATTTAGTTTTTTTCCATGATATTGCTTCAAGAATGGTGTATTAAAACTATAGCCACAAATGACAGCTAATCAAAAGAGACTATTATGAAAAATATTATACAGCAATACATCAGATGTCTCTACAAAATAATATTAAATTGTTTCATAAAAGTGGTTGCAAATTTACATTTTGCATTTTATGTTACATAATTTTATTCGTATGACTTGGTAAACGTCGAAACTCATGTTCCGAGATTCATTATCAGTGTAAGTTAACACCAGTCCATCTGGCCTCAACTATCATGTTCATGGGACTAATAAAAGAGGAAAAATGTTAATCAAATGGTAACTTCAGCTACATCATTATGAATTACTACCGACTTTACATAAACAAGGTGAGAAGTATGACGTTAGTCTTTTTCCTCATAAGCGTTAAAGTCGCAGCAATATAGAAAAAGACAAACCGGAAATCATTACCCAGAGCATGAGTTTTACTATTTCAGGGGTGAGCAAAAGTGTTTTTCTGTATATATTGCATTTTATGTTACAACTATTAGCAACATAAATAAATAAATAAATAAATAAACAAATAAATAAATAAATAAATAAATAAATAAATAAATAAATAAATAAATAAATAAATAAATAAATAAATAAAAGACTATTACATAGCCTAATACCGAATAGGAATATTTAAGCATTATTTGTCATAGTAATACGCCTATGTATGCGATAAGGTTAGAGGGAGAATGATGACGGATTAATTATTTGTGGTAGGCTTGGGTCAGAGATAGATCCGACTTCAATATACGATGAGACAAATCTATCAGATATAGTTGTACTAGAGGTAAGAGTAGTGTGGACCAGGGTCAGAGCCGCATGCCCTAGATCTCCAGAGGCATATGCAACAGGGGAAAGAAGTGCATGAACCAGGCGTAGAGGTGTATGTCCCAGATCCAGAGGGGCATGTCCCTGGCAAAAGAGGCGCTTGTTCGGACGCCATTAAACGCAAGTCCCGGAGACCAGAGGCGCTTACCCAGTGATTGAGGCCCTTGGCCAAGCACCGATTGCCCAGAGGCGCCACGTAGTTCCGTGTAGACATGCGCCATTACCCGTAAATCCAGAGGTCAGAGGCGCGTAGCTTCCAAGACATAAGCACGTAACCCACTCGTCAGAGATGCTTGGCTCCGTCGTCAGAGGCGCGTGGCCCCTTCTTGTCCGTCGTCAGAGGCGTGTAGACTCGTCGTCAATGGCAAATAGTCCTAGTCAGCGGAACGTAGACTCAAGTCAGTGGAACGCAGCCCAATCTCAACGGAGTGTAGCCGGAAAGTCAGCGGCGCAAAACCTCTATATACGATGAGACAAATTTACCAGAGGTCGAACAAAGTTTTACAGGATGTCGGAGTAGTGTTAACCAGGCGTCATAGGCGCATGCCCTAGGAGTCAGAGGCATATGAACCAGGGGAAAGAGGTGCGTGAACCTGGGTTAGAGGTTAATGTCCCAGAGCCAGAGGGGCTTGTCCCTGGTGAAAGAGGTGCTTGGTCGGACGCCATTAAACGCATATCACGGAAGCGCTTGCCTGGATGACTCAGGCCATTGGCCCTGCCCTATTACCCAGATGCGCTATTAGCTCCGTGTATACATGCGCCATGACCCGTTATCTAGAGGCACGTATCACCAAGGTCAGAGGCGCGTAGCTTCATTCCAAGACATAAGCACGTAACCCCGTCGTCAGAGATGCTTGGCCCCGTCGTCAGAGGCGCGTGGCACTTTCGTGTCCGTCGTCAGAGGCGTGTAGACCCGTCGTCAAAGGAACGTAGCCCTATTAAGCGAAATGTAGACCCAATCAGCAGAACCCAGACGAATCTCAAAGCAGTGTAGTCGAAAAGTCAGCGCCACAAGACTTCTTTATACGACGAAACAAATTTAACTACGGGTCAGACAAAGTTTTACAAGAGGTCAGAGAAGTGTGAACCTGGGGTCAGAGGCGCATGCCCTAGGAGTCAGTGGCATATGAACGAGGGGAAAGAGGTGCGTGAACCTGGGTTAGAGGTTTATGTCCCAGAGCCAGAGGGGCATGTCCCTGATGAAAGAGGCGCTTGGTCGGACGCCATGAAACGCATGTCCCGAAGACCAGAGGCGCTTACCCGGTGCGTGAGGCACTTGGCCATATGCACCGTGACCAGAGGCGCTACGTAGCTCCGTGTAAACATGCGCCATGACCCGTTATCCAGAGGCACGTAACAACAAGGTCAGAGGCGCGTAGCTTCCAAGACATAAGCACGTAACCCACTCGTCAGAGATGCTTGGCTCCGTCGTCAGAGGCGCGTGGCCCCTTCTTGTCCGTCGTCAGAGGCGTGTAGACTCGTCGTCAATGGCAAATAGTCCTAGTCAGCGGAACGTAGACTCAAGTCAGTGGAACGCAGCCCAATCTCAACGGAGTGTAGCCGGAAAGTCAGCGGCGCAAAACCTCTATATACGATGAGACAAATTTACCAGAGGTCGAACAAAGTTTTACAGGATGTCGGAGTAGTGTTAACCAGGCGTCATAGGCGCATGCCCTAGGAGTCAGAGGCATATGAACCAGGGGAAAGAGGTGCGTGAACCTGGGTTAGAGGTTAATGTCCCAGAGCCAGAGGGGCTTGTCCCTGGTGAAAGAGGTGCTTGGTCGGACGCCATTAAACGCATATCACGGAAGCGCTTGCCTGGATGACTCAGGCCATTGGCCCTGCCCTATTACCCAGATGCGCTATTAGCTCCGTGTATACATGCGCCATGACCCGTTATCTAGAGGCACGTATCACCAAGGTCAGAGGCGCGTAGCTTCATTCCAAGACATAAGCACGTAACCCCGTCGTCAGAGATGCTTGGCCCCGTCGTCAGAGGCGCGTGGCACTTTCGTGTCCGTCGTCAGAGGCGTGTAGACCCGTCGTCAAAGGAACGTAGCCCTATTAAGCGAAATGTAGACCCAATCAGCAGAACCCAGACGAATCTCAAAGCAGTGTAGTCGAAAAGTCAGCGCCACAAGACTTCTTTATACGACGAAACAAATTTAACTACGGGTCAGACAAAGTTTTACAAGAGGTCAGAGAAGTGTGAACCTGGGGTCAGAGGCGCATGCCCTAGGAGTCAGTGGCATATGAACGAGGGGAAAGAGGTGCGTGAACCTGGGTTAGAGGTTTATGTCCCAGAGCCAGAGGGGCATGTCCCTGATGAAAGAGGCGCTTGGTCGGACGCCATGAAACGCATGTCCCGAAGACCAGAGGCGCTTACCCGGTGCGTGAGGCACTTGGCCATATGCACCGTGACCAGAGGCGCTACGTAGCTCCGTGTAAACATGCGCCATGACCCGTTATCCAGAGGCACGTAACAACAAGGTCAGAGGCGCGTAGCTTCCAAGACATAAGCACGTAACCCACTCGTCAGAGATGCTTGGCTCCGTCGTCAGAGGCGCGTGGCCCCTTCTTGTCCGTCGTCAGAGGCGTGTAGACTCGTCGTCAATGGCAAATAGTCCTAGTCAGCGGAACGTAGACTCAAGTCAGTGGAACGCAGCCCAATCTCAACGGAGTGTAGCCGGAAAGTCAGCGGCGCAAAACATCTATATACGATGAGAACAATTTACCAGAGGTCGAACATAGCTTTACAGGATGTCGGAGTAGTGTTAACCAGGCGTCATAGGCGCATGCCCTAGGAGTCAGAGGCATATGAACCAGGGGAAAGAGGTGCGTGAACCTGGGTTAGAGGTTAATGTCCCAGAGCCAGAGGGGCTTATCCCTGGTGAAAGAGGCGCTTGGTCGGACGCCATTAAACGCATATCACGGAAGCGCTTGCCTGGATGACTCAGGCCATTGGCCCTGCCCTATTACCCAGATGCGCTATTAGCTCCGTGTATACATGCGCCATGACCCGTTATCTAGAGGCACGTATCACTAAGGTCAGAGGCGCGTAGCTTCATTCCAAGACATAAGCACGTAACCCCGTCGTCAGAGATGCTTGGCCCCGTCGTCAGAGGCGCGTGGCACCTTCGTGTCCGTCGTCAGAGGCGTGTAGACCCGTCGTCAAAGGAACGTAGCCCTATTCAGCGGAATGTAGACCCAATCAGCAGAACCCAGACGAATCTCAAAGCAGTGTAGTCAAAAACTCAGCGCCCCAAGTCTTCTTTATACGACGAAACAAATTTAACTACGAGTCAGACAAAGTTTTACAAGAGGTCAGAGTAGTGTGAACCTGGGGTCAGAGGCGCATGCCCTAGGAGTCAGTGGCATATGAACGAGGGGAAAGAGGTGCGTGAACCTGGGTTAGAGGTTTATGTCCCAGAGCCAGAGGGGCATGTCCCTGATGAAAGAGGCGCTTGGTCGGACGCCATGAAACGCATGTCCCGAAGACCAGAGGCGCTTACCCGGTGCGTGAGGCACTTGGCCATATGCACCGTGACCAGAGGCGCTACGTAGCTCCGTGTAAACATGCGCCATGACCCGTTATCCAGAGGCACGTAACAACAAGGTCAGAGGCGCGTAGCTTCCAAGACATAAGCACGTAACCCACTCGTCAGAGATGCTTGGCTCCGTCGTCAGAGGCGCGTGGCCCCTTCTTGTCCGTCGTCAGAGGCGTGTAGACTCGTCGTCAATGGCAAATAGTCCTAGTCAGCGGAACGTAGACTCAAGTCAGTGGAACGCAGCCCAATCTCAACGGAGTGTAGCCGGAAAGTCAGCGGCGCAAAACATCTATATACGATGAGAACAATTTACCAGAGGTCGAACAAAGTTTTACAGGATGTCGGAGTAGTGTTAACCAGGCGTCATAGGCGCATGCCCTAGGAGTCAGAGGCATATGAACCAGGGGAAAGAGGTGCGTGAACCTGGGTTAGAGGTTAATGTCCCAGAGCCAGAGGGGCTTGTCCCTGGTGAAAGAGGTGCTTGGTCGGACGCCATTAAACGCATATCACGGAAGCGCTTGCCTGGATGACTCAGGCCATTGGCCCTGCCCTATTACCCAGATGCGCTATTAGCTCCGTGTATACATGCGCCATGACCCGTTATCTAGAGGCACGTATCACCAAGGTCAGAGGCGCGTAGCTTCATTCCAAGACATAAGCACGTAACCCCGTCGTCAGAGATGCTTGGCCCCGTCGTCAGAGGCGCGTGGCACTTTCGTGTCCGTCGTCAGAGGCGTGTAGACCCGTCGTCAAAGGAACGTAGCCCTATTAAGCGAAATGTAGACCCAATCAGCAGAACCCAGACGAATCTCAAAGCAGTGTAGTCGAAAAGTCAGCGCCACAAGACTTCTTTATACGACGAAACAAATTTAACTACGGGTCAGACAAAGTTTTACAAGAGGTCAGAGAAGTGTGAACCTGGGGTCAGAGGCGCATGCCCTAGGAGTCAGTGGCATATGAACGAGGGGAAAGAGGTGCGTGAACCTGGGTTAGAGGTTTATGTCCCAGAGCCAGAGGGGCATGTCCCTGATGAAAGAGGCGCTTGGTCGGACGCCATGAAACGCATGTCCCGAAGACCAGAGGCGCTTACCCGGTGCGTGAGGCACTTGGCCATATGCACCGTGACCAGAGGCGCTACGTAGCTCCGTGTAAACATGCGCCATGACCCGTTATCCAGAGGCACGTAACAACAAGGTCAGAGGCGCGTAGCTTCCAAGACATAAGCACGTAACCCACTCGTCAGAGATGCTTGGCTCCGTCGTCAGAGGCGCGTGGCCCCTTCTTGTCCGTCGTCAGAGGCGTGTAGACTCGTCGTCAATGGCAAATAGTCCTAGTCAGCGGAACGTAGACTCAAGTCAGTGGAACGCAGCCCAATCTCAACGGAGTGTAGCCGGAAAGTCAGCGGCGCAAAACATCTATATACGATGAGAACAATTTACCAGAGGTCGAACATAGCTTTACAGGATGTCGGAGTAGTGTTAACCAGGCGTCATAGGCGCATGCCCTAGGAGTCAGAGGCATATGAACCAGGGGAAAGAGGTGCGTGAACCTGGGTTAGAGGTTAATGTCCCAGAGCCAGAGGGGCTTATCCCTGGTGAAAGAGGCGCTTGGTCGGACGCCATTAAACGCATATCACGGAAGCGCTTGCCTGGATGACTCAGGCCATTGGCCCTGCCCTATTACCCAGATGCGCTATTAGCTCCGTGTATACATGCGCCATGACCCGTTATCTAGAGGCACGTATCACTAAGGTCAGAGGCGCGTAGCTTCATTCCAAGACATAAGCACGTAACCCCGTCGTCAGAGATGCTTGGCCCCGTCGTCAGAGGCGCGTGGCACCTTCGTGTCCGTCGTCAGAGGCGTGTAGACCCGTCGTCAAAGGAACGTAGCCCTATTCAGCGGAATGTAGACCCAATCAGCAGAACCCAGACGAATCTCAAAGCAGTGTAGTCAAAAACTCAGCGCCCCAAGTCTTCTTTATACGACGAAACAAATTTAACTACGAGTCAGACAAAGTTTTACAAGAGGTCAGAGTAGTGTGAACCTGGGGTCAGAGGCGCATGCCCTAGGAGTCAGTGGCATATGAACGAGGGGAAAGAGGTGCGTGAACCTGGGTTAGAGGTTTATGTCCCAGAGCCAGAGGGGCATGTCCCTGATGAAAGAGGCGCTTGGTCGGACGCCATGAAACGCATGTCCCGAAGACCAGAGGCGCTTACCCGGTGCGTGAGGCACTTGGCCATATGCACCGTGACCAGAGGCGCTACGTAGCTCCGTGTAAACATGCGCCATGACCCGTTATCCAGAGGCACGTAACAACAAGGTCAGAGGCGCGTAGCTTCCAAGACATAAGCACGTAACCCACTCGTCAGAGATGCTTGGCTCCGTCGTCAGAGGCGTGTAGACTCGTCGTCAATGGCAAATAGTCCTAGTCAGCGGAACGTAGACTCAAGTCAGTGGAACGCAGCCCAATCTCAACGGAGTGTAGCCGGAAAGTCAGAGGCGCAAAACATCTATATACGATGAGAACAATTTACCAGAGGTCGAACATAGATTTACAGGATGTCGGAGTAGTGTTAACCAGGCGTCATAGGCGCATGCCCTAGGAGTCAGAGGCATATGAACCAGGGGAAAGAGGTGCGTGAACCTGGGTTAGAGGTTAATGTCCCAGAGCCAGAGGGGCTTATCCCTGGTGAAAGAGGCGCTTGGTCGGACGCCATTAAACGCATATCACGGAAGCGCTTGCCTGGATGACTCAGGCCATTGGCCCTGCCCTATTACCCAGATGCGCTATTAGCTCCGTGTATACATGCGCCATGACCCGTTATCTAGAGGCACGTATCACCAAGGTCAGAGGCGCGTAGCTTCATTCCAAGACATAAGCACGTAACCCCGTCGTCAGAGATGCTTGGCCCCGTCGTCAGAGGCGCGTGGCACTTTCGTGTCCGTCGTCAGAGGCGTGTAGACCCGTCGTCAAAGGAACGTAGCCCTATTCAGCGGAATGTAGACCCAATCAGCAGAACCCAGACGAATCTCAAAGCAGTGTAGTCAAAAACTCAGCGCCCCAAGTCTTCTTTATACGACGAAACAAATTTAACTACGGGTCAGACAAAGTTTTACAAGAGGTCAGAGTAGTGTGAACCTGGGGTCAGAGGCGCATGCCCTAGGAGTCAGTGGCATATGAACGAGGGGAAAGAGGTGCGTGAACCTGGGTTAGAGGTTTATGTCCCAGAGCCAGAGGGGCATGTCCCTGATGAAAGAGGCGCTTGGTCGGACGCCATGAAACGCATGTCCCGAAGACCAGAGGCGCTTACCCGGTGCGTGAGGCACTTGGCCATATGCACCGTGACCAGAGGCGCTACGTAGCTCCGTGTAAACATGCGCCATGACCCGTTATCCAGAGGCACGTAACAACAAGGTCAGAGGCGCGTAGCTTCCAAGACATAAGCACGTAACCCACTCGTCAGAGATGCTTGGCTCCGTCGTCAGAGGCGCGTGGCCCCTTCTTGTCCGTCGTCAGAGGCGTGTAGACTCGTCGTCAATGGCAAATAGTCCTAGTCAGCGGAACGTAGACTCAAGTCAGTGGAACGCAGCCCAATCTCAACGGAGTGTAGCCGGAAAGTCAGCGGCGCAAAACATCTATATACGATGAGAACAATTTACCAGAGGTCGAACAAAGTTTTACAGGATGTCGGAGTAGTGTTAACCAGGCGTCATAGGCGCATGCCCTAGGAGTCAGAGGCATATGAACCAGGGGAAAGAGGTGCGTGAACCTGGGTTAGAGGTTAATGTCCCAGAGCCAGAGGGGCTTGTCCCTGGTGAAAGAGGTGCTTGGTCGGACGCCATTAAACGCATATCACGGAAGCGCTTGCCTGGATGACTCAGGCCATTGGCCCTGCCCTATTACCCAGATGCGCTATTAGCTCCGTGTATACATGCGCCATGACCCGTTATCTAGAGGCACGTATCACCAAGGTCAGAGGCGCGTAGCTTCATTCCAAGACATAAGCACGTAACCCCGTCGTCAGAGATGCTTGGCCCCGTCGTCAGAGGCGCGTGGCACTTTCGTGTCCGTCGTCAGAGGCGTGTAGACCCGTCGTCAAAGGAACGTAGCCCTATTAAGCGAAATGTAGACCCAATCAGCAGAACCCAGACGAATCTCAAAGCAGTGTAGTCGAAAAGTCAGCGCCACAAGACTTCTTTATACGACGAAACAAATTTAACTACGGGTCAGACAAAGTTTTACAAGAGGTCAGAGAAGTGTGAACCTGGGGTCAGAGGCGCATGCCCTAGGAGTCAGTGGCATATGAACGAGGGGAAAGAGGTGCGTGAACCTGGGTTAGAGGTTTATGTCCCAGAGCCAGAGGGGCATGTCCCTGATGAAAGAGGCGCTTGGTCGGACGCCATGAAACGCATGTCCCGAAGACCAGAGGCGCTTACCCGGTGCGTGAGGCACTTGGCCATATGCACCGTGACCAGAGGCGCTACGTAGCTCCGTGTAAACATGCGCCATGACCCGTTATCCAGAGGCACGTAACAACAAGGTCAGAGGCGCGTAGCTTCCAAGACATAAGCACGTAACCCACTCGTCAGAGATGCTTGGCTCCGTCGTCAGAGGCGCGTGGCCCCTTCTTGTCCGTCGTCAGAGGCGTGTAGACTCGTCGTCAATGGCAAATAGTCCTAGTCAGCGGAACGTAGACTCAAGTCAGTGGAACGCAGCCCAATCTCAACGGAGTGTAGCCGGAAAGTCAGCGGCGCAAAACATCTATATACGATGAGAACAATTTACCAGAGGTCGAACATAGCTTTACAGGATGTCGGAGTAGTGTTAACCAGGCGTCATAGGCGCATGCCCTAGGAGTCAGAGGCATATGAACCAGGGGAAAGAGGTGCGTGAACCTGGGTTAGAGGTTAATGTCCCAGAGCCAGAGGGGCTTATCCCTGGTGAAAGAGGCGCTTGGTCGGACGCCATTAAACGCATATCACGGAAGCGCTTGCCTGGATGACTCAGGCCATTGGCCCTGCCCTATTACCCAGATGCGCTATTAGCTCCGTGTATACATGCGCCATGACCCGTTATCTAGAGGCACGTATCACTAAGGTCAGAGGCGCGTAGCTTCATTCCAAGACATAAGCACGTAACCCCGTCGTCAGAGATGCTTGGCCCCGTCGTCAGAGGCGCGTGGCACCTTCGTGTCCGTCGTCAGAGGCGTGTAGACCCGTCGTCAAAGGAACGTAGCCCTATTCAGCGGAATGTAGACCCAATCAGCAGAACCCAGACGAATCTCAAAGCAGTGTAGTCAAAAACTCAGCGCCCCAAGTCTTCTTTATACGACGAAACAAATTTAACTACGAGTCAGACAAAGTTTTACAAGAGGTCAGAGTAGTGTGAACCTGGGGTCAGAGGCGCATGCCCTAGGAGTCAGTGGCATATGAACGAGGGGAAAGAGGTGCGTGAACCTGGGTTAGAGGTTTATGTCCCAGAGCCAGAGGGGCATGTCCCTGATGAAAGAGGCGCTTGGTCGGACGCCATGAAACGCATGTCCCGAAGACCAGAGGCGCTTACCCGGTGCGTGAGGCACTTGGCCATATGCACCGTGACCAGAGGCGCTACGTAGCTCCGTGTAAACATGCGCCATGACCCGTTATCCAGAGGCACGTAACAACAAGGTCAGAGGCGCGTAGCTTCCAAGACATAAGCACGTAACCCACTCGTCAGAGATGCTTGGCTCCGTCGTCAGAGGCGTGTAGACTCGTCGTCAATGGCAAATAGTCCTAGTCAGCGGAACGTAGACTCAAGTCAGTGGAACGCAGCCCAATCTCAACGGAGTGTAGCCGGAAAGTCAGAGGCGCAAAACATCTATATACGATGAGAACAATTTACCAGAGGTCGAACATAGATTTACAGGATGTCGGAGTAGTGTTAACCAGGCGTCATAGGCGCATGCCCTAGGAGTCAGAGGCATATGAACCAGGGGAAAGAGGTGCGTGAACCTGGGTTAGAGGTTAATGTCCCAGAGCCAGAGGGGCTTATCCCTGGTGAAAGAGGCGCTTGGTCGGACGCCATTAAACGCATATCACGGAAGCGCTTGCCTGGATGACTCAGGCCATTGGCCCTGCCCTATTACCCAGATGCGCTATTAGCTCCGTGTATACATGCGCCATGACCCGTTATCTAGAGGCACGTATCACCAAGGTCAGAGGCGCGTAGCTTCATTCCAAGACATAAGCACGTAACCCCGTCGTCAGAGATGCTTGGCCCCGTCGTCAGAGGCGCGTGGCACTTTCGTGTCCGTCGTCAGAGGCGTGTAGACCCGTCGTCAAAGGAACGTAGCCCTATTCAGCGGAATGTAGACCCAATCAGCAGAACCCAGACGAATCTCAAAGCAGTGTAGTCAAAAACTCAGCGCCCCAAGTCTTCTTTATACGACGAAACAAATTTAACTACGGGTCAGACAAAGTTTTACAAGAGGTCAGAGTAGTGTGAACCTGGGGTCAGAGGCGCATGCCCTAGGAGTCAGTGGCATATGAACGAGGGGAAAGAGGTGCGTGAACCTGGGTTAGAGGTTTATGTCCCAGAGCCAGAGGGGCATGTCCCTGATGAAAGAGGCGCTTGGTCGGACGCCATGAAACGCATGTCCCGAAGACCAGAGGCGCTTACCCGGTGCGTGAGGCACTTGGCCATATGCACCGTGACCAGAGGCGCTACGTAGCTCCGTGTAAACATGCGCCATGACCCGTTATCCAGAGGCACGTAACAACAAGGTCAGAGGCGCGTAGCTTCCAAGACATAAGCACGTAACCCACTCGTCAGAGATGCTTGGCTCCGTCGTCAGAGGCGCGTGGCCCCTTCTTGTCCGTCGTCAGAGGCGTGTAGACTCGTCGTCAATGGCAAATAGTCCTAGTCAGCGGAACGTAGACTCAAGTCAGTGGAACGCAGCCCAATCTCAACGGAGTGTAGCCGGAAAGTCAGCGGCGCAAAACATCTATATACGATGAGAACAATTTACCAGAGGTCGAACATAGATTTACAGGATGTCGGAGTAGTGTTAACCAGGCGTCATAGGCGCATGCCCTATGAGTCAGAGGCATATGAACCAGGGGAAAGAGGTGCGTGAACCTGGGTTAGAGGTTAATGTCCCAGAGCCAGAGGAGCTTGTCCCTGGTGAAAGAGGCGCTTGGTCGGACGCCATTAAACGCATATCACGGAAGCGCTTGCCTGGATGACTCAGGCCATTGGCCCTGCCCTATTACCCAGATGCGCTATTAGCTCCGTGTACACATGCGCCATGACCCGTTATCTAGAGGCACGTATCACCAAGGTCAGAGGCGCGTAGCTTCATTCCCAGACATAAGCACGTAACCCCGTCGTCAGAGATGCTTGGCCCCGTCGTCAGAGGCGCGTGGCACTTTCGTGTCCGTCGTTAGAGGCGTGTAGACCCGTCGTCAAAGGAACGTAGCCCTATTCAGCGGAATGTAGACCCAATCAGCAGAACCCAGACGAATCTCAAAGCAGTGTAGTCGGAAAGTCAGCGCCACAAGACTGCTTTATACGACGAAACAAATTTAACTACGGGTCAGACAAAGTTTTACAAGAGGTCAGAGTAGTGTGAACCTGGGGTCAGAGGCGCATGCCCTAGGAGTCAGTGGCATATGAACGAGGGGAAAGAGGTGCGTGAACCTGGGTTAGAGGTTTATGTCCCAGAGCCAGAGGGGCATGTCACTGATGAAAGAGGCGCTTGGTCGGACGCCATTAAACGCATGTATAAGAAACGACACAATTTCTGACTAGCGGCTGGGATTGTAGTTCGTACATCCTGTTCTATTAGTGCTCTCATTTTTCCAGTAGAATATCCCATTGATTTTAACTTTGCTCCTAATTTATGTAGGCTAGCTTATTCACAGAAGAACTGTTGGATCCTAACTTTTAAATTTGATTTCTTCTATCTTTACATCTACGTAAATTATAACTTCACATATCATTTTGAGAACAGCAGTCTTCTTTAAAGATTTATAACACAAGTTAGATTGAAATTTTTAAATTTTGAAGAAATTTCAGGTCACTTACCTTACTGAACTTAGGACCATACGCTCTTCTCCACTGAGTACGTTGGATTAATAGAACATGTCAACAACGTGCGGCAATGGGAAGCCGCGCAGTTCGGTCAGTGCCTTGTAGACGGAAATTACGTGAAGTAGGGCTAGACCTACATGTTAAGAACAGAAATTTACTTTGTATAGTACCAGTAAGAATTGAGTTTCAAATTACCAAATACTTTCTCAATAATTAGCTACGTTTTAATGCATCTCATTCCCCTGTTAACCTGTAGCTCTCTCATTTTCCAAGTAGAATATCCCATTGATTTTAACTTCGTTCTGAAATAGTGTAGGCTAGCTTATCATTCACCGAAAAGCCGTTAGATCATTAACCTTCAAATCTCATTTCATCTATCTTTACATCTACATAAATTATAACTTCACATTTTATTCTGAGAAGAGCAGTCTTCTTTTTAAGATTTATGGTTTTAGGTACAATCAAATTTTTAAGTTTTGAAGAAATTTCAGGTCACTTACCTTGCTGAACTTAGGACCATACGCTCTGCTCCACTGGGTATGTTGGATTAATACCACATGTCGCAACGTGCGCTAATGGCAAGCCGCGTAGTTCAGCCAGTGCCTTGCAGACGGAAATTACGTGAAGTAGGGCTAGGCCTACATGCTACGAACAAAAAAGTTATTTTGTGTATTACATAGTAAAAATTTTGCTTCAAAGTAACAAATTCTTGCTCAATAATTAGATACGTTTTGAGCAGCTCACTCCTCTGTCAGGCTGCAGTTTTTAATTCCGTAGGAAATTTCCTAAAATGAGAAACTAGAATTTGACCTCATTAAGCAAATCGTCTTTCATTATATGATTAATCATCTAGTGAGAACGTATCTACAAATTTACAACTGATTACTTTTGGGGATTCTTCTCACGTTCACAGAAGTCCGGGATTGTGGAGAGATTCAAACCCATCACGTGAACGTGTTCAGTCATGCAGAAATTCTTATCTTTTAAAGAAGTCGTAAAATTAAAGGATCTCAAAGTTAAATTTAAGAAACGTTACTGAAGGATATTACTTACAAAGATACATACGACGTCTACAAACAGTCCATTTTGGAGAATTGAATGGCGTGGGACAATTATCATCTCGAATGTTCTCGGTCTCATGAGGAGAAAAAAAGCTGGAAATTAAATTTCCACAAGACTTCAATTTATGAGAAAGTAAAAATACTGCCTTGTGAATGCTGTGTAAGAGGAGCTCACGAAACTACACAAGAGAATTGGGGTTGGTGGTCCATACTGTTTTTTTTAATTGAAAGACAAACCGACGCGCATTGGAAAGTGCAGTACTACGTCAGGAATTCGGCGTAACAAATATTTCATTAATTCTTCACTCAAGTATGTCTCTTACGTTTCGTTATTCTACAACACATTGACGGGCCATATCAGACAAAACCTGCATTCCAATGACGTGGTCGTAATATTCTAATACATTTTACTATATGATTCTGTAATTTACTTCCTCACACGATAAGTTGTATGAAGAGAATGCATCTATATGAATTACCAAGGGTCTTCGTTGCAGCTGTCTATCACCTCTGGAAGACGAGAGGAATTTAGAGACGTCAAATACTGCATCCAGGAAATAGTCAAATGCGTCCTTGCAACAAATTTTGCGAGCGTTAGTAACATTTTCTGTAACGTTCCAATAGAGCAAGTCTTAAAATTAATAAGCGGCAACCTTCCTTGAATTCTCGTACTTCAAATGTGACTGTCTCTTTCAGCCTGAAACTGATAACGACAAAGAAAGTGAAACATTCCTTTTTTAAAATTTTATTTCAAATGCAAAAGGTTGAGTGCATGGATTATAAGAAATCCTTAAACGTTGCAATATTAATTCGCTAGCATATAATTAAATGCGCACTATCAAAAGAAAATAATTACAAATAAACTTATCTTTAACTCAAAAAATGAGCGAAATTTCCATAATGGCAGAAATTCAGTATGTTAAAATCTCACCTTCACCAATTTTCTTGTAACTTACCAAACCTTCAAATACTATGGTTATTTCCTTCTGACACACGAATACAATTTACCAATATTCAGAATACTTTCACCAAATTAGTTTCTACATACTACATATATTTTTCAGACTATTTTACTGTACTTCTGCCATTGATACAAAATGGTGGCCAATCCAACATTTAAGAACAAAGATAAAATTTCCAACTGCACCGAAACATTTAATGTCATTCTCATGAATCAGCTAATTTATCGTCTTGCTATTTCCTTGCGTCGTATTAACGAACAAACGTGACTAAGATATTTACCACAATCCTAGCCAAACTGTATGAAATACAGACCTATAACGTACAATCTGCTTTTAGATTAAAGTGTATCTAGCTATCAGCACAAATATAAGAAAACTTGCATAGCTTCACAAAATGCCGCTTAATCAAAATTGAGTCTACGATTAAAATATTAGATGTACACACAACACGAATTTCCAGAATAGTCCGAATCCAGTGGTTTTCTAGAATAAGAACGCATAGCCTATTCTTTTGTAATGAGAAATTTGAGTGAAGGTAGACCTATTTCAAATAGACAGTTTATTCACATCGCATATAGCCTATCTCTAATATCTTCATTCTGTTAAAATATCTGTAATAAATTTCAGTGAACGTACTGCAATAGAGAATCGCTTATTCGATTCGAAGTTACATAGAATTATTATTTCCTATTTATTTGTTTCATTGCAAATTGGCTTCTACTTTGAAATAGTAGTTGGAAACTGAACAGTTACTTTACCGAACCCAGGACCCACCACTCTGCTCTTCGGAGTACGTTGGACTAAAGAGAGTCCAGCGTTCAGCGACACGTAGTAACGGCTAGCTTCTCGAATCAGCCAATGACAGTGCAGACGGAAGTTACGTAGATATTGCTCTTGCAGGAATTAACATACGTTTCATTAATGTAGGGAGATGAACTGCTTATTAATATGTGTATTTGTTGTTGTAAATGATTTCGGATGCAGCTATTTAACATTTATATCTGCCAGCCTTTTAAATCTCACACACATGCAAATAATCATAATAAAATATTAAGTCGGAAGTCGACCCTATTCAAATATCCACTCTTCTACAATCGATCCCGTCCAGGTAAACAGAAATTAATCAGCTCCATCGCCTGAAAGCACTCAGGGGTGTACAAACTTATTCATTTTATAAGTATTGGTTTTAGAAATAAGTAGGATTATTATTAATATGAAATTGAAGATTGTACGGAGTACCTCCGAGATAATGGTGTAGGCGCAATATGAACTTTGCTTTATTAGGCCTACGTTCCTAAAGCTAATAAAAATTCTGCCATATTCTTACAACATTTCTTTCTATTAATATTTCTATGGGTACGCTTCTGTTCCCACCCTTATTTTCACGCGGAGTAGGCCTATGACCTGTATTTGCACCGAGAAACAAGAATATCTTAATTGTTGTTAGAAGGGCTTAGCACTTTGGACACACTACGTGTCTATTCTGTTGGACTGTAGGCTATTTGTACGGTTTTGGGGCCGTGGCATCATAATACTTTAAAATATAGGTCTCGTGTCCTGACTTATTTTTTCCTATGTTGTAAAAATTGTGACGCAATAGTTTTAAGGCCTATCGCAACGATTTGTTACAGAGTGGCATCGGAAGGAAGATCGTGTCCTACCTCAGTATTATCTTCTTCATACTGTGGTCCTACGCGTATATAAAGGAAATTTCGGCAAAGAAATTGCAGCATAAATAAAAAATAAAGTAGTCTATCAGTAAAGAAACGCTTTACTAAATAATTAAATACATTCAAAAATATTATTTAATACGTTTATAGGGTCTATGATCAGTTTTCAATAATGACAGTTTCGTATACGCAGAGTCTATCATTGTAGTGTGCAGTGAAATTAATGACAAGATGGTAATATCGAAACCCTCATTGATTTAGCATTCTCTCTCTCTCTCTCTCGCTCTCTCTCTATTTTCAGCTATTTTTAAATTCTTCCTCCCACGTCCTAGACTAGCTGGAGTAGGATTAATATTAATTTCCATAGTTATTCTTTTTCCTCCACAATATAGGCCTAGGCCTAGATCGTATATGTAACAGAGAGGTCATCGCTATGTTAAAATCGGCAGCACTTTGAAGAGAACAACCACCAGGATCATCACCCGTCTGCCATAAACGAACATGAGATGGCGGTACAGTCGCTAATGCAATTCAAATGGTAATTATGACGTGACTCCTAATGTAAGCACTAGAGGCAGCGTAGTAAACCTGACAAAAGTTGTTAACTTAGGGAACGTACACGTTGGAGCGACGATAAACGATAAAAGAAGCAGCGATGCTATATCAGAGAGAATTGAAGCATGCATTGTCATTGAGGTGTGCATATTGGAGTAACGATAAAAGTGAAGATGCACGGTAAAAGCGACGAAAAAGAAAAGTACCATTTTCTTCGCTCTTGTCGTTTATATGATCTCTGATTAAGATAATATTAATCTGTATAATTACCGGCGGTTGTCAATATATCCGAATATTAATCGATTTATTATTATTATTATTTCGGCATATTAAATTAATTATTGTAGATATTGGCTAACTTATCAGTTGTGTATTTATCGGTCATATGTTATGTGATCACAAGAACCAATCACAACACAACGAATTTATACTATCTTTGGGATGAGAAACGGGTTTAATTTCGTACGTATTTAACTTATATTAACCTTGAACTTAGCTGCTGATATTTCCTATATATCTTCTTTCATTAAGTGGATGCATAGAATATCTTCTACTGATAAATCAAAATGTTCGCTTCCCGCGTCCTCGTTGCTCCGATATGAACACTTGATTCTTTGATAATACCAAAGCGTCGCTAGCTCGTTTCTTTTATCATTTATCGTTGCTCCAACGTGTACGTACCCTTAGTTGGAAGGCAGGAGGGAAAAAAACCTTTGGGGAGGCCGAGACGAAGACGGGAAGATATGGATTTGAGAGAGGTGGGATATGATGGTAGAGACTGGATTAATCTTGCACAGGATAAGGACAGATGGGGGGCTTGTGTGAGGGGGGCAATGAACTTCCGAGTTCCTTAAAAGCCATTTGAAGGGTCCAGGGGAAGAACATGCTAAGTCACAATTTACTGTTTTTACAGGAGAGCAAGTATAAAGTTGCAAGGTCCATTACATTCTATTGTCTCTGAGTTATCATTTTTCAAATATTTCTGGCTTAATCAAGTTTTTACTCTGTACAATTAAACCACTGAAATCTCTATTGCCTGAGGTATTACATTACATCCAAAACAAAAAATTGATAAAATTGGACTTAACACGTTTTTCCCTGGACCCTTCATTTGTAATTTAAATATTCTTTTTCCTATTTGAAATCACAGAATCACACCACGTGTATAAATTTTATTATATTTACATGTAAAGTAAACCTTCATGTTTTGCGGCTGATAGTAACCAGCTGATGAGTGGCGAAAGAGTTCATAGGCGGAGTGACGTAATCACGTGACTTACTCCGCATTCACAATTGGCTACAAAGAAATGTCGGCGTCTGTGGCTCACAATCCTGCGGAAATGTCAGGATTTGAATAAAACTGAGTACAATTCGTAATGATAATATATGAAGGCGGGGCATGCTGAAGGCTCTGACAAATCCACCAGCGTTGCCAGCTATGGTACACACTTGTTAGGATGAGCTAAGAACATGGAATATAGGCCTACGCTAAAAAAACTCAATAGGTTCAAATTTCCTGATCACGGCTGGACGGGACTCGCAAGGAATCGGAAATTATTCTCTTTCGCCAGTAATAGCGCGTCCGTTATATTTGTAATATTCGTAAGTATGATCATGTTTCCCCGTCTTTCCAAACTCTGTCTTGGTTAAGGCTAAGCGATCGACGAGCTCTGCATTCTCTTGTTCTCTTATTTCAAATTCTACGCACCGCTACCCCAATCTATTTGGCTTCTCGTTTTAAAATTTATCCGCATATCATCAGCTAAGTACAAGATCTCATCATAACAATTTACTCATTATACCCTACCACAAGACATCTTTATATTCTTCATCTTATACAGTTTCAGTTGCTAGAAATTGGAACTCGCTTCCGAGTGATATAAGGGGTTATTGGACAATAACTTCATTTAGGTCAAAATTACATAAATTCTTATTTAACAGATTAATTGCTGATTAATATTTGTTACTTATAATGAAACTAACATCTGTCCATTCTTATTATTATTATCAATAATTTCTCTAAATAAATTTACAAAACCTCTAATGACAATTACATTAATATTCTCATTATAGAAATAGAAATATATATATATTCTCCCTGTAACATAGTCCTAGTAAGCTTATATTAAATTAATTTTCATCATTTTACTAGCTATCTCAAATATTAAATTAATTATAATTCATTGAATTAAATTAGCTCATAAATTAAGTTACTACTTTACCTTATAGATTTATCTAAATTTAAATAAATATGTAGTGAAGAATATTGATGGAGAACCTTTTAAGTGTAGTGTAAATATTTATAATTTAAATTTATGTATTGTATTGATTAAGGCTGGTTGAGTGGAAAAGAAGGCCTTATGGCCTTAACTCTGCCAGCGAAAATAAAACATTATTATTATTATTATTATTATTATTATTATTATTATTATTATTATTATAGTATAGGCCTATGCGGCGAAGTAGACCTACTATTATTAAAGAAGTGTACATTTTATTCAATTGTATTTTTTTCGAAGCCGTTCACGGTTTTCGTATGTGTAAATAAATATGATAAATTAAAGGGATGTAAATCTAATACTCCCTTCAAAAATGTTGAGCATTTAGACAAACTAAATTCAAAATTTTCTAAGAAGAATCATGCAGTTATAGTGGGTGGGCAAGATAATAGTTTGGATAACAATTATTATTATTATTATTATTATTATTATTATTATTATTATTATAGCACTGAAAAGATGTCAATTGTAACTGACAATTTAATTTCCAAATAATTGATTAAATGGCGATCTTACTCGTGTTAATTGTGTAAGCATATGCGGCTTACAGCTGTTTCGGTGTTTCTTCACACCATCCTCAGAGCCTACTAGATCTCGGCGTCATCTCGAACTTCGCTGCCTGTTGTGTGGGTGCGTTCGATTGTTCAAAAGTGTTGAAATGTGGTATCAGTGTGTGTTCTGAAATTGATCTGTGTGTTGAGAATTTGATGAATGACGCCGAGATCTACTGTAGTAGGCTCTGAGGATGGTGTGAAGGAACACCGAAACAGCTGTAAGCCGCACATACTTACACAATTAACACGAGTAAGATCGCCATTTAATCAATTATTTATATTCAAGTGTTAAAAGGAGTGTACGAAAGAATCAACATGGATTTAATTTCAGTAATGAGCAGCCATACCAACGTGGGATTCCTCATTCTTTTCAAGCCGTGTCTTCACAGGAGGGTGCGGAGTGTGAATATTCGGCTTGGGCAGGCTCTTTTGAGATCTAGGACATCACACAATGATTTGATAGGTGGAAGTCCTATAAAGAGGTATGAATATATTTTCGGCCTGTAGACTACGTTGTCTGTAATAATCTGCACAATCATTCCATAGCCACGTGACAGGTTCCTAATTGTTGTTTACGTTCCATTGAGTTTTGATGTAACTTGTGTACAATCCTGATTATCTATCCATTTCTTTCTTGCTTCCTTCGGTGTTATATATCGATTCATTTTCATAACAAAACTGAAGTGCACGTTCTTAATGAGACGGAACGCCGCGAGAGATAGGCAACTTTCGCGACTCTCTTGTTAACCATATAGTCGAAACTGTTAGGAGCGTTATATCGTTTCCGTATTTCCAAGTGCAAATGTATCACTGAGTTTGATATACAATGGGGTGTATTAATTGTTATTGCAAACAGAGATTGTGAAACAAGAAATTCTTATTTCACAAAGGATCGTTTTCGTTTAAAAATATACCATAAGGGTGTCTGTATAAATTATCAGAATGGAAATTCAATGTTTTACAGCAATTACTAGTGTTATAGTTTTGACATTTTTAACTCTAAATTCTGCGATCGACAGAAGAATGTGAATATGATCCACTATGGAAAACGAATAAAAGATTTCTACTTCGATATCACTTGAAAAACAGATAAACAAAAATTATTTTATTTTTAAACATTCAATAAGTTACGCATGTAGCTATATTAGGATAGTAATGATTTCTACTTCAATATTACTTTAATAATATGTTCATAAGATCTATTTCACTTTTAAGCATTACCTACAATACGTGTGTGAACATGCTAGGTTGTTAATCATAATTGCTGCTTTCATTAGGCTATGTCTTTAGGGGAATACTACTTCATATAGGTGTTGAAAGACAAGAAGTGTGTATGTATGTATGTATGTATGTATGTATGTATGTATAGGATGTCCGGTTAAAAATCTGCTTAATACAGTTTTTGATGAAACTGAGTTATATACCAAATCAGGTAATCTGGGACACATTCTACTAAATGTAGCAACTATGGGTATCAAATGTACCATATTCCCATACAAAAGGACATATAAACGTAAGGCTCCGCTGCAAAACCTGCTTAATGCATGAAGTTAGTACTGATAGCTTCTCCGTATCAGAATCTACCTAATGCAGCCACCGGCGTAGCTCAGTCGGCTAAGGTGCTTGCCTGCAGATCCGAGTTGCACTTGGGCGTGGGTCTCCAACTGTAAGGCGAATGTCAGGTAATTATGACGAATCCTTGACCTCATCTCGCCAAATACGATCTCGCTATCACCAATCCCACCGTCGCAAAAAAAAATCGAGTAGTTGATACATCGCAGTTAAATAACCAGATAAAAAAATCGCCCTATCCAACTACAAATAGGAATGTATGTTTTAAGGTCGATACTGACGCACTTTGTTTTCGCTTAGTAATGTAAGTTAATAGTGTTTGCAGGCTTCAGCAAGTCTTTCTGCAGTGTTACTAATCGATGAAGAAAACATATTTTTCTGTAATTGAAATAAGCACTGTTTCATTTCAACACTGGATTTATTTTTATTTATCTATTTATTTATCCACGTTTTACTTATCTATTTATTCATTTAGTTATACAAAATAAAACAAGGACAAATTTAAGGAGCCAATTATTGCATAATATTTAGATATTACAACAGCATTAGCTACCAGTCAAAATAAATGGTGATGGTCCTTTAGGTTAGAAACAATTTAATTATAATGCTCTTCACATTCGTGTTAGAGATTTAATTTTTTCAGGGATGTTTAATAATCAAAATTGTATAAAAGTCATTCAATAGAGGAAGGTGCTAAGATATTCCATGTGATTTGTGAAGCATTAAAGGACGCTTACTGGTCACAATGACCGGTACGGTCATTCTAGTGTTAAAAATAGTACTGTTTCATGAAAAAATGTGTAACAATTAACCAAATTATGTCTTTCAGTGAAATAAACCGTTGTAAATTTAATTTTATTGACGATTCATAGAAACTCTGCTTCAAACCCTGCTTAATGTACAATTAAAACATCATTATCTGCTAAATTAACTGAGCGAATCTATTGACAATTTGAGTTCTAATAAAAAAGAACACATTTTTCAAACTTATATTTAAAAAGGATTGTATCAATTATGGTTACTGAGATGTATAATTGTTTTCCTTTTTCTCAATAACTAAAATTATGCATTTAGGAAGTTTTGAAAAGGACCCTCTCATATACTTAGAATGTCTCAGGAGGTATGTAAAATAATTCAGGGTATTACAGTGGCACCAACTCTTGGAAAACATAGAGTGGTCTAAAAAATTTGAGTTATAAGTTAAAATAAATATCATAAATAATAATAATAATAATAATAATAATAATAATAATAATAACTCTGCTTCAAACCCTGCTTAATGTGCAATTAAAACATCATTATATGCTAAATTAATTGAGCGAATCTATTGACAATTTGAGTTCTAATAGAAAATAACACACTTCTTCAAACTTATATTTAAAAAGAATTGCATTAATCATAGTTACTGAAATATATAATTTTTTTCCTTTTTCTCAATAACTAAAATTATGCATTTAGCAGGTTTTGAACAGTACAACCTCATATACATAGAATATCTCAGGAGGTATGTAAAATAATTCAGGGTATTACAGTGGCGCCAACTTTTGGAAAACATTGGGTGGGCTCAAACACTTGAGTTATAAGTTAAAATAAATATCATAAATAATAATCATCATCATCAATAACAGTCTTGGATTAGGCCTCCTGGCCTGTTCCGCTTCCAGAAGAAAGTTGATCTTTCCATCTCTTCCTTGGTCTTCCGATATCTCGTTTTCCATGAGGTGTATAGTCCAGTAGTCTCTTGGGTAACCTATTGTTGGGCATTCTTAATACATGTTCATTCCAGTTGTTGCGGTAAGATTCTATAGTATCCGAAATGGCGGTGATATTCAATTCTGTTAGGATGTCAGCATTCATAAATAATAATAATAATAATAATAATAATAATAATAATAATAATAATAATAATAATAACAACACGACAAATTATTGGGTGAACTTTGGCACCACGGGCCCATATAAGTTGGCACCACTGCAGGGTAATGTAGTTTGGGTTAATTTACATCGATTTAACCTGAAGTGTAATGGTTGGGAAGTTGTTGATGGCTGACTCACTCCTCCAAATTTTGTACTATGTACATACTTGTTTTTTGCAGATATTTTTAAAGGTGTGCTTAACAAAACTGTTGTTGTTGTGTTGTTATCTAATGCCGGGCTTTGGCAACAAAGCCATTAGCGTTCTTGCTCTCCAATATTTCTCTGTGGTGGATCCATTAGGTAGAACTTCACAGGTTATGAGATGATCTTCAGTCATTTCTTCTTCTTTGTTGCATAGAGGGCAATTTGGATTTGTGTAAATTCCTATTTTATTCAAGTGTTTGGCCAAATAATCGTGTACTGTAAGCAGTCTGAATTTTGCTACTGCAGATTTACGTGGGATTTTTGGAATAATTTCTGTTTTTTTTTTATTAAAATGCTCCATTTTTTATCTTTTTTTTCTTAACAAAACTTATCAGGATTCTCCTTAAACATCGAGATTTTTGGGAAAAATATTTTTTCCGCTAGACATCGCTTTTATCTGTTTTAATATTTGATTATTTCTTAGCACTTGAATAATCTGGAAAAAGCAAATAGCAAGTTATGTTTCAGGTAGTTTGAAAGGTATGTGGAGCAAATTTTAGGTAAAAATTTTGATTTTTACAGGGGAAATATTGGTTTTTCAAAATACTGTGCAATTTAAATTTACAGACAAGTCATATAATTTTGGACCAAAAGATATCACGTTTTGTACAGAGGCCTCTTACATATATGCAGTATGATACATATACAAATTTTCAAAGACCTATCTCAAACAGTTAAGAAAATTCAAATTTCACCTAAGTGAATCCTTAAAATACTGAAATTGCAAATTCTGCAAGTATTTCCTTCTATGTGAGGATAGCAGTAGTGCTGAGGTTAAGGCGTTTAACTGCAAGCTGAAATGTCGGGAGTTTAATTTTGTATGGGATTATGAATTTTCTCGATTGATTTGGCCTTTCTGGCCCCACTATAGTGGTGTGTCCTCATCAAAAAACCAAAATATGTCACTCCATTTTCATACACACTGACAGAAAAGTTCCTTTGTAACCTTCTTCTAACAGTTTATTCAATTATCACCATTTAATACGAGAAAAATTAGTTCCGGCACCGGGAATCGAACCCGGGACCTCACAATGTTTTAAAGATCAAACAAATCATACTTTTTTTTTTTTCAGAATGTCCTCCACATGTGACCTTCGTTGGGTCAGAGTGGTTTGATACCAGCAGCATTTTCAACCGGTCCCTGGACTGCTTCCTCATGGATGTGGCTGGATAAAGATTTAACTTTTGTGTTGGGAAATAGGATTCCATAGCATATTTTACTGTCCTAGATCAATCATAACTCTCCTTCTTAACCAAATTATGGCAATGAGCACCACAATGCATATACTGTTATTGCAAATTATCTTGAACCTTACATCCCCTAAGTCTGTCTTTCGAACTGCTCGACATGGCATGTATTCATCAACGTAACGGCACGGCAAGGATGCCCCTCCCCTGGGTAAAGTGACTCTTTTCAGAAAACGTTGGTTCTTTCACTTTACGACTCTCTACTGTAAAAGAACTTGGTTCATTACAGACATCATCATCTCACGACACTCCGGTTTTCAGAGGAGAACATAGTTTCGTAGCAAGTATTAATTAACCTGTAATGAGTAAGTATTTAAATATAATCGTGTGTACACTCCTCCTCTCTCATCCGGGCTGGGAACCGGCAATGGCTGAGTTACTACAGTTATTTCTATACATTATATAGGCCTACATGACTTAACCTACAGCTGATATGTACATATTCTTATAACAATATTTTACAGGCTTATTATTTGAATTTACATTAATTTACAGTTATACACAATCCATATCGCTATCATCGTCATCGTCTTCATTGCTTGGTCCAACATTAATTATTATTTCGTCAGTGGCATCATCCATTCGGAATTATCTTCTTAATCGTAGGTACTACTTTCTGAACAAGATAGAAATCTTCGATTGTATCCCGAATGACATGTTGATCGAAGTCGTCCACTTCAACTTCACACAAGTCTTAATTCTGGAATGAAATAATATGTTTTGTAGAACTATAACAAAATAATAACTTACAACAGTAATTCATTATGTCGCTCGCAGTACACACACTATTGTACATAACTATTATATCAATAATTTCTAAACATTACATACCTATTCTTTCCCGGAGTAATGTGAGGTTCATTCTGTTGTAATTCAATATTATTCTTAATTCTCTTCACGGAACTAATACTTTTACTAGAGTATTTAGCCGCTCTCTCATATTCCTTATCAAGAGGTTTCAGCAAACATTTGTTTAATTTTTCGTCCTCGCAACACTTAATTATAATTTGCGATAATTTTTCTTTC
This sequence comes from Periplaneta americana, assembly GCF_040183065.1. Lineage (NCBI taxonomy): Eukaryota > Metazoa > Arthropoda > Insecta > Blattodea > Blattidae > Periplaneta > Periplaneta americana. The sequence continues at coordinate 149,384,963 of NC_091123.1, forward strand.
TCCGCTGTGGATAACAGCATTACTTTTTCTCCACGGTGATCTGATTTCACCATAATTACTACCCTGTGGTTGCTGCTCCATGGTAACACTACTGGTAAGCAGTGGAGGAAATAGTTTAATGTTTCTTGACAAGAGATTATGATGCGGAGCATGTGCAAACAAGTCAGTTGGCTCTACCCACGTTACGCGCTTCCTTCCCTCTGCCCCTCTGTCCCCGCTCAGGAAATTCAAGATAACTTGCAATAAAAGTAACTACCAAAGATTTTTGTCAATTACGACAAACTGAACACCTTTACTGATCTCACTCATATTTCCAGCCCTCGTCCTCCAAGATTTGCCATTGACAGTTGTAGTCTAATGAAAACATCACAAATGTGGCTTCACCAGTGATTAAAGCAGTTTGGGAAAATCCCATAAAACTACCCTATTCAATCACCATACCTCCAATTCAAGCCATATTTTTCATACTTTTTAGTGAGTATAAATTAGTTCCCCTTAGAACTATTTTTCAGAAAATTTGGGGGAGAAGGGTCCCCTTATTCCCCCAGTTGTGACGCCCATTATCTAACCACATAAAAAATCAAGTTAAAGCTGATAGACCCTGTAATAAAAGTACAACTTATGCGTCTATATTGTATATTTATCATATATATATTTTTTTTTTCCTCATAATAAATATTCTATGAGAATATATGTTGATAAATATGAACATACATAATTCATTCTTACACGTAACTCCAACAAGAAATCATACAATGGATATTCAAGCCTATATACACACAACAGTCATTTACATTTTCACATGTCATGTTCAATAAATATATACACAATAAATTAGTTGCCCAACCAAATATGAGGAAGATCACACACTTTACAACCAGTCTTTAAACATGCATACAAACATCCTGCACGTATCTGAACACAGTCTGTGGAATCTGTGAAGTATGATTGCGCATTACGTCACTGGGGAGAGGCCCAGTAGCGGCTCGTCATAAAAAAATAGGTGAAGTGTTGTTCACATACATAAACGCATGAACAGTTTTACCAATATAATGAGTAGGCCTACAATTCGTAAAATAAGTACAATTTTACTAGTTCTAGAACACATGCAAACAGGAAAATTAATTTATTTCAGGACTCACCCAATTTCTTGCATACCAAGTCTATCATCCTATCTTTTAAAGCCGCAAACTTGTCGTTAATGTCTTCATAAAATGTCTGAGTTTAACTGAGGGTGGAGAGTATATCTCTATCCAAAGCTATTTGGGGTGTAATCTTGATAAAATAACATAGAGTCAGGTAATTTACCGTTGCAGGGGTGGCTGCTTGGACACAAGGAATGAGGATACTATTCTCGAGTCAGGTCGTACATAGTACTGTAAAATTTCACAGCCCTTAAATAATAGCCCCCGGCCTTGGAGACCAACTTCAACTCTTCTCTATTCTTAGTACCGTTAGATCTGCAAACTGGTTACTCCAACTACAACAAATCTGACAGTTCTCCGTAATTGAAAAACTCAGAAACGCACTTCACTCATACAATCTTTCTTTAGTGCGTGACGTCACGTTACCATGGAAACCAAGTGCTGTATGAGAATGGGAGCCCAAATAATTTCACCTCTGCTGTATTGTAAGTTCCAATAGACACCGCTCGGCGCTCGTAACCGTTGATATTATTCTATTCAGCGGATGGTTACAGGTACTATTTATACAACTAAACACTATTCATAACGACTGAAAAGAAAACTTTTTTTTTTATTTTAGAAATACGGTACTGGTAATAACTAGAATTAATTATTAATAAGAGATAAAATTGTGTTTTGCATGTAAATAGGTGAAGTGGTACTACACCTACTTCGCCTGAAAAACCACCCCTGGAGAGGACGGAGCCTGCTCTCTTCCCTTTACTTTCCCTTTCTCCAAGCCAGTTGTGCGATTTTTTCGCGCCCTAACCAGCCATCTATGATGCTACATGCGCAAAAGGCTTGTTTTTTCAGTATTACTTCACAGATTCCACAGACAGTGTTTAGTATTGCTTATAAAAGTTACATAACTTTGTACACATTCTTAATAACAAGTCCAGCTTTCATGTTTCGTGTTACGACCTGTACCTGATAACTGAGGGTTTCTTTCACAAAAATGTGAAGTTGTATTTTCTTGTTTCACAAAATAATGTACAAGTCTGCCACCCAGTAAATTACTAGCTAATATAGTGGGCCTGTTTTATTTTCCTACCAATAAGTAGTAAAAATTCCATATCTGTGTCATGAGTTTCACTTGAACTTTCACATTGTGTGCACTGGCTAAGATAAAGGCATAAGTTAACATCAGCACGGAAAAAACACATAACAATTGAGATTCCCTATGGAAGAGGCTTAAGTTTCCAGTTGGGTCTGGCAATTGTAGAACAAGAATCTTTTTTATGGTGATTGTATGATTGGAATGTATGTTTCTCGGTTTTGTATACAACAGTGAGTTTTTATGTTTCTCATTTTCTCATATAGGCCTACTCACTTTTCTGTCCAAGTGCAAATAAAGTTTGTAGAAACTTTTCCTGGTGTCAAAGTTTTCTAGGGTTGCCAGGTTATATGTTTTTCCCGTAGTCTTATGTTTTCTGGATGCTAATGTGACCTTACTTTTTTTGTTCCTCCGTACACTTTCTTTTTTATTTTGCTGGGTAATAGTAAAATACTGTATAAGAGTTTATATTATTTTTGTTATTTTATCGCTGGGATTTAGATTTTGAAAATATTTTCATGTTGGTACTTTGGTACTATTGCAGATATCACTCCATTGCTTACAATCGATAGCCACAGAGATCATTCATTGCTACAATAGATACTGCTATCGATGGATATACTGTAGTAGTTGATTATTGACTGTACTGTTAAAGACGGTACTGTTGTGCCTCAGCAGAAAGTGCCAGAAATATTTCCCGACTCAGACAGTATGTTTCATACTGAGCATAGCTGGACTGAATGCGTTTGTGGAACGAGAGTTTTCAATCATGAAAAATAAATGAACCGATGTGAGGAACAGATGCTCACCAGAACTGATAAATTCAGAGCTTCAAATTGTTATAGATTTTGACATGTCCTGCAAAGAGTTTTTAATGTATTACAACATGACAGTAAATTGTTAAATGAAGTTGCAACAGTTTCAAAATATGAAGTGTCGTTAAAAATTAGATACTAAGACACAAAAAAGTGAGTGTGTGTACAATAGTTTATATGTGTAATTCTTTAATATATAATTTTTTTAATATAAATTAAGAAAGCATGAGTCACTAAAAAAGTCGATAAAATCTTCCTTTTTTTATTTTAAAAGTTGATAACCCTAAAGTTTTCTGTTGTTATACAGTGCATATTCTTTTTAAAAAATTTAGATGTAGAGAGACTTTGGGTGCTATGCATAGACATTTCGCTAGCCCACGCTACAAGCGTGCTAAACTAGCCCAGATATTGAGTACTTGTAAAGGATTCATATCATATCATATCGCTAACACTGGTTTATGAATACGAAAAACGTTAGTTTGCTGATCATCCACCAGAAGCCCACACTAAGAATGTCTATGAATATGGCCCTTAGAAGTGTAGGAGGACGTGATACGTTCTGATCCAGGAAATGTTTTTCAACAAAACTATGTATTTGACTTTTATTTTTAATATAATAACAATTGGTAGCAATGAGAGTAACTGTTCAAGACATTCTTTTGTGACTGTCATGCAGGCTGCATGATGGCAGTTGGTTAATAATAATAGACTTTATTCAACACAATGTGTACAACTGTTCAGCCATTTTTTATTTGTTCTGGAAGCCTGGCTCAGATCTTGCAGAGTGAGGGTGATTGTGGAGTATGGTGGAACGATGATAATCGTGAGGGTAAACAGGAAAACCCTGAGAAAAATCACTTTATCCATCACAAATTCCTTCCTGACTCAGGCGGGGATCGAACTCGGACTGCCATGGTGGAAGGCAGAGAGGCTAACCACTCTGCCACTCTGGTTAGTGCAACTGTAGAAAGTGAAAATGACACCAAGTGATAAGGATATAAAACAGGTGCCTTGATTTACAAGTGACATCATATTTTATGTTGTATTATTAATTGTAATTACTGTGTTAAATTGTATTGTGTATTGTTTATATTGTGTATACCACTGCCACTGGGTGCTTGCCCACTTGCAGTGTAAATAAATACATACAATCAAATATTTATGTTTCAGAAAACTGAAAGTAAGTAAGTGGACTTCTGTAATATGATGAATAAATATGTAATCAGTGAACTTAGTTAATTCCTGATGTCTAGCTGACAGTGGTCCGAATTTCCATTCCATATCAGACGAAGTTTTTGAAGTAGTCACCTCCTTCAAAAATAGAACTTAATCTTTCTCTATACACACAGCACATCTTATTAACTTCATTATTACTTTCAGTATTGTTTCTGGGTTACATAATTATTTAGACAAGGATGGAGTAAATATGCTCTAAAAATACTAGTAACTCTTAAAAGATCCACCTTCCTTTCAACAGCAGGAAAATCTATGTAAGATACATGTTAATACTAATACCTTTGTGAAACAATATAATTACAAGTAAATTTACTTTGAAATACTACTTCACATTATTGTGAAATTCGCCCATAGTGAAAAGATTGGAAAATAACTCTTTATGTCCTGATAGAGATTAATTCAGATGATGTTACCAAGGAAAGTGGTAAAGTTGTTCATTCTATTTACAATGACAGGAGGAGACAGAGAAATACAGCACTATGTGAAGTAGCAACGTAACTGATACAAGGCTTCATTAAACAATTTTTTCACTGTTGTCACACAGTATTTTCTTCTCTCTCCCGAGACGTTTCCCTTGTCAATGGGTAGCTTCCAGACTATTCTGTGCAATGAATTTTGTACTTCTAACAGTAAAATTTATAGTTTGTTAATGATTTCATTTTTAATCGGCTACATTCTGTGTTATTGTTTGGTGGAACTGTGATTTGTTTAGGCTCTTCAGTCAGTTTCAAACTGAATTTTGTCACTTAATCTGCCCAGAAGAAGCTGCAAGAAAAAAAATTTGTGCTGAAATATGAATGAAATACATGGAATGTTTTTTTAATTGGTTACTTTACGACGCTTTTTCAACTGCTATGGTTAATATAGCATCTGAATGAGATGAAAGTGATAATGCCAGCGAAATGAGTCCAGGGGCCAACGTCGAAAGTTACCCAGCATTTGCTCTTATTGGGTTGCGGGAAAATCCTGGAAAAAAACCCAACCAGGATTAGAACCGGGTCACTCGTTTCATGGTCAGACATGCTAACTATTACTCCACAGCGATGGACTGTGCGATGTTGGTTGGATGCCTGGTGTCAATGTTTTTACAGTCCAAAGAATATTCAGAAAGTGCAGGAAACGAGATCACTGACAGGTCATAAGATGTGTTACTCGAAGGACAACATTTATTGCCTGAAACAGTCTGGGATGCATATGGAGAAAGGACAGACAGAGTCACAAACCATTGTCCCACATGGGAAATCCCTCAAAAAGAAAGAAGAAAATGCTGTTCGCAACAGGAAAATGTGTGAAAGCAATGGAGAACTGTTTAAATGAGGCATTGTATCAGTTATATTGATATGTTTACTTTAGTAACATTAAATAAACACAATTTTCATTATATAATGCACAGCAGTGCCACATGGTTGTAAGTCCACGAAATTATTGAATCTACTACATACATTATGGACTGTTTTCCTATGCAAAAAAAATCTCTTCCGAAGATTTTTTGACCCTGCTTCTCAAACTGTCATTTGACAATCATCTTTTCTCTCCTAAATTAAGAAAATGAATCAAAAATCGACATTTCTGTCTGCAGAAAAGCAATTGGGAACATACATGGATTTTATTTCATGTCGAAAATGGCTTCGTGTAATGGAAAATAAAACATTCGGAAACTTAAGTCTCTGTCTTCCGTGACTAAAATGGAAAGAAACCGAGATAAAATGTAAAAGAAAGGACACTTAACTTGGACATGCCATTTCATTGGTATGGTGTCACATATATGTTATTCTAACACCATTTATCTGACTGAAAATGTTGAAACGTTTCTTCATTTGGCATTCCTGCCAGTTGCTTACTCATTAAACACTGTAGAAAATTATTGTGATAGCAATTCCTGCTGAAAGGATGCACACAGAAAAATATTATTTTTGGTGTACTGTGTCAATGTATAAAAACACAACACACTCGTCACCTGTGTTCAGAACGCCTTTTGATTAAATGTTCAGCACATCATCACCACCATGAATTGGCAGGAGTGAGTGTTTATGTAAAAGACGAATATTACCCCTGGACCAAAAATACAATATGGGGTTACTATGAAGCGGCGATGATGTGCTGAACATTAATCCACATTTTGCACTGAAATGCACTGACACTGTCACAATAATTGACTTGGACATATGGTATCCTTTAACACTGACCACACAGTTTCCTCTGTTAACACTATTTGTACAATATTAGAGAAAAACAAAGCAGTACGCATTATAATAATAGAATTAATGGTTCATGAGGAGCCCATGCCAGTGCACTTCAATGTCACGGTACAATATCTGACTGCACATTCCATCAACCATTAATTAAGTTTTGGATACAGTAATTATTGGATTGAGGATTTATATGCACTATGAAGTAATATTGCTACCTCGTATATAACTGTATTTAACCACACCAGCCGTGGTGTGGGAAGCAATACATATTATGTTGTCCAATCACAGAAGCTTTTGAAGAAGACAACACAAATTCAAGTGCAGTGCTGTAATAGTAACTTGCACGTGTAATACACTCAGCACACGGTTCAATAGGTGATTACTAGGGAGCGGATTTTTATGTGCTAAAAAATTTAAATATATTTATTTTTTATGTGCTCAAAAGTACGAAAATATTAGCTAAAAATAAGAAAAAATATTTTGTTTTAAATATGACAAAAATATATTACTTAGCTTGAAAAAAAAAATGTTACTAGGTAGTCACCAACCACACTTGAGTGCTAGTAGTTAGCCGAGAATTGCAGTGAACAACAAAGGTCATCTCCAAATTCTCCATCATAAATGCATGCTGATTATCTCTGAACAACGACTTATACTGTGAAAACGATCTTTCCACATCACTGGACGTCAGACGTGTATATTTAAAGAGAGGCATGTCACAAACACAAACACCGTCAATTTCACCTACAGGCATACCCTCCAATACTTGAGCCAATTTGCACATTTATTTATATCCACTGTTTTTCCCAAACACATTCTGGAATTTCTCCCTTAGTAATTGTACTTATGAACCTGGTAGCAAGTCTAGTTTAATTTCCACAGCACGCACCTCCCTGTTTCAGACAACAGGTTTCTGGAGGTTTCGAGTTTTTTTATGGTGTCACACAAAAAGCTTAGATTTGCTAATAGGAAAGCCAAATCGTTTTTTAAACAATCATCTTTCAGTATATCTTGAAGGATATCGATTGACGAAGCCCGATAACAGGGAATCACAACAAGATGTAGGCTTATTGCCTTACTTGATAGGCATGAGCGAGAGGCAAGAGATTTGTTTAAATTAAATAATGTTTATACCCAAGATCTTATCTGTTGTGTTTCACAAGCAAAGCGTAGAATGAAATCATCTTCAGCAACAATAAACATTCCTAATTATGTGTTGCAAGATCTCTCCTCCTTGTCCATGTTAATTTATTCTCTAACAATAACACTGATATGCTGCCTAGCAGTTCTCAGAACAGATACTATTACAAAAATGGATACACCACACAGCACTTAGAAACACGAAGCAACCAAGAATTCTTAAAAAAGATAACGTACTTCCGAGTGATATAATTGATTTAGTTTTAAAATATTTAAAAGTTCTTGTAAAAAAATTATTTAAGTAAAAAAATCTCCAAGATTTATGTATTTATAATACATTTCCTGAAAATATGTATTTACATAATTTTTTGGTGAAAATATGTGTTTTTATGTGAAATAAAATTCGGGTTTTAAGCTTGAAACTTCATGTTCAGAATGTTTAACTTTGTTAGTTGTGTTTTATCACACGCAAAAAGAATATTTTATTACATAAGAATCCACTCCTTAGTGATTACTAGCCTTTAAGTACTATAAGATAAAAATAGGAATAAACCACGCTTTCTCAACCATAACGTACACCACGCCTTCCAAAATATAGTAGATGGCATTTTAACTTATAGTGCATATAAATCCTCAGTCTAGTAATAATGAACAAAACAATAAAGACAGCAATATGATCAGACAGCATGAATAGTCTGAATCATCGCTTGTTACAATCTATTATACTGTAGTTGGCAGTGCCTGTACAAAGATGAATATATGTATTGTGACGTCACACCCATTTTTAAAGATACTGTATCATGTAAAAGAGAACTAAAATACATTAGTGTTTGCAATATAGAAGCATAATTTCGAGGGAAAAATTGTTCCGGGGCCAGGTATCGAACCCGGGACCTTTGGTTTAATGTACCAACGCTCTACCAACTGAGCTGCCCCGGGAACTCTACCGGACACTGATCTAATTTTTCCCTCTATATCCACAGACCTCAAAGTGGGATGACAACCGTCAAGCAACCAACGTTGAGTGCACACTAACTCTGTGTGACTTAAATTGTGGTTTTCTATTAACGAACAGTGACGTGTATTATGTAAATCAAGCTTTCAGGTATAACTCCCTGTAAAGTTGATTTGAATAATTTCGAGGGAAAAATTGTTCCGGTGCCAGGTAGAGCGTTGGTACGTTAAATCAAAGGTCCCAGGTTCGATACCTGGCCCCGGAACAATTTTTCCCTCGAAATAATTCCAGTCAACTCTACAGGGCGTTATACCTGAAAGCTTGATTTGCATAATACACGTCACTGTTCGTTAACAGAAAACCACAATTTAAGTCACACAGAGTTAGTGTGCACTCAACGTTGGTTGCTTGACGGTTGTCAGCTCACTTTGAGGTCTGTGGATATAGAGGGAAAAATTGGATCGGTTTCTGGTAGAGTTCACGAGGTAGCTCAGTTGGTAGAGCGTTGGTACGTTAAAACAAAGATCCCGGGTTCGATACCTGGCCCTGGAACAATTTTTCTCTCGAAATTATTCAAATCAACTTTACAGGGAGGTATACCTGAAAGCTTGATTTGCAATATAGATGCATTCTGATTATACTTCACATCTCTTAATTTATTAAGGGTCGAAGAATAGATTGAAAATAATCAAAAACACAATGCATGTTCCCCATTGTTGTTTTGCACCAAGGCTCGAAATGGACATTTCACGAACTGCAATGCTCTGTTATTTTCGTGGATATGGTGATGACGACGACGGAATTACTGACCAGGAGATGACGTCGAGTGGACAGTAAGTAATGTCATTAATTTCAAAGGGTTATGCTTTCAGATATTAAAAAAAAAAGTTTAATACAATTTTGCTAGTTTTTGCTTCCATTTTGAGATAAAAATTGTTTCTTATTAAACATTTCATGCCGTGTTTTAGGAAGCCATTGATTTAATTCCCAGTATGCTCAGTCAATTTAAGATAGTAGTGCATTATGGTAATAAATGATTGAAAGATTTTAGTTTTGTCCTTTAAATGTGCAGAAATTTGATCCGAACAAATGTAACTTTTCATTCTAAAAAAAAAAAATTCAATGTTACATTTGTTCAGATCAAAACTAAAATTCTTTCAATCATTTATTATCATAATACACTGCTTTCTTAAATTGACTGAGCATTTTGGGAATTCAATCAATAGCTTTCCCATAACATGCTATGAATTATTTTATATAAAACAACTTTTCTTTCGAAAAGGAAGCATAAACGAGCAAAATTGTATTAAACTTTTTTTGTTTGCAATATCTCAAAGAATAACTCCCTGAAATTAATGATATTACTTCAGTTCACCCTGTATAATTAACACTGATATAGCCTATTCATGTACAAATCAATTTATATAAAAATTCCTAACACGACATGTCTTAGGAAATTTTAATTCCTTAAATATTTACAGCGGACAGAAACCATGAACGGTAGTTATTTCATTCAACCAAAAACAAAAATACATATATCGAATAAAATACACATCTTTAATAATGTATTTAGACGCATATATTATTACTAGCGAAAGAGAATGATTTAAGGTCCTACACTTATGATTGGAACCTTTGTTTCGCAATGCCTTTGAAATGGGTACTCAGGTCGCAGTTTAACTTGACAGTGGGCTATGACATCTAATCATTAGCTCGATATGGAGTGATAAAGCATTGCTGAGTTGCAGTCCTTTTGATTTCATTAACACCGCACTATGATTCAGAACCTCAGCAATACTCAATGAAAAATCAAACATAACAAAGGCAGGCCGCTACAGTATTATAAATTAGCGAGAGCTTATAATAATGATGTAATACAACAAAGCAGTACTGGCAGGCCATTGAAATCATTTTTAACAATTTCATTCAAGCTTAACTGAAAATGTATTGAAATATATCTAATTAATACCAAATTAAAATGAATCGAAATGGACCATAGCCATTTCTTATGAGACAAAATGGAAAGGTTTCTGCAATTCACAAATTGTAATGCCGTTCCGGTCTGCTCTAACCCATTTCGAGCCTTGTTTTGCACATATTTGAACAGAAAGAGCCAACACTTTTATAACATCACCACTTGAATCACCCTCAAGCTAAGACAGGTAGACTGTAATTTTCATAAACACGTATGCCAGCATGGAAGGCTTATAATATTTTTAATTATCTTATAAAAATAATGTGCAATGTCTCTGAAGAATTGATGTAATATGCATTGCGTGCAGAATTGTTTGAAGTATGATATATCAAGTAAATGCAAGCTATTCCATGGCAATATCTAGATGATATAAAATATAAAGTTTAACAATTCATTTATTATTATGATTCAATATAAATTTATTTTTGCTTTACTACCAATACCGCTTTTACTTTTAGCTAAAAACAGAGATGTAAATGAAGAAAAATTTGTTTGTATCAAATTGAAAACAACACACACACACGTGAAGAATGAAAGGGAAAGTAACACACCAAATACAATAGAGCCCTGTTAATCCGAAGTAATTGGGACCGTAACCTGTTCTGTTTAGGAAATTTTCGGATTATCTGAAATCATTACTGGAACATGTATGTTCATTAGGGCCTGGAATAATATTGCTTCATCATGCAAATTCACATCACTACATCAGAGAAAACTACCTGATTTTGTAATGTGACCAGACATCCCATTTTGAATGGGACTCTTGTTTCTGGGCCCTCCATCCCGATGTTCCAAAATGGTACAACAAAAATCTACTTTTATAAATTAATAATATAAACTTTACAGTAAAAATAAACTGTAATTGATAAAATTTAATTAACAACATATACAAAAACAATCAATTAATTTTAACATAAAAATAAAATGAAAAAAAAAAAAAATTATATAATATTTCAGATTATATCGAATTGCACGATAAAATTATTCAGTGAGTTTTTGTTATGATGCCCATTAGTACCATTTTATTGGAAAATGCAAAAAGGACAACACATTTTCTGTTTTTGGACGTAAGCAATAAAAAATTCTTGGATCTGTATTGCAATACTTAATGCAATTGTTTTAACACAACGATAATAGAAATGCTTGATTGCAAGATAACTAAATATGACCACTACCAAGACAGAAGGTTGTTGGGGTCAAGATATTTTATCCTTTCAGCAATTGTCATTAATAGAAATCCATGAGGATAACTGCCCTTAATTTAGGGTTGCCATAAGTAAGTAAATAAATATAGGAGAGAATAGTATGGAAATAATATGTAATGTAAGCGTTGTAAAATAGAGAAAATGAAAATGTATATAAATAATTTGGGAGAAAATAACTGGGAAAGAATGATAAGAGTAGATGAATTTGAGAATCGAGAATAAAAATAATGCAAACAATTAAGGAAAGGAATATAGAATACTTAATAGGAAATGGAAAGGAGATGGTCTAGGTATGCGAGAGCATAGACGAGGATAGATAGCAATGCATTTAGAGCAAAAGGATAGGAATTAAATGGGAAATACTTGGTAAATGAAGATATTAACACAAAAGGGTGATATGTGAGTATATATTAAAGTGATGGTGGATCAAAAAGCAGAAATGTAAAGGTCCACCACAACTATGAATTGTAAATTTGGCTGACAAATATCATATATATACAGGGTGGAGTGAAATAGGCTTGCAGATTTTCAGAGTGAACAGATCATGCTGTATGTAACAATAATAATCCGTGGCGCTACAGCCCGTGAAGGGCCTAGACTGACCAGCCAGCTGCTGGCTTCACGCCCACATGCCGAAGCAGAGGTGGACGATCATCCAACCAGAATGGAGGTATCGTGTGGTTAGCACGATGATCCCCCCAGCCGTTATAGCTGGTATTCGCAACCGGATTTTGCTACCTATCGTAGCTCCCTAAGTGCATCACGATGCTGGGTGGGCAGTGGTCCCATATACTGGCCGAAATTTCATGAGAAAATTTCTCCCCCCATGAGGACTCGAACCAGCGCGCATTCCGTAACGCGAGTCCTAGGCGGGATGCCTTAGACCGTGACGCCACGGCGTGTGTATGTAACAAAAAACTATAATATCATATTGGTGGAAAGTTCACAGCTTTTTCAGAAAGAAATGTTTTTTCTCAAATGTTTAACAACCTCTTATTTGGTACCTATTGCAAGAAGGATCGTGATTTTTGTCCATATCGATAGGAAAACTAATAAAAAATAATTTATTCCTCTTGCGTATTTCAATATTGTGGACGGTTTTCACGTAAATTTAATTTTAAAAACCTCTAAATTAAAGTCTCTGCATGCTGTGAGTTGGCTGCAACACAGCGCCAGAGAACAGCTCATCTAGTGAGACACGCCGAGTTACTGAGTTCGTTGACCTCTTACATCTGTATCACGAGAAGCGTGTGTTCGCGGCGAAGTTGTCAGACTGCTGAAACTTCAAACTTAATTTTCTAATTAACTGTGCATTTAATCACAAAACGTAATATAGGTTTTTTATTCATTTACGTGTACCCTATTGTTTCTTTCAATCTGCAAGGTTATTTCACTTCCAGTCTGTATCATTTTTCCTGTCCCTTCTTTTCAGACTTGCAAGCTTTGGATAAGCTTCCTTTTTCTTATTTTTTTAATAAAATTTTATATGAAAATTATTAGTTATACAAATTATCAATAAATATGATTTCTTACAATAACGACTGAGCACTTGACAATTGTTGCTACAGATTTTAAAATTTTCAGTGCTAAAATTGTAGAATTTAGTTTATTCCTTCCTGGAATCAGTGGTCCTCTAGAAAGAGATTTTGCCAAAGTGAACAAAATATGGACTCTGGAGGAAAGAGAATTGAAGACACTGTTAATTATCAAAGTTGATTTTAATACAGCTGTTTTGACTTCTTCAGTTTATTGAAGGAGAATAAGAAACTACTAATGGAAATTCATTCATTAGCATAATATGTCCAATAATTGTTATTGGTAAGTAGGCTAACATAATTTTTTGTTATGAACAATATCATTTTGGAATTTTTTTATGTTTTTGTAATTTTGTTACATAGGGATGAAAATATTTTTACAGTGTTAATGCCTACATCGTATTTACATTATTTTACAATTAAAAATTAAATTTACATTTCAGGTAGGTATTGAATGTTGTATGATTAGGAGAAGGAATTTTTTGCTAAGCTGTAGAATTAGTGAGTGTCCCTTTGAGCTTAAAAATTCTGGTCTTGTAAAGAGTCAAAGGACAAATGATGAGTTGATGTTTGTAATGAACTGATATCTAGGTAAAGAAAGAACAATGAAAACTCCAATCATCACTGTTGAAAAACTCCTTTTGTTATGACTTATGATTACTGTAATTTCGTTTCTTAAAGAAACTATTGGATTTTGAGCTCTTAAAAATATAGTAAAAACATAATTTATTTGTTGCTAAATATCATATTTTTTCCTTCTTATCTTCTTTTAAGTTTAGAAATTTGAAGACTTTCCTCATTTCGGAATTTCAGTTCGGAATACCCAACATTTCGGATTAACGTAGCTCTACTGTATTTAATTCTTGGATTTTTTACAACTCGAGATTTAGTTTTTATGTACAAAGTGATTCAAATATGACCAGGACTGATTTCTTTCCGAACCAAGCAATTCTTTCCATAAAATCCACATGTTTGGCAGGTTGTCTGGAGTAGTCCACACTGCTGAATGGGAACTGAGATGGCCAAGAGACATGAATAAACAGCAGCTACCACAGAGCATACAATAGTGCATCACCATGCAATTCCTCCTTGGCAAAGTGATCCAACTTCCAGAGATTCATCAGACACTTCAAAAACAGTACAGAGAAGAATGTCTCTCTGAAACTCGAATGTTTTGAATGGTGTGAAAAGAACGAGTTGAAAATAAACCACGTGATCATTCTGCAGAGACTGACGACGTTAATGAGATTATTCAGAACAGACGCATTAGTGTACAGGAGCTTGCTAGAGCACTGAATGTAAGTGTTGGTAGACCAGATAACACTGCATACAGCAGGATTAATGCCCCTTTGGTAGGGAACCCAGATGTCTCACTTTACCCAGGAAAGTCCTGGTTTTTAGGAATTTTGTCCTTGTGTTCCAGCAAAGCCCAACTGGGACGCTAAATGTCCGTTTTTTCACGAAAAGAGCTGAATGCGTAATTTCTAAATTCCCGTCACTCTCCAGGCCTCTTTTTGAGAACAGAGAGAATTCTGCCTATGTTGTTTTGTTACAAAGTCAGCTTGCAACATTTTCAAAAGCTATATTAAACATTGAAAAAGATGAAACAACCGGTTCTGAGGTGATGACGGCAGTAGAAAGCCTCCTGTTGAAACTTAAATCAAGAGAAGAAGCAAGTTTCATGAACAGCAATCTTCTTAAAATGGTAAGAAGCCTAGTAGATGAAAGGGAGATGACTGAAAACGTTTTTATGAAGTTGGTCAAGAACCTCTACTCCACAGCAGTCGACTACACATCACAGTGGATCACACCAATGGACTGGCTCAGAAAAATGAACTGGAGCTGTCTTAAATGCCTTAGCAATTTGAATTGGGACAATGTGAAAGAATCCTACATAAGCTAAAAGACACACTTTCTGCAGTGAATTTTTATAATTTTACTCTTTTGAAAGTGCATTAACTGAGGAAAAAATCAGTGTGTGGAACAGTGCATCTAGAAATGTTACAGCAGGATGACAGGAAACTTTCACACAATTACATTAGGAAACTTGACTCATAATAAGTGTTCTTCAGGTTGAGTCTTCCTGGCTCAAATGTTGTCATTGAGAGAATTTTCTCTTAGATGAACACTTTGTGGACCAAGGAGAAAAACAAGCTTCCGGTAAATACTGTCAAGTCAATTTTGTTGTTGAAAACATTTCACAAGGATCTCACTTGTCTGAAGTTCTTTGAAATGGTATCTTCTTATATACTCTTGAAAGCTGTTAACTCTTCCACGAAACACTCCAGCCCTTCAATCTCCAAATCATCTCATTCATTTGAAATTGAGGAACGTGAGTGGCCATGGATAACTACCGTAATGTTGAGGACAAAGATAACACTGGGTTTACTTGACAAAGGTATAATATTATCACAATTTCTGTAAAACAGAATTTAGGCTGTTTTTAGCTAATACATTAATAATCAATTTTAATGACTTAAATTAATTTTCATTTAGAAAGCAAGTCCTGTACCAACTCTGAGGACTATATCTAATCATTAGACTATAACAGTGTAAAATACGTCCAATCAATAAAGTGCACCTTCAAAAACCCAGAAAAATTTAAATCCATCATTATAGGGAATTTCCACAATACAAACATATTTTGTTTGGTGTACCAATTTCGTATTTTGAAAATCTGGCATCCATAACTTCAGTTCCACGCAAGTTGACTAACAAAAAAAAGATGATGAGCATTCAGGTTGTCACATTTCGGATGGTCTGAAGAAGTGGAAGAATTCCTTGAGTCAATAGTCAATATTGATGACGCACTATTTTATTCCTGTCATCAATAAAATGGACACATATCAGTTCATCAAGAACGAAGAGACTTAGAAAGATATGTTCAGTTGGAAAAGTGTTGGCAACACTGTTCTGAAACTTGAAAAGAGTTATCCATGTCGATTCTCTCCAGGAAGGTGGGACAATAATTGAAGAATAATTTTCAGATATTTTGTCAAAGGAAGTGAACAAGCAGATCTGATCCCAGAGGAAGATCGAGAGGAAATCTGGTTTGCTTCCTGCAAGAGACCTCAAACTGCCAACAAAAAAAAAAAAAAAAAAAAAAAAAAAAAAAAAAAAAAAAAAAAATGGAAACCATAATACAACTGAAATGAGATCTTCTGCGACATCCAACTTTGGGTCCAAGTGATTTCTACTTCTTTGGAAGACTTGAAGTTGATATGGAAGGCAAGCATCTTGAGGATGATGACAATGTGATAAAAGTTGTTTGAGAATAGATACGCACACAACTCAGAAACTGTTTCTTGAGAAAGGGATAAAACAACACTCAGAACGTTGTAAAAAAAAATGTACAGATGCTGGATGGGAGTACTTTGAAAGTAGAAGTGTAACAGATAATTTTGTAATTTAAAACAGTGGTGGCCAACTCGTGCTCTTTGTGCAAGGGCACTCTTCACTGCACATGAGCAGTAGGCAAAAGCAGATCATTCCAATGCTTGCAATTCCAACGTTCCTCTTTTTGCTCATGAGTGCCACACAGCGCTTCGTAAAAAGCAGTTGAGTTGGTTACCACTGATTTAAGGGGTTAGGTACAGCTTACAGCAGTAAAATTTTGGAAATATTCAACATTTTTTTCCTCCATTACTGTATCTTGTATAATAATGAAAATTAGTATGTGTAAAGCACTGTCCTTCTGCTATGATAAAAATATTTTTACGATTAAAAAAAATTATTTATATATATATATTTTTTTTTAATTCAAAATGTCGGCAATTCACTGTGCAGTGATGAAATGTTTCCCTCGTAACTAAAAAAAACTATTAAAAATTCTGTGATGAAATTTTTTGTGTGTATTTATGCATGTCATATCTACAATATGATGCAAAATCACTTCTCTACCTTTGATAGATTGTCTGATAAAAAATAAATTCATTTAAAAAAAATGGTCAAATATCAGTATTTTCTTCTAACACAAAATAAAAAAAAATATTATTTATTAAGGAATGTAGTTGAAAGAGCATGATATTGTAAACATGAGTTTCAGCAATAAAATAAAAGAGAGCGAATATAAAAACGTTAACAAGTTTATGAGTTATGAGGGAAAAGCTTCATCACTACATAGAGAACTGCCACCGTTTTGAATTAAAAAAAATATATATATATAAATCATTTTTTTAAATCGTAAAAATACTTCTTCACATAGCAGAAGGACAGTGTTTTACATATAACAATTTTCATTATTGTACAAGCTAGAGTAATGGTGGAAAAAATATTTCCAAAAATTTTACCGCTGTAAGCTGTACTTAACCCCTTAAACAGAAATCAGTTCCAATTATATTTAACCACTTTGTACTATGTCTGGACTTCGGAAATAAAATATGATGGCTAGTCCTTATGAGTCCATCCTTTGCAATCTACTGTTTTTAGTTCTATACACTAACATGTACAGATACGGAAATAAAATTTGGAGTTCTCGTATTGTATAAGCTGCGCTTATAACACACTGCGCATGTCCAGTAAACAAGAACCCCTGTAGATATGCTACTCGTGGACAGTTGTGTGAAATTGTTGCCTATATATACAGGTGGATTCCCATCAAGACTCGCTTCAAATTTTAATTTTATGTAATATATACTACTAAAATTTTGTTTTGTAAATGATATACTTCATCTTCTAGGCAATCACTGTATGGGAAAAGTATTTAATAATAAATATTTAAGTGACTGAGCATCCCTATCAAATGATACAGTTGCCGTTCACAATTTGTTTGTTCAATTCTTAAATGTTTTCATAACAAGTATAAAATGTGTTACTAATTAATAGAATTGCCAACAATTTTTTTTTTGTTAAAATAAGGAAGACAAAAAAGTTCACTTAAACAAACGATAAATTTTTACACAAAGAACAGATGCAATTATAATCTCTGCTGGGCACCTTCCTCGGTGGTAGGTACGTGAATTCTCCCCAAAAATGGATGGCTACTGAAGAAATAAAATAATAGGGGCATAGCAAAACTAGCTAAGGGAAGGATACCTGACAGAACACCATGGGTAGGTGGACCCATAAAGAGAGGCAACTATTTTTAGGGAGCAGAAAATCGAGCAGTTTCAGGAGGCAGTCCCACCATCTGAATTACTTATCTACACACCAGTATTGCATCATAACGACATTATATACTCATAATCTTCTCAGTAAAATGGATAGATCTCAAATCACCACAAAAGTGATGGTTGGATTCACTGTGAAGATAGAAGAGACAATTGCCTATCCTTGGACTGCAGAAGAAGAATTTTAACTGCACAATATGATAATTTACAATATAAAAAAAAACATTTTGTTAACAAAAATTTTAATGTTAGTGATTAAGTGATCCACTGCATTTAATCCATCTAACACTGTTACTACATTTAATTTTCAGATCAGTCAAAAGCTGACGTCCAAGTTAATTTAAATTTTAATCATAGTTGTAATTAATTTTTTGAAGCAATTAGGAAGTAACAATTTTGCTAGCCAATGCTTAACAAGGAACAAAATACCAATAATCATAATATACTTTGTACTATACAGTAATGCAATAGGCCTAAATTCAAAATATGTGTGTGTGTGTGTGTGTATCTAATGCTCTGGATTTAACAATAAAGTCATCATCCTTCTTGCAAATCAAGATTTCAGGTATAACTCCCTGTAAAGTTGATTTGAATAATTTCGAGGGAAAAATTGTTCCGGAGCCGGGTATCGAACCCGGGACCTTTGGTTTAACGTACCAACGCTCTACCACTGAGCTACTCGGGAACTCTAACCGACACCGATCCAATTTTTCCCTCTATATCCACAGACCTCAAAGTGGGCTGACAACCGTCAAGCAACCAACTTCGAATGCACACTAACTCCGTTGCTTCCCAATATTTTGATGGAAGGTCCACAAATGTCCTAAGAGTTTCACAATTAGCCAGGTGCTCCATCTCCATGTCCTCTTCTCTGGTGCACAGTAAGCATTTAGGTGAATTCAGTACTCCAATACGATGGAGGTGTTTACTGAGGCAATCATGGCCAGTAATCAATCTAAACATGGCCACGGCAGATTTTCGAGGTAGGTCAGGGATTAGTTTTGGATCTTTGAATGATTCTTTCCATTGTGAATTTTGATGTTTTGCCTGTTCACTGTAACTTATTCTTTTTATGACTCGCTTTATTGATTCATATGGAAACTTGAAATTTGTTTTTAAGTTGATATAAGTTCCTTTCTTTGCTAACATATCTGCTTTCTCGTTACTGTTCAGTCCACAGTGAGCCGGGATCCATTGGAAGACCACTTTTTTATTTAGCATTTGAATTTGTTTTACCATGCAATGAATTTCTTTTACTTTTTCCATTTTAGGGGATGTAGTTGAGCTGATGGACTGGATTGCAGCTTTGGAGTCAGACAGAATGACTATGTTTTTGCACTGGTTTAGCCAAGCAAATACATTTTGAAGTGATGTATAAATGGCTTCAAAATATATAATTTTATTGGATAATTTAAGGGGCACAAGACCATTTCAATTGTTTCATTAATCTAAATTCCAAGTAATAAAATTACAATTAATTAAGGTACTAATCACTAATTCAGTGTGAGTGTTTATGGATATGTACAGAACTATGGCAATAATCTGAAATCGTTTGAATATGTAGCTCTCTCGAATCATGCATATTTTTCACCTCCTGTCCTGTGTTGACATTCTGAAGTCCTGGTACTAGTAATCCTAGTTTAAATTACTTCCATAAGAAAGTTATAACTGATTAAAATGGTAAAGGTTTATATTGAACACACTGTATGACCAATGAATTTATTTCTTTTCATGTGAAACGTCTATATTTGACCTACAAAGAGAGAAAAATTATAACGTTTTGAAATGGAAGGTTTACTCTGACATCACTTGTGGTACCATGGAAACAGAAGTACAAGAAGAACTTAGTGTCTCGTGGTTTTCCGCGCTGTCTATCTTTCTTCATTCTATATTTAATGTGCCTACGCATTGTATTCTTCACCTGACATAATTAGGAACATTAAATCCAGACGTTTGAGATGGGAAGGGCATGTAGCACATATGGGCGAATCCAGAAATGCATATAGAGTGTTAGTCGGGAGGCTGGAGGGAAAAAGACCTTTCGGGAGGCCGAGACGTAGATGGAAGGCTAATATTAAAATGGATTTGAGGGAGGTGGGATATGATGATAGAGACTGGATTAATCTTCCACAGGATGGGGACCGATGGCGGGCTTATGTGAGGGCGGCAATGAACCTGCGGGTTCCTTAAAAGCCATTTGAAAGTAAGTGATTTTCCACATGGCCTTCTCCCTCATGTAGCAGCTATTAGGTTATGTTCATTTTCCGCTTTTCCATTTCAAAATTATCTTAAGTTCCTACAACCGGAACAATGAAAAATGGAGTGAGACGAATGGCCAATAAGCTTGGAGCTCTTACAGTTTCTTTCTCACAAAACCAAATTCCCTTGTATGGTCGCGCATATCTTTTAATTATTTCCCCTCCAATTTCCTCTTCTTTCACTGCGTCTTTGCACACACAGTCCATCTTGCTTCATTATCTAATTATTTAGTGCAGAGATGGGCATCGTGCCTCACTTGAGAATTTGTGCCTCACTGACCTTAACAGAGCTTATCGCTCTGAGTGACATCATCTTCACAGTCCCCGTTCCTCCCTCACGCAGCTCCTAGGCGTGGGCAGGTTCTATATCAGTTTCATAAGCAATATCAGTGGTGGCATAATGGCATTATCAAAGCAGTGTGTACGCGTTAGAAAACGATTATTTCATGACAAATGGGAGGAAGAGTTTTTTTGCTGTTTAGAAGGGGAGAACATACGATGTATGTTATGCTCGAAAATCCTATTAGGCATTAATACGTTTAATATACAACGACATTACTCCTTATGTCATAAAGAACATGCTGAATTAGAAGGTAAGCCAAATTAAATGTTATTTTTCGTACTATTCCGAACAAAATTTATGATCTTAACATTTGCATAGTATACTAAATATGACATTATACCTTATACACGATGCATTAAAAGGTACGAAGAATTAAATGATATTTGTACGAATTATTTCCAAAAGAAATTTATAAAAAAATATATCAAATGTGCGTAGAAAACGAAATATGATTTTCTGAAATTATTTAGGTCGAGAACGTGCAAATCTATTGAGAAACGCCAGAATATTCAAGAAAATAAACGTAGACAACATGATAGAATATTATTGGCTAGTTACGCAATTTCTCGCCTGTGATTTAAATCAATTCAGCGACAGAGAAACAGTAAAGAGGTTTATGATTAACGCTGCCGAATTAATTTGCCAAATTGAATAAAAGTTTTCGAGAGTCTCACGTTAACCAAGCGCTTTCCTAATAATTCACCACTGACCGCCTTAGCGATTACGATAAGGTGACGCAGGTCACAGCAGTTTATATTTCCCATCCTACTCTGCAGTCTCCTCTCCTAGTAAACAAACTATTTTAAATCGAGTGCTTCACATAACCGAAAATTGTGTCCATGTATGATTTAGTGTCCTAATAATGCTTTTAGTTATGGAATTATAAAGTGAACTCTTATATAATTCCCCCCCTCCTTGTTTATTTAAGTGGCTTGAAACAAGATGGGTCATGTTATTTGACAACAACTCTGGATATAAGAATATAGTAGTCAAAGAAATTGTTGCACATTATTTTATTTCAAACTTACGAAGAAATATGCAAATTTATTTTTGTAATGAAAAAAAATTGCATATTTCTTTAGAAGCTCGCAATTAACTAATATGGCACAATTTTTTGGGTATTTCTCTGAGAACTGTAGTAAATCATAATAAAGGCTTTTAATGTCAAACTTCTAATACAGAAAATAAATAATAAAAATAGCTAATGATTATAATATCAGATATTTGGCAATCCTATTAATTAAGTACTACATTAGAATTTCAGACCATTAAATGCGTAAATAAAGTTGAACATTAAAAAGGGGTTACAAATGCTTCTCCCTTTCTGCAAAGAAGAAATGAAATGCATGGCTGCAATTAGAATACTTAAGATACAACATTGCATTGAATAAATGATCAAATTACACGGATTCAAAGAAGTGAATTCTTCACGAGATCAACTTAAGATTTCTCCTAACTAAACATTACGTTCCAGAATAATCAAGTTCCATTTTTAAGGTGTGTCATATCTATATTCTTCATGGTTTAACTCTTCTAACCCACATATTGCCAGTAAGTGAATTGAATCAACGTAGTTGACTTTAGTTACTTGCTATGCAGGCAGATATCTCTGCAGCCAATATGCTACAGAGGCTTTTGCCATTCACAGTAAGAAACATTAGAAATTTAATTCATTGATACTTTACACATGTCTGTCCACTTAGAGTGGAACTCTCAAATACATTCATTCCACTATGTCAGCTGATTGCTGCAGTAATCAAACTTCCTACTGTTAGAAAACAATCAACCAACCAACAAACCAATATTTCCTTATCTATCTCATTGAGATATTTATTACCTGTATGCTTGAACAGAACTACCTCTGCTTATTCTTCCCTGCAGTAACAGCTATAACAGCACCGAATTTTTACTCATTCAATCAACTTCATCACAAATCACAGTAAATCACCACGAAATACGCTTAAGTTATAAATGAGGCGTTCTTCAATTGTTTCTCTGGTTTAAAACTTGACGATAATTAAAAGAATAAGAAGAATAAGCGTGACTGACGCAAGAATAAGAATGCATACCATCTTCCTATTTTTCTTTTGATAATTATCTGCCTTTTGAAGTTGCTGGTAGCCCTGATGTACTTGTATTTGGCACTGCTCAATGTTGTAGTCTATTCTGTCTAAAATTGTACCCTGAAACATACAAACTATTACAATTATTGTCATTCCTACCACATGTATAGCAAGAATATGATTTTATTTTTATTTTTTTTCACTTTCTCATTATATGAAGTCTGAAGCAATTCATCCTAAACTACTGCACAGATTTTGTTCATATTCAGTAACTATAAACCAATGTAGGAATCAGAGTGCTGCATTGGAGTTAAATCGCTCGCTTGAACTCGATCGAGTGTCGCACCCTCGAGTGAGATACGGTCTGTCGTGATACACTCGTAATAAATAGAAGCACAGTACAAGGTCATCTCACCGAGATGTCTTATCTTGTATGGAAGGCGATAGATAAGATACACATATGTTTTGCTCACACGGTAAAAATAAGGCTTTATTTTCTGCATTATGACAAACATTTAATGGAACAGTCTAATGGAACGTACCAAAACAGGAACATTAAGTTATAAATAAAATAGTATGAAAAACTTCGGTATACAGTCATTATTGCTAATTAATAATTGTTCAATATTTGATTTACCACATATATAATATAATAGGTCCATACATAGTGTTCCGCCTATATACTGCGACAATGTAGAAACATTTTACAAAATATTATTGATATAGCAATAGATTAATAACCATATTAGTAGAGAGATAACATCTCAGAAAATATAAGAAAACGAATAATCATGCTGCACAACTGTTACAGATGCAAAGATTGATACACAAATTATTAGAGATTATTATTATCACTAGAAAACTTGATACAGTTCTTGCATTATCATGATTGTGTTCTCCGTTTATAATAATTACATTTACATCCAATAACATCAGATGTGGTAAAAACAAAATCACTCCTGTGTGGAAAAAAAAAAAACATTTACCTACAACATTTATATTACATTTTAAAGCAAGCTTTGTAGTTGTACAAGGGGTAGTCATAAAGTTTTAATTATCACTCGAAAAAATGAAGCTGCGACCATAAAACTTAGTGATGGTGTTAGTTCTTTTCTACATATTCACCCTTCAACGCGACACATTTTTCCCAAAGATGGATGACTTGACGGAGGCCTTGGTTGTAGAAGTCTGCATTTTGGCTGTTCATTAAACGTTCCACCTCAAAAATCACCTCGTCGTCATTCTGGAAATGCCTGCCACGCAATGGTTCCTTCATCCGAGGAAAGAGGAAGAAGTCACTGGGTGCCATATCAGGAGAATACGGGGGGTGAGGCAAAATTTGATAGCCTAAAGAAGCAGCATGTCTGACTGTGTCCTGTGCAGAATGAACTGGGGCGTTGTCATGAAGCAAAAGGACCCCCTTGGACAGCTTCCTGCGAAGCTTCGTCTTGATAGCCTCCTGTAACCTCGTCAGGAGATTTCGGTAGTATGCTCCTGTGATGGTTTACCCCTTCTGAGCATAATCTGTCAGCACCACACCTTGGATGTCCCAAAAAACACTCAGCATCACCTTGTCTGATGATGGTTGGATCTTCGCCTTTTTCGGCGGTGGTGAATCCACGTGTTTCCACTGCTTGCTTTGCCCCTTTGGCACCCAGTGACTTCTTCCTCTTTCCTCAGATGAAGAAAACATTGCGTGGCAGGCATTTCCAGAATGACTACGAGGTGATTCTTGATGTGGAACGTTTCCTGAACAGCCAAAATGCAGACTTCTACAATCAAGGCCTCCGTCAAGTCATCCATCGTTGGGAAAAATGTGTCGCGTTGAAGGGTGAATATGTAGAAAAGGACGAACACCATCACCAAGTTTCATGGTCGCAGCTTCATTTTTTCGAGGTGATAATTAAAACTTTATGACTACCCCTCGTACTATGGAGAGGTTAGTTAGACACTGCAAAGTTTTGAAATGATAAACATCTATGATGTTACTACACAGTTCATCACTGTAACAAGAACGAATGTCTAACGCTCGGCTTATACCATTCGAGGATTTATCGCTCGCGACAATTTTACCCATCATTCATGTGCGCTACCTACCGGATTATGCTATGAACTACTTGGCACTCAAGCGAAAATGTCCGATGCAGACCTCTGGTAGGAATGAATTAACATGAAACAAAATTTTTTTAGGAATAGCTTAATGGGTTTTATTTTAATTCGGCAACACGTACATTGGCAATCTACTACAAATGAAACAAGAAGATTTCCTTCGTGATTTTTTTTTTTATAGAATAAACTGATAAATGAAGTGTATACAGATGTGGACAAACTCTTTGCATTATACCTTTCCTGAATAGTCCACCAAAACTTTCTCCCTCATTCAGAACTTCTTATAGTATAGTTGGAGACTTGTAACAATAGAGTGATACCTGATCTGCAACCATGTGGGCCAGGTCCTTGAATATGTCATTCAGATCGGCTATGGACTTGACGATCTGTCTGACTTCATGTTCCCTGCGGGCTGCCATTCGCGTGTTGTCTTCCTCGAGCAACAGAAGCTGCTGCTGCGTGAGGTGTCCGCTGCTAGTGGGGCCCAGACCAAACTGTTGGTCTATGTTGTCTACTTCACTGTCCACTTCCCAGTCAGCCCCTTGCGAGAAGTCCTGGTCCAGTGCCGTATCGAAGTACTGCCTCGACCGTTCTTCTCTTGAATTCAACTCTGAAAACATCAAATCAGATATCACATATGAGACAATCTGGAATAAAAATAATTGATTAAATGGCGATCTTACTCGTATTAATTATGTAAGGATGTGCGGCTCACAGCTGTTTCGGTGCTATTCGACACCATCCTCAGAGCCTACTAGATCTTGGCGCTATCTCAACTTCGCTACCTGTTGTGTGGGTGCGTTCGTGTGATGAAGAGTTGTGTCAAATAGTGTGTGTTTTCTGAAATTGATCTGTGTGTTGAGTATTTGATTAGGGTGTGTTTTAGTGTGGCTGTATATTTCATATTGTTCTAGTGTGTTGAGTTTTTGGTTTTTGGGTTGTATGTGTAGGATTTCCATGTCTGTATTTATGTTATTGTATGTGTGGTTAGCATTAGTTATGTGTTCGGCATATGTAGATGTATTGTGTCCTCTGGTTATTGCTTTAATGTGTTCTTTGTATCGAGTTTGGAATGATCTGCCTGTCTGTCCAATGTAGAAAGTGTCGCAACTATTGCATGTGAGTTTGTATATGCCTGTGTGGTTGTATTTATTTGTTTGTGTTGTTTGTGTGTTGAGATGTCTTTGTAGTGTGTTTTCTGTTCTGTATGCTATGTTGTATTTCTGTTTTCTGAATGAGGATGCGATCTTGTGTGTGTTTTTGTTTTCGTATGTTAGTGTGATGTATTTCTTGCGTTCTTGTGTTTTTGTGTTTGTTGAGTTTTTGTTTTGTCTTCCTTATGATGTTGTCTATTATGTTTGGGTTGTAACCATTTTCTTGTGCTATGTATTTGATTGTGTTCACTTCTTCATTGTAGTGTTGTTGGCTCATGGGTATGTTGAGTAATCTGTGTACATTGTCCTGAATGCAGCATGTTTGTGTTGTGTGCGGTGATTGGATGTGTTGTGGTGGTGGTTGGTTTTCTGTATATTTTGAAGGTGTGTTTGTTGTCAACTTTTGTTATGGTGATGTCTAGGAAATTTATGGAGTTATTGTTTTCAAGTTCCAGTGTGTATTGGAGTTTTGGTGTATTTTGTTTATGTATTGGTGTAGTTTGTGTATTTGTCGTTTGTTTCCTTTGTATAATATGAGTATGTCGTCTACGTATCTGTGCCAGTATATTATGTTGTCTGCATATTTGTTGTGTTCATTGTTGAGTATATATGTTTGTTCTATGTTGTGTAAAAATATCTCTGCTAGTATGCTAGATATGGGTAATCCCACTGGCAATCCTTCTGTTTGGGTGTAGTATTTGTTGTTGTGTGTGAAATAGTTTTCTTTGTTAAGATGTCTGTGATTTGGATGATTTCTTCGATGTGTTCTTGTTGTGTGTTGTTGTCTATGAGCATTTGTTTTAGTATCTGTAATGTGTCTTGTATCGGTATGTTAGTGTATAAGTTAGTGATATCGAAAGATGCTAGTGTTGCACTGTGTGGAATGTGTTGTTGTATTTATGGTATTTGAGAGGCGTAAATAAAAATAAGATGTCGTATATATGCAAATACTACGCGTATATTTTTTTACAGAATTCAGCAAAGAAAAACTGAGGATGTGCGCATTATTTGAAATAAGGTTGGTACTGCTTCACCTAAAACACTGGATTCCGTTACACTATAGCACTGTCTGGCCTCTTGTTTGTATGTGTGGTGTAGAGTTGGGAAACACAATTCTTTTTCAAAAGGTCAATCACATTACGAATCGATTCTAACGATTCTTCCCAGTCACAGGACTCTTTCCTTTGCAAACAATGGGTAGAACAAAAACATTCTACATCTCTCGCATAGATAGCATGAAAAGTGAGACATTGGATGGTCTTTTTCTGATTGGCTGGAACCATTCATCTCGACATCCATTAGTCTACAAAATTATCCAAGATAGTGTTTCCTAATCTGCTATTGTAGGTAGAGTCCCGGGTGCATCTACAACAGCATGTGAAGATTATGACGTGTATCTTAAAACATACTGATGTATTATTTAGTTTTGGAGTATATCATTATGTAGGATTAATTTCTTGTAAATTACAGCCAATTTTATTATTTTATTTTTTAATTTTCTCTCCTAAAATTATGGTGCATGGATTATTCGACGGCACAGAGTATTCACGTATATACAGTATATAATGATTAATGTTTATGGTAATGAACATACCTGAACATTGTTACAATGTTCAGTTAAATAACTACAGTTTCAATTATGTTGCTAAAGACAAACAAAAACCATGAAACTGCAAAAAAAAAAGTGCATTGTTATAGCCTACTTGAGGATGGCTCATTTTGGTATAACAGTATAACATTGAATGAACATTTCTGTTTAAATTCAATGGCAACCTGCAATTATTGTAATTTACAATTGAAATATTACAAACAGCTGATGCCTCCCTTTACTCCTGGCCAGGAACAATATCCATGTCCATGTCAGAGAGTATCAATACTCTCTGGTCGACATGTTCTGTAGAAGACGAAAGCAAAGATTAATATTGCACATGCACGGTTCAGGGTATGCCAGACTCCACAAAAACGAAGTTCCTGGCCATGTCCTAAAGAACAAAACAAAATCTCTGACAAATTTATTGAAATTGAAATTAAAAGAAGAAAAAGAAAATACACATTCTTCAAAATCGCTCATATTTGGCTGAAAATACAATTTATTGTGGTACGTTAAATGTTGAAACATGTAACAGGCTAGCAGTTTTTTAAAGAAAGATTTCGAGGAAGATATTTTTACTTGGTTATTTAACGACGCTGTATCAACTATGAGGTTATTTAGCGTCGATGCGATTAGTGATAGCGAAATGATATTTGGTGAGATGAGGCCACGGATTCACCATAGATTACCTTACATTTGAGGAAGATATTGGGAGCAGTTCATAACGGTGTCAACTGGCGAAGGAGATAAAAAAAAAATGAGTTGATGGATATGTATGGTGACTTGGCTGTTATATCCTCCATTAGATTAAGCAGACTTGGATAGATGGGACACATGAAATAGGATGTCGAATGATAGGAAAGTACACCAAGTATGTTTCAGCAACTGGAAGGGAGAAGAATAGGGGAAGACCCAGGAATAGATGATGGGACTAGGTGCAGAATGACATTAGAAAGTGTCGAATTAAACGATGGACATTGTTGGTGAAAGATAGAGGAGAGTGGATGAGGGCGCTACAGGAGGCTGTAGAGTCATGCAAGAAGAAGAAGAAGAAGAATATCCATTTAAGACTATAGCATTAACTAGCAATAATGAAACTGGCTTCAATGTGTTTAAATTGTGATGAAATATAAAAAAAAAACGAAAACAGGAGCAAAAAGTATGCTTCTTATTTTTATCACATTTATCACAATATTTTCATATCTCTGGCTATCACTGATAAGAGGATATGATTACCAAAAGGCCAGATTTTCTGAAGACAGTCCCTTAATTGAAATTTGTGTCCTCAGAATGTCCCTGAACTTACATTCTATGTTTATGTTTTTAATTTATAAAATAATCTGAAATTATGGTTGCTGCCAGAAGCAAAGTCCAATGGGCTAGCATTGAGAGTTATGTGGCTGTAATAGCTAATGAGTGTCATGACAGTTGAAGCACTCTTTAAGTCTGCATCTGAATAGCACTTACCAACAAGTTTAGTGAGTGAAATGTGTTTTGTTATACATCGTCTATAGCTGCAAAAGGGTATCTGTCGGATACAAGGGGGAGAGCCATTAATCCTTCCCATTGAAGGCTTTAAGGAACGAATCTGGACAAATACCCAATGTCCCATCCCTACCTTACCGTGGTGCAGCTGTTAGCAAGCATAATTTTACAAGCTGAACTAAAGGGAGGGCCTACTCATCAATTAGTATTGGTGAGCTTGATGAGTTAATGACTGAATTTGGTATAATTTTCCTCTATTCAATACCCAATTCCCTCTTTACCCTTTCCTATCCAGTCCTCTGACTGAACTCTTACTTTCTTCAACCCCGACGGCATTAGAGCATTCGAGGCCTAGGGGTTCATTTCACTTTCCTTCCTCCTCTTTCTACTTTTCTGTTCCTAGTGCTGACCTACTATGGCACTAAAATCGTCCTGCAGTGGCTTAAGAAGGGAAAGCTGGTGATCAACAAGATCTCCCAGCTAGGTCCAATGGACCCGTCGACCAACAGCAGGTGTGGTCCTCCAGACATTCTGGGGGTTGTGAGTGAATGAAGTAGCCACCAAAACGTTAAAATATGGTGTTCACTTAAATCGGCTACAACTTGCCATTTTCTTGTTAATTCCCCGATTTACCACGAAAATCATCTGTAGCTGCATTTAGATTGGCAACAGGCCGTGATTGTTTGGCCAAACACCTGCATAGAATTGGAATATATCAGTCCCCTAACTGCCCATTGTCCAATTCAAACCAAGAAATGGATTCGGAACACCTCAAAATCTGTGCTTCAGTGGCTGACCATGATAATATATTTGAAAAATATTGACGTGCAAGAGGTCAAATGACTTTATTGTCAAATGCCTGGCATTAGAAAACAACAACAACATACATCGTCTATAATATTACTGTTAGGTTAAGATAACATAACAGAATGCAGGCAAAAGAGACAACTGTTCCAAAAACAACAAAATATTTGATTTATAAAATGCACAGCCATTCCAAGCAGGAAGCTGAAGATGGTCGATCGTTATGTCATGTTACAAAAGCTTAGGAACACACACTTCAATCATGTATCTAGAACCTTGTGGGGATAATCACAGATGAGGCTGAAACATTGGTAAATGCAGGTAAAAATATACTATTTAAATTTGTAATTGTTTTCTTTGTACTTCGCAAATTTAAATTTGTATACATCTTGTACAACTTTTAACACTGTACCACTTAGGAATATGTATGATAAGACTTTCGCGTGTTACATTTTAACGTACCTTGTTAACGTGTTTCGATCTATTTTGGGTCATCTTCTGAACTGGTCGTTGTTGGTCTTGGCACCTCTTGTTTCCTGTGAGGGTGCGTTCGTAGTGTAGAGTCAAAGAGTGTATGTGCTTTGAAATTGAGTTGTGTGTTGAGAATGTCGTTGGGGTGTGTTTTCGTGTGTCTGTATATTTCATATTGTTCTAGTGTGTTGACAACACAACAACACAAACACAAGAACACAAAAAATACATCACACTAACATACGAAAACAAAAACACACATAAAATTGCAACCTCATTCAAGAAATTAAATTACAACATCGCATACAGAACAAATAACACTCTACAAAAACACCTCAACAGAAACAAACAAATACAACCACACTGGTGTATACAAACTCAAATGTAACACCTGCAACAACTTCTACATAGGACAGACAGGCAGATCATTTCAAACACGTTACAAAGAACACAACACAGCCATAACAAAATTACAAAACACCTCCACATATGCGGAACACATTACAAATGCCAACCACACCTACAGAGACATCAACACAGACATGGAAATACTGCACATCCAACCAAAAAGCCAGAAACTCAACACACTAGAACAATATGAAATATACAGACACACGAAAACACACCCCAACGACATTCTCAACACACAACTCAATTTCAAAACACATACACTCTTTGACTCTACACTACGAACGCACCCACACAGGAAACAAGAGGCGCCAAGACCAACAACGACCAGTTTAGAAGATGACCCAAAATAGGTCGAAACATGTTAACAAGGTACGTCAAAATTTAACACAAGAAAGTCTTATCATATATATTCCGAAATTAAATTTGTAGTTACTTTCTCTGTACTTCGCCAAAAACTTTGATGGTCCTGCATCTATGACATGGAGCAAAACTAAAAAATTTCACACTGTGTTGAACACCAAGAAAACCTCAAATTATGCTTTAATGCAACTATGTTGACCTTCTGACAAACCTTCCTATGGCCTGCAACCACACTCAACTCTGTTCCAGGTGAATTCAAGAAGGCTTACACTCGTATGTCAGAGATCTATGCTCAAGTCTGTAAGTACAATAACTTTCAGAAGTGCACACAGATATCCAATCTAAACGTCTTGCTAGCATTTCTCTCATTAACTTATAACTATTGGCAAAGCTAATATGGAGGCATATAGAATTACAGGAACTGGTAACAGTAAGGCTAAATCATTCCCTCATTAAGGGGAGAGGATGGTGTTTTTTTTTTTAATTTTTTTCCTATTTGGTGTAAAATATTAATTTTTTGTATGTAGAGAGCTCATAGCTGTGGAAACTCAACCAAATAAAAATATTTTGAAAAAAAAAAAAAATTATTTGGGGGCCCAAATTTGAAAAAAAATATACCCAATGCAGAATTGTACTAAAACCAATATATCTAAACCGTTTTTAAAGATAGATAGATTCAAACTTTTTTTTGCAATGTATTTGCAAAAGAAGGTTCTACAAACTGTCTGTAACAGAATTTTGATATTAGTCCCTACGTTTGTAAAATAAACAATGAAAATTTAATAACAATATTCTGATTTCCTTTCTTGCAAACAAACGGACGTATTTTTAAAATGAAATAAATTAACAAAATTCTGTTACAGAGAAAAGTTTCCTAATAGTCTAAAGAATGTGTGTTCTAAATTTCATGCATGTATCTTTAATAGTTCAGAAATTATATCCATTTTTCTCTGGCAATGTAGCAAAAAAAAAAAAAAATGAAGTTACTGAAACCGATAAAAGTGGGCGTGTGATTTAAAAATCCATAGTACACGAAGTTTAAAAATGACGCCTCAACATCCAATAAGGGCACAAATATCCATAAAATGTTATGCAATGCATTCCACACATATCAAAGGGTATTTTGAAGATTTTTTTTTTTAAATTTAATTTACCGGAAACAACAATAAAAGTGGGCGAGTGATTTAAAAATCCATAACGCAGGAAGTTTAAAAATGGCGACTCAACATCCGATAAGGGCACAAATATGCACAAAATGTTATGCTATGCATTCCACATATATCACAGAGTATTTTAAAGAATTTTTTTGTTTTTTGAAAATTTACTCATTTTTCACCAAAAAATGCCATCCTCTCCCCTTAAACAGTTAATTCGGTAAGTTGATAATGGATTAGCCCACAGTATTTGTAGTTACCAAGCACATGTCTGAATAGGCATTCCACATCAATAAATTTAAAAAGATTAAATCCATGGCACGACAACCCATGAAGGACCCAGGCCGACCAGCCAAGTCCTGGCCTCATGTTCACATGCCTCAGCAGAGGTGAACGATCATCTAATCAGAAGAAAAGTAATGTATGGTCGCATGATGATTCCCCCCAGTCGTTATAGCTGGTTTCCATAATTGGATTTCACTACCTATCATGACTGCCTCCATGGTCTGTTGGTCAGCATGCTGGCATCCAGATCAGGAGGTCCCGGGTTCGATTCCCGGGCTCGGCTCTCGGTGAATTTTTTTGAAGAAGAAAAATTCCCTGGGTGTCTAGAGTCTGGAAATTTGTATGAATGTGAGTGTGATTGTGAGCGTGCCGGGTTAATATTAATTAACCAATCATCACAAATATAAAAAAAAAATACATCAGGACTGTCGCTGGGCAGTAACATGACCACACGTATCAGCGTCATATTGTTGACAAGTAACTCCATCTGTTAGCACACCCATAAAGAATCTAATAGATGCTATACAGTTACCAACAACGGAAAAAAAAAAAAATAATAACTACCTATCATGGCTCCCCAAATTCATCACTATGTTGGGTGAGCAACAGTCCCATACATTGGACAAAATTTCATGAGAAAACTCCTTGCCCATGAGGACTTGAAACCAGCGCGCATTCCATAAAGTGTGTCGTAGGCATGATGACCTATACCCAGGGTTGGAACTTTACGCGTAAAAGAAGGTTATTTATATCACAGTAAAATACGCGTAAATAACGTAATAAATGTAAAATACGTAAAAAACCTCCAAGAACTTTTATTTTTAGTCTTTCTTTGTTCAGTTTGTGATGAAAATTTACCGTTTCAACTACCAACAAACCTAGCATATAACTCGAGGCTACCAATTAATGTTAAAAAAAATGGAGACCTTAAGAACATTTTGCAATTCATACCCGATGAAGTAAAAGGTTTCTACACAGAACTGTACACATGGCCTACGACCACTAAAGATAGTAATTCCAATGGAAGCAAAGATTGAAAAAAACAAGTTTATTAATGTTCCGACATACAAAAAGTCTATTCAGCCATGCTTCCAAACTCTGATTAATAGTTATTTACCACATAAAATTTGGAAAATTATTACATTTAATGAGTTATTACGTTCAAATCATAATATTTACCTTAAACTGTTATACTATAAAAAGGCCTTTATCACTAGAATCGTTTATTTTTAAAACTTCACAAGTGACAAAAACAAAACTTTTGGGAAATCAATAAAAACTAAGTAATTGATTAACTAGCGGACTTACTCGTGTTAATTATGTAAGTCTGTGCAGCTTACAGCTGTTTCGGTGCTTCATCACACCATCCTCAGAGCCTACTAGATCTCGGCATCATCTCGAACTTCTCTGCCTGCTGTGTGGGTGCGTTTGATTGTTGAAGGTGTTGAAAAGTGGAGTCGAATAGTGTGTGTGTACTGAAATTGATCTGTGTGTTGAGAATTTGATGAGGGTGTGTTTTAGTGTGTCTGTATATTTCATATTGTTCTAGTGTGT
The DNA here is from genome assembly GCF_040183065.1 of Periplaneta americana. Lineage (NCBI taxonomy): Eukaryota > Metazoa > Arthropoda > Insecta > Blattodea > Blattidae > Periplaneta > Periplaneta americana. The sequence goes on from NC_091123.1 coordinate 149,419,404, forward strand.
TGAGTTTTTGGTTCTTGGATTGTATGTGTAGGATTTCCATGTCCGCATTTATGTTATTGTATGTATGGTTAGCATTGGTTATGTGATCGGCGTATGTAGATGTATTGTGTCCTCTGGTTATTGCTTTAATGTGTTCTTTGTAGCGTGTTTGGAATGATCTGCCTGTCTGTCCAATGTAGAACTTGTCGCAAATATTACATGTGAGTTTGTATACACCTGTGTGGTCGTATTTATTTGTTTGTGTTTTTTGTGTGTTGAGATGTCTTTGTAGTGTGTTTTCTGTTCTGTATGCTATGTTGTATTTCTGCTTTCTGAATGAAGATGCTTTCTTATGTGTCCTTTTGTTTTCATACCGTATGTTAGCGTGATGTATTTCTTGTGTTTGTGTTGTGTTTTGCGTGTTTTTGTGTTTGTCTTTCTTATGATGTCTATTATGTATGGATTGTAACCGTTTTCTTGTGCTATGTATTTGATTGTGTTCACTTCTTCATTGTAGTGTTGTCGGCTCATGGGTATATTGAATAATCTGTGTACCATTGTCCTGAATGCAGCATGTTTGTGTTGTGTGGGGTGATTAGATATATTTTGTATGTGTGTGGTGGTGGCAGTTGGTTTTCTGTATATTTTGAAGGTGTGTTTGTTGACAATTTTTGTTATGGTGATGTCTAGAAAATGTATAACAACACATTCCACACGGTGCAACAATAGCATCTTTCGATATCACTAACTTATACATTAACATACCGATATAAGACACATTACAGATACTAAAACAAATGCTCATACACAACAACACACCACAAGAACACATCGAAGAAATCATCCAAATCACAGACATCATAACAAAGCAAAACTATTTCACACACAACAAATACTACACCCAAACAGAAGGATTGCCAATGGAATCACCCATATCTAGCATACCAGCAGAGATATTTTTACACAACATAGAACAAACATACATACTCAACAATGAACACAACAAATATGCAGACAACATAATATACTGGCACAGATACGTAGACGACATACTCATACTATACAAAGGAAACAAATGACAAATACACAAACTACACCAACACATAAACAAAATACACCCAAAACTCCAATACACACTGGAACTTGAAAACAATAACTCCATAAATTTTCTAGACATCATGTTTCAACTAATGCTGGCATATTTCTTGTTATTATTATATCATCTGCATATGTCATGCATCATTTTAGTCTGGTACTTATGTTACCTCTTAGATATAATTGCTTTATTAGTTAAAGGACTTACTTGTTGCAATTGTAATAGACATATTTTTCAGGACTGCAGTCCTGCAGCTGCTACATAACTCTGAAAAGTTTGATGTTTCTACAACTATTACATGATGTATCACAGAAGTCTTGAACTATACTTAAAAAGTACGACAATTTGCATGAGTGCTATGAACATTACTAAAAATATAGCAAATAATGTTATTTTGTAGCAAACTCACGTTAACATATAGTTCAACAATAATTTTAGTGAAATAAAATTATTCCTAAGAGAGCAATATTTTCTCAGATAATTCTTTCCCCAACCCATGTATCAGTTCAGTACGACTTGGCTAGACTTCCCTGTAATGAGAAGAGTTAAGGAACTTACTTTTGAGATATGAGTTTTGTGACCTGCGGAAAATGGTTGACAGTTCTTGCAATGTTGCAACTAAGGATGCAACCACGTTGTATGATAGTCTCTGCTCCTGCTGACCTCCTTCACCACTTTGATGGCGAATCTGCTGTATAAGTCGGTGTGCAGCACTGAACATCTGTTATAACAAATCATTACAATTAAAAACAAATAACCTTTCAATCGTTTCCAGGCCACTGTGGAGTGCAAGGTAACGAGATAGCAGATGAAATAGCAAAAACTGCATCAAATCTTTTACTAAAACCACAACCTACAGATTCCCTTGACAGAATAATAAATAATATCCATTTTGAATCTTGCGTACACTACTTTTAACACTTCAATATAAGTAATTGTATTGTATTGTATTTATTAACATTCCATGGTATTCATACATTGCTTTACAGCTAGAATATGGAACAAGTCAAAAAACTTAATACTATTATAAAATCTTAATTTATAGTCACAGTCTAGATGAAATATATACAGACGAGATTTACAATATACATAGTCTACTAGTACAACACAAAGTTTTAGTATCAATTTCATGAAGTGTTATTGAATGTCATGTATTCACCTACAGAATAGAAGGCGTGAGAAATTAGATACTTCTTTAATTTGGCCCTAAATAATTTGATGTTTTGAGTTTCATTTTTTATATCGATAGGGAGGCTATTAAAAATTTTTACTGCCATATAACGCACTCCTTTTTGATAGCACGATAGACTTGACGATGGAGTATGAAAGTCATTTTTTGACATGTATTTATGCTATGAACTGTTGAATTAGTTACAAAGTTTTCACGATTACATACGAGGAAGATTATTAATGAAAAGATATACTGACAAGCCATGGGCATTATTTGTAGTTTTTTTAAAATAGTCCTACAAGATTCCCTAGATTTGGCACCTACTATTATTCTAATTACTCTTTTTTGTAACAGAAATATACTGTTACTATCTGTGGAATTTCCCCAGAATATTATTCCAAAACTCATTACTGAGTGGAAGTATGCAAAGTATATTGTTTTTAAGGTATTGATATTTACTATCTTTTGCATAAGATCTAATAGCAAAACAAGCTGAATTTAGTTTGGGAGTAATTTCTTTAACATGATTTTTGCAATTTAATACATTATTGATTTTTAAGCCAAGAAATTTGGTTGTTGTTGTTTCTAATAGGGATCTACTATTAATTATTGCGCTAGAAATTTGCAACGTTGAATTTGGACAGGATTTAAATTGAATTATGTTAGTTTTGTTACAATTTAATATTAATTTATTGACTGAGAACCAGTCACATATTTTGAAGAGAATTTCCTCTGTTGAAGATTGGAATGTGTTGGAGTTATTGGCTGTAATTACTATACTTGTGTCATCTGCAAATAATATGGGATGACCTACATCTTTTATTAGGGGGGCAAGATCATTTATAAACACTAGAAAAAGTAGGGGACCTAATTGATTAACTAGCGGACTTACTTCTGTTAATATTTAAGTCTGTGTGGCTTACAGCTGTTTTGGTGCTTCATCACACCATCCTCAGAGCCTACTAGATCTCGGCGTCATCTCGAACTTCTCTGCCTGTTGTGTGGGTGCGTTTGATTGTTGAAAAGTGTTGAAAAGTGGAGTCAAATAGTGTGTGTGTACTGAAATTGATCTGTGTGTTGAGAATTTGATCTGGGTGTGTTTTAGTGTGTTTGTATATTTCGTAATGTTCTAGTGTGTTGAGTTTTTGGTTCTTGGGTTGTATGTGTAGGATTTCCATGTCCGCATTTATGTTATTGTATGTATGGTTAGCATTGGTTATGTGATCGGCGTATGTAGATGTATTGTGTCCTCTGGTTATTGCTTTAATGTGTTCTTTGTAGCGTGTTTGGAATGATCTGCCTGTCTGTCCAATGTAGAACTTATCGCAACTATTACATGTGTGGTCGTATTTATTTGTTTGTGTTTTTTTGTGTGTTGAGATGTCTTTGTAGTGTGTTTTCTGTTCTGTATGCTATGTTGTATTTCTGCTTTCTGAATGAAGATGCGATCTTATGTGTGCTTTTGTTTTCAATGTTAGTGTGATGTATTTCTTGTGTTCTTGTGTTTGTGTTGTGTTTTGCGTGTTTTTGTGTTTGTTAAGTTTTTGTTTTGTCTTTCTTATTTTATTGTCTATTATGTTTGGATTGTAACCGTTTTCTTGTGCTATGTATTATTTGATTGTGTTCACTTCTTCATTGTAGTGTTCAGACATAGGCATAGACAGAATTTTTCATATGGGTATGCCAAAGGTAATTCAACACCCCCCCCCTTCTCACTTTAACATTCCTATATGGATCAATCTTGCAAGATGACATATGAAAAGGAGCAATTTTCAACTAAAAAAGGCTATTTTCGTGAAAGAGTAGATGTATCGTGTTATTATTGTTATAAACAGACATTAGCGAAAATACATGCTTATGCTGAGATAAAGAAGCATATTTAAGGAACTGTGTAAACTTTTGTTAATGTAGTCTTATTAATTAGGGTATGCACAGGCACACCAAATAGCCTATGGTTCAGACCCAGGATAGGGCAATGGGTTTTAAGAAATAATAACATCGTTATTATGGCTTCTTCTGGAAGAGAAAAAAAAAGATGGCAGTCCTATAGAATTATGTCACATAGATTATACATTTGTGACTATTGTATATTTATTGTCATTTTATATAATATTAGATCGTGTCATAAACAATGCCGGTTTTTTTAAATTTGGAGTTTTGTAAGATTTTAATTATATTCTTTAGTCGAGCAATGCAATTTACAGGATGCTATGATTATTAATGTGTATTGTGAGCATGTAACAGTCGTCAATTGTTAATACAAAGAATAGAGGTGATAAAGTTTGAAATTAGAGTCCTTCTAAAGCACTAATGCAAACATGATCATATAGCTGCTGCCATGGCTAAAAAAAAATATTGAAGTCGAGGGTGAAGGTGTCGTTAGTGGGCGTGTAGCACAATGATGGTTCTAGCATAACAATACTGGAAAAGAGGACATTAAAGATTCAAAACGCAAAATATTGACAATGCATGCACAGTTTAGGAAGAAAATCTACAAAAAAAGTACTCGTAGATTGAATAATTTCAAGGGAAAAATTGTTCGGGGGCCGAGTATTGATCCCCGCACTCTTTGCTTAGTGCACAAATGCTCTACCGAGTGAGCTACCCCAGAAACTACACACGACACCTGATACTGTAGGTAGGTTAACAGAAAGCCACAATTTAAGTCACAAAGAATTGTGTGCACTCAAAGTTGGGTTTCTGGCATCTTGTCAGCCCATTTGAGTTGTGTGGATATAAAGGGAAGAATTGTGACGGTGTCGTGTATAGTTTCTGGGGTAGTAGAGCATTCGTGAGCTAAGCAAAGGGTCCCGGGATCGATACCCGAAACAATTTTTTCGCTTTAAATTATTCAAGCCTGCTTCACAAGGAGCTTCTACCTAAAAGCCAGATTTGCACAGTACTCGTAGATTGTCAGAAAAATTTGGTGCTTCAAAAGATACAATACATGACCACATTAAGACGCTTAGAAAATCATACAGAAGTTTAAGATCTATACTTCATGAATTGACACCTGAACAGTCTCAATGCAGAGTAGATATCTGTCATCAGCTTATTGCTAATTCCATAGATTTTATCGATTCATCAGGAGAATTGTCACATGTGATGAAAAATGAGTATATTACCGCAACCCTGACACTTCAGAACAGTGGTTTGATCCTCTCAGCCTGCCAAAGTTTTCATTAAACAAATTCGGTTTAGTCCCAAAGTAATGTTATGTGTCTGGTGGAATTTTAAGGTGTGATTCACTGGGAGTTTGCTTCAAATGGATGTACAGTCGATGCGGATCTTTATTCTCAACAGCTAGAGTGAGTATGAAGTTTTGAGGAACAGGTAGCCAGCATTAGTTAATCGAAATAGAATTCTCTTACAACAGGGCAATGTGAGAACCCATACCGCTCAAAAATGTTATGTTTTATTTAACGACGGTCGCAACTGCAGAGGTTATATCAGCGTCGCTGGATGTGCCGGAATTTTATCCTGCAGGAGTTCTTTTTCATGCCAGTAAATCTACTGACATGAGCCTGTCGCATTTAAGCACACTTAAATGCCATCGACCTGGCCGGGATCGAACCCGCAACCTTGGGCATAGAAGGCCAACGTTATACCAACTCGCCAACCAGGTCGACCATACCACTCAAACAATCACGGAAAAAAAATTCAGGAATTGGAAGAAATCGAACTGCTATCACACCTGGCATATAACCCCAATCTTGCGTCTCCAGATTACCATCTGTTTCATTCCATGGCCCACTTTCTGCAAGGAAGAAATTTTTCAAAACTGGGAACTGTTGAAATAGATATCACCAAATTCTTCTCCTTAAAAATCAGAAACTGGTACTATCACGGGATAACAAACATTGCTGAAATATGGCTCAAGACCATACAATCTAATGCCTTTACTTTGGAGATTAATTTAATTTTTTGTCACAACACATTCCAACTAAAATTTTGCTTCAAAACCGACATTACTTATCTGTATATGATAATGTAACGAAACTAGCGAATCTTTGAACTCATCTTGCTATCAGCTATTGATTTGACACTAAGTAACACTGCAATTGAAACAGCATCGTTAAATGAGAGATTAAGAAGGACTTCATTTTCAGCATGGCAAAGACTTTACACTGAGCAAATGCAGATTTTTTTAAAGGAGACTTATTACATCACCTTATGCAATTTACGAAATACATTTCAATGATGTGCGGCATTAATTGCTGCCATGGAAGTGGTATATAAAGCTACAACAGTGTGCAAGCCATAAGTATGCAGGGATACTATTGCAAGCAAGTATTTAAGTGCAGTTTTGATGCACAAAGTAAGTACCAGTAATGTATAGTGACAATGCGAGCATTTTTAATTAAAAGGGAGCATATAGGTGGATAGAATAAAAGTGAACTGCTCCCCTTCATTGTGCTCCAGGACACTGAAATTGTTAAGGTAATAGGTTTATAGAAGCAAAGATAAAAAATACCAGTTTCAAATATTGGTAATTATGAACATAAGATTGATTTTCCATTTACGAGGCCTGTCTAAAATGTATCCGACCTTAAATTTTCCCACGCAAAGTAGTGATTCTAAGGCGGCGCCACTGTGCATGGTGGAAGGAGGAACCGTAATGCGCATGCTTGAATTTTTTCACCGCATTTGCTTGTGCCAATCACTGGCTGGTGGTCGCCAAGTAAGGTGCTGTTCTAAGTGTTTGTCGGATTTAGTTTTCTCGCAAGATGACTGAACGAATTGAGCAAAGATACTGCATCAAATTTTGTCAAAAGCTTGGTGATTCTCAAAGTCAAACAATTCGTAAGATTCAGCAGGTGTTTGGGGAAGATGCGATGGGTGTAACACAAATTAAAGAGTGGTTCAACCGATTCAAAGATGGCCGCACATCAGCGGAGAGTGAGCAGCGTTGTGGCAGGCCCAAACTGCTCGGAGTGCAGCTGTTGTTGAGAGAGTGCGAAATTTGGTGATGGCAGATCATCGTTTGACCGTGTGGGAGATTGCCGAAGAGGTTGGAGTGAGTAAAGATTCTGCACATGCAATTTTGCGTGATGATTTGAACATGAACCGAGTGGCTGCGAAATTCGTGCCCAAGTTGTTGTCCCCGGAACAAAAAGACCTCCGTCGTGACGTTGCACAGGACCTTCTGGACACCACCAACACTGATCCTGGGTTTCTGAACACCGTGATAACTGGAGATGAATCATGGGTGTATGGGTACGACCCAGAAACAAAAAGACAGTCGTCGCAATGGAAGCATCCCGAGTCTCCAAGGCCGAAGAAAGCACAGCAGGTGCGAAGCAAAATCAAGGTGATGCTGACTGTTTTCTTTGATGTCCGTGGAATTGTGCATCACGAATACACACTGGAAGGACAAACGGTGACAAAGGAGTACTATCACGATGTTCTCCAGCGACTCTGTGATGCAGTTCGGCGCAAAAGACCAGACATGTGGACAGCGAACAACTGGCACTTGCATCACGACAACGCCCCCGCACATTCATCCCAATTGATCCACACTTTCTTGGCCAAACATGGAATTACAACCATTCGCCAACCTCCCTACTCTCCAGACCTGGATTTTTGCGACTTCTGGTTGTTTCCAAAATTGAAGACACCACTGAAAGGATCCCGTTTTGAGAGTAGAGAAGAGATAATGCGGAACGCGACGACGGAGCTGAACACCATTCCAAAAGAAGACTTCCAGAGGTGTTTCCGGCAGTGGAAGGATCGGTGGGCTAAGTGTGTGCAAGCACAAGGGGCCTACTTTGAAGGGGATTAGGGTCCCAACCCCGTCAGGTATTTGAAATATTTTTTTCTGGCTAAAGGTCAGATACTTTTTAGACAGGCCTCGTATACACCACCTAGATAAAAAAAAAATAAAACTAATTGGAGTTAAACCTTTAACGAAGACTTAAAGAATAACAATGTCAGATTATAGAAAGCAATAAGAGATGATGTGAACTAAGTGCTAAAGTAAAACTGAAAACTAAATAACAATTAAATAAGAAAACTGAGTTTAAAATGTTTTGAACTTGTTTTAGAGCATTTTCAACATTTGTCTGAAGTGAGAGGAAGCAGAAGAGGGATAGGCACTGGAAATTGTTGGATGTGCATTAACCTGCCAGAATCCCCTCCATTCTGGTGCCAAAGCCGGTGACATGAAATGCTGAAATGTTGGTTTGAGAATATTACTGTTCATGCAAAGTATGTACATACACAATAATAAGTTCGCAAAACACTATTCAACGCTCGTCCGATTTTTTTGTGAAGACTGTCCCAATATTATTTTTGCAAGTGCAACTAACCGAATTGGGGACTTCAAATGGTAAACAATGAAAGTGTCACAAAAAGGAAAAATAAGTTTTTTAGTATGACTGAACGTATGTTCCAAGCTGAACAAAAGTGGTAAACAGTGAATGTGTCTAAGATTATAATTTCAGTTTATATAGATGTCGACAGGCTGTGCTCCTTGTGGATTTCGTGAAGTTAAAAATAAAGGACCTACTCTAGTATCAGTGAGGTAAGAAACCATGTAAGTGCCTTTACTATGCTAATAACGTTTTTCTGTAATCTGAACAATTTTGTTTTTGGCACTTTCATTGTTTACCATTTGAAGACCTCAATTTGAGTTTCAATCGCACAACCTTATACTTACTAATCGTTGTATTCTCAATAAAAACATTTACTGTAAATAGCTTCCACAAATAGGCCTACTAGTATAAATACCTTACAGTAGGCCTACTCGTAATTCTACAGAACTAGACCAAAGAGGCCAAATTTTTTTCTTTATCAATTATTGCGTACCTACTTTTACCACCATAATGGCATGAGCTGATGAGACATGTAAATGAAGTAGCTGAGTTTGTTCGAGAAGTTCAGGTGCAAATTTCTAGGAAGGGGGCGTTTGGCGGCCTGGACTGCATAAACAAGATAGCATTTTAAGTGCCAGTGGAAACAGTACCGATTACTGTCGAAGGACATGGTATTTTGATTAACAATCGTGTTTAACATTTAAATAGTAATCCCTTCGTTTGTGAAGTTTAATGTGTACAATATGGAGACAATATTTACTACATAAAACAGGTGAAAATTTCTAGGTTATTCTGTGAAAAATATTGAGTGCCGGAAAGTAAAGCTACGTGCTTAGTCCTCTGTACTATTCGTAGTGCACAATTGTTAACGAAAAGATGGTACCTCCTTTGGTATAGTTCTTCTGTAGAATTAATTTTAGGCCTAAACAGATCTTCTGCATACCTAGCATTGTAGCATTTAACAACAGTCTGCTTTACTACAAACAATATTCTTACCCTTGTAATTTCTTGTGTAAGAGCTTCAATTTGTTGTTCCTCTTCAGAAGAGTCATCTAATGTGGGACGATGTAGATGTCGAGTATGAAGTGTTTCTAGATCATTAATTTTGGCTCGTAATCGTGTCAATGAGTACTGAGCCTCTTCTAAACCATCTGCCCATGCTGGTGGCATTCTTGATTCTCCTGTCCTTCTAAGTTCTAATCCTGATTCAACATCTGAACCCACTAAGGACATCCGATCTGTCATTTGCTGTAAATATAATTACATTTATTTCGGCTAATAAAATTTTAAACCACATTCGAGCAAACATATTTACTTAAACGCCGTATCATTAGACAAAATTACGTGGTTTGAAATATGCTGAGAACATGTGTAAATTATGCGTATTTTAGACTATACATACGAGTAAGCCGTATGTTTTTGGCAAGATAATAAAATGTGAACGTGAGAAAACTTACCTGTTCAGAATAAATGTGTCTACTTTGCATAGCATTGTTCCGCATTAAAATAAATACTTCTGTGAGACTACGTGTTGCCATTTTTACGTTAAATTATTCAATCACTTAATTAATGACTTAATAACTACTTCGCAATATGTCAATTACAAACAACCCATTATTTACTTTGGAACCATATTGAATTTCCGTAACTTTCGCCATCTGGCGGTAGACCGGAGAACTTGACATAAAAATAATATTGTTGATGGCGGTAAAAAAACTGTTTTCAAATGCTTACAAACTAATTTAATTAATTGATAGTGTTATTAAGTTAAAACAGTATTATAATTGTGTTAATGTTGTTTCGTGTTCTATTGTGCTTCATATAGACTATTACTTATTTATTTATTTAATCCATTCTACAATGTAATTACAGAGTAGATAAATTACTTTATTATAGACGTACATATTTCTACTTGATTGGAAATTGTTTAATGGAAACTTCATTGCAAATAATTAATCCAGTTTCCTCCGAATGTGAGGATCTTAACTGCATTCAAGATGACTTGGAAGTACATCCCCAGGATTCAGATTTTACGATATTCACTCTTAAAAATTCAAAATCAAAATTACATAATAAAGAAGATCAAGTAACTAAACGTTTGAAGCCTAATCCAACCAGCTGTACAATGGATGTTCACCTTCAAATCTAAATATCCATTCTGACATTCAACTGAAGAATAAATATAGTCCTCTTACTAATGATATGGTTCAAGATTCATGCTTAGCTGATCAAAACGCTCCCACGTCTTCAAATAATGGGCCTAATCCTCCTCCACATTCTCCCTTAAGACTTCATAAGAATGCTAGAATGCCACCTATTGTAGTTAAAAATCTCCCAGCTGGAAATATTTTCGGACAAAACAAACTGCAGTCTTTTCTTGAACACCCTTTGAGAATCAGTTACTCAAGTGATGGCATTAAATATCATACCGGCTCGAGGACTGACTATGACAAGCTATATGCAATTCTTACGAATGAGAAAATTCAACTCACATGAGCCCAGAGTTACCAAACTCCTTCAAGTTGTGATTAAAAACCTCCCTGTAAATGTTGAGTCTTCGCAACTAAAAGAAGAGTTAATAAAACTAAATTATGCCATTGAAAATATAAGACAATTAAGTATCTCAGTGAAACTGCAAGATGGATCATCTATCAGGAAACCTATTTCAATGTGGGTGGTTTCGCTTCCCAACAATGAACACTCTACTGGGTGTTCATTTCGAAGTGTGTCATGACGTCACTGTTGATGAGTCAGCGATTTGAAGCGAGTTTCAGCTTTTATGTCAGAGAAGTTGCCTATTAATCAAGGCGTTCAATCTGAACTTTAGAATGTGTACGGTATAACTTGAACGTCGTAGCAACAGATGGCGGTCTGTACGATCTGTGTCCTACCATAACCTCTTTCGAACTGTGTTTTCCGCTGCCAAGTCGTACGCAGGGTTTTTGTTATCATCGGTTGCGTATGGCAACATTCCACAACACAAATCAAATGCTCCGTGTCCATGTTGACCGTCGAAGTTAATGTCAACAAATACGTAAGTAATCGTCTTAACCCTCTCCCCATATCCCAACAGTAAGAAAAAACTCACCTCAGTATATGTTTCGAAACAGTTCACATTCCTGCCACTACCGGCGTTACCGTACGTATCGGTAAATACTCTTCTGAATGAATGCCGTACATGCTAGGCAACTTCTCTGGCACATAAGTAATACACCTCTGCGGAAGTGTAGGAAGATTGAATTCTCTAGGCTCATCGACTAGCCACATGACGGCATACAGCGAGCCATGACACACTTTGAACTGAACATCCAGTAGATCAATCTATCAATTGAAAGACATAAATAATCACATTGTCAAAGTGGAATCATTTAGACCTTCCCCTCACATTACGCAATGCCACAAATGCCAGAATTTTGGCCACACTTAAAAAAGATGCAATTTACCAACCCGCTGTGTCAAATGTGGAGAAAGTCACCTATTCGCAAATTGTCCTATCAAAGGCCTCGATCACTTACCTAAATGTGCTAACTGTAATGGTACACATACAGCAAGCTATAGCCAATGTCCAGTTGAGCAACAACAAAGAACTGCACTACTTACGAAATGGAAATATAAATCTGAAGCTAAAGTCAACCACAATTTTCCAGCACCATCATCGACCTCACCACCTAAAGTTCATAATACTGATGATGAAAATACTTCCAAATACTTTCAATCACCATCCAGTTCTTCTAATGTACCCTTAAGTGATTCTCTAAAAGATATTTTCTCCATTTTCAAACATTTTAACTTTCAACACACAGCAAAAGTCATTAGTAGTACTCTTCAACGTCTGAATTCTGCAAGTGACACATTCACAAAAATTCTGATCTTGTGTGATGGTCTCAATAACCTATTTCAACCTCAAAATACCCAAAATGGTCCTTAGAAATACTTCTATTCATAAGGATCTGAAATTGTTAAACTTCAACGCAAATGGTATTAAAACTCAAGAATATGAATTGCTTCAACTTTTAAATAACTATGATATCGATGTGGCTTGTATTACTGAAACCCACTTAAAAGCAGAAGTAAAATTCAAACTTCGTAATTACGTCATTTATCATAATGATAGAGAATCGAGATTTGAAGGTGGTACAGCCACAGTCTACTATATACAGTCACGAAGCTTGAGTTTTGAGGGTGCTAGAATCAATAGACTGTGACGGTACTATTTTGCATTGCCTGTAATGAGGCGATATTAGCGATCCTAGTGGTGAGCAACTATCTAATGTTTGCATATTTACTACGTATTGAGCTTCGCGACTGTATATAGTAGACTGTGGTACCTACAGCCTTACTTGTTAAGTCTAAAATACCACATCATGTAGCCTCGCTACCTAAGTTCCAGATATTTTCATCCACATTGGGAACTCTGAAGTTCTTATAGTTTCAGTTTATTGTCCGCCTAGTGCTCAAATTTCAGATCATGATTTAAATCTGCTTGTCAATTTCCATAAAGACTTCATCATTTGCGGCGATATGAATGCGAAACATCACGCTTGGAATTCTCACATAAATTCCCCAAGAGGAGAATTTCTTTTAAATCACTCTATAGCTCACGGATATGCTATAATTGGCCCTAATGAACCAACTCATTTCCCTTGGAATTCAGCACATCGTCCTGACGTTCTCGACATCTGCATGTTTAAGGCTAGAATTACTCCAAAATGTCAAGAATGTTTGACAGTTCTTGACTCCGACCATATTCTAATATTCATTACACTCAAGACCACAGTTACAATTTTCTCTAAGTCTTTTCCATTCGTTAACAGCACCAACTGGAATGAATTCACAAAGACTATACATAATTCCATTCCAGGTAATCCTATAATTTCCAATGTAAAAGATATCGATATGGCAGTGCAGTTATTCACTGATACCATCAGTACAACCATTGACGATACCACACACTGTATTTGAAAGTCACTGGATTTAGAAAATGATACTGATTTGAAATTCCTTTTACTAGCTACATCTAGAGCACGGAGGAGGTGGCAACACTTTGGAGACACTCAAGCGAAAAGGGCCTTTTATAGATATCAAAGAGCTATTCGAAGAAGACGTCAAGCATACATTACAAAATCATTTGAAGACAAAATTCATAATGCAAGTTCAAACAGTAAAGATTTCTGGTATCTTACAAAACGTTTATTACACAAAAACTCCACCAACAAAAACACTCCTATCCAAGACTTCAATGGAGAGATGGTATACGATCCTCAGAAGAAAGTTGAAATTTTAGCTGAATCTTTACTAGCGAGATTCCAGCCACATCTTGAACCATCGGCTCCAGTTTTTGCAAGAGAAACCAACTTAAAAGTTAATAACATTCTTGCACTGCCTCCTTTTGAATCTATAGCCTTTGTCACCCCGAAAGAGATACTTCATACAATTAAGAATCTTCCAACCAACAAAGCACCAGGACCTGATAAAATTACTTCATTAGCACTAAAAAAAGTTGCCTAGAAGAGCTGTCACACATCTAACAAAAATTTATAATGCATGTCTTGCACACTCCTACTTCCCAACCGCTTGGAAAGTTGCAAATATAGTCTTACTCCCAAAATCACGAAAAAATCCAATTCTTGCAAATAGTTATCGGCCAATAAGTTTATTGAACTTCTTGGGAAAAATTTTAGAAAGGCTCTTCCTTGCTCGACTTCAACCAATAATAAATTCACCTGATCGGATCCATCATGAACAATTCGGGTTCAAATCTCATCACAGTACCAAGGAGGCTCTCTTTCGGCTCACTTCCTTTATCAAATCCGGCTTCATTCATAAAAAGCACACTGTTGCTTCTTTTTTGGACATTGAACAAGCATTTAATACCGTTTGTCATGGAGGTCTAATTTTGAAACTCTACACTTTCAAGATTCCTCTACAGTTTCTACACTTCATTTATAGTATCTACAAGATCGTACTTTCTGTGTTAAAAGCAACAACACAACTTCACTCTTTCATCCCATAAGAGGAAGAGTGCCTCAAGGTTCCGTCATAGCTCCAATTCTATATTCGTTATACATTAAAGATATTCCAAAGTCCTCAAGAACATCAATTGGATTATACGCTGATGACACTGTCATTTATACACGACACAAAGATATTAATACTGCCTGTCAACGAATCCAGAGAAGTTTACATGATCTCACTCAGTGGAAAATAAAAATAAACGGTGAAAAATCAAATTTTGCAGATAGAGAGGTGCGATTTAAGAAACCGCAGGTGCTATTTATGAAACTAGTTGCCTAAATGGCACCACTGACAAGTGTTTCAAAAATGTCATTTTAATTTTAAAATATTAAATCAAATTCAAGGATTCTTTTTTACATGATAGGTAAACGTTCCTCTGTAAAGGAATGCAGAAAATAAAAACTGTATTGTTCAATAAAAATTATAAATGCTAAAGTGGTGCGATATAGGCAACCTTACCCTATTAAAATTACCCTTTAGACAATTTTGCCCTTCAATATAGACAACACATTTATGTCAGAATAATTCTCAATTATGGTTTCTAATATTTAACTATCAAATTTTGAACCGCAAAAGTCTAACTAAATTCTATCAAATAATTAGATAGAGAATGGAGTAAGATGGAAATCGTGAAAAAGAACGAATAAACGAATAAATGAATAAATAAATTAAACATTTTATAAGAAAACTTTTCTATTACAGTCCGATTCCTCAACAACTGAAAAAGAAACTAAGCCCTCAGAGCCTAGCATCTTCATGAATAAAGCATGTACCAATAATGATTATGGTAATGCATCTTCCTTGCTACATTATGCAGATTCCAGATTTATTTGGTATGTTACGCAACAATGCGATTTTGTTTAAAGTAAAGACAGTGATACACGTAGGCAGAAACTGACTTATAAATAAACATGAATGATGTGCATGACGAGATTTAACAAATTGGCTGCACGACCTTGACTTTATTCACAGATGAATGATTACGATTAAAAGAAATTTGAATCCTAAAATACAGTTCTAGGCCTATAACTAGACCACCCCTGCGATTTGTGTAGAGACAGATAACGATAGTTTGAAGCAACAAATAAATACAGATAAAAACCATGCAATCAGGGCCGAACTTAGGAGTTGTGGGGCCCGACTGCAAACATTATTCGGGGTCCCATGTCCGCAGACAAGTTCTCTAGAATTTATACCGGTAAATATAGCTTATTATACACTTATACAGGGTGAGTCATAAGTATATTTGGAAAACGCGTGAGCATGCTCCTGGATCAATAATAAGAACAATTCCTTACATGAAAATTTGATGGAAAATGCTTATTTATTGGAGAAATGGTCATACTTTGTTTTTGTTCTTTTTTTGTTGTGTCACAAGTACATGTTTCGGAACTTGTCATTTAACGTTTACAAAAGGTGCTCAATTTGCCTCTTCCATGTTTACAAATGCCTGAGCACGACGTACACACGACTGGCGAGTTCGCTCAAACACCATGTTGTCATCATGGATCAATTGACATGCATTTTCAACACGTTGCAATAGCTCCTCTGCATCATTCACTGGTGTTGCATATACGACAGCTTCAAGTGACCACAAAGGTAAAAATCTAATTGGGTGAGGTCGGGTGATCTGGGTGGCTAAGGCACAGGACCACCACGTCCAATCAAAACAAAAACAATGTACTACTGTCTTGTCAGTGTGTTGTTTGTAAACAAACACTGGTACAAAATCAAAACAAAAACAACACAATAATATTATCAGATACTTATGAAAACAAAAGTTACTATTTTTTCCAATAAATAAGCATTTCTGTCAAATTTTCATAAAGGAATTGTTCTTATTTTTGATTCAGGAGCACGCTCAAGCGTTTTCCAAATATACTTATGACTCACCCTGTATATCTAGTAAAATTTAAAAAAAGTACCCTTGGCACGACAGCCCATGAAGGACCGAGGCTGACCAGCCGGCTGCTGGCCTCACGTCCACATGCCTCAGAATAGATGAACGAACATCCAACCAGTATGGAGGTATGGTGTAGTTAACATGATGATCCCTCCAGCCGTTATAGCTGGTTTCCATAACCGGTTGGATTTGGCTACCTATCGTAACTCTCCAAATCTATCATGTTGCTGAGTAGCACTAGTCCCATACAATGGGCGAAATTTCATAAGGACTCGAAGCAGTGCACATTTCGTAACGGGAGTCCAGGAATGATGCTTTAGACCACGAAGTTACGGTGCGTGACTTATACCTATATATACTTCAATGAAAATCAATCAAAATGCATTTAGAAAGTGAATGTGACTCAGTGGAAATTAAGCGTACAAGCAATCAAACAACATAGTTTGATTATTTATCTTTAGATAGTCTAAATAAGTAGAAAATCATCTATTTTATTCACTATGAAATGACTGAGTGAAAATAATACACTTCTTTTAATAAAAATGTAAGAGCGGCATTATTAGGAAGTAATTTCACGGCCATCTGAAGAATGCGCACCACCTGGAGATGTTGCGATGGTCCATACAGTCTTCCCCGTACACGCCACTCATGTCCCTGTGAATTTCACTCGGGTTATGTCCTTTAGCCCACAAAAATCGCAAAACACTTCGCTGCTCTACACAAGTTGACGACAGTAACATGCATGTTTTATTATACACTTGTCTGATCCGTTCATATATGTTATATGCTTGTGAAATTTGGTCAGATACTCATATACGTCATATTAAAAGACTGGATGGAATACAAAGATCAGTATGTAGGACAATCACGGGAGCAGACTATGATATCAGTAATTCTCAACTATGTGAGTCACTAAATATAATTTTATTTAGTGATTATATTCAAAATGCCAGAACCAAATTTATAAAATCTCTAAGAACACATCCAAATCCATTGGTCAATAGTTTAGTAATTTCTCGTGTTTAATGAATGAGTGATTTCTTGTAAAACACTTCACTCTTGGTGAAAGTGTTTGAATGTAAGTTGTATTTTTTATACTGAATCATGTGCTATGTTACATACATCTTGTAAAAGGCATGGGTCCATTTTGCGACCTGGTACTTAAATAAATATATATTTCTGGTAAAAAAAAAACGGATATGGTACAACATTAATTACTCAGATAATCAGCTCCAAAATAATTATTTAAATTTTATTGCTCTCCTGAAAAAGTAGTTTTTTTTACTTAGTTGGTTTTGGAATCCAGCTCTTCAATTGTGATGGTGTATGCTAGAGGATAGACTGGCTTTCTAGCATGAATTATATTTCTTATTTCTTTTATCATAGACCCATACTAATGGCTCTCCAAAAAAAAAAAAAAAAAAAAAAAAAAAAAAAAAAAAAAAAAAAAAAAAAAAAAAAACAATTCAGATGAAACATAGTAATGCCATTATAAATACATGTTTAGATATTATGGTGTAGACTATATCCAATCAAAAAATAAAGGAACAATAATCATTAATAGTATAACGTTTGTAACAGAGACAATATGTTATTAAGGGACGTGCTACTGTAGCTAAATGACAGCTGTGAGCAGTATGAGATGAAGATAAACGCAAAGAAGACGAATACTATGGTTATCAGAAGAAAAATAAAGAAAGTAAACGTACAAATTCGAAATGAGACAGTGGAAGAAGTGAACAGCTTCAAATACTTGGGGTATACGATGTCTTAACATTATGTGGAATGCCTCCTGAGCACGAGTATGTAACTTACTCTTTCTTGGGGTGCTAAAATGTTTTATAGAAAAAAAAATGGATCTTTGTTCTGGCAATAAAGCATTATTATTATTATTATTATTATTATTATTATTATTATTATTATTTACTTGAAGCAAGAAAAGCGATAGGTTTGGAAGTAAATCCCGAAAAGACAAAGTATATGATTGTCTCGTGACCAGAGTATTGCACGAAATGGAAACATAAAAATTGGAGATTTAACTTTCGAAAAGGTGGAAAAATTAAAAAATCTTGGAACAACAGTAACAAATATAAATGATACTCGGGAGGAAATTAAACGCAGAATAAATATGGGAAATGCCTGTTATTATTCGGTTGAGAGGCTTTTGTCATCTAGTCAGCTGTCAAAAAATCTGAAAGTTGGAATTTATAAACATTTATATTACCGGTTGTTCTGTATGGTTGTGAAACTTGGACTCTCACTTTGAGAGAAGAACAGAGATTAAGGGTGTTTGAGAATAAGGTTCTTAGGAAAATATTTGGGGCTAAGAGGGATGAAGTTACAGGAGAATGGAGAAAGTTACATAATGCAGAGCTGCACGCATTGTATTCTTCACCTGACATAATTAGGAACATTAAATCCAGACGTTTGAGATTGGCAGGGCATGTAGCACGTATGGGCGAATCCAGAAATGCATATGAGCGTTAGTTGGAAGACCGGAGGGAAAAGGACCTTTGGGGAGGCCGAGACGTAGATGGGACATAAAATTAAAATGGATTTGAGGGAGGGGGAATATGACGATAGTGGATTAATTTTGCACAGGATAGGGACCGATGGCGAGCTTATGTGAGGGCGGCAATGGACCTCCGGGTTCCTTAAAAGCCATTTGTAAGTAAGTAAGTATTATTATTACTATTATTATTATTATTATTATTATTATTATTTTATCATTATTGTTATTATACTATAAGTAGTAACATGAGTTACTGTCAGGAAGTGAAAAGGAGGTTAGCATTGGCAAAGGAAGCTTTTAATATAAAAATGAGTATCTTCTGCGGACCTCTGGAAAAAGAACTAAAGAAGAGACTAGTAAAGTGCTTTGTATGGAATGTGACATTGTATGGGGCATAAACATGGATATTACGACGAAGTGAAGAGAAGCGACTGAAAGCATTTGAAATGTTGATATGGAGAAGGAAAAAGCGTGTGAAATGGAGAGAAAAAAAATGAAGCTGTGCTAGAAAGAGCAGGTGAAGAAAGAATAATAATGAAACTGATCAAGAGAAGGAAAATAAATTCGTTGGGTCACTGCGTAAGAAGAAACACCCTGGAAGGAATGGCGAACGGGAGGAAAGTTCGGGGCAGAAAAAATCAGATGATAGCCAACATTAAGATATACTGAGTGTTCAGTTCAAAGTGTGTCATGGCTCGCTGTATGCCGTCACGTGGCTAGTCGATGAGCCTAGAGAATTCAATCTTCCTACACTTCCGCAGAGGTGTATTACTTATCTGCCAGAGAAGATGCCTACCAAGTACGGCGTTCATTCAGAAGAGTACTTACCGATACGTACGGTAACGCCGGTAGTGGCAGGAATGTGAACTGCTTCGAAATATGTACTGAGGTGAGTTTTTTTCTTACTGTCGGGATATGGGGAGAGGGTTAAGACGATTACTTACGTACAGTATTTGTTGACATTAACTTGGGACGGTCAACATGGACACGGAGCATTTGATTTGTATTGTGGAATGTTGCCGTACGCAACCGATGATAACAAATAACCAGCGTACGACTTGGCCGCGCAAAACACAGTTCGAAAGAGGTTATGGTAGCACACAGACCGCCATCTGTTGCTACGACGTTCAAGTTATACTGTACACATTCTCAAGTTCAGATTGAACCCCTTGATTAATAGGCAACTTCTCTGACACAAAAGCTGAAACTCGCTTCAAATCGCTGACTCATCAACAGTGACGTCATGACACACTTTGAAATGAAACCCAGTATATGGATCGTATGCGGAGATTAAAAGGAAGGCGGAAAAGAAGAAAGATTGGGTAATGTTGGGTTTGTAGTGAAATATCTGCCCTTGGGCAGAAAACTATGAATGAATAGAACAACACATAAATTGTATTAGATTTATTTCACTCTCAATGATATTTACAATCCTTGTAAATAAGAAACAATTCCTTATAAATCTAAGTATTACAATAACATCCATTCTAGAGCATGCTTCACGCAATTTACAGAGATTCTATGGATCCTCTGTTACTTTTCAAATTGGAACGTTGCCATAGAGATGTACAAATTAAGTAGGTTCGAGACTAGCGTACGGTGTCCGCTACGAACACTACCGATAAGAAAATTTTATAACTCAGCAACTAACATATCTGTCTAAATGTTGTTTGTGTAGGAGACAAATTAACTCACCAAGTTTTCATGGTGTGATGTCAAAATCAAAATTCCATTACTCGTGATTTCCACTAGATGTTCGTTTGTTACTACGTTTTATGTCAGCGACTCTATTATTGTATGTCAGCTTGTGTGAAATCTCTGAAACCAGCTTTCGCTAGTAATATTCTAGTATCGATTTTTATTCCGTGTTCCTCTTTTAAATTGGCATGTTAGACTAAAATGGCAGTGGATTTTTATTTTATTCCCTCAAATGACGTGTCATGTTAACTTTAGCACGTAGAGAGAGATGATCGGCACGTGTGTGCGAGCCTGTCGCATATTATTTGCAGAGCATAACAATGCCTAAGTATTCAACTTCAGCCTATCAAGGGGTCACTTTTTCTTATTTAACGGCGATTAATCAATTACTACGTTATTTAGCGCCGATTGAATTGTTAATAGCGAGATGGTATTTGGAAAAAATGAGGCCGAAGAATTGCCTTGGGATTAATTGTCGTTGGCCTTATTGTTTGAGAAAAATTCAACCGGGTAATCATTCCAATCAAGAGGGAATCAAACCCATGCCCGAGAGAAACTCCGGATCATCAGACAAACGCGCTACCGCCTGAGGTAGGCAGATGACTATGCCTACTTTGTTGGAAAGAGTATATTAGTGAGATTTGATTCATTTCCCTCAAGTATTTGGAGAAGATTATGAACTTCTGTCAGTATTGTTTTTGCATATCTTTCACGTTCTGGTGACCTTGTGTTACACTGAGCGTCTGAATTTGTGAACGTCTAGTGTTGGCACTAATACAAGGATCGAACCAGTAGCCTAAACTTTGAAGTCGATTGTGTTATTGATTGTGACCGATTTCAATTTCTTCTTCTTTCATGGTTTTCGCTTTGCGACGTAGCATAGTTTTGCATCAAGCCCTCCGGTTGACGTCCTGGTTGCCTTCTTACAGGCGATCTGCTCCGCTTGGGCTGATCATCTGGTCGGGTGTTTTTTGAGGTTTTCTTCAAGTGTAAGGCGAATGTAAGATATTGTATGACTATTCCTCAGCCTTATCTCGCCAAATATGCATCATCTTGCTGTCACCAATTATTTTGCCTAATAAGACCGATATTAACCGAGTTTTGTACCAAAATTTAAGATTTTTTATTCATCGTAAAATAGGATCCCAAATAATTATTTACCGGGTACTATTCTACTGAAATGAACTACGAAATTTGTATAAACAATTTTATGCATACTATTTACTATGGCCCACAATATTTCACAACAACTGTCTAACACTTCCTGAATGATTTTATGACAGCCAACTCAGTTATTCGTTCTTAGTAGTCCATGGTTTCCATGTTAACCACTGAATCCATGGAAGATGGATTTTTAAAGATCACTTTGCATAGCTTTATCTGAGATGGAAGAAAAGCTGTGGGCTTTCTTGTCATATGTGTACTATACTCTTTTTCAGTTGGTTATCTTACGACGCCTTATCAACTGCTCTGATTATGTAGCGTCTGAGTGAGATGAAGGTGATAATGCTAGCGAGATGAGTCCTGGGTCCAGCGCCGAAAGTTACTCAGCATTTGCTCTTAATGGGTTGGGGAAAACCCTAGAAAAAATCCAAACCAAGTAACTTGTCCCAACTAGGATTTAAACCCAGGTCCGCTAGTTCCACGGTCAGGCAGGCTAACCGTTACTCCACAGCGGTGGACATGTATTATACTTAAAAGGACCTGTTCCTGACAAAGGATTCTGGATGAAATCTGTCGGTCATGTTTTGTCCACGTCATTTCGACGCTGAATGATATCTGAAATCGTTAAATAAAACAGACCTTCTAACGTACTACTACTACTACTACTACTACTACTACTACTATTACTACTACTACTACTACTACTACAACTAACACTGCCACTACTATTACTACTACTACTACTACAACTACTATTACTACTACAACTACAATAACTACTACTACTACAACTACAACTACAATAACTACTACTACTACTTATTACTATTACTACTAACACTGTCACTACTATTACTACTACTACTACTACAACTACTATTACTACTACTACAACTACAATAACTACTACTACTACTACTACTACTAGCCTACTACTATTACTACTAACACTGCTACTACTATTACTACTACTACAACTATTACTACTACTACTACTACTACTACTACAACTAACACTGCCACTACTATTACTACTACTACTACTACAACTACTATTACTACTACTACTACTACAACTGCAATAACTACTACTACTGCTATTACTACTAACACTGCCACTACTATTACTACTACAACTACTACAACTACAATAACTACTACCACTACTACTACTACTACTACTAGCCTACTACTACTACTACTAACACTGTTACTACTATTACTACTACTACTAACACTGGCACTACTACTACTACTACTACAACTACTATTACTACTACTACTACCAACACTTCTACTACTACAACTACAACTACTACTATTACTACTACTACTACCACTGCTGCTACTATTACTACTACAACTACTACTACTTCACTGCTACTACTATTACTACAACTACTATTACTACTACAACTACTACTACTTCACTGCTACTACTATTACTACAACTACTATTACTACTACAACTACTACTACTTCACTGTCACTACTATTACTACTACTACAACTACTATTACTACTACTAACACTTCTACTACTTCAACAACAACAACAACTACTACTACTACTACTACTACTACTAACACTGCTACTACTACTACTACAACTACAACTACTACTACTACTATTAACACTGCTACTACTACTACTAACACTACTGCTACTACTACTACTAACACTGCTACTACTACTACTACTACTACTAACACTGCTACTACTACTACAACTACAACTACTACTACTAACACTGCTAGTACTATTACTACTAATCCTAAATTTAGTTCGTGGACAGAAATTCCATCTTCAAATTTGATGAAACGATCGTTAGAGTTTTAATAAGTTATTTATACAAATCCTTAATTGAAGAGTTCAGAACCACAGTGGGCCAAGCGCCATTTACTAAAACCGTAGAAAACTAAGGTTAAAATGAAGTTATTACCACAATTGAATGGAAACATATAGCAAGTAATATAAAGTATATACATTAAAACTAAATGATACGTATTTCTTGAATAAACTATGGTATTCACTTAACTTTAACCCTTGCATTTTCCGTTTTTAATAAATGGCGCTTGGCCCACTATGGTTCTGAACCCTTCAATTCTTATTTAGTTTAGTTTTCATTAAGCTTGATAACTTAAAAAACATTTAAGTAAACGAGAGATGTGTTTGATAAAAATAGCTTAGTTAGCTGTTATAGGTTTCGAAACCACTTGCCACACATTTGTTGACGAAGAATAAAGGAGGCCATGGTTCAATATCCTCATAAAATGTAGGACATCTCCCATTGTAATCATTCTAATGATGCATAACGGGAGCATTTCAATTAAATTCTGCCATTCCCTTTATGAAATAACACATTCCTGCGGACTGGATTAGAATTGTAAAATATTATTACCATATTTAATGATAGAATACAAAAAAATGTTCAGTGCGTCCTTCCTTAATAACTTCCGAAGCGAATGGTCTGTCTTCGTGAAATCGAGAGCGCACATCGCATTATTACAGATGGCCTTGCAGGCATTATTTTACCCCCACCTCATTTTACTTGTTTAAAGGAGGACATTCTAAGCGTTGAAACGATTCTTACACAGAAAGAAATCGATAGGCTACCGCTTGAAAGCTAGTTTTACGTTTGTAGATATAACTTAGGATTATTCTTATTTCGGAATATGTATTAAGCTTATATGACTTTCTCGTGTTAAATTCTATCGAACCTGGTCACATGTTTAGACCTGTTATTGGTCTTCTTCAGAACTGGTCTTTGCTGGTCTTGGCGCCTCTTGTTTTGTTTCATGTGGAGGTGTGTTTATGTAGTATAATGTTGAGTCAAAGAGTGTGTGCGTTCTGAAATTGAGTTGTGTGTGGAGAATTTCATTAGGGTGTGTTTTCGTGTGTCTGTATATTTCATATTGTTCTAGTGTGTTTAGTTTCTGGCTTTTTGGTTGGATGTGTAGGAAGCAAAACAAGAGGCGCCAAGACCAGCAACGACCAGTTCTGAAGAAGACCAATAACAGGTCGAAACATGTAAATCAAGTACGATAGAATTTAACAAAAGAAAGTCATATAATACATATTCCGAAGTGATACAGTGTTAAAAGTCATGTAATCAAGATGTATATTCTTATTTATTTGTCGTTATTAAGTGCAAATTAACATGGAGTTGCCAATAATAGGTAGCATGATGACACAAAAATATTAATTACAATAACGATATCACACAAAATATAATAAACCGGGAGTAAATAATTTAGCACCAATATGTACCAATTTATAATGATTGTAGTATATAAGAGAGAATGAATCATGTTTATTGCTTTAGCTGTTTTAATAAAGCATGTGGATATCGGGGAAAGAGGTTTAGAATAAATTTAATTGTAGAAGATACTGTGAATTTTGAGGCCTTTCAAACAAACACGTAAACTAACATTATTCATATGGTAATCGATCCACGGATTAAGCTATACTTAATGTTAAATGTTACGTTTTATATAACGACGCTCACAACTGCCGAGGTTAAATCAGCGTCGCCGGTGTGTCGGAATTTTGTCCCGCAGGAGTTCTTTTACATGCCAGTAAATCTACTGACATGAGCCTGTCGCATTTAAGCACACTTAAATTCCATAGACCTGGCCCGGGATCGAACCCACAACCTCGGGCATAGAAGACAAGCGCTATACCAACTCGCCAACCAGACCGACGCTATAATTAATAATAATAATAATAATAATAATAATAATAATAATAATAGTAATAATAATAATTTTATGTAAGTTATGTCTAATTAAATAAATAAACAAATAAATAAATGAAGCAAGCAAGCAAGCAAAAGTAAGAAAACAAGCAAGCGAAAGCAATCCAGGAAGCAAAAACAAGCAAACAAAAGCAAAAGCAAGCAAGCAAACAAAAGCAAGCAAATAAATAAATACATTTTCTCTAAATTAGCTGTATTTAATCTATATAATATAATTCGTTTCACAAATAATTAAATTTAATTACTTATTCAATAACTTTTACCTATTATAATTATATGTATACATAAATATATCTAATTTACACGCATTATATACAACGTATTTTCAAAGACGTCCATTACTTGACTTTTATGTAGGGTTTGTTTAAATTATTACTTATTGAAAACAATTCCAGACAAGAAAGCGATACATGAGCGAAAATATAGTGAAGTGTAAATGGAATTGTAAGTGGAAGTAATTGAGTAAAACCTATCATGTTTATGTGGGTCACAACATACAAGCACACAATAATGGTTTCAGCTGCATGAGGTAACCATCGAACATAAAAAAATTCCATTTCCTCATTTTGAGCTACTGTTTGGAGTCATCAACATGTTTTCAGGAATGGGTCTTCAGGTGTCCTATAACAACATGCAGATCATTCCAGTTCCATTGTATCTTCTCGCTGGTATTACAGCACTGGGATAATAAATTAAGCCCGGTATTGACTACCAAGCTTATGTGCGCCATTTTTAAAGCTCTGGTGCACAGGGTTTTAAATGATACTAAACTTTGATTGGAATTTTCCGTAACTTCATTTAGACTACTTATATTTTTCCTTCAAAATGCACTTGATATAGGGTAAGGTTGCCTATATCGCACCACTTTAACATTTATAATTTTTATTGAACAATACAGTTTTTATTTTCTGCATTTCTTTACAGAGATACATTCATGTAAAGAGGAATCCTTGAATTTGATTTAATATTTTTTAATTAGAATGGCATTTTCGAAACACTTGTAAGTAGTACCATTTAGGCAACTAGTTTCCTAAATAGCACTTGTGGTTTCTTAAATCGCACCTCTTTATCTGCAGGGAACAGGATGAAGGAAAGCTTTTAATATTGAACATATTGAACAGTATTTAATTTGAATAATGTAATAAATGCAAATTACAAGTTTATTGAAATTAATGAAAGAGAGTAACGCATCCTCGAATGAAATTGAAAAAAATAGAGCATAATGTTCTTTCTCTTTTATTTTATTGCTGAAACTCACGTTTACAATATCATGCTCTTTCAACTACATTCCTTAATAAATAATATATATATTTTATTTTGTGTTAGAAGAAAATACTGGTATTTAACAATTTTTAAAAAGTGGATTTATTTTTTATCAGACAATCTATCAAAGGTAGAGAAGTGATCTTGCATCATATTGTAGACATGACATGTATAAATACACACAAAAAAGTTCATCACAGAATGTTGGATAGTTTTTTAGTTATGTGAGAAACGCTTCATCACTGCATAGTGAACTGCATTTTGAGAAAAAAAAATTAAATATATTTTTTTAATCGTAAAAATATTTTTTTATATAACAGAAGGACAGTGTTTTACACATACTAATTTTAATTATTGTACAAGATACAGTAATGGAGGAAAAAAATTTTGAATATTTCCAAAATTTTGTTGCTGTAAACTGTACCTAACCCCTTAAGGGAAATGAACAAAATAAATTCTTTCAATCGAACATACTTTTATGAAGGGACATTGTTTTTTTCGTTCTAATGGAATTTTCGTAATGTCAGCGTTCACACAAATTAGATTATTGAACATTGCACGTTATGGACGTATGGAAGGTAATTACGGATTTTTTCGTTAAACTGAAAAATTCGTTGATATAGTATTGATTATAACGACATTTGGCTGTATAAAGGAATGATAACCAAAACATAAGAACTGTGGACACAGGGGGAGGTGTGCACTCCCCACCCCTGCTGAGGACGCCGGCGACGCCTTGACCTAGAGGGAAGGTCAGACAGCGAAAGAGCGGGGAAGTGAAAGCAGAGCTGCAACATGCCGGACTCCGCAGTGTTACGCCGACGACGACGTCTACCGCAGCGCCAACCTACCAGGTAACGTGCACATTCAATGTACCAACTCTTGTCATATTACGAAGAAAATCGATTTAGAGATTTTCACAGATATAGTATAAGCTTACAGCATAGACCTACCTGATATCGAAGAAGCGACTTGCAGTCTATCTGTATGTTTGTATACAACTTAAAAAAGAGAGGGAGGAGTTTTTCGCACTCATTATCTAAGTGCTAATTTATTTGAAATTCCATACAGATATTTTTCAAAAGCCAGAACATTTAAGAATTTTCTGAAACTTCGTTAGACACCATTCCCTATTAGCCTACCCCCAAAACTACCGACTAAAACAGTATGAAGTAATCGGACGTCTGGTTGGAGCAATAGGTACCGCTACTCTCTTCATGAAAGATACATTTGAGAGGCTGGAATACCTACAAGTATTATTTTGATTGTAACTTTAGCTGCTTTGAAAGGATCAACTGCTCTACTGAAGCCATCACCTCTATTCGAAATAAATCTAAGTTCATTAGCACTCTTTACTCTTTCGTAATATTTATCTCTTTCTCTAAAACTAGGTATTTCTTCTAACCTAAAAATGTTTTGCAGTTCTTTATTTTTAGGGATTTCATTTGTTAAAACAAAATTAATTGTTCAATGAACTTGTAAACATATTTATATGCTTACATACTCTTTGTCTCTTGTGGCAGCTCATAACTGGCGAAAAGATTTCTAAATTACAATTTCACACAATAGTATATTGTAATACAAGTGTCAATCATTTGAATTTTGCAATTACCATTTCCGTAAGTGTGTTCTACGAAAGTGATGGAATTAAACAGATCAGGGAAACCTTTAATACATGTCAAAATGACAGTCTTCATATTTTTATCTCGAAACGTGTAAAGATACGTATCCAGAAGGCTGTGATCTCATGAAAACAATAGTGTATTCTTGATGGAAACAACAATTCTCGTTTTTTAAGTATGAAATTTAGTGATGTAGTCACAGTTTGGATAATTTGCGTAAAAATAATGAATTATGGTGATGAATCTGAAACCAAAAAATGTATGATTAATATTTAATACTATTTTATCTTCTGATTTCACGAATGTAGAGAAAAAAATAATACAAAATCAACTTTTTCAAATAAATGCCGTTTTTTATAAGCGGTGTTTTAAAGATTATGTTATCTTAAATCATTTGACAGATTTAGTTAATATCTAGTATCTATGTGTCAACTCAACAGAAAATTATCCACATAAAATGTAGTTATTTTAATTTAGAAACATTTGACACAAAAAACAGCGATTCATTAAAACTTGGTTCTAAAATTTTCTTCTTATTATTTTTCTAATAAGATACAATGACAAAATATTGTAGGCGTATGTTTATAAAAATATTCGTCGCTCAAATTATTATCTACGTAATTATGTCTTTACTCGACAATTATTGTGTAGGGTAAACATTGGTAATTTCGTGATAATTTCATGAAAACTAATTTAAAATGCAAATGTGTAAATATATCCTTATTCCGATTTTTTCATCTAAAAGACGATAACTTGCTGTACAAATCTGGAGACATAAAAGATTGGATACGTTCTTGAATATGTGCCAAAAACCACTTTTACAACTTAAGCTGAAAGGCTGGTTATTTCGTGATAACCTTGGTAATTTCGTGATATTGCATTGATAATTTCGTGAGAGGTAGAAGAATTGTGGAAAAATTCATTAAAGTCAAATGAAATTCTCATTTATTGTTACAAGACTTCAAACACAGTAATTCCGTCTAATATTCATAGCAAGAAAACATAGAAATACATATCAACACATAGTAAGAATGAAATCAAAGTAAAAATTGAAATTGAAAAGGGATCTTCTTTGCCCTGAAAGGGTGAACACTTTCATTACGGACTTTACTATAGCCTATATTACTAGGGTAACTCCAAAAGTAATGCATAACGTTTGTTTAAAAATTATATTTTTATCCTACAGCTTTGCTATTTGCACAGAATGTAGATGCATCCTTAAGGAACAAAATGTCACTTTTCCACATAATCCCTGTCCCTTTCAACTGCCTTATGTAACCTAGGAACGAGGTCCTGTAGACCAGCACGGTAAAGGTCTGGACCAACACGTCTGAGCCACTCTTTAGCAGCGTGCACAAGGGAGTCATCTTCTAACCTCGTTCCGCGAAGGGATCCTTCAGTTTACCAAAGAGATGGTAATCGCACGGTGCCAGTTCAAGACTGTAAGGTGGATGTTTCAGTGTTGTCTATCCGAATTTTCTGATCTGGTCTGTGGTCTTGTGACTGACATATGGCTGTGCGTTGTCGTGCAATAGCAGAACATCCTGCTTCTCCCGATGTCGTCGAACACGACTCAGTCGAACTTGAAGTTTCTTAAGAGTTGCAACATACGCGTCAGAATTAATGGTGGTTCCGTGTGGCACGATGTCCACAAGCAAGAGTCCTTCTGAATCGAAAAACACAGCAGCCATAACTTTTCCTGCCGAAGGTGCACTTTTCAATTTCTATTTCTTTGGTGAATTTGCATGATGCCACTTCATTGTCTGCCTCTGTCTCCGATCCAAAATGGTGGAGCCATGTTTCATCTTCTGTCACAATTCTTGCAAGTAAGTCATCTAGCACTTATCATTGACACTTAGCATGATAACAAATCAAACAGAAGCTACACTGAACCCATTGCTTCTCCGTTTTCTTTTTTGTTATCACATCTTGTCTTCAGATTTCTAAAATTCCTATTATAATACATTTTATACTATTTTAAAAATTGTAACACTTAATGCTCAACAGAATTTCGCCTCAAACAGCTAAGATTTCTATCAGTAAAGCTAAGTCTATACGGCGACTACAGATGTATCTAAAATTCCAAACACATTTCCTAAAATTTCATGAAGATACAATAAATCTTTGTACCAAATATCATATGCTTACCTTTAGTAATAAGCTTGTAATGTAATTACAAACATCCACAAAATTTGTATGCCTGAGAAGTCGACGCAAACTTGCTCTCTCCAAACATAAAAGCTCACTGAAGCAACTACAATAGTCACACAAAGCTTAGCTGTATGTTTCTGGAAACTGGACAACATATGCAATCCCTTGGCGGAGATTTGGATCTCGTAACACCATTGGTTAGTTCACAAAAGAGCAAAGAAAAAGTATCACGAAATAACCACTGCCACGAAATTACCAATGTTTACCCTATTGCCTGTATACAGTGATTCACATAAAACTAATGGACTAACTTGGTGATATGATGTTTATAGAAGTTGTCATCTAACAACATAATTTATTATGATTATTATTAGTCTACTCTTATGAAATTTTAAAAGCTAGTGAGGTTTTATGTTGATGAAAGTGTTAAGTAACATAAGCACCTTTAAAGGAAGTGGATATGATAATTAACTGAGGCAACATCTCGATGAAAATCTAAACCAGTCAACTGTTTTCAACCGAGATTTGAACTTGCGGCCGCTACTTTCGGAGTCAGGCAAGCTGAAATCTATTCCTTAATAGTAAACCATTTTATGCCCCTAGTTATATATCTTGGCTTAAAGATTTTCTGTGTGGCAGATATAGCTGCAATTAGGATTTTCCATACTCTTTCAAATATGTAAGCCTATTAAGTTGAACGTTAGAGAAATCGCTCGACATTTTAGTACACAGAAGTGCGTTCCTAGTAGTAACCGACTGCATTATGTGGAGACCAGTTTCGGGGTTAAGTTATATCGGACAAAATAAATCAGTTTTGTAATAACGTATTTAATAAGTACTGCCTGCTGGATCACATCCTATGGTTGCTTACAGCTATTGGACGCGATCCAGCAGGCAGTGGTAATAAGCGATACAAGACAAGCACAATAATTGATAAAAGAACAATAATAATGAACAAATGACTATCACAAATCAAGGAGTAAAACAGAGTTACCAATTTAATGTCCTCAATAATTAATTCTGTATTTTTTTCTAAGATCGCTTGGTTTTGGTCAGTATTTTTGATTATTAGTAATTTAGATTTTAAAATGTGTAATACAATTTTATATGTTATTATATTCGCTAATGATCACATGTTTTTAGTGTATCTGAAAACAATCGTCGAAGAACATATTTAATAAACAGGAAAAAAATAGACTTGTGTGTAATATCAAGGTGCTTTGCTCTCTAACAAAAATAGTAATAGTGGTAGTAATAGTTTTATTTTCCTTGGCAGAGATAAGGCCATCAGACCTTCTCTTCAACTCAACCAGGATCAAATCACACATAGAAAAATACATACCGGTATACATGTATTAATTTAAAAAAATTATAATAAAATTAAAAAAAGAGAGATTGAATACATATACACAATCAGTATTAACATAATAATAATAATAATAATAATAATAATAATAATAATAATAATAATAATAATAATAAATAAAATAAAAAGAGATTGAATACATAATCAAAAACAGGAAAATACATTCTAGTGTACAAGTATGAACTTAAAAAAAATTAATACATATGAATATAATCTCATAATTAAATGAATAGTACAATTAGTATGATCTGTGCACGGGTTACATTGAGACAATGACAAGTACCTAGATATTAGTGTTAATGGAAAAATAAAGTAATGACTGTTTAAAATAATAATAATAATAATAATAATAATAATAATAATAATAATAATAATAATAATAATAATAATAATAAATAGATAAATAAAAATTATACCTTAAAAAAACTAATTCTGTGCATTTAAAATACTGTATTTCTAAACAACCTAATTTTAAACAACTGAGAACTATGACTACCCCTGATTTCCAGCGGCAGCGAATTCCATAATGGCATTTCAAGGAAAATCTTCAGGATGTAAAATAATTTTAAATTAGACTAGTAATAGAACAAATATGTATACAGTTTTAATTACCTACAAAAATAATTAATATGAAATTACGCAAATTTTGAAGACAATAAGAAGGAGAAAAACTAAGAAGCAATCTTTTAAGATTTTACAAGGTGATAGTGGTGCCAATTCTGGATGTTAAATCGAGTCATGAGAGATAAGGTTCTTATAATTTGTTAGGTATATATTGAGTTTTAGAAAGAATCAGCTAAGAAACAATTAAAACTGAAACAGAGGAAATAAAAGTTGATTTGTAAAGTATCCTCACATTTAAAAAATGTTAGCATATTGTCCCCAAAGTGAAACTAAATTATAAACTCAGAGAATACAGAAATATCGGAAGTCCTGTAACTACATGGGAGGTTAAATTCTCTTGAAGTTGCTGAAAATATCAATAAAATTACATTCAGGAAACATATAATGACGATGAAATCTAAATATCATTTTAGGTAGTGACTGCTTTTTTAAAATTAACAGTAAAGTCGCCACGATGTTATACTAGCTACAGCGCTAGACTTACAATCCTGTGGACCCGACATGGGTAAACCCCCGATTTATAACTATACTTCGTTCGATAATGTCTGACAGGAGAAGTAAACATTATCAACAGAGGAGGAGAGAAGTATAATTGCTATTTAACCAATGGCAGAGGTCTCATTTCACGTTTGTGTTGAAGTTGGGCGGGAATAGAACTTCAAGACAAAAGTGGAATGAGACCTCTGTCATTGGTTGAATAGTAATTATACTTCTCTCCTCCTCTGTCGGCAATGTTTACACCTTCTGTCAGACATTATGGAACGAAATATAGTGTTGAGCAAGCCCGTTGTCTAGGTAACACAGCGGTTTTCTTCTGTAACTCCGATTCCCCTGTAGTATTACAACAAATCTCCATAATCATCTGATCTCATCGTGTGTGTAGCGTAGACCATCATACTAAGGCGCACTCTGGGCAACGATTCTGTCGGTATATTAATTTACACAACTGGCTTCATATGGGTGAATGACGAACAGTCAAGTAGGCTACACGTCATTAGTTAAAAAAGTAATAGTAATACTTGTTCAGCCTTTATTTAAAGTTTTATTAACAGCCTCACAGATTCTTTCAAATCTATTTACTTTTCTTTTCTACATCACCTACAGTCACAAGTAATGTGGTGCTGTGAACAATTATGAGTTTTTAATTTAATTTGGTATCGGATTATCGAGTATATGAAGTTTGCACAGAGAGCGGGTTTTCAGTTTCTACGAGCACGCACATGCTCATCGTCCGGTTCTGTCACTCGCAGAGAACGCCTGCAGGAGTGCAGACAGGGAAAGTGCACCATTAGGTTTGCTAGCCGCGGCTGTCTGACAATTTGCAACGCTGTGCTTCTCGATCGCCCCACACGTCCTGTATTAGCTATCATTACGGAATTGTAAACGCTGTTCACTGTCGGTTTCTTCCGTGCAGCCAAAGCTTCATTGCCGATAGAATCGGGTTGCCTCACTGCTCAATTGCATTCACTGACTGTTTGTCTTTCCAATATACTGTTCTGAAAGATCAAACAGAAAATTCGTTGAAAGAATTGAATGTTTGATTGGTTGAATGAAAGGATTACCAGAGAACTAACAGCGACCGATGACTGAATGAGTGAATGTTTGAGTGACTCATCCATCACTAAGCAGATAAATGACTGACTGATTGAACGACTAAGCAGATTAATTATTGATAGAATGACTAAGCAGCTAAGTAGCTGATTGAGTGACTGAACAGTTGAATGACTGACTGTTTGAATGACTAAACAGGTGAATGACTGACTGAATTAGTAAACAGATGAAAGACTGACTAATTGAATGACTGAACAGATTACTGATGAACTGAATGACTAAGCAGGTGAATGACGGATTGATTGAATGACTAAACAGATGAATGATTAACCGATTGAATGGGTAAACAGGTAACTGACTGACTAAATGACTAAACAGGTAAATGGCTGACTGATCCAATGGCTAAGCTGATGAATGATTAACTGATAGAATGATTGAAGAGGTGAATGACTGATTGACTCACTGAACAGATGAATAACTGACTGAATTACTAAACAAATGAAAGGCTGACTAATTGAATGACTAAACAGTTTAATGACTGACTGATAGAATGATTAAACAGTTTAATGATTGACTAATACAATGGCTAAACAGTTTAATGACTGACTTGCTAGAATGACTAAACAGATTAATCAGTGACTGATAGAATGCCAAAAAAGATTAATGACTGATAGAATGACTAAACAGACTAATTACTAACTGATAAAATAACTAAACATATTAATTACTGACTGAGAGAATAATTAAACAGATTAATGACTGACTGATAAAATGACTAAGGAAATTAATGACTGATTTATAGGATTACTAAACAGACTGATGACTGACTGATAGAATAACTAAACAGATTAATGACTAACGAATGGAATGACCAAATAGATTAATGACTGATTGATAGAATAACTAAACATATTAATTATTAACTGACAGAATAATTAAACAGATTAATGACTGACTGATAGAATAACTAAACATATTAATTACTAACTGACAGAATAGTTAAACAGGTTAACGACTGACTGATAAAATGACTAAGCAAATTAATGACTGACTGATAGGATTACTAAATAGACTAATGACTGACTGATAGTATAACTAAACATATTAATTACTAACTGACAGAATAATTAAACAGATTAATGACTGACTGTTAGAATAACTAAACATATTAATTACTAACTGACAGAATAATTAAACAGATTAATGACTGACTTATAAAATGACTAAGCAAATTAATGACTGACTGATAGGATTACTAAACAGACTAATGACTGAGTGATAAAATGACTAAGTAAATTAATGACTGATTTATAGGATTACTAAACAGACTGATGACTGACTGATAGAATAACTAAACAGATTAATGCCTAACGAATGGAATGACCAAATAGATTAATGACTGATGGATAGAATAACTAAACATATTAATTATTAACTGACAGAATAATTAAACAGATTAATGACTGACTGATAGAATAACTAAACATATTAATTACTAACTGACAGAATAGTTAAACAGGTTAACGACTGACTGATAAAATGACTAAGCAAATTAATGACTGACTGATAGGATTACTAAACAGACTAATGACTGACTGATAGAATAACTAAAGAGATTAATGACTAAAGGATGGAATGACCAAATAGATTAATGGCTGACTGATAGAATAACTAAACATATTAATTACTAACTGACAGAATAGTTAAACAGAATAATGACTGACTGGTAGAATGATTACAGAGATAAATTACTGATTGATTGAATGACTGATGGAATGACTAAAAAAATGAATCGCTTACTGACAAGCAGACGAATGTCTGTCTGCCTGATTAAGGGACTGTGCAGATCAATGATCAACTGGTTGACTATCTGAGTGACTAACGAAGTGGCAGACTTTTGGCTGGCTGAATGATTGAGTGAGAATATGAATGACTGATTGGTATACTGAATAAATACATGTATGATTGAGAAATGAATGAATCGCCTGATTGACTCTGTTAATGAATGACTGATTTAATGATACACTGACTGTCTGATTGAAAATGAGAGTAACTGACTTCCTCTAGCTGCGTGAAGAAACAGAAGACTGTTTGATTTCACACGACACCGTCAAAGTACTTCACGCTGCGGACCTTGAGCTGCTGGAGGCACATTGCTTTCAGAGTGACTAGGCAACAAATAGTGTGTACAGTTTTGCTGAATTCGTGAAAGCGACGAGCAACGTGTGAGGGAAACTGTAAACTGACATGAGCACATGCTTCAAGAGCCTGGGCTACTCAACAAGCACGTCAGTGGATCGAGATACTGGGTCAGTAAAGACTCTAACTCAAGGCTGTGAGGAAGGAAAGAATAAGATTGATCATTTTATTCCTCACTTTGTTCCGTCCTCATTTTTGAGAATAATCTGTACTAGCTTAGACATACACAAGCAGAGGAAATGCATTGTGATGTTGTCAGCATGGTACAAAGTAATGCTTAATACAAGATAAGGGGCACGAACCCAGTCCTTATGAGTGTGAGACCTTTTTACCGTGAAATGAACCCGGATCCCCTCGTTTTAAACGCTACCAACTGAGTTTAAAAGGATGAAATAGTAATATTGCTTTGCGAAGTCAGGTTATGGAGAGATAAGCTTAAACATGTCAATCGCTATCGATTACTGTTTACTATTTACATTTATTACTAGCATTTTAAAATTATTTTCATATCATTTACAAATCTGAGTCAACAGAGTAATGTACGTACTGTGATTAACTCTTCGAATGGTGGTATGTAAGGGTCTGTCATTGACTCATATCATGTTTTGTAATCTGGTAATATAAATACGATAGACAGAACTACTTTGTGGTCGATAGATCAACAAACAAAACACGATGGATTGCTTACATATAAATAATGAATGTAAATTTAAATATAAATATTAATACACGTAAAAAGAACGCATACTAACCATACCAATACATAAGACATCAACGTATTCATCATCACACACAATCTCTCTATTGCGCTTATGGAATAACCTACCCAGTGATATCAGTACTGTCGGAATTTAACAGTATTAAAAAAAAACAAAATTATTAAGCATCTTCTTACTGAGTAGAGTGCAATGTAGTAAACTGAATGTTCTAACTTTATTCCGAATGTTTCGAAATTGTTACTGTTTTTTTTTCTCTTCAATTTGTACAATCAGTTACTTATTTTTATATGTTTAGTCATTTTTAAAATCACTATATATATATATATATATATATATATATATATATATATATATATTACATTAGTAATTTTTGTGCCTGTTGTGATCTTACCTTTGTATTTGTAATTTTTACTCCCCTCTTTTTGTGCTTTTGCATTTGCATTTGTAATTTTATTTCTATTTCTTATATACTTCTTCTCTCTGCATTTGTTTTTTTGTATAGGCTTATTTGTATTCTGGTGATGTCATACAGAAGGCCTGACAGCCTTAAATCTATCAGATTAAATAAATAAATAAACAGATAGATGGATGAATAGATGGATGGATGGATGGATGGATCGATGGATGCATGGATGGATGGGTGCAAAGATAGGTAGGTAGATAGGTACATCGGGAGATCGATAGATAGGTAGATTGATGAATGGCTGGATGGATGGATGGATGGATGGATGGATGAATAGATAGATGGGTAGGTAGGTAAGTAGACAGTCAGACAGACGGATGGATGGGTGGGTGGGTGAGTGGGCAGATAGATAGATAGATAGATAGATAGATAGATAGATAGATAGATAGATAGATAGATAGATAGATAGATAGATAGATAGATAGATAGATAGATAGATAGATAGATAGATAGATAGACAGACAGATAGACAGAGAGACAGACATACAGACAGACAGACAGACAGACAGACAGACAGACAGACAGACAGACAGACAGACAGACAGATAGATAGATAGATAGATAGATAGATAGATAGATAGATAGATAGATAGATAGATAGATAGATAGATAGATAGATAGATAGATAGATAGATAGATAGATAAAGTCGGACGGACGGGCGAATGAATGAATGAATGAATGAACGAATGAATGAATGAATGAATAAATAAATAAAACACAAAGTACGTAAATAAATAGATGTATAAAATGTAAATACTTTAATGTTGGTGATCGTCATTTCGAGCACCTGTTGCGAGGTATAAAATAGTACAATGTTAACTATGATTTATAAACGATATTAAAATAATTTTAAAATGTAAATATGTGTAAACAATAAATGTAAATAATAAATATAGATAAAAGGCTATGGAAAACAATAAGCGATAGCGATGGCTGACTTCGCAGAGCCGAAGTTCCGTATCTCAAAAAGTTCTGTAGAGCATTCCCTATTCCCTGTTTGCACACTTTTACTAAACCGCCCTGTATGAACTACACAACCAGCTTTATGTTACGGTCTACTTTGAAACTCAAGGGTTTGAAGCAACACATACAGCAACGTTGTGAAATACCGACAGTAAAGCATGTTGTCTCCCCACCTATACGTATCAACAGGCTGTTTAATTAATTGGTCATACGAGGTAGAGAAATAATCAAGTTTTTGTTTTGCTTGCGGACTAGAAAGAAGAGCCGCTTATACAAGCTGAAGGGGGAACGCCGATTGACGTTCAAGCTGGTAATTGCCATAGCAACAAGCAACTTTCCTCAGACACGATTGTGAAGTAATTTCTTTGCAGACGTCATAAAATGAAGTTTGGATGTGTACTTTCCTAATGACCCAGATATTTGGGGACGGTGTGATGTCCTGTATTAATCAATCAATCTTCCTGTAGTTGACTTCAGTGGTCACGTTCCAACCAGACAGAGATTCGGTAATTGATAATCCAGAGTAATGAAAGTCCTTGAAAGGAAGTAAAGCCAGGTTCGTAGGATTAAGATCTCTCTTTGTGAACGGAAGATCTCCAGAAAAAATGAACCTATTATTTTCATTTTTATTTTTTTTTATTTTAGTAGGTTATTTTATGACGCTTAATCAATATCTTAGGTTATTTGGCGTCTGAATGAGATGAAGGTAATAATGCCGGTGAAATGAGTCGGGGGTCCAACACCGAAAGTTACCCAGCATTTGCTCGTATTGGGTTGAGGGAAAACCCCGGAAGAAACTTCAACCAGGTAACTTGCCCCGACCGGGAATCGAACCTGGGCCACCTGGTTTCGCGGCCAGATGCGCAAACCGTTACTCTACAGTGTGGACTTTTCATTTTATATCAACATTTAATTGCGTTAGTCATTCTACGCTATCATCACAATACGCATATATTAAAGGCCCGATTATCCGGACTTCGATTATCCGGCCTTCCGTGTTATCCGGATCGTTTATTTTCAAATTACAGTAGTGAACATATACACAATACTGAACACTAACAAAGTTTCTTAAAGTCATTACTTACTGTACTGTATTATGAAGAAAAACTCGTTTATTATAGTCTATGCATCTAAATAACATCTTTATACATTACTGGGTCTGACCTTTGTCCCTTTAAGATTACAGTATCAAAAACCACATAGCGCCGTATTATCCGGATTTTTGTTAATCCGGATTTTTGTTAATCCGGATTTCCGTCGGCCTATATAGTCCGGATAATCGAGGCTACCGTATAATGAAATTGAGCCCAAAATGGTAACTGATAAAGTTAAAAATTGACAAAATTAAAAGATAACATAATATGTATTAGCATAAAAATTTCTTTAAATTAAGAAAAGGGTTATTGACTAACCAATTATATAAAACATTTTTAAATGTAGATATTATAACTTCAACTAATAATAATAATAATAATAATAATAATAATAATAATAATAATAATAATAATAATAATTTATTTATTTATTTAATCTGGCAGAGCTAAGGCCAGTAGGCCTTCTCTTACGCCTAGCCAGACTCTAATTCTAATTGAATACAATTGCTTACATAGTTATTACCTTAATATCTAGACCATAAAACAGCATGAAAGTAAATAATGAAAGTTGGATAACTAATGTTAGTGTGACTATAATAAACATTGGTAAGAAATAGTGATAATAATAATAATAATAATAATAATAATAATAATAATAATAATAATAATAATGAGATAATTTAGATATTTAGATATTTATCTGTGATATATATATATATATATATATATATATATATATATATATATATATATATATATATATATAACCATTAAACATTGAGAAACCTGAAACAGCTATTATTGTTAATAAGAATTGTTAGAAAAATATCTCGTTAGCCTATTCTTAAATTGGTTTGATGTCTGACAGTCCCTGACATTACTCGGTAGGGAATTCCAAAGTCGAGGAACAGCCACAGTGAAAGAAGATGAATATGAGGATGTTCGGTGGGAGGGATTGGATAAAAGGAGAGGTTAAGGCGTAAATGGGAGGATAATATTAAAATAGATTTGAGGGAGGTGGAATATGATGGTAGGGACTGATTAATCTTCCACAGGATAGGGACCGATGGCGGGCTTATGTGAGGGCGGCAATGAAGTTCCGGGCTCTCTAAAAGCCATTTGTAAGTAAGTAAGTAAGTAAGTAAATAAGTAAGATAGGCCTATAACTTCAGTTTTGGCCGCAACATATCCACAGTTATGTTGTCACATCACTTTTTAGTTTTAGTCAATCTGTCTTGATTTGAACACATGAGGAGATAATGGGGTATTGGTAGCCAGTTCCTTTTTCACTCCATTGGATACATGGCTGACTAGTTACATAGTTCGCTAATCAGATTTGAGATGTATGGGACAAAATTATTCCTCTGACACATCGTCAAGTGAGATGTACTATAGTCGCGACGCTGTTATTCCCGGCGTGACTCCTCCTCTTTGCTTACGCCTTAGGAAATGAAGGTTCTATAAAGTCTAGGTAGGTAGAATCGTTCGCCATTTTTGTTCTTTCGTTGCCGAGCTACCAGACGAGGAATAAATTTGTCACACCGTTAAACATTATCATGTCGTAGCTCCTATGATAATAAATCAAACGCACTGTAATTCAGCAAATAATTGGGCGGCAAATAACGTCCTCGTGTGCTTTCTGCGAACGCCAACGAAAGAGCCAAAATGGCGGGCGATTATATTAAGTATTTATCGAGCCTTAGGGAGTGCATAACGTCATAATCAGCGAATCATAAGACGCATACGTTTAAAAGTACCCGACCTGCAGCGTGATTGGCTGCCGGAAATAAGAGCGACGGGACTATACCTGTGAATAGATGTAACAGTCAGAACCTCAATCAGCGGTAAAATTCAGTAGTGGACTCCAGTAAAGGATTTTTATATTTTCGATTTTATTAGATCATGTTCTATACAGGAGTTTTCAAGAATTTTGAGATAACTCGAAAGAAAATGCGGCCGAGAAAGGTTTGGAACCATTCTTCTATTAAAATCTGTTCAATTGTACAGTACATGAATTCCTGTTTTGTGATTGGCTGAATTATACATTTTGACGTAAAGTTAGCAGTAAAACTTGAAGCTACCAACTTTTAACTCTAAGCTATTACAGTTGCATTTACGTGAATATTAGTACTTAAACTACACGGTTCCTAGTTACCATGCCAACTAAATACCACATTAAGTTTTCATCCAGAATGAGACTTTAACAGGCTAAATTCACACCTTTCGATAAGTGAAAGAAAACCGGAGATTAATAGAGAGGATATGCATGACTCAATGAATGGAAATGCGCCTTTCGTTCATCGTAGCGACGTGACCGGTTTATGGTAATCGAGGTCTTGGCGACGTGTGATGAAGAATGGCCACGACGGCTCTGCTACTGGACGCTCTGAGCTGGCCGCGTGGATAAGGAAACCAGTCGCCAGTACCGAGAGTTCACGATTCAATTCATGCTAATCTAAACCTACTTTATCATCTTATCTAGTTCGCCGCCTATTAAACAGGGGTGTCAATTATTATCTACCTCTTTAGACTCACCTTCAACTCAATGACCTTAGCGGCTTTTCATCAGAGAAGCAGTGGTTTGATTACCGGTAGATCCTGTGAGCTTTATGGCAGACGAAGGCAGAGCGACGTGTATTCATCGAATACGTCGATTTATTTGATATTAATAATCTACACTGGAGCTATAATTAATCAACAGTAATCTTACTAGAGGTTTTGATTTATCTAGAGAAAATCAAAACTCGAGTGGGACTTAATTGACTATTACACGATTAGAAGAAAGTACCTCGTATATAAAGATTAGAAGTAACGAAGTACTCCAATACAATTAATTGACTTACGAAAATACAACTGTCTTCAAATGTATTATTGTACCATCTCAACATTACAAATATTACGCTAGATGAATGCTAGATGGTAGTAGTGTGTTATGCTTAGCTGTCTTCGAACATAAAATATACTTTAATGCTCGAAGTTAGCTGTTATCTTGCTATCAGTTGTGCCAACTATGGAATCTTCATTGAACTCTGTAGACGATTACTAGCAATGCCTTCTCGATCTAGATCACGATGGCAGTGTTACTAGTCAGGAAGGCTTTATTGATTCAGTTTCATTTTTATTAAAACAGTTGCATTCCACTTCAATTATCCGAATCCCAGTAATCAACGTCACTTGACAGATGATTTTCAATAAATCTTAATATTAAACAATCTCTGATACGTGACTATCCACAATATCATATAGCACAAGCTATAACATAACCTAAATAATATATACAAGTATTAGAAAAGTTTTAATTAACGACGATGACATAAAAAATATACATGAATAATTTTAAAAGGAATAATTATTGAATGTACAATTTTCAAATTTGAATATTTTAGTGGTTGGTGGTTCAGATGATGTTATATTGGACGTGTGTGTAAAAGAAGTGGAACTCGCTGATGTAGGCCTACATGGTGTATTCCTCAACTTATTCAGGATTTCCGAATGGTGCTCTCCATTTATTTGAAAATAGGATTTCAGGGAAGATGCATAGGTATGACCAGTGGTCTTTATTAATTCTTGTTCTTGAATGCCAATGCGAGTCATATTTGAAACTGCTGTGCATCGACTGGAGTGGTTTGTAATTTTCTGTTTTTTTTTTTTTTTTTTGACGTCCAGATCAGCGCAGTTTGAAATGTTGGCAAACAAAGAAACAAATGCTAGGGACGCGATAAAATTAAACAAATGCTAGGGACGCGATAAAATTAAACAAATGCTAGGGACGCGATAAAATTAAACACATGCTAGGGACGCGATAAAATTGTGCGATAAGCAGCCATGATTGGTTGAAATACGTCCTTTCGTACCGTTTTATTGGTCAAAAGTAGTATGACGTAGTAAAAGTGTAACAGTCAAAATAACTCTCTATTACAAACAAGAAAATTCACTTCTACATCTTTTTAAGTTTTCCGATAAATTTTCAACAATGTGTTTTGTAATTTGAATTTTTGTTGTTCTTTAGAAAGTTTTTAGTAATATATATTTTAAGACTGTCCATATCTCTGTTTCTCTTGCATCCATTATTTTGTCAAAATATTTGTCCTTCATGAATTTGTAGATTTTAGGACCGAAAAAAAATTCTAGCTTTCAACTCATTTGTGATACACGAAAAATTTATTAAAAGGTACATGAAGCAGGATCCGTCTTGAAGTACAGCCCTTATTAACTGCTTCACCAAGCTAAATTTGATGTGAAATCGTGGAATCAGGTTATTTTGGGGATCTACAAGTTAGGGGAAGGTTGCCATCAATGGACCACCTAACGATTTCTTATTATATTTGACAAAAATTCCGTTTTTAGGCTTAAACAATTACTTTACTAATAAGGAATGATAAAATAAAATTTTAGGGCTATGTCTTATTTCTATCTGTTTAAAAATTAGCTCATTAAAAATTCGGCTATTGGTCCATTGAAGGCGGCAGGTTTCTATGAATGGATCACCAAGTTCCCATGAATGGACCAAAAGAAAAAAATTTAAAATATCTCAAAATAATGTCTACAAATGACAAATCATAGCAATGAAGAAACATAGATTCGATTAATGGATGTTGAACTTACTTTTAAACCTATTGTAATCGTATTTTGAAACTGAAATCATGAAAAATACATTCCTTGTCATTTCACTATTTTAAAGTTCTAGGCTGTTTCAAATGAGCTAATATTGTAGCTAAAAATTTTAGCAGACAACTTTAAATTACGAGACAGCAACATAATGATACATCTAAAATTATTTTCTCGAGTTCGATTTTATTCTTATACTGTAGATCAAACAGTACTTCCTTTTCAAGACACACATGGCACGCAAAGCATTTCTTTTAACTCCGTCTAACATTTGCACAAGTTTCATTATCCGTACTCATTTCCTGCAAGACATGCACTGAATCATGTATTCCTCAATGGTTTCTTCACACATTAAACAAAACCAGGAGTTGATTTTGATTGCT
Organism: Periplaneta americana; assembly: GCF_040183065.1. Taxonomy (NCBI): domain Eukaryota; kingdom Metazoa; phylum Arthropoda; class Insecta; order Blattodea; family Blattidae; genus Periplaneta; species Periplaneta americana. The sequence goes on from NC_091123.1 coordinate 149,464,020, forward strand.
TCCTGATGGGTTCTTGATTATCTTCTTTTTCGGCTCGCTTATTTAATTTTCTTCTCCAGTGGTGAATAACAGTCCCTATTTGAGGTTGACCTTATCTTAGTCTTAGGCCCGATTGTATAAAACTCCCTGACTAAAGATCAACTTTGATCGAAGATCGAGAAGTGAACAGTGTTCAGACACTTCTTCTATTGTATAAAACTTTTCTGCGATCAAATTTTCTTGGTTCAAATGCAATCTAAGTTCACGTGAAAAGGATATGGCAACATCGCATAAACAGGTGAAATACGTGATGCGCGGACCATGTTATACAGGTTTGTTCAGTGTTGCCAATCTAGCGACTTTAACTCTTTTCCAACAACAATTTCTTTTAACTTTTATATTGCTTAAACAGGGATTTAGTGACCTTTTTAGCACCCCATAGTGACAAAATGTAATCTTTATTTGTTGATAATGAGAACTCTAGCGACTTTATAACTACTTTTTGGTGACTTTCCGTACACTCTGTTGGAGACACTGTAAATAATGGCGGACAATAAGAATAAGGTTGACTGTTCTCCAAGTTGTTATCATGTTATGGTGTTTGATACTGCTAAACATAATAAAGCTTCATAAAACGACAATTTTCGTTTAGTAATACAGTTAATTGAACTTTTACGAATGTACCTATCATATCCATTAATAATTAATGGTTGTTATAAACATAATATAATTATAGGTTATGTTATTTGATACTGCTGAACACGATAGAGCCTTATAAAATATAAGAATGTTTGTGTATTAAGGCAAGAAATTGAAAGAAATATATATATATAAATGTACCTTACATATCTATTAATATTAATAATAATGGATATTTTATTTGCACAATCTGTCACTCGTATATTTCAAACAGAAAAGAAATAACTGAACTTGGATCATCTAACTTAATCGGAGAAATTTCTTCAGTCAAAGTTGGCTTTAGTTTGAGACAAATTAATCTCAGATTAGACTTTATACAACACAAAATTCCAAGTTCAGCTGAAACAAGGATCAATTTAACCTCTGATCTAAGATTAAATGGTTTATACAATCGGCCCTTAGACCTAAGTTCAGCTTCTTCAAGAGCTCTCTTGTAAGTAAAGAAAGAAAAAAAAAAAGAAATTGAAAGAGTAGAGAAATACGTAAACCCTTGCGCCGTGTCTCAACACACCTTCATGAAAGTTTATGAAGAGGAAAAGGCTCTCGCCCGGCCTCGTGCTGGGTCGTGCGGGGTGGAGGACGAGACAGTCGTTGTGGGCTTCACGACTCAGTTGCCGGCCGTGAGTGTAGCAATACTGTGGATAGGACTGTAAAGAAATGCATTGCATTCCTTATTAGGGTTGCCAATCCGAACAAATAACAATAATAATTATGATAATCAATATAAACCACTAGATCAAGAGGTACTGAAAGGAAAGTACACGACGAGTACGGGGAAACTATTGGCACAAGGAAGTCCTGTTATGGAGAGAAGCATAGGCGGAGAGAGAACCGTTTCCTTGGGGAGGCAAAGCAAAACTATAGAATCCCCATCATTTATCTCCTTTCCCCCGTTATAGCTTGACCGTGGTACAGTATATCGGAATAATGATCATTTAATAAATGTATTTTCTGGGGCAGGTTTCTTACAGTGTTACATCCATTTCCGCGATGTTTCGGACCGAGGTCTACTACAAATTATAATAGAGCATAACTTAAAACAATCTCCCTCTTTTTCTCTCTCGTACAGAAATACATGCATACATCAATAAAACTACTTATCACTGCTAACAGAAACTTTTTATATGACGTTTATCTTACTGAAGATATCATATGAAATGTAAACTCTATTTTATTTTATTTTGTATTTAAATTTACACATATCGGGATCATTTAACTCCGTACGTATATGAAATTATTGGGGATCATCAGTGCGGTTTTAGGCGTAATAGATCGACTATTGATCAGATTTTTTTTATTCGACAGATATTGGAGAAAAAATGGGAGTATAAGGGTACAATACATCAGTTATTCATAGATTTCAAAAAGGCATATGACTCGCTTAAGAGAGAAGTTTTTTTTTTTATAATATCCTTATTGAATTTGGTATTTCCAAGAAACTAGTTCGACTAATTAAAATGTGTCTCAGTGAAACTTATAGCAGAGTCCGTATAGGTCACTTTCTATCTTATGCTTTTCCAAATCACTGCGTGCTAAAGCAAGGAGATGCACTATCACCTTTACCTTTAACTTCGCTCTAGAATATGTCATTAGAAAAGTTCAGGACTTTGGAATTGAACGGGTTACATCAGCTTCTTGTCTATGCGGATGACGTGAATATGTTAGGATAAAATCCACAAACGATTAGGGAAAACACGGAAATTTTACTTGAAGCAAATAAAGCGATTAAGGTTCTCAGGAAAATATTTGGGGCTAAGAGTGATGAAGTTACAGGAGAATGGAGAAAGTTACAGAACGCATTGTATTCTTCACCTGACATAATTAGGAACATTAAATCCAGACGTTTGGGATGGGCAGGGCATGTAGCACGTATGGCCGAATCCAGAAATGCATATAGTGTGTTAGTTGGGAGACCGGAGAGAAAAAGACCTTTGGGGAGGCCGAGACGTAGATGGGAGGATAATATGAAAATTGATTTGAGGAAGGTAGGATATTATGATAGAGACTGGATTAATCTTGCACAGGATAGGGACCGATGGCGGACTTATGTGAGGGCGGCAATGAACCTGTGGGTTCCTTATATTGTATTGTATTATACCGGGATCATTTTTCTTCTTTCTGCATTGTTTTGCAATATGTTATTCACATATCTCCAAGTGGCGGCCTGAACACCTGCAGACTCCTAACATATGAGTACAGGGTGTTACAAAAGAAACATTACAGTGCTTCCATTCCTCAAATGAGGTATAGAAATTCTTGTAAATTAAAATAAAATAAAAATTATAGTCCAGACACATGATCTCAAAACATTAATTCTTCAATTTAAGAAGGAACTTAATCATGAACGAAAGCAAAAAAGATCTTTTGAATTCAATATTTTCTAACGTTAACAGAAAAAAAAGCTCAGACAAGTTCGGGGGAAGGCAGTGCCTCCCCATGCCCTCCATAACTCCGCCTATGGAGAAAGGAAACGTATTTAAAATTAATGACAAGACAAAACATAACATAATGTACAAAACTAGTGGCTTGTGCAGCAAATGCTGCAAACTAAGTTCATTAAACGTTCAAATAAACACTTTTCAGATTTATTTTCAATGAAGAATACCAGACATTCGGAAAGTTATTTGCTTCCGTAATAATGAAAGATACTCTCTCTCGGGCCAATACTGAAGAGAACCACGCATATAAATATCTACACCACACCGCCATTAAATAGGGATATGAAAAAGACCCAACCCCACTTGATTAATAACTATAAAAATATTTGATTTTTAATAATATTATTATCTTACGTAAGTTTTATAGCTTTCAGTAGCATATAGGCCTACTATATATACTATATAGCCGCCACTCAGTAAAACATATAAATACAAATCTAATTTAAGTTATTCTCTACATCTACTTATATAACCCCAAAACGTTTCACTTTCATATCATCAATATGGCATTAATATGTATAATTAATGAAAAATAGTCACATTACGGCATTAACTACAATAATATTTCATTTCTAATGGTAATAATGTCATCAAACCACCTCAAGTTTTGTAGTTTTTAATATCCAATACACAGTTGTACCCAGAAAATTACACACCACAGAATCGAACCTGTAAATTATTTTTAGTAAGTTAAGTTTTTAATAATCAATTTAATTTGAGCTCTAAATGTGTCAGCATTCTTGCAGATCATGGCCATCGTATAATATTTGTTTACTGTAGTGTGTGTTTTGTTTTATTCTGAAATACAACACGGCCGACTTGATACTCGCTTCGCTTCTCCTGAATGCAATTAACTAGTTCTCAAAACTGACGAAAGATGAATTTTGGAAAATAGGAAAATTATGTAGGAAAATTGACATTTCACTGAAAACTACTATTTTTCCGAAAAACTTTGGGTTCCAATCTTCAAAATGAGGGGCCATTTATTAAAATCCGTTCAGTCGTTTTCCCGTAATTTCCATTACCAGTGCAAATTATATATATAGATAAGAGAGACGCAGGTAGTCCGCATGACAAAATAATGTTTAATTTCCAACCCGAGCCATACCGAAGGACTCTATTCTGATAATAATCAATCTGTACTCCGGGGACGCAGTTGGCGGCACTGCATTGTATGACGAACGTTGTAGCATTTCTTTTTTTAGATCAGTTTTTTCCCCGGGGTGTCACGTATGCTGCAAGTTGGGGGGTTGTTACAGTTTCTAAAAATGGTGTAACTCAGTTTGGCAGGTAATGTGGCTTACCTTGTCCTCTACTCTCCCGCAAAATTATTAACGAAGCGAATTATACGATAACATCTGCAATCGCGACAGTGCTGCGCTCTCGTAGGTCAGACCGGAATATAGTTATGAAACAATATCGTGTCGCAACTGTGTCAATATGACGTTAGACATTGTTGATTAGTTTAATTACTTACTTATCTGTTCGCTGCGATAATATGTATGTATGTATGTATGTATGTATGTATGTATGTATGTATGTATGTATGTATGTATGTATGTATGTATGTATGTATGTATGTATTAACACTACAATTGGGTATACACCCGGTGGCAGTGATATATAATATACAATAATTACAATTACATGAAATAAAATAAAATAAACCTAAATGAAATAAAATAAAATAAACGTAAATCTATAAATAGTAGATGCAATAAACCTAGGACTATAATTAAAAACTATTCTATAATAACGCCTACGATAAGCAAAAGTAAATCTAACTTATAAGTACTTCTATTTCACCCAACTATTACCAATTTAAATAATTACATATCACCTTAATTAATTACATACCAACTTAATTACATATCATCTTAATTAATTACATATCACCTTAATTTATTTACATATCAACTAAATTACATATCATCTTAATTAATTACATATCAACTTAATTATTTTACATATCAACTTAATAATTACATATCAACTTAATTAATTATATATCAATTCAATTAAGTACATGACACAACTTATATAATTACACTGCGCCTCCAATTACATTTTCAGTCTAATCTTCTTCTCAGCCTTTCCTTAAATGTATTGATTTTAAGAGGACCACCCTGAAAGATTGCCGCAGGTAAGCTGTTCCAGTCTACTATTGTGCGGTTAACAAAAGAAAATTTTGCCATGTCCGTTGTTTTCTACATTTAAACTTCCTAATATTATCAGCCCTTCCTAAGTATGATGGTGTTGCTAATCTAGCATTGATATCGGTCCATGCTTTGTGTCCCATTTGTGCCTTAAACAATGCGGTGAGTCTGGTTTTTCGTCGCCTTGATTTGAGAAGTTCCCACCCTAAGTCTTTTACTATCTCCTCACCATGTCCCTTCTCCATTTGACATATTTTGCTGCCTTGCGTTGGACCTTTTCTATTGAATCGATTTGGTTTTGTCTGTACGGATCCCAACCTACTGCTCCATAATCCATAATTGGGCGAACAAGGGCTGTTTTAGTTACATTTAGTTAGATGTGTCTTAGTTACACCAAATTTTAATAATATGTCTTTTAAAAGAAAGGGTCAGCAAGAGATCTAGGACTTTAGGCTGGTTCATAATAAACCGGAAACGGAAACGGAAACGACAACAAAAACGAGAACGGAAATAATGTTAAAATGAATGTATTTAAATGTGAGCATTCACAATAGTTAATTGTGAATACTCACATTTAAATGCATTTATTTTAACAATACTTCCGTTCTCGTTCTCGTTGTCGTTTTTGTTCCCGGTTTATTATGAACCAGCCTTTATGTTTAAGAGTCCAAAATACGCTGCCAATAATAGCATTTATCGTCAAATTCTTGAAATATATGATGTACGTTGAAAAAGTAATTTTAAAGCACTTATTTATAACAAACAATTATTACGTTCAATGGCGCTGAATAAACTTGCATCTGTGTTTAGTCAAATGGTTGTGATAGTAAATATAGGCGTAATGAAATATATCCTTGAAATTATTTTTTTTCTCCTCAAACAGTTTTGTAGGTTACATCCTTATTCTGGGGAGATCTTCAATTATAGGCTAGTGATAATGTTGCAAACAAAAAGGGAATGTCTGTGTGAAAGAACAGTAAAAATTTCCCGAAAAATCATAGAAAAACTTCCATCTCAGTTTGCATCCCGGATCTGCCTAATCTGAAGCAATTATGTTTTGAATAACTAGTCCGTTGGCTATATGATAAAAAGTGTAGATTAAACGTGTATTGCAGTAAAATCCCAGTCTTTACTTACTCATGCATGTCGCAGAGAAAGCTTGAGCAGTTAACTGATTGCAGATACAGATATGATTACAGACGGTTTTTTAGCAGCTTCTTTGACACAAAAATCTCATGGCAAAAATCCTGGAGACACTGGTCAGTCAGTGACTTGCATAATAAGATAAAAGGGCAAAAACTCGACTAGACTCCTGTGGAAAGAAATTCTTCCTAATTACATAACAATGATACAAGGTAGTCATATTAATGCCAAGAACGAATTGCAGACTGGAAGGCCCGGTCGGTAGTGGAATATTCTCTCCACAACTTCCAGGAATGCTTCGGAGCGCACTCGATCTCGTACTAAATTGAGTAGTATCCGTTCTTTCCGGGGGTAAAATGACAGCGGATGGAAGTGCTGGGCGTATCGCACGCCGCGGTTAAGGAAGCATGGAGTTAGGGATACCTTTACATTACTTTTGTCTGCTGATTTACTGTACACTTACAGGCTGGAAAAAATCGTCGTAATCTTGACCTATTACTTACCTAAAAATGTTACATAGCATGTTCATTAAATAATCGCAAACTATTTCATTAAATTCCTATAATAATAATAATAATAATAATAATAATAATAATAATAATAATAATAATAATAATAATAACGCTGTAAAACGAAATACCGTAATATTTAATATCATCAAAATTATTATTATTTTAGAGTTCCAGTTGTTTCCAATTTGTTTACAAGTACTAGTATTGTGTTTCTTTGGGGGGGGGGGGGATTACGAACAGCAAATTCTCTCTGGTGTGCCCTTTGAGTGGCTGTGATTGAATTCGTAATCCAGTATTGCTTCACAAGGAAGAGCCGTTGATTTAATGTGTAGGCCTACTGCATTTTCAGTGACTAAAACAAAATGCCGAAAACAGCTGCCAACGATAAGGAATAAAGAATAAACATCTGCGCATCTCGTGACGGAATCAAAACTTAATTGACGTTAAAAACTGGTCATTAAGTAAATTTCCAGCCGAATAAATAAAGAATTTTCAACATTTGCTATAGAGGTTAGTAATCTCTCAAAGATACTCTACATTGAGGTATAACAAATTGTGGTTAGCATAATTCATTTTAAAAGAAAGAAAGAAAGAAAGAAAGAAAGATGGAAAGAAAGAAAGAAAGAAAGAAGGAAAGAAAGAAAGAAAAAAGAAAGAAGGAAAGAAATAAAGAAGGAAAGAAAGAAAGAAGGAAAGAAAGAAGGATGGAAAGAAAAGAAAGAAAGAAAAAAGAAAGAAAGAAAAAAGAAATAAAGAAAAAGAAAGAAAGAAAGAAAAAGAAAGAAAGAAGGAAAGAAAGAAAGATGGAAGAAAGAAAGAAAGAAGGAAAGAAAGAAAAAAGAAAGAAAGAAATAAAGAAGGAAAGAAGGAAAGAAAGAAAGAAGGAAAGAAAGATGGAAAGAAGAAAGAAAGAAGGAAAGAAAGAAGAAAGAAAGAAAAAGAAATAAAGAAAAAGAAAGAAAGAAAGAAAGAAAGAAGGAAAGAAAGAAAGATGGAAAGAAAGAAATAAAGAAGGAAAGAAGGAAAGAAAGAAGAAAGAAAGAAAGAAGGAAAGAAAGAAAGATGGAAAGAAAGAAAGAAAGAAGGAAGAAAGAAAGAAAAAGAAATAAAGAAAAAGAAAGAAAGAAGGAAAGAAAGAAAGATGGAAAGAAAGAAAGAAAGAAGGAAAGAAAGAAAAAAGAAAGAAAGAAGAAAGAAAGAAGGAAAGAAAGAAAGATGGAAAGAAAGAAGGAAAGAAAGAAGAAAGAAAGAAAGAAGGAAAGAAAGATGGAAAGAAAGAAAGAAGGAAATAAAGAAAGAAGGAAAGAAAGATGGAAAGAAAGAAAGAAGGAAATAAAGAAAGAAGGAAAGAAAGAAAGAAGGAAATAAAGAAAGAAATAAAGAAGGAAAGAAGGGAAGAAGAAAGAAAGAAAGAAGGAAAGAAAGAAAGGAAAGAAAGAAGAAAGAAAGAAAGAAAGAAAGAAAGATGGAAAGAAAGAAAGAAAGAAAGAAGGAAACAAAGAAGAAAGAAAGAAAGAAAGAAAGAAAGGAAGAATGAAAGAAAGAAAGAAATGTGTTAGTTATATATAAATCACTCTGTAGTACAAGGTGCAATCAATATATTTATGAACTCCACTTGTATTTATCGTACCGTTAATACATGCGCGTGTCACTGAAGATCATTGCTTCCATGCCTGTTGAGTCAGTCTATCAAACAGCGTCAGAACTGAGTTTCTGCACGTGATTTTGTGAAAACATGTCAAGGACCTATTGCGATTTTTCCTGTAATCTCTCCATATAAACCTTATGGCTAGTTTTCTTCTCCGCGTTTCAAATGATGTATTTAGTATAGATTCCAGGCGTTTACCTGCTTTTAGGTAACTTCTTCGTTTTCTATGTCCTGTGTGTTGCCTACATTCAGGGCAGTCTGGAAACTTAATGATTGCCCTTTGTATGTTTTTATAGAGAAGGAATCTTCCCGCCAAGAGTTTTAAACCGGTCGAATTAGCAGGTCAATGACATTTAGGGGTTGTCTGTGTCTTCTTCCTACTACCTGCAATCCCTAAATTTCATTGGCCTGCTAATCCGACATGTTTAAAGCTCTTGACGCAATGATTCCTTCTGTATATAAAAAACATGCTATAGTATAGTTCCGCGCTATAGCGTCACGTTCTAAGGCATCATCCCTGTGACTCGTGTTACGGAATAAGTGTTGGTTCTAGACGTAACAGGGAAGATATTTTCTGATGAAATTTCGGCCAATGTATGGGACCTGTGCCCACCTAGCATCGTGATGGGTAGCGAAATCCAGTTTCGGAAACCAGGTACGTATAATAGTTGGAAGGATCACTGTACTGCCCACATTATGTCCATACTAGTTGGATGATCATTCACCTCTACTGAGATTTATGGATGTGAGGTAAGCAGCCGGCTGGTCGGGATTGGCCCTTCATGGGCTGTTGCGCCACGGATTACATTACAGTTAGTAGATTGTCACAACTTACTTACTTACTTACTTACTGGCTTTTAAGGTACCGGTACCCGGAGGTTCATTGCCGCCCTCACATAAGCCCGCCATTGGTCCCTATCCTGAGTAAGATTAATCCATTCTCTATCATCATATCCCCCCAAATCCATTTTAATATTATCCTCCCATCTACGTCTCGGCCTCCCTAAAGGTCTTTTTCCCTCCGGCCTCCCAACTAACACTCTATATGCATTTCTGGATTCGCCCATACGTGCTACATGCCCTGCCCATCTCAAACGTCTGGATTTAATGTTCCTAATTATGTCAGGTGAAGAATACAATGCGTGCAGTTCCGTGTTGTGTAACTTTCTCCATTCTCTTGTAACTTCATCCCTCTTAGCCCCAAATATTTTCCTAAGCACCTTATTCTCAAACATGCTTAATCTCTGTTCCTCTCTCAAAGTGAGAGTCCAAGTTTCATAACCATAAAGAACAAATGGTAATATAACTGTTTTATAAATTCTAACTTTCAGATTTTTTGACAGCAGACTGGATGACAAAAGTTTCTCAACCGAATAATAACAGGCATTTCCCATATTTATTCTGTGTTTAATTTCCTCCCGAGTATCATTTATATTTATTACTGTTGCTCCCAGATATTTGAACTTCTCCATCTCTTCAAAAGATAAATTTACAATTTTTATATTTCCATTTCGTACAATATTCTCGTCACGAGACATAATCATATAGTTTGTCTTTTCGGGATTTACTTCCAAACCTATCTGTTTACTTGCTTCCAGTAAAATTTCCGTGTTTTCCCTAATCGTTTGTGGATTTTTTCCTAACATATTCATGTCATCCGCATAGACAAGCAGCTGATGTAACAAAGATTGTCACAAAGTGAAAAAAAATCAAATGAATAGCTATAATTAAAAACACTGTTACATAATAGAACCTCATTTCAGTATTGATGTAAAGAAGTTCTTTTCTCTCTTTTAATTGAAGGAAACTAGTTCATATGGGCAAAGTATTTTACATGTCAGCGAGATCTTATTTAAGTTTCGAGTATCAGAAAATGTTTACGTAAAGGTTACATTCTGGTAGAATTATAGTTCTGTTCGTCCGCGGAAAAAAAAAATGAGGACAAAAATCTTGTACGTTAACTGTTGGAGTAAGAGCTTGGAAATTGGCACGTCTTAAAAGGAAAGGGGTGCGGTGGAGGGGGGCGTGTCCCCCACAATATTTCTTGCGTTCTGTAGTAAAAGGTTGTAGCGGCTGTTATGGGTCGTGTTTCAGCTTCGGGATCACATTTCTCACGACGATAAGTGACCAGATCGGCGCGCGGGTCAGATTGCAGCCGCTGTAATTCGACACGTATTACATGGAATAGGAACGCTTAGATAGACACAGAAAAGGATAGAGACTCACAAGTAGGCAGACAGGCAGAGAGATAAACGGATACATTGCTCGACTGACAGATGAATATAATAAAGATAAAGATAGCCTATTGTGTCCCATGAAGGGAAAAGGCCTCCTTAGATAAGGGAAAGCTCTATTTGTCTAACGTGATGAGCTAGTTCACGTTAGATGTGATATTTAAGTCTAAGAACTTGAATACCTTTAACAATGGTTCTCTCACTGCCTTTCACAACTTCCTGTCTATGCACAAATGTCTCTCGAGTAGTTTCCACTTTCTTCTGTCCTTTGCCTCCCTGGACCATTGTTGACCTGCCTGTTCTCTGAAGAAGTCTGCCCATCTGCGCCGAGGTCTGCCCTGAAGTCTCCTTCCTATGCGGAGGTCCCACTTGGTAGCTCGGTATGTCCATCTGTCGCCAGGTAGCCTGGCCACGAGTCCACCCCATTTCCATTTGGATGTAATGGCTGCATGTGTGATGTCCTGTGTATCTGCTAGTTGGTACAGTGTCGTATTTGGGATTTTCTCCTTCAGTGATACGCCCATAATTTTGCGCATCATTTTCCTTTGACACGTTTGTAGTTTGGTTCTGTGTTTCCCTGTTAGCGACCATGTTTGGCGCCCATAAAGTAATGCAGGATAAACACAGGGTCTCCAGTGCCTGTATTTTAGTTTTTCTGCTTAACGTTTTATCAAGCGGAATGAATTTAAGGGTCCAAAATATACCGATCAATAAATAGGCTATAGAAGCCACAGGCGTAGCTCAGTCGGCGGAGGCGTTTTCTTACTGATCCCGAGTTGCACTCGGTCATGGGTTAAATTCCCGCTTAGGCTGATTACCTGGTTGAGTTTTTTCAACTGTAAGGTGAATGTGAGATAATCTACGGCGAATCTTAACCTTATTTCGAAAAATACCATCTCACCATCATCAATTCCACCGACGCCAAATAACCTATTTTATACAGCGTCGTTAAATAATCTACTAACAATATATAGGCCTATAAATAAATACAGTATAGATACTGTCCGCATTTCACGAGAAAATCCGAGCAAGGAATGCGAGTTTTTCCCCCACTCTTATAACCTATCCCCGACTCTGAACTGGCCGGCCACTGACTGAGCCTTGTTTGTCCCAGCCGGCCAATGACATCACTCCTATCCACCTGCTCCTTCAAGAACGCCGAGTTACTGGCTTACTCTCTTCTCTTACCCCGCAAGGACCGTACTCCCCTCGCAGGGATCCTCTCGTGAAATTTGGACAGTAGGTAATAGTGCACTGCAATGCAAATTTTTCGCTCATTCGTTCGAAGGTCTCGCACTCGAGGGCGTTTCCTTTGAGCAAAGAATCTACACCTGTGGAGTAACGGTTAGCGCGTTTGGCCGCGAAACCAGGTGGCCCGAGTTCGATTCCCGGTAGGGGCAAGTTACTTGGTTGAGGTTTTTTCCGGGGTTTTCCCTCAACCCAATATGAGCAAATGCTGGGTACTTTCGGTGCTGGACCCCGGACTCATTTCACCGGCATTATCACCTTCATCTCATTCAGACGATAAATAACCTGAGATGTTGAAAAAGCGTCGCAAAATAACCTACTAAAATAAAATTACTAGAGCGAAGACCGCTCTAAACTATGTTGAGGAGCGAACTATGCTCGCGTGGAAGGAGATTCGCAGGAAGCAACCGGGAAACTTCAAATTTTTATTAGGAAGCGTAATGAGTGAGATATGTTCTGTGGGATAATGAAAATTAAAATAATAGAATAATGTTTATGTTCGTTCTGATTTGTTGTTCTATTTACTGTGTTTTGTGTTCAACATTCACAAAGTAAGTGAAATAGAAGTACATGGGGGTATGCCCAATTTGTGATCTTACTATGGATAGACGGACATATAAAACATAACAAATATACAGGGACATCATTTTATTTTTACTTCAATTTTTATTGTAGGGCCTACCTGAGTTTTTGAATGTACTTCACTCCCACCCCTTCTACTAAGGAAGTTCCAACTCCACACAGAATCAAGACCGCTGATAGTAAGCAGTACTGAGTTACTGAGTATAGTACGTTCCAGAAATATGTTCGCGTTTTCCAGTGACGAAAGAGCTTTCAATATTGAATCATATTTTCGCACAGGTACTGTCCGTTTGCCTACGTCGCATTCCGATTTCCCCCACCTGCTTCTGCTCGCCCCTCTGTAATAGCTGGGCTGTCTTAGCTCTTTTCTGAAAACATTAATTTCTCTTAGGAATTGGAAGTTTACGTAATATTATACAGCTGTTTAATTTAACTTAAATAAAAGGGCCTCGTTAAGTAATTAACTGTCACGTGATTTCCTCCCTTTCTACAATCCTGCGGCATAACCACTTGGAGCGACAGTAGACAGCATGTCTGAGTAATTTTATATTTTCGGGTCGGGCAGAAGTGAAGATTGAATTTACAGTACGTAGAGTAGGTACAGAATTATTTCAACATGAGTTACTAGTATGAAGGACGAAACTGGCAATTGGAATTAGATGCAATAGTCTATAGTGCGATAATATGCACAAAAGAACTGAAACCTGTATCGAAATGAACGGCCACCATTTTCAAAATTGTGTTTAAATATTCATATTATGATTATTTTTCAATTTAACTTCTTTCTCTGTATTGTACGCTAATGTGCTGTAGATAGTATAATATACACTGCATAATTAATACGTTTGCATGGATAACTCACTTCGTGAGTAAAAACACTTATTCTTAATACAGTACTTTACTTTGATTAAAGAAAAACCTAATGAAAATTATCAAACTCAAAATCGCGATATTTCCTAGTTTACGTAAATGGATGAACTACTTTTCTTCCTTCCTATACCTAGTAGAGTGATTTGTGTTTTACGCCAGTATCATCGAACTCCAGTCTTGGAGGGGGGAGCAAGCGGTGTTTCCGGTTCTCTAAAGGTATAGACAGGTTAATATTAAAAATGTTAGTAAAAATAAAATGATGTCCCTGTATATGCACAAAATTATCAAGAGTTATATATTTATTAAAGAAATTAGTGACTTGCGTTTCTCAAAATTATTTAATATGCGCCTACTTTTCGTTCTTTCAGTCGATAATTAGGTATGCCTTAATTTTCTGGGGAAATGGTAGCAAAATTGGGAGTGTCTTGATTTTGCAAAAGAAAGCCATTAGAATTCTATGTCAGTCAAACTATCTTGAACACTGTCGACCTCTTTTCAAAGAATTACCGATATTAACTGTCATAAATTTATATATATATATATATATATGATCTAGTCCTTTACACTCGACAAAATATAGACAATTACTCATTAGTAGCCAATATACATGGTCATGTAGTTAGAAATAGTGAACAAATTAATATTCCATACTGTAGATTACATAAAACTGGTACAAATTTTTCTGTCATTGGGATGAAATTATATAATAAGCTTCCCAGTCAATATTATAAGTTACCAACCAATAGTTTCAAAGCTAGATTTTATAATTGGCTTTTAATTAATCCTTTCTATTCTGTAGATGAGTTTCTTAACATAAATGCATACGAAATTGTTTTTTAATAAATAAAGTTATTTACATTTAGTTACAATTATTACATTAAGAGTGAAGTGTTTTCAATAATTTTAGAATTTAAAAATGTTTTGTGTTTTCATTCTAATTAAACTTTACTGTTTTAAATTATATGTGTATTTTGAAATGTATGTTTTTTTTTCCTCCCTTCTGTATTGTGATGAAGCCTGTCACTGTATGTTTAATGGCTTAATAAATTGAATTGAATTGAACTGAATTGAATAGACAAATAGATAGACAGACAGATGGACGGATTGATGGATGGACAGACTGACGGACAAACGAACTAACAGACAAACAGACTGACTGATATAGGTATTTACGATTGTTAAGGAAATTAAAAATCAGTGCAATTTTCTTTACTTATTTCTAATATTTTATGTTTGTTATGTAAATAAAATGTCGAAAGCTTCTAAGTGAATGTCTTTAGGTGGTAAAAGCACATGGATATGGTTAAAAACACGTTACGTGTTATACGAGGAATCCTAGACGCTACACGTTACATTGCTCGAAGTGTTTGGATAATGACACTGTCCACATTTATGGAAATGCAGTAATAACTATATTTACACGTGCACAACAAAGCCCGTGGCCACATTTCAACATAAACGAAACGTTTCCACGTATCTTTGCCCCTTCGGTGCCAGAAAATAAGGAAACCAGCAAGCTATTTAAATTACATCTCGCAACACCTCACCAAGTCCTAATGACCTCACAGATCATGGCAAGGGTCATTGTCTGAATACCTCAGGTTAGGCGCGACTGGGCGAAATACTGCGGTTACCTAGTTACCAAGATAGTTACATGATTAGGCTTCTTCAGTCATGATCAGAAACTCTCAAAGTGGCAACACAACATTGCTTTCGGTTAAAGTCTTTGGTTATGTCTAGGGACAGGATTTTTATGTAATTACATATTATATCCCTTTCAACCTAACCGTATATAAATAAAAAAAATCTTTGGGAATCTTGTAATTACCATTAATATATAAAAATTTGATATTACATATTTTTACATATTTACCGCACATTACATATCATGGCTTGGTATTACATAAATCTACATATTTAGGGATTTTAATCATTTTTACTTCTCTGAAAGGGAAAAAAAACTTCTGCTGGGGAAGTTTACAATTTGAAATACACAGATTTAAAAAGCCTTTTTACTTACCCGAGAAAGGATATATTTCGGGACGAAACATAACGCCCTTAATTACAGGAAGTAATAGAAGCACTTACCTCATACCGCCAATGTAAATATGAGTGAACAAAAGGCAACGTTTCTCATACAACTACCTTGTAATGTAAAAATCACTCAGAAAGTAGCGGTGGTTGGGACGAGGACGACATGCTGGGTCTCGAACTATAATTGTTCTGCACACGGCTCGGCAAGCAGTTCCCATGCAATTTGCAACCTTACCCACCCTCTTCCTAATTCTTGCAGGGAAAATCCGTGTCAAGTCTGAATGAGACTTTCAGGTTATTGCTTGACCCCTCTATTTTAAATTTAGTAGACCTATACGGAATAGGATTTTCCGAGCATTTAGAAAGTATGGTTCTCGGCTGGAATAATCCTACCCTTCTGAATGAGACAACAGTATGTAAATGCCTATAGTTTGAGGTTTTAGTAGGTACTTTGTTTCTTACAGGGAGCAGCTAAAATGCATGTGTCCCACATCTCCTCTTATTTTCTCCTAATTCAGTAAGGCGAACAGTGCTTGCAGTACTGTTGTGTCATTCATTTCACTCAGTTCTCTAGTTTTAGTACTTACAGTATCTATAAAGTGCAAGTGAGTTTATCTACTGCTTTTAACTAACTAAAATGGCCCCTGTATCTTCAACCCTAACGACAAAAACAAAATCATGGATTGCGATGGACGATGCTTTCACTACAGTTGGAGAAATAGTAATGTGTCAAGCGTGCGGTAAAAAGTCGGGTGCTCTATGAAATAACAACTGGAGAGTCTTACCTATCCTATATCTGCCAGATATTGATATGAAATATTTTCATGATTTTACATATTTTGGTACATATTCAGCTTATTTTTCTTACATAAATATGTACATATTTCACAACTTGATATTACATAAAAATCCGGTCCCTAGTTATGTCTAATTAATGTAAAGCCGTAAGTTACGTTTCGTACGTAAAATAGGCCTAATATTATCCACGAATAAGAGAACTCAAGACAAAAGTTACAGACTATTTCTCATCTACAAAAGTTTCGTATTTCACGAACGGATGTAATAAATACAAAGCTTTGAGACGTAACTATTGTGTAAATATTGCCAACAGTCATATCAGCAACAGGTGTAATTCCACGCATACTTCAGGAGGCTTCTAAATGTCTGGAGATCAATAACGACACGTATAACTTATACCTGTGCTGAGCAACATCGGCCAACGATTTTTTTCGGTTATTTAACGACGCTAACGATAGCGAGATGGTATTTGGCAAGATGAGGCCGCGGTTTCGCCTTGATTTACCTGCCATTCGTCTTAAGGTTTCTCAATGAGTTATCTGCCTTTATAATTTCGGGAAAACCTCGGAAAAAACCCAATCAAGGGTCTAATCAGCCTAAGTTGCTTATTTGTTTAGTCGTCCATGTATTTGGAAACAGTATCGATTATACAAGGTGTTTCAAAAGCCACCGTACATAGCAGATACTGCACTATGGTGCTTGCGTATATCATGGCTGCATGCTGAGTTTCCCAATCCCTGACCTGACACAGATAGATTTTTATATGTGGGCTCACTTGAAGGCTATTGTTTATCAGGAGAAAATTAGGGACTTTCGGCCACTTGCAATGCCGCATTCCTGATGCATATGCTCAGATCCCTGTCCAGATATGAGCATTCGCAACAACAGGGGTCATATTGAACATATTTTGTAATCACATTCCTAACAAAACTGCTATGTATGGCGACATTTGAATCACCCTGTATATATTATGTTCAATTGCTATCGAATATCTTCAGCCATCTGATGATCGAGCTACATGAATCATGCAAATGGTCACAAAAATCGCATCTGCTTCCATCCTTCTGATTCCCTTTCAAGTTAAGATCCATATCTCTGATCTATATGTGAGCGTAGGGAGTGTCGTAGTTTTATAAAATTATAAAATCGTTTCTGATCTGAACCATCTCATTAATGACCTGTTAACAGTCTCAATGAGTTTCTGGAATTTATGTAATTTCGATTTGAGGAATTAATAATAATAATAATAATAGTAATAATATTAATAATAATAATAACAATAATAGTAGTAATAACAACAATAATAATAATCATAATAATAGTAATAATAACAATAGCAATAATAATAATAATAATAATGATAATAGTAATAATAATAATAGTAATAATAATAATAATAGTAATAATAATAATAATAACAACAATAACAACAATAATAATAATAACAACAATAATAATAACAATAACAATAATAACAATAATAATAATAAGAATAATAATAAAAATAACAATAATAACAATAACAATAACTATAACAATAATAATAACAATAATAATAAGAACAACAATAATAATAACAATAATAATAACAATAATGATAATAATAACAATAATAATAAAAATAATGATAATAGTAACAATAATAATAACAATAATTATAATAACAATAACAACAACAATAATAGCAATGATAACAATAACAATAATAATAACAATAATGATAATAATAATAATAACAATAATAATAATGATAACAATAATAATAACAATAATAATAACAATAATGATAATAATGACAATAATAATAACAATAATGATAATAATAATAACAATAATAATAACAATAATACTAATAATAATGATAATAATAATAATAATAATGATAATAATAACAATAATAATAACAATAATAATAACAATAATACTACTAATAATAATAATAGTAATAATAATATTAATAATAATAATAATAATAATAATAATAATAATAATAATAATATGTCGGTGACCAAGTGCTGAAAATATCACGAATAAAGCATGATTATAATTATTAGCTTTGCTATTGATAATTCGTAAGGGACAATAAATAAAAAAAAATAGTGCATTTTGTTATGACACCTCTAGGCAAATTTTGCGTGACAGCTTGGAGATATTTTCCAGTCCCTCCAGGATCTCGAACTCTGTTCTTCCAAGTCCGTGACCTGTCATTATGCATGTTCGTAACAAGCACACACGCATAAGATTGGTATCTGCATGCAAAGGAATCGAATAATTCAAAGTCATTTAGTAAAAGTGGATCGACCTACTCCAGTTAAGTTAAATCAGCATGTAACACTCCACATAGGCTAATGTACGGCGCTATTAAGTTACTCACACATTTGACAAGAGGCAATAAATACTTTCTTGTCAAAATGATCTGCTTCAATTAGAATGCTTCCTTATTAGGTACTAGGAGCACTTATGCCACTTATTTCTCTTACACGTAAACAGCTACAATTTTATTATATTAATTTTAGAAGTAACTGGCGTAGATATATTTCAACTCTAAAACATTTATCTGTTGAAGTTTAAAATACTTTTTTTTTTTGCTAATGGCGGGTACTTGACAGTTTAAGATATAATTGTACATAATTGCTGGTCCCCACGTGGATAATCAATCAATCAATCAATCAATCAATCAACCAACCAATCAACCAAAGGACATTATGGAGCATGTCGACTCCATGTCGATTTCACAAAACGTTTCCACTCTGTTCTGTCTTTTGCCAGTTCCTCCCAGTTGCTAATTCCCATTTCCTTCTGAATTTCATCTTTCCATCTACTTCTTTTCAGTGGCCTTCTGTTGTTAAAGGTGTTCAGATATATTTGTTTTACGCTGTTGCAGTCATCCATACCTATAACATGTCCTGCCCAATTTAATCTTCTGGGCCGTATTAGGTCTGCATCTAAAATTGATGGTTGATTATGAAGTTTGTGAATATCATTATTATGTCGAGTTTTCCATTTGTTTTCAAGTGGGTCAAAAATTGAACCAAAAATTTTCCTCAACACTTTGTTTTCAAAAACCATTAATTTTTCCTTTTAGATGTGAGTAATAATAATAATAATAATAATAATAATAATAATAATAATAATAATAATAATAATAATGCTAAAAATAAGCATACTTGTTCATTACACTACTTTAATTTCGGACACAATCACTGATTTTCTCTTATAGGTACATCGGCTAAAGGCTCATTCACAATGAAAATTAAACATAACGTAAGCGTTAACTTAACGTTACAGTAAAAGCAAGAAGTCATACCATAATTCACGATGGGAACATAAACATAACAGCAAACATACTTGGTAACCATGGAAACATAACAATGACGCCATTTCCTCATATTCTGTCATATACTTCAGCGCTTCACGATTGTGTTCTGTTTGCAAATAACGTAGGCCTAAGCATAAGCATGAAAGTTTGGAGTTTGCAAACTTTTATGTTAACGTCTTACGGTAATGTTTATGTCAATGCTTATGTGAATCATTGTGAATGATCCCCATTTGGTAGCTGGGCGCAAACGTCTGTGTTTATGTTACGGTTATGTTTAATTTTCTTTGTGAATGGGCCTTAACTCGCAAACATGGTCTATACAGTAGAAAATAAACTGAATGTGATTTTATGGATTTATAGGCCTACGTTTAACCTTATGATAGATGGAGGAATTTTGTAAAGAAACCAAGTAAAATTTTATAAAGTATGACATTAATTTGTCGATCATTCATCCATTCATGGTTTTTCACTGCAAACCCAACATTCTCCAATCGTTCCTATTTTCTGCCTTCCTCTTAGTCTCCGCGTAGAATCCATATATCTTAATGTTGTCTACCATCTGATATCTTCTTTTATAAAGTATGGCATTAATTTGTCGATCATTTATTCATAGGTTTCTGCCCAAAGGCAGATCTTTCACTGCAAACCCAGCATTCTCCAGTCTTTCCTATTTTCTGCCTTCCTCTTAGTCTCCGCATAGAATCCATACATCTTTATGTAGTATATCATCTGATATCTTCTTCTGCACCGAACTCTTCTCCCGTTCACCATTCCTTCCATTGCATCCTTCAGTAGACAGTTTCTTCTCAACCAGTGGCCCAGCTAATTCCTTTTTCTTTTCCTGATCGGCTTCAGCATTTTTCTTCACCCACTCTTTACAACATAGCTTCGTTTCTTATTTTGCATGTCGATTTTACACGCTTCATTCTTCTACACATTTTTAAGTAGGTTATTTTAAGACACTCTATCAACATCTTAGATTATTTAGCGTCTGAATGAGATGACGGTGATAATGCCGGTGAAATGAGTCTGGGGTCCAGCACCGAACGTTACCCAGCATTTGCTCAAATTGGGTTAAGGGAAAACCCCGAAAAAACCTCAACCAGATAATTTGCCCCGACCGGGATTCAAATCCGGGCCACCTGGTTTCGCGGCCAGACGCGCTAACCGTTACTCCACTTTCCACATTCACATTTCAAATGCTTCTAATAGCTTTTCTTCACTTCGTCGTAATGTCCATATTTATGCCCCGTACAATGACACACTCCACACAAATCACGTCATCATATGGTTGTAAAAATAATATTTAAAAGAGAAAACGAAAGAAGAAAATAAGGTAGCGAAAAGAAAATTTTGAGACTGACAGTGGGTTACAAGCTTATAAGAAGAAATGTATAGAAATAAGAGAAAAATAAAAACTTGAAGACAAACACTCGAATAATAAAAGAATAGATCTATAAAATAAATTAGAGAGAATCCCTAGAACGTATGGCAGTAGGCTAACAATAATTCTGTGGTGTTCGGGTAAAGGGGTATAGCCTAAGTCATTTTTTTGTCCAGGTGGAATTTTGTTCCCCAGATGAACACACAAGTTAAATTATACAAGTGGGTGTGCAAAAATCAAAGAATACTAGCAGTTGATTTGTTTTATTTGTGTAGAAAATTATTTGTAATAAGGGTTCCAAGTTTAATTTTCATTTATCTCCGAACTCATTTTTATGACTTATCTCCCTTTACCCAAACACCACAGAATTATCAGTAACTGTATCTTGCAATTATAATTTGAATATAAGAAAATACTTAGAAAGTCCTCGAGGAGAAGTGACCGAATCGATATTTCAGTTTTATTAGACCGAAAGTGTTAACGTGTTACTATTATTATTATTATTATTATTATTATTATTATTATTATTATTATTATTATTATTATTATTATGCAAATCTGGCTTTCAAGTAGAAGCTCCCTGTGAAGCAGGTTTGAATAATTTCAAGGGAAAAATTGTTCCGGGGCCGGGTAACGATCCCGGGACCCTTCGCTTAGCGCACGAACGCTCTACGGATTGAGCTACCCCAAGAACTATACACGGCACCGTCAGAATTATTATTAGAGGAGAAGGTGGAAATATGGGCTACCATTTTGTTTTCCTCATATTAATGGAAAATGGTGTGGCATATTGCTTAGAAATCTATATTGACATACAGAGTAATTATTCAGAAACAATTTTTCCAGCATTGAAGGTCAATAGTTACAATAGATTTTTGCATATAATTACTTTATCAAAGAAATACGAAGTGGTCATCTATAGGTAGTGGGGGTTTAAATATGGGCTACCACAAAAATTGGAAAATAAAATTGAAAAAAAAAAAAAAACATAAGTAGGAAAACCGTGTCACATCAATGACAATATTCTGTAACAAATAACGCAAATCACGATAGTGAAAATACAGGACGTGTCAACGTGCTGCTAATATGGGCTACCGCTATGTTAAATATGGAATAGGTAGCCCATATTAGCAGCATCGATTCATGAAGGTTTCTAAGATTATGTATGGAAATTGTTGTCCTAAATAAATATTACTCTTATGCCATGTAATAGAACCATTCTTAATCACTGCAACACATCAAGCGTGATTTATAAACACGAAATATATTTCTTTCAATAAAATTGAAACTACATAGCTGCAAAAACTTTGAAATTCATGAAAAACACAAAGGACACACCACATCCACACCACAAAGGCAACTGGTTTGTCTCTTTGTGCACGCAGACTGATGGACACGAGATGTACTTTTAGAGATTTTCCGTTAGGTAACAACACCATATATAGTAAAAAAGAGGTAGCCCATATTACCACTCCTAACTCATATTTCCACCATCGCCTCTATTATTATTATTATTATTATTATTATTATTATTATTGTTGTTATCTATGTTTTTTTTGTAAACGAATATCTGTACTGTCTATTACAATTGGGGCTTGCCCTGTTATAGGCATAAATAAATAAATAAATAAATAAATAAATAAATAAATAAATAAATAAATAAATAAATAAATAAATAAATAAAATTATTATTATCTTGCGTTTCTTCAAAATGTGTGCTTTCAGAACTATAATATGCATTATATCGCTTTAATCTCCCACATTTTCACCGTGCTTTAAGGAAAGAAGCAATAAACGTCTTGTTTGAAGCACTAAATCGTTACGAAATTACAATTACATTACGCGTTCCTGCTGTTTCATTTTATTGTGCCAAACATCCGAATTGCCTCTCATATCGTCATGCATTGTTGATTTCAAGAAGGAGTTTGACCTGCGTGCGAAGAAAACATTACGTCACTTGGTATGCCATTGTTTTTCTATTGTCATTATGTGATTTCTAACCGCTCTGTGTTGCTAAGAGACCACAATGTTTAAATAGGCTGAGCATCGGGGAAAGAAGATCATGGCCAACCTGATTAGCTCATATTGTGCGGAAACAATCTGTGGGAATTCTTTGCATTGTTTTAAAGGCGGCATTCAGTCCTGGAGCTTATTAAAATGGTTAAGGTTTTCAGATGAGAGTTCATGATCTAATCTAGTGTAATGATAGTTGAGTAAGATACTTCAACACTAAGGTAGTACTTAGTTTAAATGGAAGGATGCAATTAAGCCTCAAAATTTTGAAAACAATTTATTTTGACTATTAAAATTGTGTTCAAATAGAATTACTTTCGTTTAAGGGAACCCGGACTCTCCTATCTTAACGTATACTAAAGTAATTGTTTAATGTTTTCTCTCTCAGGAACTATTGGGAGGATAAATTCAATTTTTATAGGTTATTCCTGGAACTTTTCGCTTTAATTTAATAGGGGTTTGAAAAAATAATACTGTAATCAGAAAGTTATTAATTTTTTGTGCGAGATCGTGCGTATTTGCTTGGTTTCCGCACAAAACCAATCCGCGGAAAGTCTAAAATTCCACATTCAGTATTCCCAACCTAACACACGTAACAATTTCCCTCTTCTTACCGCTTAAGTGACATATTGATTTTATTGCTTTAGGCTTTTAACATATTATTTTTAGAGACGTTCAATATAGTAATAATTATAAATTGGAAACTTACCACTGCAATTTCACCTAAATTACACTGTCAATTATTGTTTTTAAACATTTGCAAAAATTAAGTAAACTCTACAAATCCACTAAAGTTACTGCATTCGTGATGCAAGTAACATTAAGGAAGCCGTGAAAAAATCAACAAGATTCCAGACTCATCATACACTGGGGGAAAAAAGACAGACGTATATCACGGCCTGCTGGAGTATAGTAAACACAGAAAACATTTTAAAGCAACAATGTTGAAGATAGATATTTTTGTTTTGCAAATTTGCCGTCATTGAACAGAAACCAAGATGGAGATTTCATTACAACTAATTAGAAATTCCTCTTTCAGGTATGCAATAAACGATCTTCGCACAAAATAATGTACGATACACGAGCGGTATGTTTTCTTTCAATTCTCGGAAATTAAAAAAGCTCAACTACGTTTCGTTTTTTCAAACTTTTCCTCGAACATGAAAACTTCAACATACCGCTCTTGTAACGCATATTACTATTTCATATAGCCTAACGTAAACTTGATTACTATTTTTTGCTAAATTTTTTGGGTTAACTCCTTCGTAATTTTAAATGTCATAATATTTCTTTTTTTGAGACATGCACTAAGCTATAATAAATGTTCCCCGAGAGTTTGAAGTAATTCTAATGGAAAGATATTGAGCAAAATTGCATTTCGTACAGAAAATATGTAGGTAGCCTACTTACGGAATATTATCTTCAAACTTTTTAGTAGCCTACATCCCAGCTGGATACGGCGGATTGTTACACATTTTTTAACTCTTTAGAAGTGAGTAGAGTATATGTTTCATAGGCATAAACAGATACAAATAAGAAATTTCAGAGAATATAATGCAGTAAAAATGATGTTTGCTATTTTTTAAGGCTCGAGTTCTCTTAACACATCCATGTAAAAAGAATTTGCATGTAATTATTCCATACAGAAAGAGAAAAGACCAATTGGGAGGCCCAAGAACAGAAGTAGAACTCAGTTTTAAGATTATTTTAAGAGAGAGCAGATTGAACACCCAATCCTTGAAACTGATGGCGGTGGTACAGGGTGGGGCATAGGAACCAAGTGTTTTTAAAATAACCATAAAACAGTTAGTTTTTGTTTTCAACACATTTTATTGGTAGAACAACGTTTGTGAGAACATACCATTTCAATTATGAGCGAAAACTTACATCTGGCATGTGATGTCCGTCTGTGTTGAAGCATTGTTGAAGCGCTGACGAAAATTGACCTCTGTTCTTTCCAGGAGATCTCTGTTGCAATAGTTTTTAATAAATTTATCGATTTCTATTAAATTTCGATCTGAAAAATTCTAACATATTCTTAAATTATGATATGGGCTGAATGTTAGTCGCTTCTTCTTTGTAACTCAGGGATGAAAAATGTATGAATTGCCTCAATGTAACGCACAGTGTTTACATTATTTGTAATCCCATTTTCTTGAAAAAAATAGGGACCGATGACGTCAAACTTTCCCACCACGCACCAAACTGTTACTTTAGGACTATGCATAGGTTTTTCGTGTAAATGACGCGGATTTTCAGCATCCCAATACCGAAAATTTGATCTGTTAACGGCTCCATTAAGGTGGAAATGGGCTTCATCTCTCATTGATACCATCATGTTTTCATACTGCTCGTGGAGTGCAAGCATTTCCTGTGCGAAATTCATTGTTGGGGGTAATCCCTTAAATTGAATTTCTGCACAACCACCCTTCTTGTATGGATGTAAATGTAAATCGTGATGCAAAATCCGTCTTATTGTACGATTGCTGATTCCAAGTGCAGCTGAATGTCTATGAGCAGAAGGACCTGGGCTGCGCATTATCGCTTGTCTGACTCAAAATTTTCTGTAGTACGCACTCTGCGTTGGGGGCCGGGTGGTTTATTCTTCAGTATTGCGCCTTTTGTTCAAAGATTGTTAACCCAACATAAGATTGTGTCACGCAAGGGAACAGAATCATTTCGATTAATATTGAATCTGTAGCAAAATTCACGTGGTATCGCGGTCACCGACTCGCCATTCCTAACAAAATAATCATACGCAAACTTGCGTCCACTGCTCCATGATGCCGACTGCAGGTGAAATGCTATGAGCCACGGAATGGAATATCACGTGCCGCACGTCTCTCCCTTTCATAAAGACCGAGTATAAGCCATTCCAAAAACACTTGGTTCCCATGCCTCACCCTGTAGTTATGATGCTGATGATTATGACGATAATGGTGATGAAGACGATGATGGCCACCATATTTTCTAAAGTTGGTCTAATATTAGACCTACAACGGTTAAAATATTAGAGTAATCCGTGGTTTTCATGTATTTTTCCTTGGTACAAAATAAATTTCAAAATAAGCTTTCTAAATGTTTATAGAAATACATTAATTACAAGTTCTAATGACTTCCATGTAAATTGTTAGTTACAATGTAGTCGAAAACTGATTTTCTTTTTTCTTATCCAAGAACTTTCATTTGTTCTCTCTAGCTAGTAGGCGTATATGCCAGTATGCATTCCGATAATATGAAATAAAGAAATAGTCCTTAAAATTAATAGCAGTTAGGAAACTGCATAAAATTGAACACAGAGATTAATCAACACAGCATTAATTCGACTTACTTGGACAATATACGTAAATAACACCGGTACAACTACAAATTACAGCATGAAATTAGAAAGTAAAACTCATTTCTATAAAGTAATTGGAAATCTATTCAAAGGATTATTTATTACGCCTGCAAAGCCTTTGTTGTGAAAGATATATGCAAAAAGAAGCAATACGAACGAATAAAGCTTAACAACTGAGAGCTTAAGGGTGTCACGACCTCGGGAAGGGTTGGGAACACGTTAAAAAACAATACAATCCATTCTCTCTTTTTTCCTCTCTCTAAAATCCACTAATTATTATGTGTAAAACATGGAATAGCGATTAAATTAACCTGCACTCAGATCTTTATCCTCTTAACGACCTAAGAAGACCTTGCCTTTGTTATTTAGTGCAAATTTTATTCGATTTCACTTTCAGGAAAAGAGACATTAAACGTGATTCGTTATGTCTGCCGTGCATGAATAAAGTTACTTCTAAAACGTGCGTGTGTTACGTTTGTCTACCCACGCGCTATTCCGATTCAGTTTTCGTCTGGACCTTAATGAGAGAGAGAAAAAAAAAGGAAAGGAAATCTGTCTCTAATGAGCACAAGGATTTGCATAAAACAAAACACGATCCTACATGCTTCTACACTAACCGTAGCAGTGCCCTTGATGCTCTATTGTTTCACAGATTTGGTAATGGGAGGAGATTCTCGGTCTCCGTGGCAACATATGAGGTGGGCAGAGATTAAAATAATTATCAATGTCTATGTATGAATGGTTTAGAAATTTGCTCAGGATCTTAACTATTAAATTTGACTTATTGCACACTATTTCTATTGCATTATTACACAACGAGATGTAAATATATAGCGTTTTGTACAAAGAATACATAAATGTAGATATAATTTGCATAGTTAACATGCAATGCGGCAATATTCAAACCAGTGGTTCTCATTTTTATTAATAATGATATAGAGTCCGTATAGGTCAGTTCCTGTCTGATGCTTTTCCAATTCACTGCGGACTAAAGCAAAGAGATGCACTATCGCCTTTAATTTTTAAGTTTGCTCTAGAATATGCCATTAGGGAAGTTCAGGATAACAGAGAGGGTTTGGAATTGAACGGGTTACATCAGCTGCTTGTCTATGCGGATGACATGAATATGTTAGGAGAAAATCCACAAACGATTAGGCAAAACAGAGGATTTTACTTGAAGCAAATAAAGAGATAGGTTTGAAAGTAAATCCCGAAAAGACAAAGTATATGATTATGTCTCGTGACCAGAACATAGTACGAAATGGAAATATAAAAGTTGGAAATTTTATGCTTTGAAGAGGTGGAAAAATTCAAATATCTTGGAGTAATAGTAACAAATATAAATGACACTCGAGAAGAAATTAAACGCAGAATAAGTTTGAGAAATGCCTGTTATTATTCGGTTGAGAAACTTTTCTCACCTAGTCTGATGTCAAAAAATCTTAAACTTAGAATGTATAAAACAGTTATAATCCGGTTGTTCTGTATGGTTGTGAAACTTGGACTCTCACTTTGAGAGAGGAACAGAGGTTAAGGATGTTTGAAAATAAGGTGCTTAGGAAAATATTTGGGGCTAAGAGGAATGAAGTAACAGGAGAATGGAGGAAGTTACACAACGCAGAATTGCAAGCATTGTATTCTTCACCTGACATAATTAGGAACATTAAATCCAGACGTTTGAGATGGGCAGGGCATGTAGCACTTATGAGCGAATCCAGAAATGCATAAGTTATAGTGTGTTAATTGGGAGACAGAGAGAAAACGACCTTTGGGGAGGCCGAGACGTAGATGGGAGGATAATATTAAAATGGATTTGAACGAGTTGGGGTATGATGGTAGAGACTGGATTAATCTTGCTTAAGATAGGGACCGATGGCGGGCTTATGTGAGGGCGGCATGAACCTCCGGGTTCTCTAAAAGTCAAAGGTAACTATGTGTGGTTTGGATCAACACAACGTAAGAATACTCTGTAGTGAAAGTATTAATTCATTTGAGTAATAAATTGCAATTCTTTAATATCGAATGGATTAGTTTTGCTTTCTAATTATACGAAAGTGTTAAATACATTAGATACTATGATACTTCCTGGCGCTATAGATCGATTTGACCCTTGCCCTCCTTCATAAGAGCTTTCCATCTCTCACGATCCAAACAGTCCATCCTCCAATTTTTCTTTCCCATTTTTCTTAAATTCTTTTCTTTATCATAAATCCGTCTATTTCAAGGTCTTCCTCTTTTTCTTGTTCCGTATATCATTGATTTCAAATTTTCTTTTGAAGACGATCTGCAGACTTTCCTTCTACATGACCAATCCATTTCAATCTTCCTGCTTTAATAAATCTAATAAAATAATCGTTATCAACATTCAATTTTACTGATCGTTTTCGTGATGATCTCTGTCGCGGATATATGCTCGTTAAGTGACCAGTAACCAAATACCTTACTATAATAATACCGGACAGCTGTATAGTAGTAGCATTGGCATGGATAAATATATAATAGGATGCGAAACATAACGAGTTTCCCGTAACACATACTAGAGGCGTTGTCGTAGAAATTGATCTTGCTGCTATCTATTTTTGGGAGAGGCGTTGTTACATCTAGCAGCGCACCAAGTAGCGAAAAGAGTAATTACTCCATGCATTTAGCAGCGCACTTGGTGACGAAAATGTTAAACTGTGCAGAAAGTATTCCCCCCACCTCCCTCAACCTCATTCTCAAACTAACCCAATTTAAAATAAAGCACTTACAGTTTTATTCCTCACAGCTTATTCTACTGAAAATTCTTACCGGAGCCAACAGGAAGATAAAAGAGACGATGTGTTTTACACTACCCCATTAAAATATAACCAGACAGAGACAAAAAATAAAGCAAAAGGTTAGATAATTGGGATTGTATTCTTTGGGTATTTATTGTACAGCACAATGGAAAAGTCTGCAAGAACTACGTAGATAGTTCAATTCATTATATTACTATTACTTTACAATACATTCAACAACACTATTTTTACAACGTCCATAAACATCATTGTTTAACATACACTGCTTATACACACACGTATCACTTTATGTTCACTTACTAGTAAGTTTCTCTCCTCGACTCTCCCGTACAGCAATATCTCGAACGGATAAATAGAGAACTCTCGGTAATGTACTCAACACTTGGTTCTAATGTTCACCACCTATGACGTCGGGCGCTGATCACCTTATTTCAGACCACCAAATCTAGATGGTGCTGACCGCAGTTTCGCATCCTATTATATATTTATCCATGGCATTGGCGTGAGTGCGAAATATCGCGGACCTGACATCTAGCGGAGCGGGATGGAATTACGTCCACATATACAAATATTAACATAGCGGGATTCGGACTATTGTTTAAAACGTGAGTTACTAATGTAGAATTATATATGAAACACTTAAGAAATGTTGAATAGTATTTAATGTAAAATTATTACCTTATATCAGAGCTGCATATTATGGGAATATTGCATACTTCATATTACTTTCCGTAATTATTAATTGTTACATATTTTTTCTTTGCTTTAGTGAGACAAAATCAGTTCTGACATTAGGAATGAATTTACAATAATGCTATATACCCATTGCTGACAACTGCAAAAATAAAAATGGTAGTATTCTGATGCTTGTAATAATTATTAGTAAAGGCATGTAGACAACAATAAAACTTAATTTTCTACAACCTTAAAATTTCCAATATATTTTAACTTCTATTCATTTATTAGGGCTAAATAAAAAAAAATAATTTTTATTGTTCTATCAACACAGAGACAAAGGCATTAGGCCTAATAACGAATTTCGTTGACTCACGTTTTATGAATTGTCGGAAATCGAAAGTACGATTTGGACCAATTTGTAATGCTGCAATTGTCACAATTATAAACAGCACATAATATACACTCTGACATTTTAACACAGCACTAATTAATAAAACTATTAACTAGCCCAGCAAAATATACATTGAAGTTGATTACAGCTTGTTTCGCGAGTATCTCCACACCGGCAGGTAGGCAGCAGCACCAGCGTCGTTCGCACGCAAAACTGCTAGCTGTCTAGTATTGTATATTAAGGTATTTTCAGTAACTGCCATATCTGTATATATAATTTGAAATGGTAATGGAAATTACGGGAAAACGGCTGAACGGATTTTAATAAATGGCCCCTCATTTTGAAGCTTGGAACCCAAAGTTTTTCGAAAAAATAGTAGTTTTCAGTGAAATGTCAATTTTCCTACATAATTTTCCTATTTTCCAAAATCCATCTGTCGTCAGTTTTGAGAACTAGCTAATTGCATTTAGGAGAAGCGAAGCGAGCATCAAGTCAGCCGTGTTGCATTTCAGAATAAAACAAAACACACACTACAGTAAACAATATTACACGAAGGCCATGATCTGCAAGAATGCTAACATATTTAGAGCTCAAATTAAATTGGTTATTAAAAACTTAACTTACTAAAAATAATTTACAGGTTCGATTCTGTGGTGTGTAATTTTCTGGGTACAGCTGTGTATTGGTTATTAAAAACTACAAAACTTGAGGTGGTTTGATGATATTATTACTATTAGAAATGAAATATTATTGTAGTTAATGCCGTGATGTGACTATTTTTCATTAATTATACATATTAATGCTATATTGATGATATGAAAGTGAAACGTTTTGGTGTTATATAAGTAGATGTAGAGAATAACTTAAATTAGATTTTGATTTCTATATTTTACTGAGTGGCGGCTATATACAGTAGTAGTATATGTATTATATGTTACTGAAAGCTATAAAACTTACGTAAGATATATATAATTTGAACTGGTAATGGAAATTACGGGAAAACGGCTGAACGGATTTTAATAAATGGCCCCTCATTTTGAAGCTTGGAACCCAAGTTTCGGAAAAGTAGTAGTTTTCAGTGAAATGTCAATTTTCTTGCATAATTTTCCTATTTTCCAAAATCCATCTGTTGTCAATTTTGAGAACTAATTTTGTTGAATCACGGCTGACTCGATTGAATTTCAGAACAAAACACACATTACAATAAACAATAGGCTATTACACGAAGGCCATGACTTGCAGGATTGCCGACATATTTACAGCTCAATTCAATTTGTTATTAAAAACAGATTCTGCAGTGTATAATTTTCTGAGTACAGCTGTGTATTGGATATTCAAGTCTACGAAACTTGAGGTGGTTTGATGACATTATTACCATTAGAAATTAAATATTATTATAGTTAATATCATGATGCGTCTATTTTTCATTAATTGTACATAATATTGATGCTATATTGATGACATGAAAGTGAAACTTTTGGGGTTATGTAAGTAAATGTAGAGAATATCTTAATTTAGATCTTCATTTCTATAATTTACTGAGTGACTGCTATATATATAACTACAAAACTTAAGTAAGATAATAATATTGTTATTAAAAATCAAATATTTTTATACTTATTAACCCAGTGGGGTCGGGTCTTTTTCATATACTTAATGGCGGTGTAGTGTAGATATTGATATGTGTCATTGTCTTCAGTATTGGCTCGAGAGAGCGCAAAAAATACAGTTCCTAAGGAAAGATCAAAAGGTATTACTCACTGATAAAATAAGAGGCTTAGAAAATTTTGTAGTCTCCAGATCATTTCAGCAAGATCTCTTAGTAGGATAAAATGATTTTACGCTCTACATTTCAAGTTCTATATGCAGCAGCTATACGAAAATGCTATTGTTCGAAAGCTTAGCAAACCTGGCAGTTTTTAACTTTTGCCTACAATCCACAATGACCTGAAATAGCTACTGCTATAGTCCTGACATTGATACTTGCGTTTTCGCTTTGAAACTCAAAAACTGAAGTTGGATAGGATCAAGAAAAAGTATTTGGCCTAAAAAATCCATTCAGAGGGAGTATGCTTCATTATTATGGAAGCAAATAACTATCAAAAAGACAAGTATTCTTCATTGAAAATAAATATGAAAAATTTTTATTTGAACGTCTAACGAACTTAGTTTGCAGCAGCATTTGCTGCACAAGCCACTAGTATCATTAAAAATCAAATATTTTTATAGTTATTAATCAAGTGGGGTTGGGTCTTTTTCATATATTTAATGGCGGTGTGGTGTAGATATGTATATGCGTGGTTCTCTTCAGTATTGGCTCGAGAGAGAGTATCTTTCATTATTATGGAAGCAAATAACTTTCAGAATGTCTCGTATTCTTCATTGAAAATAAATCTGAAAAATGTTTATTAAACGTCTAATGAACTTAGTTTGCAGCATTTGCTGCACAAACCACTAGTAAGTACGGAAAATGGATAACCCTTAAATTGGCAAAATTTCATTTCTCACACTAGTTTATTAAACCGTGTCGGACTGTAAAGAAAACAACTATCGCAATGTCCATATTTTATATGTTGTACAATATTATAGTATTGTGAAATTTTAATTTTCCTACCAATTTTTTTCTATTGTTCTATTAAAATTATACATACTAGTGGCTTATGTGGCAAATGCTGCAAACTAAGTTCATTAGACGTTCAAATAAACATTTTTCAGATTTATTTTCAATAAGATTACCAGACATTCGGAAAGTTATTTGCTTCCATAACAATGAAAGATACTCTCTCTCGAGCCAATACTGAAGAGAACCACGCATATAAATATCTACACCACACCGCCATTAAATATATGAAAAAGACCCAACCCCACTTGATTAATAATTATAAAAATACACGTATTTGATTTTTAATAATATTATTATCTTACGTAAGTTTTATAGCTTTCAGTAACATATACTATATAGCCGCCACTCAGTAAAATATAGAAATCAAAATCTAATTTAAGTTGTTCTCTACATCTACTTATATAACCCCAAAACGTTTCACTTTTATATCATCAATATAGCATTAATATGTATAATTAATGAAAAATAGTCACATCATGGCATTAACTACAATAATATTTTATTTCTAATGGTAATAATGTCATCAAACCACCTCAAGTTTTGTAGTTTTTAATATCCAATACACAGCTGTACCCAGAAAATTACACACCACAGAATCGAACCTGTAAATTATTTTTAGTAAGTTAAGTTTTAATAACCAATTTAATTTTAGCTCTATATATGTCAGTATTCTTGCAGATCATAGCCTTCGTGTAATATTATTTACTGTAGTATGTGTTTTGTTTTATTCTGAAATGCAACACGGACGACTTGATGCTCGCTTCGCTTCTCCTCTACAAAAAAGCGAAGGGTATATTAAGTCGGCCGTGAATGCTATTAGCTAGTTCTCAAAACTACGACAGATGGATTTTGGAAAATAGGAAAATTATGTTTAAAAATTTACATTTCACTGAAAACTACTATTTTTCCGAAAAACTTTGGGTTCCAAGCTTCAAAATGAGGGGTCATTTATTAAAATCCGTTCAGCTGTTTTCCCGTAATTTCCATTACCAGTTCAAATTATATATATAGATATCCTATTAACCTTTTGTATCCTATGGAATACTTTGCGAATTTAAGAGTTACTACAGAAAACTGCCCAAAATAAAACTGCAATGAACGGGAATGAAATGACAAATTGGGTTGTAGTAATGGCAGTTAAACTAATAGCTCATGAATAATTTCGAGGGAAATCTTGATTTGCATAATATACGTCACTGTTCGTTAACAGAAAACCACAATTTAAGTCACACGGAGTTAGTGTGCACTCGAAGTTGGTTGCTTGACGGTTGTCAGCCCACTTTGAGGTCTATGAATATAGAGGGAAAAATTGGATCGGTGTCGGTTAGAGTTCCCGGGTAGCTCAGTGGCAGAGCGTTGGTACGTTAAACCAAAGGTCCCGGGTTCGATACCCGGCTCCGGAACAATTTTTCACTCGAAATTATTCAAATCAACTTTACAGTGAGTTATACCTGAAATCTTGATTTGCATAATATACGTCACTGTTCGTTAACAGAAAACCACAATTTAAGTCACACGGAGTTAGTGTGCACTCGAAGTTGGTTGCTTGACGGTTGTCAGCCCACTTTGAGGTCTGTGGATATAGAGGGAAAAATTGGATCGGTGTCGGTTAGAGTTCCCGGGTAGCTCAGTGGTAGAGCGTTGTTACGTTAAACCAAAGGTCCCGGGTTCGATACCCGGCTCCGGAACAATTTTTCCCTCGAAATTATTCAAATCAACTTTACAGGGAGTTATACCTGAAATCTTGATTTGCATAATAGCTCATGTTCATAATCCCTACAAGAATCAACGAAGGGTGAGCAAAGCAGTGAAAGAGAAAAGGAAGTGCATAAGACTCGTACTTTTGAATCATCTGCAATTGATCAATTTTCATGGGTATTATATGAAAAAACAGACGATGTTATTTTCTGTGAAATATGTAGGGACATTTTTGAAACCCGGTTGTTAGAGTTTTCTCTAAGTTTTCTACAGAGTTCTGCCCTCTCCTCCAGTGTCGGCTCGTGCCTTTCTTGGATGGGTGTTCACAAAAAAATATATTGGTAATGAACACACTGATATAGGCTATTCTCGTATAGGTGAGTCACACGTCAGAGATAAACGAGTTCTAATGTTCATGCACCAAATCTACGCATATAAACCAAAATTAAAACCATTAAACGAGAGTAGAGTAAAATTAATTCATAAGACTCACATTCACTGCTGTTGTTAAAGATCTAGATTTATTTGTAGAGAAACTCCAGCGCCTAGTTTTGAGAGAAGAAAATTTATCAATAACTCTAATGTTGTTAACAAGTTTTTTTTTTCCACGGCCAACATAGCCAATGTACTTAATCGCTCTTATGTCATTGTGTTACGTAGGAATATTTTTTTTCCACGGCCAACATAGCCAATGTACTTAATCGCTCTTATGTCATTGTGCTACGGAGGAATATATTTTTTTTCCACGGCCAACATAGCCAATGTATTTAATCGCTCTTATGTCATTGTGCTACGGAGGAATATATTTTTTTCTACGGCCAACATAGCCAATGCACTTAATCGCTCTTATGTCATTGTGCTACGGAGGAATATATTTTTTTTCCACGGCCAACATAGCCAATGTACTTAATCGCTCTTATGTCATTGTGCTACGGAGGAATATATTTTTTTTCCACGGCCAACATAGCCAATGTACTTAATCGCTCTTATGTCATTGTGCTACGGAGGAATATTTTAATCCTCTCTTAATTTAACACCCTCACAACTTTACACACGTGTGTTACTTACTTTGCTGAACAAAAGACAACAGAATCAGCCCCCGTGCGTATCGGTATTTTGAAAAGAAACAGTAAAGAGAGAAAACGAGGAAAGAGGGAGAAAGGAACAGGATGCCAGACCCAAGGGAGATGGAGCATCTCTGTTTCTCTGTCACTAGCACGTTAAGACCTGTGCGAGCAGAGCTATTGTAACCATTGTGCCAAACCAGAAAATATTCTCGCCTGAGGCTATTCCACCCTGCTACGGAAAAATTGTGCGAACTGCTGTCAATCTGTCTAATAGAGATTTAAAGACACACGACACACGAACGGGACATTCTCTCGAGACGAAATATGTAGGAACGTCATTACACATTGCAAAGTAATAGATGTAATAATATTAATACAGTAATATGTACGATTATTGTTGGTTTTTAAGGTGTTCATGTGCTCCTGTGCTCATATAGAGGAACCGCCACTGCTCTCCTCAATATTTCAAAGAAGTCGGCGTCAATGGACGATGAACTCCATTTTGTCTGCGACACAAGGGATGGAAACTGACAAAAAATGCTATGGAAGCCATGGGCCAATAATGTTCTCAGACCTTGACTGCTGAGCGCTGATTGGAGACCTCATGATAGTGACACATTGCTTAATAATATACATGGTCCGTCCCAGGAATATGCAGAGTAATCTGCGCATGTGGACTGAGTGAATGGGCGGAGACTACCTACCGGAGTGTATTGCGGGAAGCATCAGCTCGAGGCCGCTAAGGGGCAAAATGGTCGTGGTAGCAGATAGTATTAACAGGAAGCTATTCGACCTGAGATTTTAACTTAAGTAGTTCAGATAAAAATGATCCCCTCCCTGCAAGCTCGCTTCGTTCAAGCAATGCCTCCCACCAGAGCGGTCATTGGCCCTAGCCCTCCCGCATACCACTTGCGCAGAGGTCTTGTTTCGTCTTTCTACTCTACAGATCCCTGGAACGGACCACAGTTACACCACAGTCTAGTATACACAGTTACGAAGCTTGAGTTGTGAGGGTGCTAGGAACAATAGACTCTGCAGGTGCATTGTCTGTAATGAGGCGATATTAGCGATCCTATTGGTTAGCAACTATCTATGGATGCATATTTACTACGTATTGAGCTTCGTGACTGTATATACTATACTGTAGTTACACTAAAGTATACTACTGTACTGTAATGTGTATTGCTATTTCGCATGTCTTTAACCACGCCCCCATGACATAAAAATAATAAACTACCGAGCGAGGTGGCCCAGTGGTAGCGCAATAGACTCATATTCGAGAGGTGGCGGTTTCAAACCCTGTGGCCGGTCGAGCTGAGGGTTTTCCTCAGTCACAAACAGTGGCGGTGCGTCAATAAGAGCACAAGAGCACGTGAACACCTTGTTTCCATTAATGCACGACTAGTTTTATTATTTGATACCGTATTGACGTAGTGGGGATTTTAAACTTCCCGCATCTTGCATCAACTTCCTATGTAAACTTGGCAACATCCGTTCACGTACAAGCCGTGCTCTTTTCGAGAGGGTTACAGGAATTTCACGCATGCGCAGGAGAAAATTGTCTTTAGCTGGCCGCTTATGACTCGTCAAGAGCACAAAGCGTTGAGTGAACATGGTGAGTATCTATCCTACAGATGTCAGGTCCATCGATGCCTATCGTTCACGTACTATATCTCGAGGAGGAAATTTAATAGCCTGTAGATGTCAGCATCTGACTGTAGGAACGTTTACTTACTTGGATGTGTGTACAGTGCTGCTACGAGAGTGTAGTTTGTGAATTACTATACTTCAGTGTCGGCATAATAGCATAGTTTGTCTTTCAAACACGTGCTGGCTGACTGTGGTGGTGATATGAATTTAAGTATCTGTATGGTGGTGTATAACATTTAAGAATAATATTTACTGGCATGTATTTATAGTAATTTATGCGAGTGGGATTACAGTACTGGTATAGGCTATAGTGTATCAGTGTGTTGTGAATCAAAAGATTACTGAACACACGCGTTTGTAAATAACGAGACTGTGGTATGTATTCATTTTTAACAAACGTAAACAATGAACTCTGTTCAAGCAATTTTGAACAGTAAAGAACTGGGTAAACTGGCTTACCAAGAAAAATTGGAAATAAAAAGACTGAGTTTCATTATTATTATTATTATTATTATTATTATTATTATTATTATTATTATTATTATTATTATTATTATTATTATTATTATTATTATTATTATATGTTGTTTTGAATTTATATACGGTTTTTTTCGATAGTGAAACATTGGAATCATGACATTTCATATTAGACTAAACGTACGATTTCAAATTCTCTTCGATTTTGGAACCACAAAATTGTGAACACACATAATATTTTATCACGAGCCGCCACTGGTCACAAAAGCAAATGCAAATTGGAAATTTACATTCCCTCATCCATCACTTTCTTAATTATTATTATCATAATCGTTAAAAATTGAAATAAATTAAAATGAATACAAACCAATTATAGAAACAGAATCATAACAATAGTCCACAGCCTACTCATTACCCAAAAGATCCCTCACATGTGATGTGGTCTAGATATTAAAGCGTGTAGAAATAAACTAAAAAAAATACGCCTAACACATTAAAGAAAAATCTGTTGAACTAATCTACAATGTTTGGGCTCAGTTTACGGAAGAGCGCTGGTTCGAATCCTCATGGAGTAGAAATTTTCTTATGATATTTCGACCAGTGTATGGGACCGGTGATCACGCTGCATTGTGATGAATTTTGGGAGATACACTAGGTAGAGAAATCCGGTTTCAAAAACCAGTTATTACGGTTGTTGCTGACCATACGATACCGAGTACTACCTTTGTTGAGACCAGCATCGGCTGGTTGGCCTTAGCCCTTCATCGGCTGTCACGCCACGAATTACTGAAATGTTAACAAACGTAGGCCTACAACAAATATAAGAAAAGGAAACTGACCAACTCTAATTTGACATTACCATGGCTAATTATTTACTGCAGTTTGAATACGAACAATTCAAGGAAAATAGTTATATATGATAGAAGTTCGTAAAGATTCACTTTTTTTTACACAAGTGTAAAATGTAACTTTATGAATGTGTATCATACAATGTTTTTTTACGATAGCACAAATTTACATCAAATAAATATAATATTTCAAGTTGAAGAGATTATAAGATCACGATGGTCGTCTAAACTCAAAACATTTAAGGAATAAGTAAACATGGAAATACAGCCTGTTTTATTTAAGATCACGATTTCATGGCCGTCTAAACGAGCCAAAATCAACAAAGCGGTTAAGAAAAGTTTAATGCTACATTGTTGCAATGAGTGCTACAGCTGTAACTTCAGAATAATAAGGCTAAAATATAGCCTAAATATGAATGTATATTTATTACTTATTTTGTTACGTTAGTATTTATATCATGAAAGATCGAAGTAATGCATTAATTTCTTATTGAATAAAGTTTGTAAACTGAATATTGCATTTTCTTTGGCAGTGCGTAAAATGAATAGCAGTGCGTAAAGTGATTACTTACTTTTTTAACGCACTAGTGTTTTAAAGGCTTGCTTTACGCACTGGTAATGGTGAGTAAAATGCAATTTTACACACTAGAGTAGAAAAAATTCTTTGTGCGAGATCGTGCGTATTTGCTTGTTTTCCGCACAGAACCAATACGCGGTAAGTGTGAAATACCACATTCAGTATTCCCAACGTAACACACATAACAATTTCCCTCTTCTTACCGCTTAAGCACGAACATTCATTTTACTGCTTTAGGCTTTTAACATATTATTTTAAGACGTTTAACATAGTAATAATTATAAATTGGAAACTTACCACTGCAATTTCACCTCAATTGCAATGTTAATTATTGTTTTTAAATATTTGCAAAAATTAAGTAAAGTTTGCTACTCCACGAAACTTATTGCATTCCTGATAAAAGTAACATTAAGGAAGCCGTGAAAAAATCAACGAGATTCCAGATGTCGATGTTATTACTGCAATATGTTATATAAATAATATTGTTAATATATTAAAATGAAAAATACATCATTACATAACCTTACCGTTTGTTTTAAGTTCGCATTTATAGACTGGGGGAAAAAAAAGACAGACGTATATCACGGCCTGCTGGACTAAAGTAAACACAGAAAACATTTTACAGCAACAATGTTGAAGAAAGATATTTTGGTGTTCCGAAGTTGGCGTCATTAAACAGAAACCAACATGGAGATTTCATTGCAACTAATTAGAAATTCGTCTTTCAGATATGTAATAAACGATCTTCGCACAAAATAATGTACGATACACGAGCGGTATATTTGTTTTCATGTTCTCGGAAATTAAAAAAGCTCAACTACGTTTCGCTTTTTCAATCTTTTCCTCGACCATGAAAACGTCAACATACCGCTCTTGTAACGTATATTATGAAACATAAATGAAAAGGAAAAAAGACAAATGAAAATAGACAGACAGACAGAAGACAGATAGATATAGAGACAAACAGACGGATAGATAGGCTAGATGGACAGACGGAGAGACAGGTCGGTCTAGTTCATTTTACTAGCAATGTAAAAATATTGAACCCATTTCCATTACCATTTTAGAATAAATGTTGTCAAAAGCAAGATTCTTTTTCTATTCTTTATACCGCATGTAGACTTCTTGAACTTACAGTAGTTCCGGATGCATTTTTCTTTTAATCTTATTGAAAAATCTCTCTACTGCAACACGAACGAAAATAAGGGCGATTAGACGATATAAATTGAATGAACTTGCAGCACTGTTCTAGTTTGCCTACGCAATCCCGGGTTCGATTCTCAGTCAATGTTGTCGCAATAGTAATGGGGGGTATAGCAAGCCGTGAACCCGCACCTTATTCCGTGGTTCAAAGACCTGGTCGTTATATCTGCAACAGGGACACACCCATCTGGCAACCGAAAAGTTAGAGCATAATATATCACAGTAAATAACCTAATATGTGACACGTGTATGAGTGTTCTGGTATGGTCTAAGTGACACCGAAGTTAGCTGCAGTCAGGTGGACCCTGGTTCGATTCTCGATAAGAAAACTGTATTGAGGAAAATCCAAAGAAAAAAGAAGACTTTACTAAGAGGATCTAACATGAATGTAGACTGCTGTACTACATAATAGTCGCAAGGGACGGAATGGACCAAAGGGACCAATCCTTAAAAACTGGTGTTAATGGTAATCTCTTTCTCGCTTGTGGTAGGCTAAGCATAATACATTAAACGAACTAGACAGACGACGTTCAAAGACGAAGAATTGTGTTTAAATCCCTCCTAGCCCAAGTGGAAATTATAGTCCACAAAGAAGAAGATGGAAGAAATTTTTGCTTGGATACTGACTGTCTTTCTTCCTACCGTAGTTCAACCATGTCTCCTTAAGGTGGGCAATCATTCATAGTGTTCTCCCCAAGGGCAGGTCTTTCATTGCAAACCCAGCATTCTCCAGTCTTTCCTATTTTCTGTCTTCCGCTTTGTCTCCTCATATGATCCA
Source organism: Periplaneta americana (assembly GCF_040183065.1). NCBI lineage: Eukaryota > Metazoa > Arthropoda > Insecta > Blattodea > Blattidae > Periplaneta > Periplaneta americana. Next base: position 149,505,187 of record NC_091123.1, read on the forward strand.
TAGGCTATATCTTAATGTCGTCTATCATCTGATATCTTCTTCTGCCCCGAAACCTTCTTCCGTTCACCATTCCTTCCAGCGCATCCTTCAGTAGGCAGTTTCTCCTCAGCCAGTGACCTAACTAATTCCTTTTTCTCTTTCTGATCAGTTTCAGCATGATTCTTTCTTCACCCACTCTTTCCAACAGAGTTTCGTTTCTTAATCTGTCTGTCCACTTCACACTCTCCATTCTTCTCCATATCCACATTTCAAATGCTTCTATTCGTTTCTCTTTACTTCGTCTTAATGTCCATGTTTCTGCCCCAAACAATGCCACACCCCACATAAAGCACTTCACTAATCTCTTCCTTAGTTCTTTCTCCAGAAGTCTGCAGAAGATACTCTTTTTTCTATTAAAAGCTTCCTTTGCCATTGCTATCCTCCTTTTGACTTCCTGGCTGCAGCTCATGTTACTGCTTATAGGCTAGTATAATGTCAAAATCTTAAGTAACACAAAAATCTTAAAATTAAATATTAATAGATTGAAATTATATTTAAAAAAAGGAATTACAATTACAATAATTATGACCGTTTTGAAATGTTATTTTATGTTCCAGGGAAAATGACTAATCTTTTACGAAAATATACGCAATGTCCATAATTTTGCGAAGTTTGTCAATCTGGAAAACAAAAAAATTATAAGGTACATGTATAATGTTTCATTATGTTGGCGACCTAGTGTATTTTGTTGTTATGGTAACGGTACGGTTCAACGGTTCCACAGAAATTCTCCAGTTTAACTATTGATAGTACACTAAATGATTGATGCATTTCTTTAATATCAGTTGTTTGTTTAAACCGATAGAGGCTATGACATATTTATCTCACGATTACGAATCAATGATGGAATAATGGAGATAATGAAAGCAATAGTAACCTACTGGAAATATTCAGAAGTAAACTCTATTTTAAATCATAAGAAATATTACATTCATATCAGTGCCCCAGAAATGCTTAACTGCATTCTTTATAAAAAATAATTGGCACAGGAAGCACCTCCCGCCACGTTACGAATATAATAATTATCCTCTAGTAATTGAAATTGCATAGTGCAGAACGTGGTGTCGGAGTTCTGCTTATCTGATAGTCGTAAATTGATTCTCTCCCTAGCAGTTGCGCAAAAACTGGTCTACAAGATTTCGGTAGTAACTTTCATGTTCTGTCACTATGGAAAGTAGTTCGAATTTAGTACAGAAGGGAGCTGCATGTCTCCATCGCCTTCATTATTTTTCTCAGAGTAGTAACTTGACACCTTTACCAGAGTTCTGATTATTTATAAATAATTTAACATGCTCTGTCTAAATGATTCTATTTTTACCAAAAAATTCTTGAAAATATGTTTTAAAGTCGAAGGTATTTATGAAAAAATTATCTCGTTCTCTAATCATTAGCATATTAGTGGGGAAAAAACTTTGTGACAATAGATGCCTAACTAATCTAACCGATACACCTACCGAAATTGCAACTCTTGAAACTATATAAGTTATACAAACTGGCTGCTGAATAGAAAGACATACAATGTTAAAGTTTATATGTACAGTGACATTTTTGTAAACATTATCTCTCCTAATTTCTTTGCTGAAGAAGATTATTAAAGACCTTTGTAAATAAAATGTTCATGTATATATAGAGTGAATCCTATGTAATGCTATTAATTTCGGAGGTTATTATTCCTTGAGATATTTTAAACTAAAACGTTTAATGCAGTTTTTTTTTCGTTTTTGCTTCCTTTCGGAGATAAAAACTGTTTTATTTGAAACATTTCATAGCGTACTGTTTGTTATTGTTGTTTAGTCAACTGTCCGAAGACAGGTCTGAACCTCACAAGTGATACCAAGAAGGCACCACTTATGAGGCAACTAGGCCAGGAGATAATAGGGCAGGGTGACTAGTTACTTTCCCCCTCCATTGCATACATCGCCGATTAAAAACTGTTTTATTTGAAACATTTCATAGCGTACTGTTTGTTATTGTTGTTTAGTCAACTGTCCGAAGACAGGTCTGAACCTCACAAGTGATACCAAGAAGGCACCACTTATGAGGCAACTAGGCCAGGAGATAATAGGGTAGGGTGACTAGTTCCTTTCCCCCTCCATTGCATACATCGCCGACTAAAAACTGTTTTATTTGAAACATTTCATAGCGTATTATGGGAAAGTAATTGACTTAATTTCCAATATGCTCAACGTATCTCAGTCAATGGCTCATTATAATTTGAGTATGCTTTATTTGCTATGTATAGGGAGAACCGTAAGTAACGTCATTAATTTCAGGAGAATTATTCTTTGGAATATTTCAAACAAAAAAGTTTAATACAATTATCCTCCTTTTTGCTTCCTTTTCGAGCTAAAAGTGGTTTTATATTAAAAATTTCATAGCGTGTTTTGGAAAAGCCATTAATTTAATTCCTAATATGCTCAGCGAATTTAAGAGAGCACTGTATTACGATAATAAATTATACAAAAAAATTTTAGTTTCGTCCTTTAAACCTGTGTTTTTTTTTTGGGGGGGGGAGTAAAAGGAAATAAGTCATAAAAATGAATTTGGAGATAAATGAAAATTAAACATCGGATCCTTATTGCAAACAATTTTCTACACAAATAAAAACACATCAACTGCTAGTATTCTTTTGATTTTTGCACACTCACTTGCATAATTTAACATGTGTGTTCATCTGGGGAACAAAATTCCATCTGCACAAAAAAATGACTTATCCCCCTTTACCCGAACACCACAAAAATATGCAGAAATTTGATCCGATCAAATGTAACATTGTAAAATCCCTTTGCAGAACGAAAAGTTACATTTGTTCGTATCAAATTTATGCACATCTAAAGAACAAAACTAAAATTCTTCCAATCATTTATTATCTTAATACACTGCTTTCTTGAATTGACTGAGTATATTGGAAATTGAAGCTTCGGCATGTGACCGTGAGGCCAGCAGCCGGCTGGTCGGTCTTGGCCCTTTGTGGGCTGTAGCGCCACGGATTATTATTATTATTATTATTATTATTATTATTATTATTATTATTATTATTATTATTATTATTATTATTACTGGAAATTAAATAAATGGCTCTCCGAAAACACGTTATAAAATATTTCATATAAAACAATTTTTATCTCGAAAAAGAAGAAAAAAACGAGCAAAATTGTAGTATATTTTTTGTTTGAAATATCTCAAAGAATAACCTCCTGAAATTAATGACATTACTTATAGTTTACCCTTTATAGCCTACCCACTACAAATGCAGGATACGAGACTCGGACATTTACTTCCCTTCAGGAGAAAAGAATGATAAGGACTTTCCTCATTTCTTAATAGTCCACCGACCTCACTCAGGCCTGAACCCTGGAACTTTGGGTGTTATAGTAACCATCGAGGACAACTACTCGGTTGAATAGGGGCGTTAAGCAAAAAAATGACTGTTGCGAAATGAGAGTTTGCTGGCCAACTGAGAGTAATCTATCATATTGGGCCACCCACAAGCAGCATTTGTGCCTGGTAGGTGAATGTTAATGGCTACCCTACAGCCAAGTCGTACTTCAAAGTACAACAATAATCGAGCACCAAGGCATCCTCCCATCCACCCTCAATACACGCCCAACTTTCGTTTTCACACGTGGACATGAAACCATCCAAGCGAGGCGTCCGCAATTAGTTAATTCCGATAAGTGGTACAGAGTGGAGTGCAACAAACTCCAAGTGAAGGTGAACCACTCCGACAGCTTGATGTGATACAACAGAAGCGGCTCACTCCATTTACAACACACTTCTTTCTACAGTCAGCTACTATAAATTCTGTTTATCGCTTCTTTCCTCGTTCCTGTTCCCTTCCTTCAGTCTTTGATTCACTCCATTTACAACACACTTCTTTCTACAGTCAGCTACTATAAATTCTGTTTATCGCTTCTTTCCTCGTTCCTGTTCCCTTCCTTCAGTCTTTGATTCACTCCATTTACAACACACTTCTTTCTACAGTCAGCTACTATAAATTCTGTTTAACGCTTCTTTCCTCGTTCCTGTTTCCTTCCTTCAGTCTTTGATTCACTCCATTTACAACACACTTCTTTCTACAGCCAGCTACTATAAATTCTGTTTATCGCTTCTTTCCTCGTTCCTGTTCCCTTCCTTCAGTCTTTGATTCACTCCATTTACAACACACTTCTTTCTACAGCCAGCTACTATAAATTCTGTTTATCGCTTCTTTCCTCGTTCCTGTTTCCTTCCTTCAGTCTTTGATTCACTCCATTTACAACACACTTCTTTCTACAGCCAGCTACTATAAATTCTGTTTATCGCTTCTTTCCTCGTTCCTGTTTCCTTCCTTCAATCTTTGATTCACTCCATTTACAACACACTTCTTTCTACAGTCAGCTACTATAAATTCTGTTTATCGCTTCTTTCCTCGTTCCTGTTTCCTTCCTTCAGTCTTTGATTCACTCCATTTACAACACACTTCTTTCTACAGCCAGCTACTATAAATTCTGTTTATCGCTTCTTTCCTCGTTCCTGTTTCCTTCCTTCAGTCTTTGATTCACTCCATTTACAACACACTTCTTTCTACAGTCAGCTACTATAAATTCTGTTTATCGCTTCTTTCCTCGTTCCTGTTCCCTTCCTTCAGTCTTTGATTCACTCCATTTACAACACACTTCTTTCTACAGTCAGCTACTATAAATTCTGTTTAACGCTTCTTTCCTCGTTCCTGTTTCCTTCCTTCAGTCTTTGATTCACTCCATTTACAACACACTTCTTTCTACAGCCAGCTACTATAAATTCTGTTTATCGCTTCTTTCCTCGTTCCTGTTTCCTTCCTTCAGTCTTTGATTCACTCCATTTACAACACACTTCTTTCTACAGCCAGCTACTATAAATTCTGTTTATCGCTTCTTTCCTCGTTCCTGTTTCCTTCCTTCAGTCTTTGATTCACTCCATTTACAACACACTTCTTTCTACAGCCAGCTACTATAAATTCTGTTTATCGCTTCTTTCCTCGTTCCTGTTTCCTTCCTTCAATCTTTGATTCACTCCATTTACAACACACTTCTTTCTACAGCCAGCTACTATAAATTCTGTTTATCGCTTCTTTCCTCGTTCCTGTTTTCTTCAGTCTTTGATTCACTCCATTTACAACACACTTCTTTCTACAGCCAGCTACTATAAATTCTGTTTATCGCTTCTTTCCTCGTTCCTGTTTCCTTCCTTCAGTCTTTGATTCACTCCATTTACAACACACTTCTTTCTACAGTCAGCTACTATAAATTCTGTTTATCGCTTCTTTCCTCGTTCCTGTTTCCTTCCTTCAGTCTTTGATTCACTCCATTTACAACACACTTCTTTCTACAGCCAGCTACTATAAATTCTGTTTATCGCTTCTTTCCTCGTTCCTGTTTCCTTCCTTCAATCTTTGATTCACTCCATTTACAACACACTTCTTTCTACAGTCAGCTACTATAAATTCTGTTTATCGCTTCTTTCCTCGTTCCTGTTTCCTTCCTTCAGTCTTTGATTTACTCCATTTACAACACACTTCTTTCTACAGTCAGCTACTATAAATTCTGTTTATCGCTTCTTTCCTCGTTCCTGTTTCCTTCCTTCAGTCTTTGATTCACTCCATTTACAACACACTTCTTTCTACAGTCAGCTACTATAAATTCTGTTTATCGCTTCTTTCCTCGTTCCTGTTTCCTTCCTTCAGTCTTTGATTCACTCCATTTACAACACACTTCTTTCTACAGCCAGCTACTATAAATTCTGTTTATCGCTTCTTTTCTCGTTCCTGTTTCCTTCCTTCAGTCTTTGATTCACTCCATTTACAACACACTTCTTTCTACAGTCAGCTACTATAAATTCTGTTTATCGCTTCTTTCCTCGTTCCTGTTTCCTTCCTTCAGTCTTTGATTCACTCCATTTACAACACACTTCTTTCTACAGCCAGCTACTATAAATTCTGTTTATCGCTTCTTTCCTCGTTCCTGTTTTCTTCAGTCTTTGATTCACTCCATTTACAACACACTTCTTTCTACAACCAGCTACTATAAATTCTGTTTATCGCTTCTTTCCTCGTTCCTGTTTCCTTCCTTCAGTCTTTGATTCACTCCATTTACAACACACTTCTTTCTACAGTCAGCTACTATAAATTCTGTTTATCGCTTCTTTCCTCGTTCCTGTTTCCTTCCTTCAGTCTTTGATTCACTCCATTTACAACACACTTCTTTCTACAGCCAGCTACTATAAATTCTGTTTATCGCTTCTTTCCTCGTTCCTGTTCCCTTCCTTCAGTCTTTGATTCACTCCATTTACAACACACTTCTTTCTACAGCCAGCTACTATAAATTCTGTTTATCGCTTCTTTCCTCGTTCCTGTTTCCTTCCTTCAGTCTTTGATTCACTCCATTTACAACACACTTCTTTCTACAGTCAGCTACTATAAATTCTGTTTATCGCTTCTTTCCTCGTTCCTGTTTCCTTCCTTCAGTCTTTGATTCACTCCATTTACAACACACTTCTTTTTACAGCCAGCTACTATAAATTCTGTTTATCGCTTCTTTTCTCGTTCCTGTTTCCTTCCTTCAGTCTTTGATTCACTCCATTTACAACACACTTCTTTCTACAGTCCGCTACTATAAAATCTGCTTACTATTTAGGGTTAGTTTATTTTGATTTATTCAATATGTTCACACATTAATTCGTTTAATTTATTTCTGCATTACTTTCATTAATTAATTAATTAATTAATTAACTCATTCATTCATTCATTCCTCCATTTACTGATTGATTTATTGATTTATTCACTCACTGATTCGTTGCCTCACTCATTAATTAATTAATCCAGTCAGTCTTTCCTTCAATCATTAATTAATTAATTCAGTTATTTTTTCCTCCAGTCATTAATTAAACATTAATTCAGTCATTCTTTCCTCTACTCATTAATTAATTCAGTTATTACTTCCTCTATTAGTTAATTAATTCAGTCATTCTTTCCTCCACTCATTAATTAATTAATTCAGTTAATACTTCCTCCATTAATTAATTATATCAGTCATTCTTTCCTATACTCATTAATTAATTAATTCAGTCATCGTTTCCTCTACTCATTAATTCATTCTTTTCTCCAGTCATTAATTAATTAATTCAGTCATTCTTTTCTCCACTCATTAATTATTTCAGTCATTCTTTCCTCTACTCATTAATTAATTAATTCAGTCATTGTTTCCTCTACGCATTAATTAATTAATTCTTTCCTCCACTCATTAATTAATCAATTAATTAATTAATTAATTCAGTCATTCTTTCCTCCACTCATTATTTATTTCAGTCATTATTTCCTCTACTCATTAATTAATTAATTCTTTCCTCTACTTATTAATTAATTAATTCAGTCATTCTTTCCTCATCTCATTAACAATTAATTCGGTCATTCTCTCCTCTACTCATTAATTAATTCAGTCATTCTTTCCTCCACTCACTAATTAATCAATTCTGTCATTATTTCCTCCACTCATTAATTAATTAACTCAGTCATTCTTTTCTCCACTCATTAATTAATTCACTCACTCTATCGCTCATTTAATCATTCATTCATTCATTCATTCATTCATTCACCCGTTCATAATTTTCTCTAATCAGCCTAACTTATTAATTAATTAGATCATTAATTTACGCTTATATTCTATCACTTATTTTATGCCTTTACCCATTCACGAAGTTTTTAATTGACTTATAACTTAATTAATTTATTCTGATATTCATTAATTTAATTTATTCATTCAGTCGTTTTGTTCACTCGTTCATTCATATATTGATTCATTCGTTAAATTCCTTTCTCCATTTCAGTTTTCTCTCTATTTTTGTTTCTTTTCTCCTTTTCCTATGTTACTTCATTCAATCCTCCACATTTCTTAACTTGTTTCTTCATTTGCTTCTCTCTGTGTTTCTCATTAATCCTTACTTTATGTCTTCAGTCACTCATTTATTCCTTTTTGTTTGTTTACTGATGTGTTCATTCAAACATTCATTCACTTATTCACTAATTATGAATTATTTTCACGCTTTCCTCAGTTTCTCTCCTCTTTTGTTAAAGATTGCTTTTTTTCTAGTTGTTTACATTTCCTTTCTTATTTTCCCTCCCTTTTCTTTTAGCCACTTTATTCACACTCTTGTGATGTTTATATATTCTTTTTCCTGCCAATTTCCTACATCTACTTCATTTTATTAATTCAAAGATGCTCAAGTATAGGTCAAAAGATAGATAATTTTATATTTCAAATTCATTTCAGTTGTCATAGAGCAAATGTCAAAGATTTCGATAAGAAATTTTGGAAGTGGATGCTAATACGTTCAACTCCAGTAAAGATTTAAATAACTTGAACATTAACGCGCAAGCTACTAGCTGAACCAGAAGACTGCAAGACAGAAAAGAAATGTGTTGAATTAATATTTATTTACTTGATCAAATTCGTCAAGTTTACAAGTGCGTGCGATTGCGTGGCTGATGGTGGCGGAGCCTTATGAATACGCATGGGCATCGCTTACCTCAGCAAGCATTTGCATAAAAATGTCACTTTTTAATAAGCAGGTGTGACGATCACCGGTCGCCTTATTAATGCGGCACCCTGAATCAGCGCAACTAGGTTAGATCCATGAAAAACCTGACGGAGCGCTCCAAAAAAATAATCTCGCAGTGAGAGTGATAAAAAACAGCAAGTCAGTGAGCTAAATACTTGGACAGCCGAGTTACTCTGGTTTTGGAGGGTTGCAGAACGCCAGCTTGGCAGAATGTCGACATTTAGGCCGGAATGTCGCAACTTGACAGACAGGAGAGGGCATTACTTGTGTACAGTATGGTGCCACGACGATTGGGACTTTTACTTCACTAGAAGCGTGCGGTAACGTGAACATTCCGAATCATCATTATTGAGCGTCCATCTAGTTGAAGGAGATACTAGTAAACAGAAGCACGTGGCGAAAGTTGTTCTTGTTTGTCGCTTAAAATACAATAATGTTATTTTTCCCAGAGATCAGTACATAGGAAGCTGAAAATAATAACTTCAGGATATACAGTGTGTCCCAAATTGATGTATACACCTTTGAAATACTATTTCATAGCAAAGAAATGAGATAGAAACAAAATCCTTACTATAATAATACCGGACAGCTATATACTAGCAGCATTGACGTGAGTGCGAAATATCACGGACTTGACATCTAGCGGAGCGGCGTGGAATTACGTCCACAAATACAAATATTAATTGAATAGTACCGTATTTAATGTAACATTATTTTATATCAAAGCTGCATATTATGAGAAATATTGCGTATTTTGTCTTTGCCTTAGTAAGACAAAATTAATTCTGACATTAAGAATGAATTTACAATAACGCTTTATATACCCATTGCTGACAACTGCAAAAATAAAAATGGTAGTAATCTGATGCTTGTAATAATTAGGAAAGGCATGTGGATAATAGCAAAACTTAATTTGATAAAACCTTAACATTTCCAATATAGGGTAAACGCGGGTGAATCGGATCATTTTTAAAATAATTATAAATAAGAGCGGTAATACGCTGTTAATTCTTGCGTCTCTTACTGTCCGCTGCAAGATAATTTCATTAACTTTAAGTCTGACGCAACAGTCTGTCAGAAATAGTTATTATGTTTTATTTTTCTTCAACTTAATTGGTTGTTAAAATTGATCCGAATCATCCTCCAGTGGCGGGTGAATAGGATTGGTATTGCGGGTGAATCGGATTGAAAGAAAAAAACAGTGGAAACTTATTAGCCTATTCATGCTATAAGATACAAAATTAGAAGCTCAGTAATAGCAAAATCACATTTCTTAGTTTCTCTGTTTTCAAACACATTTTCCACAAACGTCTTTCTCCCCTTAGCTCCCACACACACCTCGTGGTACCATTCACACTTACGTTGGCACTGGATCCATTCTCCTTTCTTCACAGACTTGGGATCAGAATATTTCAACATACAAAATTGGCAAATGTCATCACTCCCTTCATTGTCTATTTCTACAGGGACATCATTTTATTTTTACTTCAATTTTTATTGTATCTGAGTTTTTGAACGTACTTCACTCCCACCCCTTCTACTAAGGAAGTTCCAACTCCACACAGAACCAAGACCGCAGATAGTAAGCTGTACTGAGTTACTGAGTATAGTACGTTCCAGAAATATGTTCGCGTTTTCCAGTGACGAAAGAGCTTTCAATATTGAATCATATTTTCGCACAGGTACTGTCCGTTTGCATACGTCGCATCCCGATTTCCCCCACCTGCTTCTGCTCGCCCCTCTGTAAAAGCTGGGCTGTCTTAGCTCTTTTCTTAAAACATTAATTTCTCTTAGGAATTGGACGTTTACGTAATATTATACAGCTGTTTAATTTAACTTAAATAAAAGGGCCTCGTTAAGTAATTAACTGTCACGTGATTCCACCCCCCCTTCTACAATCCTGCGGCATAACCACTTGGACGGATAGTAGATAGCATGTCTGAGGAATTTTATATTTTCGGGTCGGGCAGAAGTGAAGATTGAATTCACAGTACGTAGAGTAGGTACAGAATTATTTCAACATGAGTTACTAGTACGAAGGACGAAACTGGCAATTGGAATTAGATGCAATAGTCTATAGTGCGATAATATGCACAAAAGAACTGAAGCCTGTATCGAAATGAACGGCCACCATTTTCAAAATTGTGTTTAAATATTAATATTATGATTATTTTTCAATTTAACTTCATTCTCTATATTGTACGCTAATGTGCTGTAGACAGTATACACTGCATAATGAATACGTTCGCATGGATAACTCACTTCGTGAGTAAAAACACTTATTCTTAATACAGTACTGTACTTTGATTAAAGAAAAACCTAATGAAAATTATCAAACTCAAAATCGCGATATTTCCTAGTTTACGTAAATGGATGAACTACTTTTCTTCCATCCTATACCTAGTAGAGTGATTTGTGTTTTACGCCAGTATCATCATTCATTCATTTCATTCATTTATTTTATTCCATAGATCTTACATGAGCAATGAAGCTTTAAGATGTGGAACATGTCAACATTTTACAATATTACAATTACAATTTTTACAAATTTTTATAGTTTTACAATTCAGTAATTTTCTACAATTTTTACAATTTTGTACAATTTTTTTACATTTTGGCGAGATGTAGTGAGATGAGATGAGGTCCGAGGATTCGCCAAAATATTACCCGGCATTTGCCTTTTCGGTGGGGGAAACCTCGGAAAAACCCAACCAGGTAATCAAATCAAAGGGGATAATCAAATCAAAGGGGTTGATGCCAAGAACTCGCCATAGACCATCCGGCTTCAGTCCCACGGCTGGGGAAAACCTCCGAAGAAACCAAAGTCCAAAGGGGGGTCCAACCCAAGCCCGAACGCAGCTCCGGATCAGCAGCCCAGCGAGTCTGTCGACTGACCAACATCGATGGCTCTACTAAAAGTATACAATACATAGCCATACATAGCCAATCATCGAACTCCAGTCTTGGAGGGGGGAGCAAGCGGTGTTTCCGGTTCTCTAAAGGTATAGACAGGTTAATATTAAACATGTTAGTAAAAATAGAATGATGTCCCTGTACAACCACATCCTCATCCTCCTCATCATAATCATCATCATCGTCGTCGTCGTCATCATCACTATCGTTAATCTCAATCATGTCCTCACTTTCTCTTTGCACATTTTTTCTGTTCATTCTGCATCCTTTCTTACTATTTTTTATCTTCTCGGTTTTTTAATTCTTGCTTGTTCTTCATTTGTGCTATGTTCTTTGGTGAAGTGAGAAGACAAGCAATTTGTCTGGGTCTTCCTCGTGCTGAAGTCTACCCATCCGGAATTTAAAAAGAAAAACAATATTGCCATTTCTATACAAAATAAGCAATTCAAACTACCCGCCATTCATTGATCCGTTTCGCCCGCACATGCACAGAAATACATATTTGCAAATTGGCAGCACTGGCAGCAAATAAATGAGAACATCAGGTGAGGTTATAGAATCAAGACAGACTGTTCTTTCCTACTACATAACTTGTTGCGTAAGTTTTAATAATGTGTGATCAAAATATTGTTTAAACCAGAGCTAAAAATAACAAAATGGCAAATTCAGAGCATCTACGTACCTCAAACTCATAAAAAGTAGTCTATTTATCACCAGCAGGTCGTACACACGCCAACTTCTTATGGTCATCGAACTCAAATACTAGCATTCTTTGACTTCAGAGGATGGTATCAGCAAGAACTCACTAGCGCACTCTAGGACCAGCAATTTATATTAACTGATCCGATTCGTCCTCCAATCCGATTCACCCGCGTTTACCCTATTTCAACTTCTATTCATTTATTAGGCGTAAATAAAAAAGTTAATTTTTATTGTTCCATGAACACAGAGACAAAGGCATCAGGCCTAACAAAGAATTTGGCTAACTCACGTTTTATGAACTCTCGGAAATCGAAAGTACGATTTGGAGCAATTTTTAATACTGTAAATGTAATAATAAAATTATAAACAGCACATATACACCCTGACATTTTAACACAGCACCAATTAATAAAACTATTAACTATCCCAGCAACAATATACAGTGCAGTTGATTACAGCTTGTTTCGCGAGTATCTCCACACCGGCCGCCTAGGTAGCAGCACCAGCATCGTTCGCGCGCAGAACTGCTAGCTGTCCGGTATTATTATAGTAAGGTATTTGACAGAAATACGATTTTTGCGGTTTATGATTCAGAAGGCAGTGGAAAGCATGGAAACATGTTCATCCGTTTATAAACAAACATGGTTCTGCAATTATCGTTCTATGAATGTAAGTGGATACTGAAATATTATTGGAAAGTGGAGAATGTTGTTGAGGTTCAACGATGTTGGAGGGTTGAATTTGGAACACAACACCACCATCAAGGATAGCTATCATATAAACACGAGACAAGTTTAAAGTCGACGAAACAGTGCAAGAAGTGTTGAAAGGGCGGTGCGGAAGAAATAAAAGTTCCACCGATAACGCGAATGTTGATGCAGTCATGCAGGCTTTCGCACAATCCCCAAAGAAGTCAATGAGGCAATGTTCTCGTAAGATCAGCAAATCCAGTGTTCATCCAATTTTGCTAGCTCAAAAATGAAAGCCTTACATTCCGAGACTTGTCCACGCACTAAATGAGGACGACCCAGAGAGGGATAAGACCAAGAGGAAGTGCTGCGGCGTTCCCGCCTCGATCTCCGGATTTAACCTCTCCAGACTTCTACTTATGGGGAGCACTAAAGGACACAGTGTACGTCACAAAACCACAAACACTGGAGAAACTGAGAATTCAGACTGAACATGCCTGTAATTATATTCCATTAACAACAATCCAGTTGGTATGTCTCTCTGTTGTACGGCCTCCCAACTAACACTCTGTATGGATTTCTGGATTCCCCATATGTGCTACATGCCCTGTACATCTCAAACATCTGGATTTAATATTCCTAATTATGTCAGGTGAAGAATAAAATACATGCAGTTCTGCGTTGTGTAACTTTCTTTGTTTTAGTAGTAGTAGTAGTAGTAGTAGTAGTAGTAGTAATAGTAGTAATAATAATAATATTAATAATAATAATAATAATAATAATAATAATTAGTGTTATAAATATTAGTATATTCAAAATAATTACATTTGCAAACTCGTATTGATACAAAATACGTTTCTAGTCTATGACTGCCTTACAACTTGCTTACAAATGGCATTTAAGGAACACAGAGGTTCATTGCCGCCCTCACATAAACCCGCCATCGTTCCCTATCCTGAGCCAGATTGATCCAGTCCCTACCATCATATCCCATCTCCCTCAAATCCATTTTAATATTATCCTCCCATCTACGTCTTGGCCTCTCCAAAAGATTTTCCCCTTCAGGTTTTCCAACTACACACATATTTCGGTTCCTGATGAAAAATGCAACAACATGCGCCGAAACGTCTTTCCAGCGCGTTCCGCCAGAAAAAAAAGCATTGATGATAACTTCTATGCAGTTTCGGATATCTAGTGTTGCAGATAGCTGGTGTTAACACGCAATCGAAAAAAAACAAAGGTATGTGTCAAAAATTCCAACCTATCTATGTGGATGTTCGATAAAAAGAAATTTATTATCGTTTTTTAAAACTCGCCTATTTAAATTAATGTTGAGTCTACGCTTGGTGAGTTTCTCAATACTTGGTCCTATGGTTGAAAACTGAGCATTGCTGCAGGTGTTCGCCTTTCATTGGTAGAGCCTGTCTCAAAATTAAATGTACCAAATCAAAGACTTCATTGCAAATAAAAATGCGTTGTAAAGGGACTTTCTGCATCGCATAAAATTTATTTTTGAATGCCAAAATTTCGCGACATATTCCATGGAGCTGCGCGACAAACCGGTTGGGAACCCCTGCCCTAAGGTGTCGCGACCCACATTTTGGGAACCATTGCGCTAGACGCTAGAGGATTCGAACCCGCTATTAACATCATAGGACAAAGGAGCTATCCAACATCCTATAAGGGTAGGTACACGTTGGAGCAACGATAAACGATAAAAGAAACGATCTAGCGACGCTTTGGTATTATCAAAGAATCAAGTGTTCATATCGGAGCAACGAGGACGCGGGAAGCGAACATTTTGATTTATCAGTAGAAGATATTCTATACATCCACATAATGAAAGAAGATATATAGCAAATATCAGCTGCTAGGTTCAAGGTTAATATAACTTAAATACGTACAAAATTAAACCAGTTTCTCATCCCAAAGATAGTATAAATTCGTTGTGTTGTGATTGGTTATTGTGATCACATAATGTATGACGAATAAATACACAACTGATCAATTTACCAATATCTACAACAATTAATTTAATAAGCCGAAATAATAATAAATCGATTAATATTCGGATATATTGATAACCACCGGTCATTATACAGATCAATATTATCTTAATCAGAGATCATATGAATGACAAGAGCGAAGAAAATGGAACTTATCTTTTTCGTCGCTTTCATCGTGCATCTTCGCTTTTATCGTTACTCCAATATGCACATCTCAATGACAATGCATGCTTCAATTCTCTCTGATATAGCATCGCTGCTTCTATTATCGTTTATCGTCGCTCCAACATGTACAGTACGTACCCTAAGACGAACGGTCGTTACCCGCAAACAAAACGAGCGTAGAAACAAACAAACAACAGCTTCCGTTACAGTCAATTAATTATTATCACCTGCAGTGTGTAATTGGCGTATGAGCCTGCAGGCAATGAAACGAGGACTTAAAAAACCCGACAGGTGTATAAGAAGTGCGGATGGCTTGACTCTCTCTTCCACACAGCTAGTAGGTCGATCTTCACTTTCCCTCAGCTGCATCTCGGGGGTGTGGAAATGCAGCGAGGGCAGCTTTTTGTGTATGTAGAAAATTGTGACCACTAAAGACCTCCTCGGCGATCTGTGGTTACGACAATCACCGTTAATCGTCTTGTTCTCGAGTCCAAAACGAGCAAAAGATATTACAAGGCCACTTCACAGTGTGCGACTTGCAGCATGACGGCAATACAAGTCTGGACAGCTGGCTGTTCAAAGCAAATCATAATAGATCGATCCATATTACGAGTATATGCAACGTTGTCACATTACGTGAATTTTGCTATTAATTTACACTATACGTACAGGTTGTCTCTCATGCAATCAATATATTTCCGAAGTGCATTTGTATCTAATGTACCGTTAAACATACAGGCAGGTGTCACTAAAGATCATTGCTTCCATGCCTGTTGAGTCTGTCTATCAAACAGCGTCAGATTGTCTTTAAGAACTGAACTTCTACACGTGATTTGTGCAAACATGTCAAGGACCTATTGCGATTGTTTTGGAATCTCTCCATATAAGCCTTATGGTTAGTCTTCTTCTCTGCCTTTCTAGCAATGCATTTAGTATGGATTCCAGGCGTTTCCTTGTTTCTAAATAACTTCTCCGTTTCCCATTTCCTGTGTGTTGCCTACATTCAGGGCAGTCCGGAAACTTATTGATTGCCCCTTGTACATACAAACATACATACATACATACAGTCCAGACCTGTGGAGTAACGGTTAGCGCGTCTGGCAGCAAAACCAGGTGGCCCGGGTTCGATTCCCGTTCGGGGAAAGTTACCTGGTTGAGGTTTTTTCCGGGGTTTTCCCTCAACCCAATATGAGCAAATGCTGGGTAACTTTCGGTGGTGGACCCCGGACTCAGTTCATCGGCATTATCACCTTCATCTCATTCAGATGCTAAATAACCTAAGATGTTGATAAAGAGTCGTAAAATAACCTACTAAAAATACATACATACATACATACATACAGGCCACCGGCGTGGCTCAGTCGGTTAAGGCGCTTGCCTGCCGGTCTAAAGTTGCGTTCGGGCGTGGGTTCGATCCCCGCTTGGGCTGATTACCTGGTTGGGTTTTTCCGAGGTTTTCCCCAACCGTAATGTGAATGCAAGGTAATCTATGGCGAATCCTTGGCCTCATCTCGCCAAATATCATCTCGCTATCACCAGTCTCATCGACGCTAAATAACCTAGTAGTTGATACAGCGTCGTTAAATAACCAACTAAAATAAATACATACATACATACATAGTGTTCTGGCAAATGGTAGGTCTTTCACTGCAAAGCCAGCATTCTCCAATCTTTCCTATTTTCTGCCTTCCTATCTGTCTCCGCATACGATCCATTTCATGGAAATATATATTAATGTCATCTATCATCTGATATCTTCTTCTGCCTCGAACTCTTGTCCCGTTCAGCATTCTTCAGTAGGCAGTTTCTTCTCAGCCAGTGAATCAACAATTTTCTTTTTCTTTTCCTGATCAGTTTCAGCATCATTACTTCTTGTACATATAGAGCACTTAATTGGGTGGCCTAGTTAGATTATTACAGGCGAACATGTTTGAGTTGACGTAGAAGATATTGTCAATTATGGCTTTTTGGGAAGAATTTTATGGACCGATGTATGTGTTTCTGGAAGTGAACCGCCATAACGAACACCACTATGCCGACTACAACCCTCATTGCCTGAAAGAACTGTACATACAATGTCGCTTTACTGTAAGGTTTAGTTTGACAACCAGGTCGTGGGCCCTCATACATTCGAATAGAATGTCGATGCTGCAAGCTTCTCTGCAATTTTTGACAGACAGTTGTATAATCTGTTAGTAGAGGATGTGCCACTGATCAGTCTCCAAGACATGCTGTTTCAGCAAGATGGCCATCTCGCTCACACAGCATTAATGACTCATGCTATAGTGAATAGACAATATCCCGGCAGATGGATAGGACTACATAGCCTTTTACAAGAATGGCCCCCGAGATCCCCGGATTTAACTGCCACTATTTTCTTTGCGTTACTTGCGAGATCGCGTTTATCACGAGTTACCTGCAGACAGGGACGACCTAATATAACAAAATTCGTATACAGCAGGTACAACAGCTATTATAACATCTCAGATAATAATGTTGCTGAAGGTACGAGAAGAGCTAATGAAGAGAGTTACATTGTGTGAAGAGTAGGAAGAAGCTTATTGTGAACACCTGATGTGAATTTGCACACAAAAGGCTGATGTTTCAATCGATTGTATATTTTATTATTTAATTTATGAATGTTAATGATGATAAAGATGGCGATTCTTTACGAAATCATAAATAAAATTTATACATATTGGAAAAGGCAGAACAATTAACTGTTGATGAATGGCAAGTTAGAAACATTCATTTTGGTCGGTGTATTTTATAACACATGACAATAAATCAAGTCTGGTATTGTTTCCTGTAGGAAGTAATTACAAAGATGGATGGATTTATCGAAGATTCATTACCTGACCTCACAGCCATTTACTTTTGTTTCCAAGGAAACAAGACTGTGAATCGATATAAATGCAGTCATTTATTTTATGGGACAGTTAACCTCCGGAGAAAATATTACACAGCAAACCCCTATGATCATGCACATAAATGGCTTTCACATATGAGTAAACACAAACGCAATGTGCATACACTTTGTCACGATTCTTTATTGCCTTCAACCGGCTAACAATACTTCGTGACCTCGATTGGTGAACAAAATCCAATAGGTTAAAAAATTGTTCTGTAGTTGCATTGAGAACTGAAGTAAATTCATGAAAAAAATATGACCCTGCAACGCAACACAAAGGTATTTCTTTTTACTCTCGTTTCAGTATTGCTATCATGTTTCGAGCGTAATGTACACTCGGTTTCCTTTGATTCTTCTTTGTCCTTCGAGCAAAAGATAGAAAGTACGGGAAACAAGGCGAAAGTGGTAATAAACCGCCAATCAGCAACTGGTTATGGTCATAAATAGGGCTAGGATTTTGATGACCTATAAATCATGAAAAAATATCCTAAAAACAATGCAATTATGAACTAAAAATCTTTCTAAAATGCCCTAAAAATTGATCTTACATAATTGGCTTAGTAGGAATATTAATATTTAGACTAGTAATTAAATTACATTCTAGTACCAACATCCAAATTTATTTAATTTTACATAATTTTTCTAAGTAGTACACTTTAATTAATTATTTTATATGATGTAGTTCCATGTAGTCCACCACAAGGCCACTTTTATCCGGAACTAGCAGGTATAGAGGAGTCTATATTGAAGGGGTGGTTGGACTGATCCATTACGTGGTGGTGTAGTACGTTAGAATACAATATTTGTGTAGAAAAACGATTAAAATAATATACAAAATAATGGGTATTAATTGAAAAAATATGTAGAGAAAATATAAAAAGGAAATAAATAATATTTTACATTAATAATGGGTATTCATGGCCAAAATTAAATGAAAATATCCCAAAAATGACCGCATAAAACAAAAAATGCTCGCATGAGTTATAGGAAGTAAAAAATGCAAAAAAAAAATGCCCTAACAAATATGTTTTAAAACACTCAGTTTATCACATAACATATAAATACTAAAGCAGCAATGTTTCTGGCTTACTAGAAAAAAAAGATGCAATTTCATCAAAATCCTAGCCCTAGTCATAAACAATAGTCATCAATATTATCATCAAAATCACCACTAACAATATTAGCAGAGTAATTACAGATTCTGTAGTGCTTATCAAATTCAGTTGTGGCTGGCTAATTAATTATTTGTTATTTCTTTTAAATGATTTACAAAAAAAAAACGACAGATGCATATTTATACGCAGAACTACGTGTGTTTGCGATCATACAACGGGAATACTGGGAGAAAAATGGGATAAAGGGAAATACTGTACAAGAAGAATAATGGGACTTAAAGAAAAATATAAGAAATATCGAGAAAGCAAGGAGAATATAAGGAAAGAGAGAAAATGAAGAAAATAAGGGGATGGCAAGGAGAACAAGCAGAAGACAAGAAGAACAGGGAATGAGATACAAGGAGGATAAGGAGAAGGCAAGGAACAATGGGAAGACAATGAAATCAAGTGCAATACAAGGAGAAGAAAAAGGTAAGTAGAAAAAAAAAGAAACACAAAGGAAAAAAGCGAATACACTGAGAACAAAGGGAAGACAAGTGGAACAAGGAGAATGCAAGGAGAAGAAGGGAGATACAAGAAGAAAGAGGGCAAATGCAAAGAGAATAAAGAGAAGATAAGGAGAACGAAGAGAATATCTTAAAGAAGGACAAGGGAAAGAAATGGAAAACAAGCAGAATATAAATTAAAATTAAATTAAATTAAATTATGGTTTATTTAACGACGCTCGCAACTGCAGAGTTATATCAGCGTCGCCGGTGTGCCGGAATTTTGTCCCGCAGGAGTTCTTTTACATGCCAGTAAATCTACTGACATGAACCTGTCACATTTAAGCACACTTAAATCAAGCGAATATAAGGAAAACGAGGGGAAAAACAAGAAAAATAAGCGAAATACAAGAAGAACACAAAGGAACAAGAGAAAAACAAGGGGAATGCACTGAGAATGAAGGAAATACAATGAGAACAAGGAGAAGACAAAGAGAACAATGAGAATGCAAGGAGTAGACGAAAAATGCATGGAGAACAAGGAGAGGGGCTTGCATTTTATGTGACAACTAATTCCCAAGTTACCCCCTCTCCCCGTGCAGTTAGTGAGGGGAAAGGTAGTTCTGCGTCAAAATTTCGATCCGAACTTCATGGGAAATGTAAACCTATGAGTATTTTTTTATGTTTACCCAACTTTTAAAAATAATCATCGTAATATGGGAAGGTTGGCTGAAACTTTCGTTAATTAATTATTTTACTCCGGTTGGAATCAACAAATATTTCAGACCAATAAAATGTATTTCTTACTGGCGGGTTTCTCCTGTAATTGCAATACCAGATTGGACTATGACGAGTCAGTATTTTAAGAAAAGATCAATCTATTATCATATACCGCCATCATTTTAATCAATATCGCCACCAGCACTATCATCATAATCACATTATCGTATTGACTTCCACTGCTTTACAAGCTTCACAGAATTCGGATTTACATAGGTACACTAAGAGTTAAGAAAAGCATCGAGTGCACTAGAGAGGATGTGGTGTCAGTTAGGAGGGCTGATAGGCCTTGTTCTCAAGACTTCTAAATCCAACAGTATCATGTATTTCCTTTTTATCCTCTGGTTGAGTGGAAGAGAAGGCCTCACGGTCTTAACTCTACCAGAAAAAATAAAGCATTATTGTTATTATTATTATTATTATTATTATTATTATTATTATTATTATTATTATTATTATTATTATTATTAGAGCTGAACTAAGTTTCTCTCTATCATGAGGAAGAAGATAAAGTTTCTCATAAATTGGTTCAGTTTCCAAAGAAGGTATCACAGCAGTCAAGAATGTAAAATGTGATCCTTTAGAAAAACCCATGATACAGGAGATGCAAGTTGTCTCATCTTCCAAAAAAAGAAAATAGGGTGAAGGTTGGTAATATTGTGATACGAGTAATATTGTGATAGTTCTTTTTGAGAATTTATTATAATTTTTCTGAGTGAGAGGAAGATCGGTTTTTTTTTTGCGTCAATGTATTAAGGGGTTAGGTATAGCTTATAGCAGTAAAATTTTTGGAAGATTCAACATTTTTTTCCTCCATTACTGTATCTTGAACAATGATGAAAATTGGTATGTGTAAAACACTGTCCTTCTGCTATATGAATAAAATATTTTTACGGTTTAAAAAGAATATATATATATATATACATTTTTTTTTTTTTTTTAAATTCAAAGTTTACTGTGCAGTGATGAAGCGTTTCCCTCATAACTCATACTTGTTAACTTTTTCATGTTCTCTCTCTTTTATTTTATTGCTGAAATTCATGTTTACAATACCATGCTCTTTCAACTACATTCCTTAATAAACAATATATTTTTTGTGTTAGATATTTGACCATTTTTAAAAATGAATTTATTTTTATCAGATAGCCTATCAAAGGTAGAGAAGTGATTTTGCATCATATTATAGATATGACATGCATAAATACACACAAAAATTTCATCACAGAATGTTGGATAGTGTTTGAGTTATGAGGGAAACGCTTCATCACTGCTCAGTGAACTTTGAATTTTGAAAAAAATATATAATTAATTTTCTTTTTATCGTAAAAACATATTCATCATATAGCAGAAGGACAGTGTTTTACACATACTAATTTTATTTATTCCACAAGATACAGTAATGGAGGAAAAAAATGTTGAATATTTCCAAAATGTTAATCTTTAAGCTGTACCTAACCCATTAAGGGAATGTTCGTGGACAAGTTGCTGCACAAAACCGGTCCTTCTCTCGCTCAGTAAAATTGTAATAAATTCTAAAAAAATAACTATCACAATATTAGTCTATCACAGTATTAGCAACCTTTACCCTAATATTTGTCACTTCAAGATGAAGCGAGTTAATTTTTATTTTTACAAGAAAAGAGTGTAGAAAGAAGTTGTGATACTGCCCGTGCCTCACTTCCTGAGCTGTTTCTTTGCGGGGCGAGATGCAGAGTGGGTGAGTGGGAGGTCCTGGGTACCGCATGTGCCTACTACCCTACGTTCAACACATCGGACTTTTCAGGATTCCTTTCGTCAGCTATGGAGCAAGATCAGCCATGGACAAGCGAATGTATAGACTGTCCCCTCACAAAACAAATTATGTCCTACTTATCAATTCCTGTAACTAAACACTAATACCAGTTATAGACTACAGTCTCTACTCGAGATTATCGACCTAATGGCAATTACGGTTGTCACGTGTACACATCCGTAAACTCTTTCCTCTATGGCAGTGTTCCTCAAACGTTTTTCCACCACGAAACCACTTTTAATCTAAAGTGTAACTGCGGAATCCTTGTAATATTTTATTAGTATTTAATAGTTAACAGACAAGTGAGAGCTAGTATCTCAATAATTCTGTTCAATTGTAGTCTCATTTATGCTATAATTCTGCATTTTGTCTTTTCGGTATTTTGTTTTAGTGGACACATACGCAGAGAATCCAGTGGTGAAAGTGATTAGTCTTATGGGTATTTTCCATTTTAGATGTTCATTGGGCCTAAACATATTGTTATTACGCATATTATTGGAATATTATTATTACGCATATTCTTGAAATATTATTATTATGCATATTCTTGGAATATTATTATTATTATTATTATTATTATTATTATTATTATTATTATCGGTGGTTTCATGTTATTATTGATTCATATTTTCGTAACATTTATATATTTTTATACTATCCACTAAGTATAAAATAGCCACCGGAGCAGCCCAGTCGGCTAAGGCGCTTGCCTATCGATCCAGAGTTGCGCTCGGGCGCGGGTTCGATTCCCTCTTGGGCTGATTATCTGGTTCGATTTTTTCCCGAGGTTTTCCCCAACCGTAAGGCAAATGTCATGTAATCTTTGGCGAATCCCCGGCCTCATCTCGCCAAATACCATTTCGCTATCATCAATCCCATCGATACAAAGTAACCTAGTAGTTGATACAATGTCGTTAAATAACAAAGTAAAAAAAAGTATAAAATAAAATTTAAAATCATATAGGGGTCACGGAACCCCGGAACATACTTTGAGAAATGCTACTTTATGGCAATTCAGCAATTGTCCAGACTGAACGAAGAGTGGCCTAGTGTGTACTTACATCGCCATCGCCATCAGAGATAATAGCGATAGTGGTAACCACGATTAGAGTATCCAGTATTATAAACAGTACAAATCCCTGCACTGGCATAGGATAATGTTTTCAGCACATGTAATAAGCTGTCGTGCCGCACGCTGCAACTGCCGTGCCGGTCCGAGCAGACCTAAGAGGCGTGGTTATAAGCACTAGGGAGCTCTCGGTTCAGGACGTGAGACACGGGCCGTACTTATATTTTAAAATAAAATAGATTCTAATGTCAAATTAGACATTTTAGGCTGTATAAAATTAGAGCAGCCTATAATATTAATTCATGAAAAGTGTTAACACAACTTCATATGAGTCTATCTCTTCAGGAACAAAACAGGTTTTTAACTAAAATCCGATGTCTAGTCATCACCATAATCACCATTATCGTTAACGGAGTAATGACCATCACCGCATCACTTTCACCATCATTCTACCATGTAAACAATAAATCCGCACGTGTTCTGTACAGAACCATTCACCTCACAACGTGATCAGGAGGCTATGAACTAAAATTAATTTCGAAGTCGAGAGAACATGAACAGGTCCTACGCGGCCCGCGGGCCACGTGTTCTAAATCACGCCATGTAAACGACCCCAAGGCGTGGTTTGTAATAAGCAAGGAAAGCCTCTTAACAAGAACTACATGCATGCTGATCTCGGAGATTGTCTAATATCGGACAGGTAGCCCTTGTTTAACAAGTGTCCCGTTTAGTTAGACGTAAAACAATGGACTTCGGCCCTCTGTTGCGTTTCAACACGAATTACATGCGTTCTTAATGTATTATACAGCATTATATCTTACATTCTCTGTGCTCATTAAAGTGAATGACGCCAAACACTACTGTCTTTAGACTTAAAAAATCACACACTATGAAACTGTTATTTAAATACTGTTGTGAGGAAATGGGACAGGGTGACCAGACGTCCTCTTTTCTCCGGACATGTCCTCCTTTTTAGGCCTTTGTTCGGGGTCCGGGCGGGTTTTAAAAAATCAAGAAATATTCTCCTTTTCGTAATTTGTAGGGTAAGGTTGCCTATATCGCGCCACTTTAGCATTTATAATTTTTATTGATATGATATATGATATATTTATTTGTCAATCAACTTTACAATTCACAGTTATGGTGGATCTTTACATTTCTGTTTTTCGATCCACCATCCCTTTAATACATATAACTATTTTCTATTAATGTATTCTTTGCCGAGAATTTCTTACTTTCTAATGTTCTGATATGATTGAATTGCTATATGTCCTTCCCTCTCTATCCTCTTCTATTCTCTCCCTCCTACCTAGACTGTCTCCCTTTCATTTCTCGCTCACCTATTAAATATTGCATATTCCTTCCTTAATAATTTGCGTTATTTATTTATTTTCTTCTCTACCCTCAAATCCTACCTACTCTTAATCATTGTTTTTCCGCTATTTTCTCCTACATTACTTGCTGACTTTTCCGTTTACTCTATTTTACAACACTTACATCACTTATTTTTTTTCCTATCCTCTGTTTACTTACATATTTATCTCTTTCTTTTCGCTTCACTCCTAAATTTCCTATTTTATTACCTCTTTCCCTATATTTATTTCTATAATATTCCTACAGTTATAGTTCTCCTGATACTACTCCCAACCCATAACATTGAAAAACATGAAATATCTAATTCACATAATTACGCTTACAATTTCTCTCTCATTCCACTTCACATTTGTTCAGATGTTTTTTTTTTTTTTTTTTACTTTAATTCTCTTGTATTCATTGTTTGATGGTCTATGTTATTACACTCTTACCCTATCTTCTTACACTTAACACTTTCTTCTCTGTTCCTTTTCTTACACTTTTGCCACTATAATTTTTATTGAACAATACAGTTTTTATTTTCTGCATTCCTTTACAGAGATACATTCCCAGAATATTTACCTTTGATGTAAAAAAGAATCCTTGAATTTTATTTAATATTTTTTAATTAAAATGACATTATCGAAGCGCATGTCAGTGGTGCCATTTAGGCAACTAGTTTCCTAAATAGCACCTGCGGTTTCTTAAATCGCACCTCTTTATCTGCAGGGAACAAGATGAAGGAAAGCTTTTAATATTGAAAATATTGAAGAGTATTTGAATGAATAATGTAATAAATGCAAATTACAAGTTTATTGAAATTAATGAAAGAGAGTAACGCACCTTCAAATGAAATTGAAAAAATAGAGTAAATTACGTAACATTTAAACTTTCTGAATGCGTTTTTTATTGTTATACATTTGCCATGTGCTTCACCAGGCAGTTCAGACTGTAAACTGCGTCACCTTTTCTCCACGATTATCTCGAAGCCACCTAAGAACTGGTCCATGATATAGCTGTCTGAAATGATTTGAAGATAGAAGAAACATCTAAAGGCTGGGCCTATGAGTATTATGACGAGGAAGCTGAAACAGAAGCATACCATTTTCCCGAGATAATCTAGCTTCTAAATGTTTGGAATGGGTCGTATAGGTGGACATACAGAAGCAACACTTTTTCTATGGCAGGTTTGAGTGGCAAATAAAATGTTTGAGCTATTCGACAAATAGTTCACTGTTGATGTAACCTGACTCAGAGCAAACAAATAACGAACCTGGAGGAGCACCAGCTGATAATGAAGGATGCACTGTTTGACGTTTAAAAATTATCACCTGGTGCGCTTGTACAACACACACTTGTTGTATTAACGCCCTTTTCACCACTTGATATTGTACCAACCTGATGCATTCCTAGTTCAGTTAAAATTTTTGGGCCTTCTTTTGTACGGCTAGAATTGCTACAGTTGCTCATATCGCACCGGTGCGAATTAGGCACCTACAAAGTGGTACGAATTGAGAGACTACGCCATAAGTTATTATTTCCTTCATTCTAGCCTATAATCACCACATGTTCGAAAATCTTACTAAGTTAAACGTTCTTTAATACCTCTTTAAACGAATAACATCTTCAGATTATGGATTCCTTTGCATACAAATCCGTTATTTAGTTACAAAATGTTAGCTAAATATACATCCACCTGAGCGATTGTATTAGATACACTATCACCACGCTGCTGACAAAAAGAAGTGGCAGAAATCAATTGACATGGTGGAAGTGCATATGGTATATTGTAACAATACCACTAGATGCCACATTACTAATACTAATTTGTTTTAAACTAGCAGTGGTACGATTTAGGAAGCGGTGCGATTTATGCTACTCTACCCTATGCCTGATATTTTGAAATTATCTGATTTGACGCCTTTTTCAAGTAATTTGTCTGTAGGTGGCAGCAGCATCGACGGAATATACTCTTTGCCAACGATCAATATATAACTCTCCTTGCCCCTACTCGTTATGCTCGTTGCTTTCATATGTAGCTAACTGTAAAATAATTTTATGGCCTACTATTAAGCTTTATCATAAGTATGCTGTAATAAAACAGATATCGACATCATTTTAAGTATAATATAGGCCTAAGCCTAAATATAAATATATATTTTCTGTCCTCTTTAATATTATAGTTCCCTTGACTGAACAGTATTCTCTCTTCCCAATCCACAGCAATTTTCTTTAGGATCCCCATCAGTTTATTCCAATCTACTCTGTCAAAAGCCTTTTCTATATCCACAAATACTATATACACTTCTTTATTCTTCTCTAGGCATCTTTCCCCGATTGTCCGTAGCAGTCCAATTGCATCTCTCATACCTTTTCCCTTCCTGAAGCTAAACTGCTCTTCTTCCAATTGTTCTTACATATTAGAATATAAATGTCGATTCAGTATTCGCAAGAGAACCTTGACCGAGTGTGATATTGGACTGATAGTCCTGAACTCATTACATTTCTTGGCATTATTTTTCTTGGGTATTAAATAACACTGTCTCCGTAAAATCTTCAGGCCATTTCCCTTTCGACTACTACACAATGTCAACAAAAGCGGTCGTAGAAAGTTTCTCGAATGTGCCTTTTAAATTAATATCGCTACATTTGTGGAGCATCTCAAGATATTGTCCTACATAGCTTCAGAGCGTCTCTGAGAGCGTGTGTTTGCAATGCATAAATATTTAATATTGTTTAATATATACATTATTTCAGTAAAAGTATCTTAATATTAGCTCGAATGGTTTCCCTATTGCATATCTGGACGAAATGTAGTGGCTTCTGAAAATAAAGGTGCTGGCTCCTGATTTTTGTTTAGTTTGTTATTCCTTGTAAAAATTATCTTTTATTGCATATAAGTTGCCTTTAAATATAATAGGTAGAAAAGCGCAAAATATGTATGCTTTTGTGTGTTCGTTTCATGGATACTTATTCACTACAGAAACTCGTTTAATAAAAGAGTGCAATATTCGTTCAGTGGTGAATACTTTACCTTGTCCAAAATAAATACACAAATATAAAAGTTCACTGCTTTTTTAAAATAAACAAAATAAAACCAGAGTTATGTTTTCTGGTATCAATTTTCTAACCTCACAACATCTACATGCGCCAAAACGGAGAAGCGACTATCAACATTCAGTGTCGCCAACACGCAATATAATAAATATAAATATATACTTCGTTATTGTTGTTATTAAATCCAAGTGGTATTCCTGTTGTCCGCCAACTTGCACACACAGGTACAGTGGACTCTCCTAAGTTCGACAGAACAGAATTGAAAGTTCAGTCCAATGAGGGTAGTGGTTGTGGCAGGTGAATTGAATACAAATTCTTATTGGTTTTCCATCAACGAATACAGTACTGTACTTGCATTTCCTGCCCGCCCAGAGACTTGTGTATGTGCTTATTTTAATCTTTCAACATCTTTCCAGTTTGTTCCTTCACAGCTTCTTTTCAAAAGTCGGCTACTTCAATGCGGCTCATGACAGACTACACACGGGCAGGATTAGGAAGAGGGTGGGTAAGGTTGCAAATTGCATGGGAACGGCTTGTCAGACGTGTGCAGAACAATTATACTTCGACACAAATCATGTCGTCCTCGTCCCACTCCACCGCATGAAGGCAACGCTACTTTCTGAGTGATTTTTACAATACAAGGTAGTTGTATGAGAAAGGTTGCCTTTTGTGCACTCATATTTACAGTGGGTGGTATGGGATGAGTCCCTCTATTACTTCCTGGAACTAAGGACTTTATGTTTCGTCTCGAAATATAAGTATCCTTTCTTGGGTAGGTAAAAAGGCTTTTTGAATCTGTGTATTTCAAATTGTAAACTTCCCCAGCAGAAGTTTTTTTTTTTTCCTTTTAGAGAAGTAAAAATGAATACAACCCCTAAAATATGTAGATTTATGTAATACCAAGCCATAATATGTAATGTGGGGTAAATATGTAAAAATATGTAGTATCAAATTTTAATATATTAATGGTACTTGCGAGATTCCCAAAGATTTGTTATTTATATACGGTTAGGTTGAAAGGAATATAATATGTAATTACATAAAAATCCGGTCCCTAGTTGTAAGACAGCAAAATATTTCACAGGTTACCTTCTGAAAGGAGAGTACTACAACTCTTATCCTACAAATCAACTGTCAACGTCATTCTATTCAAATGACCTCAAGATTTTACGTTCTATTCGTGCGGATCGTGAGTGCCTTACTTCCATGATTTTATCAAACCGGAACAGAATCACATCCTGGCAATTACAACTCTGAAATTCAGACCTTGAAAGGATTGCTAGAGTACTCTCCGTACTCTAGACATCTGAAATTTGATATTTTTTTTTTTTTCCAAGACTGCTTTCTGACTAGGCTGACGAAATACTCTGTTGTTATTTCTCTGAAGGGGATACTTAGGCCTATGTGAGTTTTAAAACTTCTATAATTTTCATCCAAAATTTATTAATTTTAAACTACATAAACAAACATGCCTACAATACTATTACCTGTACAAAATTTGGTGCCATTAGGGCTAATACGTTTGAAATTATGTTTCAAAATATATTTTATATCATCCTAGCATTATAAACAAGTTGTTACTACATCCAATATCGTGCGTAATCGGCTGATGCACGTGTGCCAATAATAGCAATGACGTATTCGCTATGACGTAATACCGAAACGCTTAGGTAGGGATGCATGCAACTCGTCTGTTTTGCTTACCGCTTCTACGAGCCATGTAACAAGAAATGAAATGCAGGGCAGAAGGTAATGTATCATTTATTTTCAGTCTTTAAAAATTTTGTATAACTTTTGTAATATCACATAAAACAGTTCTGTGGTTCAGAGAAACTATATTAACAAAATAAAGGAACATTTGTAACATAACTAGAATTTGTAATACTTGCAAGGTCATCCATTTCTCTTTATTCAATGCCAATTCCAGGCGCAACTAATCGATACGAACATATGAAGATTTTGTCAGCTATGGATGCCGAATTATTTCATAGTTTATTTCCTATAATTTATAATGCTAAGCTGCCATAAAGTGTTGTATCCAACTCGTGGATAATCTTATTATAATTGTCGCACGAACGATTCCATGCCATAATCATAAAGATTACACACTTGTTGCACAAATATTATATTAACGTCACTAAAAAGGCTCCTTGTGACAAAGTTTCCTACATTTTTAATTCGTATTAGCTCAAAATCTTGAAAATAGTCATGGGAGTATAATTTAATTAGCATTTTGAGCTCAGTTTTAAGAGAGGATCGCAATAAATTTTAAGTGGAATTTCTTAATTTTTCACCATTATTTTCAATATGAATTTTTCAAGTACTGGCGAAATATAGGGAAAACGAGGTTTTGAAGGTTGAATCTACACAAGCGCAAGCGTATTTTTGATAGAGTGGGCAGATAGTTTGATTGATTATTTGGTTGAGTGAGCTAACAATTTAATCGATTATGTAGTTGAGTAGGCTGACAATCTGATTGACTATTGAGCTGAGTATACTGACAGTCTGATTATTTGTTTAAGTGTACTGAGAAGGTGGTTATTTGGTTAACCGTACTGAGAATCTCAGTGATTAGACCTATTTGTTTGAGTGTACTGAGAATCTTATTGATTTTTATTTTATTGAGTTTACTGACACTATGATTGATTATTTGTTTAAATGTACAAGAACTGACAGTCTGAATGATTATTTAAGTACACTGAATGTCTGGTTGATTATTTGGGTGTTTGTACTGACAGTATAATTGATTGTTTGGTTAAGTGTACAAGGACTGGCAGTCTAAATGATTATTTAAGCACACTAAATGTCTGGTTGATTATTTGGGTGTTTGTACTGACAGTATAATTGATTTTTTGGGTAAGCGTACAAGGACTGGCAGTCTAAATGATTATTTAAGTACACTGAATGTCTGGTTGATTATTTGGGTGTTTGTACTGACAGTATAATTGATTGTTTGGTTAAGTGTACAAGGACTGGCAGTCTAAATGATTATTTAAGTACACTGAATGTTTGATTGATTATTTGGGTGTTTGTACTGACAGTATAATTGATTGTTTGGTTAAGTGTACAAGGACTGGCAGTCTAAATAATTATTTAAGTACACTGAATGTCTGGTTGATTATTTGGGTGTTTGCACTGACAATATAATTGATTTTTTGGGTAAATGTACAAGGACTGGCAGTCTAAATGATTATTTAATACACTGAATGTCTGGTTGATTATTTGGGTGTTTGTACTCACAGTATAATTGATTGTTTGGTTAAGTGTACAAGGACTGGCAGTCTAAATCATTATTTAATTACACTGAATGTCTGATTGATTATTTGGGTGTTTGTACTGACAGTATAATTGATTGTTTGGTTAAGTGTACAAGGACTGGCAGTCTAAATGATTGTTTAAGTACACTGAATGTCTGGTTGATTATTTGAGTGTTTGTACTGACAGTATAATTGATTTTTTGGGTAAGCGTACAAGGACTGGCAGTCTAAATGATTATTTAATTACACTGAATGTCTGATTGATTATTTGGGTGTTTGTACTGACAGTATAATTGATTGTTTGGTTAAGTGTACAAGGACTGGCAGTCTAAATGATTGTTTAAGTACACTGAATGTCTGGTTGATTATTTGAGTGTTTGTACTGACAGTATAATTGATTTTTTGGGTAAGCGTACAAGGACTGGCAGTCTAAATGATTATTTAAGTACACTGAATGTCTGGTTGATTATTTGAGTGTTTGTACTGACAGTATAATTGATTATTTGGTTAAGTGCACAAGAACTGACAGCCTGAATGATTATTTATTTAAGTACAATGAATGTCTGATTGATTATTTGGGTGATTGTACTGACATTGCACTGACAGAATAATTGATTGTTTGATTAAGTGTACAAGAATTGACAATCTGAATGATGATTTAAGTATAATGAGTGTGTGGTTGATTATTTGAATGACTGTACTGATATTGCACTGAGAGTATGATTGATTATTCGGTCAAGTGGACTGGTGTTCTGCTTATTTTGTTGAGTGAACCAGTAGACTAATTGGATTACTACATTTACTGACAAACTGACTCACTCTCTGAATAAGTTAATGAAGAAAATTACTTAACTCTTTGCCATAACTTCCAATGAATATACTGTTACCTACTTGGCAGCCAATATCTCCTCTCTTACTGGGTTAAAGTGCAGCTAAAGTTAGTGTAATACTTTCCTTGTAGGTCAATTATTATTTGACAAATGTATACTTCCAGTCTTGCTAATGAACTCTGTATCGCATATATCTAAGAAATGAACTATATCTGAGCATGGGTTCGAACATGCGACCTTGTAGGGCGTAGTCAGACGCTGTGCTTCTCAACTAACGGAAAGCGAGACGGGCCCATAAATAATGAAACTGTGCCCCGTCAATTCAAGGTTCTTATGAGCTACGGTCAGAATGGCACTTACGCCGTTTTTCAATCAGGTGTTGTAATTTACAGCATCTTGTTGTCAGATTTAAGAACCGGTAACTGAGGCCCTGACCCTGAGGCATGCAAATAAAGTGCCCAATTACTCTTTTCTTTACGTTGTTTACGGCTGGCGCCATAAAGAAACAATAAGTACGTAGAGTAGTGCACACGCTGATATTTCAGGCTTGCCCTAAAGGCCTAGAGCCAGCTGATGGAGTATTAAGGTCAATCACCTCAGTTAAGTGCAAGATTAAGACGTTTGAAATGCTTATAAAACTCTACTTTAAAAAACGTAGAACAATAGTGAAACTACAGGTTTTAGGCTATATGGATTAGACCTTGACGAAGCCTGAAATTACACCAATTTATGTCGATGAACTCAAACTGCTTAGACCTCCAACTGGATCTCAGATCAAATGGAGTAATAAGATCTATATCTATACTAATAATAAATCTGTAGCCGAAATTTTTCTGGTAATTTTCGATTTTCCAAAAATAATTGGTCCTAACATATATAATAATTAACCACCCTGAAACCGAAAATCGCTTTTTTTTTTAATTTTTGTTTCTATGTCTGTCTGTCTGTCTGTCTGTCTGTCTGTCTGTCTGTCTGTCTGTCTGTATGTTTGTTACCTTTTCACACGATAATGGCTGAACGGATTTCGATGAAAATTGGAATATAAATTAAGTTCGTTGTAACTTAGATTTTAGGCTATATGGCATTCAAAATACGTTATTTAAAAGGGGGGTTATAAGGGGGCCTGAATTAAATAAATCGAAATATCTCGCTTATTATTGATTTTTGTGAAAAATGTTACATAACAAAAGTTTCTTTAAAAATAATTTGCGATAAGTTTTTTATTCCTTGAAAATTTTTGATAGGACTGATATTTAATGAGATAAATAAGTTTTAATATTAAAATAACTGCCATCTAAGGCCGTGTAATGAATTAAAAAAGATAGATAGTGAAATTTGAAGGGCGCGTCAGCATCAATGGCTATTTGCACACATGCCTATTGTTTTTCTTTTTGTGTGGTGAAATTACATTATTGTATAACTAAAATTCACACTGACTAAAAACTTTGACACATTAAAACACACTAATATTGGACGGACAAGGTGACTCCTGATATAAAATAACATTAAAACGAACACGTAGTAGTCCCAAGATAATGTGAGACAATCATAAAATATAAAACAAACACTGCTACAAGAAATATGTGGCAATGTTTTATAAAAACAATCATTAAAAATCGGATGTATAAGGTCCGAGTAATAAGGTGTATTAAAAGAAATGTAACTAAAATAATCTCCAGATGTAAAGGGTCTGGAGAAGAAATAACAATGGGCTAAAAGGACATTAAAACTTATATCACCTTGTCGAGTTCCGTGTTATGAATTAAAAAACAAATTACTTCGTCTATGAGGGGCCTTGGACAGCAACAATCGAAAGCTATGAAAGATAGCCTAGAGAGAATGTTTCTGTGTTTGTATGAAGTAATATCGGAAGCTAAATTAACCGATTTGTATAATTAATTATTATTTCACCATTGGAAAGTGTAGTTTCTCTAGATGGACTTAATGCTATAATGTTATTACAGTAACTTCTGATATAATATAATATAATATAATATAATATAATATAATATAATATAATATAATATAATATAATATAATATAATATAATATAATATATTATAATATAATATAATATATTATATTATAATATAATATAATATAATGTAATATAGTATAATATAATATAATATGTAATATTATATAACATAATTTAAGTTATTTGAAGGGTTGAGTACCACAGTGGGCCAAGCGCCATTTACTGAATACGTAGAAAACAAGGGTTAAAATTAAGTTATTACCATAATTCAATGGAAACCTATAACAAATAAAATAAAATATACACATTAAATCTAAATGATGTCAATCTTCATTAAACTATGGTTGCATGTAATAACAATTAAGAAATATGTTAAAGGAATTGTCATTGCACCAAATGAGTGTCTCTGGACCAAAATGATCGCATTTTAATTATTTGGATGCAATTTAAATTAAGTAACATATTAAACGATTTATCCTTCTATCAAACACGAATGTTCCCTGGATCAAACGTCCTATTTTAATTATGTAATTACTTTACATTTATTTCTAACGGGTGCAGCGGAGCGCACGGATACGGCTAGTTGGAAATATTAAGTGGAACATTCAATAATCGTTGTAATGATGGGAGAGAAGTTGGTAAGCTTTACTCCAACATAGAGCACAACAACTCAATGACATATATATTTTCATTCTTCAATATTATCTTTAAATAATTGATTAACTAGCGGACTTACTCATGTTAATTATGTAAGTCTGTGCGGTTTACAGCTGTTTCGGTGCTTCATCACACAACAAACACACCTTCAAAATACAATAGAAAACCAACCACCATCGTTACACACATACACAACACATCTAACCACCCCATACAACACAAACATGCTGCATTCAGGACAATGGTACACAGATTACTCAACATACCCATGAGCCAACAATACTACAATGAAGAAGTGAACACAATCAAATACATAGCACAAGAAAACAGTTACAATCCAAACATAATAGACAACATCATAAGAAAGACAAACACAAAAACACGCAAAACACAACACAAACACAAGAACACAAGAAATACATCACACTAACATATAAAAACAAAAGCGCACATAAGATCGCATCTTCATTCAGAAAGCAGAAATACAACATCGCATACAAAACAGAAAACACACTACAAAGACATCTCAACACACAAAAAAAAAAAACAAACAAATAAATACGACCACACAGGTGTATACAAACTCACATGTAATAGTTGCGACAAGTTCTACATTGGACAGACAGGCAGATCATTCCAAACACGCTACAAAGAACACATTAAAGCAATAACCAGAGGACACAATACATCTACATACGCCGATCACATAACCAATGCCAACCATACACACAAAAACATAAATGCGGACATGGAAATCCTACACACACAATCCAAGATCCAAAAACTCAACACACTAGAACAATACGAAATATACAAACACACTAAAACACACCCGATCAAATTCTCAACATACAGATTAATTTCAGTACACACACACTATTTGACCCCACTTTTCAACAATCAAACGCATCCACACAACAGGTAGAGAAGTTCGAGATGACGCCGAGATCTAGTAGGTTCTGAGGATGGTGTGATGAAGCACCGAAACAGCTGTAAGCCGCACAGACTTACATAATTAACACGAGTAAGTCCGCTAGTTAATCAATTATTTATATTCAAGTGTTAAAAGTACTGTACGCAAGATTCAAAATGGATTATCTTTAAATAAGGTTCACATAAATTGAAGGGTCTTTTGGAAAAACATCCATAGTCCAAAAATATAAATTTTCAGGAGAAATAAAACACTATCTGGCATGGATGTTGTTGACACTTCAAGTATGAAATTCATCATGCATTTCTTAAGGTACTGTAAAAACTTGCGAAAACTGAAGATATTTATAACTTAAATTCCCTCATAGAAATACATGTGCAAATATGAGTAACTGTGGACAATTGTTGTTTTAAGAAATAATAGTATGTTGTGGCTGAAGTGTGCCTCTCCTTTAATCTCCTTTTTCTTTATTATATCCTCCTTTTTCTCCTTTTGTTGCTTAGGTTTCTTCCATGAGGTTAATTCTGCACTTAAAAGTTGACTTCATAACTAATACAATAATTCACGTGTTAAATTATTTTTCTCTGAAGTGGCTTTTGCCGCATACATAAGAAGCAGTACTGCCAATCTACTACAATTTAAAATTCCATGCATAAATTTTAGTGGCCGCCACCAGCAGAGAAACCAGCCACTCAGAGTGTCTGCAGCGCCACTATTGTGGCTGTGGCTGCGTCTGAAGGCCCTCATTTATATCCATTATTCACAAGCGGCAGCGCTTCAGCAGCGCTTCTAAAAGTGGCCTCGTCTGAAAAGGCTCTAAAAAGGAACCATTTTGAAAAATAAACAAGTATTACGCAGAAAAATACAGAATTTATGAGCCCACAGTTCCATTCTATTGGAGAAATATCACCTCACCTCCATTGAAGTAGTTGGGCTAATGGTTGGCGCTAGGGGCACAATATCTCGCCTCTTTGTCAGTTTCTGCAAGAAGTTCCAGCTGAACAACGACTTCATTCGTGATGTTTCCCTTACTGCTATCAGAGGATCACTTGCCAGTTTAAAATACTACATGTACTTTGTTTCCTAAAAAGGAAGAACTTTTGTTTGATCGTCTAATCTGTTTGTTTATTGTCGGACCATCGGATCTGTGCCCCTTCAGCGCTGTCGTCGTTCTTGGAAAAGTTAAAGCCTGTACTCACTCCATTCCACCCGCTTTCCTCCCACCACGTTAAACAGCAGGCCACGAACCTTGCCGAATAGGGATGTTGCCAAACTTTCGTCAAACGGTGTCATAAATAACTGGTCCTCCATGCTACAATATCATTTCTTTCAATCAAAATAATCTTGTATTTCTACATTTTTAAACCCAAATCCATGTCAAGAATCACTTTCCGTAGCGTTTCTCTCCAACCTTGGAAATTATTGGTTCTCTCGCAACTTTCAGTAATTTCTTTAATGTCGGAACTTCTTTCCGCACGGTATAACATTTTTGTATCTTTCTTCTTAAAATATACATCGGTTCATATCATCTACAAGAATTAAAGGTTCCCTTGATCTGTTCTTCCCATCTTTTCATCTCCTGCACAGACTCCCTCTCTCCTGATTTTCTTTATTAGGCGCTCTGACCTGCCTATATAATTACATAAAATGTTGTATTATTAGTATTAATTAAGTAAGCAATTTTAATACGTAATCAATTGAAATAAAATAAGCCTCACCAGTGATCGCAGCTACTCTTTTCGTTGCCTTATTTATAGGAAAGAGATATTGGCCTGTTTGTTTCTCTTCATCGTAAAATGCTATTACGTAGTTGCTTAATAATATTTCTTTCGCCACTCCGTGCTACAGTGTTCATGTTGAATTGACAACACTGGACTGCAAGTGCGAATAAACTGTCCCGCAAGAAGGCTCAAAATTGTGAGTAGTGGGAGAGAGAAAGGGAGAGAGATAGAAAAGAGAGAGATAGGAATGCAGAGAGAGAAATGCATTACCGAGGCTGAGAAGGAATTAGGGTTCAGTTCGCATATCTTACGGGGGCACAGATCCGATGGTCCGACAATACTATGTTTAGGCCTGTTATAGCCTATGTATGCTATTATTTTTTTGTACTTAATTTCCCTTTTTTGTTCGTTCCCCACGTTTCTCTTTTGTGGTCTGTTTTTTTTTTTTTCACTCCGTGTGTTTGTTATGCTTTGTCCAATAAGGGAGCCTCGTTATTGGGAAGGATGAAAGAGTGTCTTTCTTATTATTATCATTTTTTTAATGGGCTAAAAATAAATCAACCCTTCTTGTAGAAGGATGGATGGGTATGCAAGTAGACGGGTAGACGAATGTGTAGAATTATGTTATATAGATACGTGGATCTTTGGGCGATTTCGAGGATCAGTGCATGATGATATTTCTAAAGAATTAAACTATCTATTGTTGAACATAACTTGTTTTATTTTGTCAGAGACATCTATAGATTGACAAATCGAACTGAAACCCTGACCGAGTTACTACGTGAGCGCTGGCTGTCTTGGGGAGGAGCAAGTGAGAAAGCACGGGGGGAAGGGAGAGAGCACTATGCACTATGTACTTGCAGGTCCACTCACAGTTTGTCAAACCTGCTAACAAAAGCATTAAAAGGTTGACTAGTTGCCTGCAATGCTAGCATAATGGAACCTTCCTAGCCGAAAGTCGAGGCAAAAATGAAGAATCCGTTATTGTGGTAGGCTAATACTGGAGAGTGATTCTCCTATTGGTCGCGATGCTCACACACACACCCTCTCAGATATTTACGTGGTGATTGGTGACTGAATGACGAGGAGCGAGGGAGAGAGAAGAAAGAAAGAGAGAGATTCCAGAAGTTGGCGTGTTTTACGGGGTTTCACTTCAAGTTGTCAAACTATAGTTAATAATATAAATTATTTTGCTTCTTCTAATTCTAAACTCATCAATTTCCCCAAAATACACAAAAAATTATGAACATTTCTCTTTTCCCTTTTCATTTAAAATCTATAGCTGGATTTCCTAGAGAAAGGAACATCACTACTGATCATGCGGTTTTATTCACGCTTCCTTGCTCCCCTCGTAGCACGTGGAGTAGTGACGAATGTCTCGCGACAGGTGTGGCATAATACAAAATGCCTTGCGCTTACTCT
The DNA here is from genome assembly GCF_040183065.1 of Periplaneta americana. Lineage (NCBI taxonomy): Eukaryota > Metazoa > Arthropoda > Insecta > Blattodea > Blattidae > Periplaneta > Periplaneta americana. Next base: position 149,543,633 of record NC_091123.1, read on the forward strand.
ACCGTGTGACGAGAGACGCAAGGTCAAACCAATTTATGTTAACAAATTAACTACAAGCCACAACCGCAGGAATTCACTCATTAATACATTATAGCATACCCATGAGCTGGCTCTATGTCTGGGAGCTGTCCGCTTTGATTCTGATAGGGTTTGGTCACTATCCAGAGGTTATATTACCTTCGGAATCATTCTCAATAAAATAGGTCGAGGCCTCACGACTCAGGTACTCGGATTAAGGTTTATCTTTGTACAGTATGCAATGGATTATTATTCACTCGGCTATAGCGTCGGCTTTCCAAGCTGGTAACCCTGCTTCGAATTCCGGTGGATTCATGTGGAATTTGTGGTGTACAAAGATGATGTTATGTTATAGGCCTTGGTTTTCGCGAGATACTCCCGTTTCGTCTACCATAATTCTATCTTTACTTCATTAATCATAATAATCATCACATTGGTGCACCACACACCAGCTCCTATGGAGCATCTAGGGCAGCGGTGACCAAAACTCGAGCTGCAGTGATTACATGCGACAGACAGCCTATGAAGTAAGAAGACGGAGGAAAGGTAGTTGGCATGAAAACTACAACCAGTGGTGGTTCCTGTACTAACATCTTGATCAATCCCGCGGATAAAAATCTCAAGCTTTGCTGTATCAGTAATGTCATTGCTGTCACCAAGAGCCAGTGAATAATATACGATTTTTCTTATTTCTTTTCTAACCTTCCTCTTGAATATAATCAGAAATTTTCTAAATTCTTCTCTCGATACTTGGTCGAGAAATTCGTAGTTTTTCAAAATTAAAAACTTCTTATGGACAAGTTATTTAAGCTATCTTAATCATTACTCTTTTGAGAAATTCTGTTCTATTAAAAGGCTTTAGAGCACGAGATATTTCAAATTCCATTAAGTAGCTGACTTTCTTACATTTATTTATCTCATGTTTCTCTTCTTGGCTATGATTTAAGACATGTCATTTCCTGGCGTTTAACAGTTCGTTGGCACATAATGTTGAATCAGTTTTTCTACAATATTATAATTAAACGAATAGTTACCCTCGTCTAAAGATTAAGAATATTAAAATTGAGGTGAAACCTAATAATTTTATCTTTCTAGGGAGAAGATCTAAAAATATCAATATTCATGCACGTATAGAAGAATTATAGAAATATATGGACTACTTAGTGGTAAGTAATAATAATAATAATAATAATAATAATAATAATAATAATAATAATAATAATAATAATAGTAATAATACTACATTTTTCAGCGTGGCAATTAATGCTTCTATATGCTCCTAATTGAACCGTTCAGCAAAGTAAACATATTACATTTTGTCCGATAGAACAACAAAAAAGTTCTCCTTCCAATTCTTTACGAAACCACCTCTTACTGCTTGTAGAGACAGGGTTTGTAGAGCGACATGATACTACCACTGCTTGCCTTCAGTACGTGAATGAAACCACAGCAATGTACAGGAAACTCCTCGTACTCGTTTGAATGTCTGTGATTACACGATGTAATCACGACACCCGCTTTGGTCACCGCTGAGATAGAGCAAGCTCAGAGACAAAAAGTGTACAAGCACGACGTGTTCCTCCTAGACGGGGACACTAGGGTAAATGCAGCAAATTAAAGTACCCAACATAAAAAACTGTTCAATCTCTGTATAATAATAGTAGTAGTAGTAATAGTAATAATAATAATAATAACAATAATAATAATAATAATAACAACAACAACAATCAACATCCTAATTAAAACATAACTAGCCATTCATTTCAATGACGTTATTTCCTGTGTGTCATTAATAAGCGGTAGCTAGATTTTTTTATAAAGGACAAGAATTTGATTCCCAGTAGGCACGCTACTCCTCTAACTTTCAATCCATGTATCCATTATCCATCTACTAAACATTACATCCATTCATTTAAATAATAATAATAATAATAATAATAATAACAACAATCAACATCCTAATTAAAACATAACTAGCCATTCATTTCAATGACGTTATTTCCTGTGTGTCATTAATAAGCGGTAGCTAGATTTTTTTATAAAGGACAAGAATTTGATTCCCAGTAGGCACGCTACTCCTCTAACTTTAAATAATAATAATAATAATAATAATAATAATAATAATAATAATAATAATAATAATGTTTATTAGGAATATTCCATTCTACAATGGTTCTTCTTCAACCCAAACCAATCTGCTGTCGCCAAATGTCCCTGTCCATAGCATCACCATCACATAATCCTTTTCTCTGCATGCTCCGTCCAAACCAAATCCAACCAACATTCTCGTTGTCTACCCCTTCCCCCTTGTCCCTCCCACCGTTCAATTCAATATCTCCCATGGTATTCTGTTCTCAGTCACCCGATTTAAATGTCCATACCAACTCAAATGTTTTCCTTCTATTTTTTTCTAAAACATTTCTGTCCACCTGCATAATTTCTTTGATTCTATTTAATAAAATTCGAAGTAATAATAATAATAATAATAATAATAATAATAATAATAATAATAATAATAATAATAATAGCAATGAGACGAAAACATAACATTAAACGCGAAAGTTATGCGATCACCTATAAATCTCGGAGATCGTGTCAACACGGAAGAGCGGAAGTCGTGAGCTAATCGCGGTTGACTCGTGCATTATGGATGAAAGTTGGTAGGTCTGTGATTTAACCAGAAACTGACGACAACAAACTTACAACAGCGACCTACTTCCAACACGGCTCGTCCTTTTTCCGCACAGTACGGAAGGTCACATCTCAATAAATAGTTTCTTTCACTTAGAGGTCTAACTTGTTCTACATTCTTCCTTCTTTCTTCGTCATGTTCTACCTCGCGCTTTACAATCCAAAGGGATGAGGGAGAACGTATGGGTATTATTACAATTTCACCAATCCAGGCAGGAACACAGTGCGGGCCTCTCTGGTCGTGTGGTCAGCACGACAGAGGTTCACAGCTGAAGGACAGTACATGACAAAGGGCAAACACCAATCTTGTGGATGGAACATAAATCATTTCCATTTCCATGCAGGAACTCGAACCAAGGACCGCCTGGATGAGAAGCTTATGCATTATCCATAGAACAAGATAGAAATAAGAAATTATTATTAATAAAGGACTTTATGGGAAATTTGACTTATTTATGACACATCGAGTTTTCTGTGAGATTCGTGTAATCTCAAATCTATACTAATAATAAATCTGTAGCCGAAATTTTTCTGTTAATTTTCGATTTTCCAAAAATAATTGGTCCTAACATATATAATTAACCACCCTGAAACCGAAAATCGCATTTTTGAAATTTTTGTTTGTATGTCTGTCTGTCTTCTGTCTGGATGTTTGTTACCTTTTCACGCGATAATGGCTGAACAGATTTATATGAAAAGTGGAATATAAATTAAGTTCGCTGTAACTTAGATTTTAGGCTATATGATATTCAAAATACGTTATTTAAAAGGGGGGTTATAAGGGGACCTGAATTAAATAAATCGAAATATCTCGCTTATTATTGATTTTTGTAAAATATGTTACATAACAAAAGTTTCTTTAAAAATGATTTTAGATAAGTTTTATTATTTTCAAAATTTTGATAGGACTGATATTTAATGAGATAAATGAGTTTTAAAATTAAAATACAATGCCATCTAAGGCGGTGTAATGAAATGAAAACAAATGACTACGTCTATAAGGGGCCTTGGACAACAACAATCGAAAGCTATGAAACATAGTCTACAGAGAATGTTTCTGTGTTTGTCTGAAGTAATATCGAAAGCTATTTAACCGATTTGTATAATTAATTATTATTTCACCATTGGAAAGTGTAGTTTCTCTAGATGGACATAATGCTATAATGTTATTACAGTAACTTCTGAGTGTTCTCTGGACGAAAATGATAGCATTTTAATTATTTAAATACAATTTACATTAAGTAATATATTAAACGATTTATCCTTCTATCAAACACGAATGTTCCCTGGATCAAACGTCCTATTTTAATTATGTAATTACTTTATATTTATTTCTAATGGGTGCAGCGGAGCGCACGGGCACGGCTAGTATATTAATAAATAATCAAGTACGTCTCATAATCACTACATTTGGACAGGAGTACCAACAAAGTGAAGCTAGGTGAATTTGACATGGAGTGACGAAGGGGAAAGGAGGAAAAGGCAAGAGTGAGATAGCCTACGTTCCGCAGCAAAGTGACTATGTAATGTATTTTTGCTTTTGTTGCAGACAGTCTCTCTGACGTCGGTATGATTCTTGCCAGAGCCTCCATAGCGGCCGCAGTGTGCCTCTGCCAGCTGTTCGGTACGTTCACAACTATCTAAACAGGTTTTAAAATCATATCATCTACTTACCGACGCCTTCTCTTGGTTCTCCTTCTATTACTCTTCCTTTTCTTGTTTTGCTTGGAGAACGTAGTTTCTATTTCTGCGTGACTTATTCGGAGACTCATAACATTCAGGAAGATGTAAAGCATCTGGAAAGACGTGAAAACATAGTTTAAATACAACGTTATAAAAGTAACATGAAATGGAATGGAATTTACTATGGCTCAGCTCTGCGACTTGTTACGATTTATAGCTCTAACACTCAAGCTATACTGTTTTCGTTGTAAGAAAAATCCTAATGTAAACACAAGCACGTGGCTGTCAGACCCGTGATTGGCTCGCAGTCGAAACACTCACACGACGCAGGAAAATATAGTCCGTATTTGGAAACTATAATCTTGTATTATTTGAAAATATAAAATTGAATTCTAGTTGTTAAATACAATGAAACATATAACTTCACTCATATGTAAGACGATATGTAAAAGGAAAGCCACTTTCATATTTTGGTATGTACTATGAACGCGGATGAATACCAACAGTAATACCGAGGTAGTCTGTTCTTGTAACAAGCTGGCGTCACTTGAACTCGTAGTTGTTTACGTAAGCACGTGGTACTGAAGTATGGCTTCTGCATCCTCGGTGTGTGTGGTTATTAAACATAAGAGTAGAAACCCTCTCAAAAGCGGAGAAAAACGAATAGTATTAAATGTATATAATAAGTTATGTGAGTTTTAATTAGAGTAATTATAAAGTAAATGTTTCCTAAGCAAACGAATGCATAGTAGTGAGGTTAGGCCTACTTGACGAGTAACGGGAAATGTTTAACATGAAACAGAATGTACAACAGTAGGCGGGAACACGTACTGAGAATCTATGGCGCCAAACAGCGGCCAATGAAGCCTCACTTCAGTCACGTGCTATTGTTTATATTAGGATTTTTCTTACAGCGAAAAGATTATAGGAGCATTCTCAAACCGGCTGACTACACTAAGGTTGGCTGCGTACCCAGGTTTCAAGCATGCAACCCTCCTCGTCCCTAGGTCAACCCCCTCCGTGCGTCGCCAGCCGGTGTAATTTTTGTGACAATTAAGTCTTTCTCATCTTAAATTTTGTTCATATTTTATCTTACTGAACTACCATAAAAAACTGCTTTAAACTTTGAGGGGGATATTAATTATAATTTATTGCAGAAAAATAATCATTTTAACACTTTTCGCTAAACACATACTGACCTGTCTGTATATGTATTTGAATATAGGCTACCTATATTTCATGAGAGAGAACACGAATATAGGCCTATATATAAACTATGCACTTATAACTTAGATGAAAATTGTTAGAAAGGTACTTCCTTCTATTACAGCTGAATGGCCGACAATATAATGTTGTACCGCTAAAATAATGTTACTTCCACGAAATCGCTGTTTCATCTTTGTACATGACTCCGAATAATAATAATAATAATAATAATAATAATAATATGCAGCAATCATTATATCCTTCTTTCCGTCAACTGATTGTCTTCCTATTATAATGAAGTACTGATAATGTTTTGTCATGATTCAATGTAACAACGAGTGTCATGGAGGCTGGATATAAAAGAAGATTTTAACATTAGAAAAAGTGTTATATTGCACGTCATTATGACAGCAGGAGGGCAAACAGAGTGTTGTTCCAGTGATGTCCCCGACAACATTGCATTCTAACAAAAGCTTTCACTGTTATTCTGAATCACCCTGTATAATCTCAGTATAAATAAGAAGAGTTTTACGCTAACTAGTTGAGTTGTCCGCAGTGGCGACTGGAGGCCTCGTGTACCACTACGGCGGCAGAGCCGAGGACCTGCTGTTGCCCCCAGCAACCAGCTGGTACAACCTGTGGGTTCCTGGACCCAGCGATCCCGTCTTGCTCTATGTACAACAACCCCCTCCACTTTCACCATTGCCTCTGATGGTGGACCAGCATTCCTCCCAAGGACGTTACACCCACAGCAGGGCGCTGGGACAGCATCCTCACCCTCACCGGGGCGGCAAGCATTTCGGATACTCCAGACACAATGGTGAGTCACAAGGCATTCCGAACAGTACCAACTTATTAGCATTCATGCCTCTTAGTTCGTTCTGTCGGTAAAACAACGGGTGGAGGCGAATTTTCATTAGGCTTCACTTAGATTGAATGAATGAATGAATGAATGAATGAATGAATGAATGAATGAATGAATGAATGAATGAAGCCACTGTGTCCCATGAAGGGCTAGGGCCTCCTACAGGAGGGGAAGCTCGGTTGGTGTGGTTCACATGATGAGCTATTTCACGTAGAATAGAATAGAACGTTTTATTTTCGCTGGCCATAAGGCCTTCTCTTCCACTCAACCACTTAGTCTTCCATAAAATTCAGTAGTGTCAAAAGAATGGGAGTTCTACGTCCCAGCCTCGTGGTATGTGAACATATTACATATTTATGCAATGGATTACGTAAAACAATTTATATCTTTGCTACACTTCGATCATATTTACCAGTTAACATTTTACGTCTCATTTATTTAGCTTTATTTCAATCCATTCTCCAGTATGGAATTTTAGGATGGGGAAATGCTTGTAATAATTCTAATCCCACTCCACTAATACTTATTCAGAAAAGAATAATTAAAATATGCCTTAATAAACCAATTGATTACTCATCCGAGCTTTTGTTCACTGATTTTAATGTTTTGAAAATTAAACAAATTTATTATATTCCTTATTAAACTTCATACATAAAAATCGGAATAAATTCAAATTGTATCATCATAAATATGGAACTAAAAGATCCGATTTTATACGACTAGAGGAACCAAAGTGTTTCACAAGCACAGCTCTTAGCCATGTTCCCTGCTTTGGTCGAAGGTTATATAATAAAATAATTTTAAAATACCCAAATTTGGAAAATGTTAGTATCAGAAATTTCAAAAACAGCGTTAGGAAATTAATTTTTAAATAATATACATTGATTTAATATGTATTTGTATGAGTTAAATTGTTAAAATTGAAATTGTATTTTTTAAAGTTAATTTATTCCTATAATATTTTTTTTTCCTTGCCCCATTTTGTATCAAATAATTACCCTTGTTTGTGTTAAGTATGTGTTTAGATTATTCCCTGAGCAAGATTTTTACTCCTTCAGGGAAGAATTAAGATTGCATTTTTGTACTTTTTTTTCTAACAATAAACAATAACAATATTTATGTATGAACTATGAGTCCCATTTAGAAGTTATCTATTGTCCGTCCCGGGAATCTGTAGAGTGACTTGGCGCATATGGGGGCTGAATCTATCTGTGCCGGAGTGTATTGCGGGCAGCATCAGCTCAAGGCCGCTAAGGGGTAAGATGCTCGTGGTAGAATGTACAGTAGAGTTCAGGTAAAAATGATCCAATCCCTGCAAGCTATTGCTAGCTTCGTTCAACAAACACCTCCCCCCAGAGCGATCATTGGCCCTAGCCCTCCCACATACCAATTTCGCAGAGATCTTGTTTCGTCTTTCTACTCTACAGATGCCTGGGACGGGCCATAGAAGAAGTGTGGGGTTTTCAAAAGAAAGCGGTAACTTAAATTGCTTATATTTTCCACACTGACTTACAAAAGAAATGGGATTCTTTTGCATCACTACCCATTGCCATAACTTCATCGTAGATGTTGTATATGTCCACCATTTTGTTCTTCTACAAGTACTGTCAGTGACACAGTTCATCTGCCCTGAAAGGAATGCGGGGTTGGGGTAGTAGTTTCGCACTAGTAGTGGATGAAGTGGATGGAGGGAAAGTTAGAAATACAATGTAGCATGCATTATAAAAACATTGATTTACCAATTCCGCGCCACGTTAATATAGAGTACACTACACATGAAAGTTATATTGCTACGTCTTAACTTTGAATATATATTTACACCAGCAATTCTATTAAGCAAACGTTCACCTTCGTATTCAAAGTACAAATGAAGAGAGAGAAATGTTTTTTTGGAGAAAATAGAAAGGGGATTAAGCAGAGGGTATTCACACCAAAAGTACCGTTAGCCAGCCGCTTGCTCCAAAGTTAGCCTCACACCCCTCTAAACTACACCCCTAACTTCCCCAAGGTTCAGGGCAGATGACCTGTGTCATCGACAGTAACAGTCTCTCTTAAATGCTGTATACAGCAGTTCTAGGTTTTTTTTTTTTTTAGTAGAAACCATTTTTAATTTGCAATTTTGTTAATCTTGTAACTTGTTAATAGTATTCCATTTCGTTCCGCCATTTTTTATAAAGGAAATGTGTTAGATTTTGAGGATTTTTTTTTTTCTAAATTTTATAACATCTTATGAACTTCTGAGTCCGGTGTACCATTCACAGGGACATTCGGCAAACAAACAGGACGATACTTTACGTTCGGAAATCAAAACATGTTGGTTCCAAAACAAAAAAAAGAAAACAAAATGATATTCCGTATTTGTAACACTTCCCCTACACAAAAATGCTATAGGAAGAAGACTTTCAAAGTTCTGTAGATTATTTATTATATACGTCTTATCAATGACGTAGTAACTTTGCTATTGCATGAGTATATCGTAAGAATGGAAGACAACAGATTACTAAAAGTTGTTTTAACTTAGTATTTAGTATTTCTTTATTTAACCTGGTAGAGATAAGGCCGTCAGGCCTTCTCTGCCCCTCTACCAGGAGATTCCAACTATAATCTATACTAATAATAAATCTGTAGCCAAAATTTTTCTGGTAATTTTCGATTTTCCAAAAATAATTGGTCCTAACATATATAATTAACCACCCTGAAACCGAAAATCGCATTTTTGAAACTTTTGTTTGTATGTCTGTCTGTATGTTTGTTACCTTTTCACGCGATAATGGCCTAACCGATTTATATGAAAATTGGAATATAAATTAAGTTCGTTGTAACTTAGATTTTAGGCTATATGGCATTCAAAATACTTTATTTAAGAGGGGGGTTATAAGGGGGCCTGAATTAAATAAATCGAAGTATCTCGCTTATTATTAATTTTTGTGAAAAATGTTACATAACAAAAGTTTCTTTAAAAATGATTTACGATAAGTTTTATTCTTTACAAAATTTTGATAGGACTGATATTTAATGAGATAAATGAGTTTTAAAATTAAAATAACGCCATCTAAGACAGTGCAATGAATTAAGAACAAATGACCTCGTCTATAAGGGGCCTTAGACAACAACAATCGAAACAGGGGCCTTGGACATCAACAATCGAAAGCTATTAAACATAGCCTACAGAGAATGTTTCTGTGTTTGTATGAAGTAATATCAGAAGCTAAATTAACCGATTTGTATAATTATTATTTCACCATTGGAAAGTGTAGTTTCTCTAGATGGACATAATGCTATAATGTTATTACAGTAACGTCTGAGTAAATCGAGGACAGGTAAGATTAAAATAGCTTCTTATGCACAGAAAATTTGATAGGCTATTTTGTACATTCGTTTTCTGTATTTCTTAAAATAATATTTATGTACACTCATTTTAATCTCAGAGAATTAACGAACAACGAGAGTGTATTGATTTAGTATGCAGTAATAGTACGTTAGCTTAGCAATCCATTATTTTATAATTCAAATTTTAACTATGCTCAATTGAATCGTGTTAAAATACATAAAATATATTATGCAATAAATGCAATGCAAAAAAAATTGGGTAATGAGCGAAGCAGATTATCTTGCGCTGTTGTAAAAGTTGTTCCCTGGATCAAATGTCCTATTTTAATTATGTAATTACTTTATATTTATTTCTAACAGGTGCAGCGGAGAGCACGGGTACGGCTAGTATGAACAATAAAATTACAATTAGTATTAAATTTATAATTACAATTACAAATAACATTACAATTAGTATTAAATTTACAATTACAATTACAATAAAATCAAAGTCAAAAATCAAATAACTTACAAACCCGGATGAAAAATTTTATTGTGCTCTTCTTTTAAGCGCCGTTTGCTTTAACATTTTCTTTTCGTTTGTGGCTAACACTATAATATATTACTAGGCCTACTTAAATTCTTAATATTGAAATTGTAATGAAACCATATCAAAAGTTATTGAGATTTGAACGCATATTCAGAACAGAATTTTACTCACAATGACTTCAAATAGCTCATAATATGCCGTGAAACGCTCTGCATATAGACAAATTGCAGGACGACGTGCGCTAAAGGTATTGAAGGAACACTGGAATCATAATATTCACATGTTTTGTATCATAGTGGTGACGTTCAGATTACAGCGAAACGTATTAAAACGTCTGAAAGAAAATCTGGACACCCTGTGGTAGGCATTTTTATTAATTCGTTTTAATAATGTCTATTTATATTCTTTCACACAGAAACATATCAGAAATAACCATCGCAAATACTGGTACATTGAATAACCTGTATAAATTAATTGGTACCATTTCCATGCCAAAATTATACTCACTGTAACATATAGGCTACCATCATTTCCCTATACTTACAGGAAGTAACATTATGGCCGTGTGCACCATTCTCGATCATCTAGCCCGTTTATCAGCAATCACGGAAACATGGTTAATTCTTGACAATGACCAAGTTACAGATGCGGTGCACCGACATTTTCCCTCGATCAACTCAGTACCGTCAGCTGACGGTACGCTCACTTGAGAAGAATCATCTGAGCGCTAGGTTACCGCGTATAAAACAGCGAACGAACGCACTCTGTCAATTATCGCTTCGTTTTTGTTTGTCGGACTGCTTTCAAACATCCTCGCAGTTTTCAAATAACAAGTTTCAATAATCATGGAAGAAAAAAAGAAAAGAGCACCGAACTTCTCACAGTTCGAAGTGGGAATTCCTTTAGAACTCGTCAGCAATTATGCATCCATATTACAGAATAAAAGTACTGACGGAAGTTCTCTAAGAGAAAAGCAGGCTACCTGGTTGGATTTAACCTCACAATTCACACGAGTTATACGTGTTTACATAATTCCACATAATTTGTAACGTAATTTATACAGTGGTTATTTCATATTATTGATAATAATTGGGAAAAATTCAGTATACGGATACCTCACTGACAATTATCTTGAAATAGGATACTAAAAAGAGCAGATTTGTGTTTGTCGAATGCTCATCATCTTGCTTACGAAAAAGACACATTTCAGTGCCAATAATTTATTTGGGAAAATTTCAGTATACGGATACCTCGCTAACAATTATTCTTAAAAAAAAAAAAGCAATTCGTCTGTGTATGTCGAATACGCACCATCATGCATACGAAAAGGAAGTTTTTAGTGCCAATTTATTTTGTGTGCACAAGGTTGGAATTTTGGAGTAAGTGGGAAAGGAAAGTATCCTTGTTCTGAAATTTATCCATTTATTTTGTGTTCACAAGGTTGGAATTTTAGAGTAAGAGGGAAAGGAAGGTACCGTGTAATTTCTCTTAATTCAATCGTAAATAGCATAACTGTCCAAAACGTCATGTAGGTCTTAATAGTTTCAAACGGTAAATCTATAGCTAATAAGTGATAATCTCGCATTCTACAAAATGGTCATTTAGTTTTGCTATATTATTACCGGCATAGAATAACTGCTTTATTATTATGCTAACAAAATTGGACAATTAGGCCTAAATAATATTTTGTCCTCAAGTAAAGTCCCGATCTTCCAAAGCAGAAACATATATAAAACATTAGCCTATTTTGATAAAAAAAAGAACATTTTTATTATTCATCTACAAACTTACTCTTTCTACAATAATACCAATTCTGTTATTTCCGCAATGATTTGCGTGTTCTAGATACATCATTTCATCTTCAATTCCAACAAGTACGTCAAATCGTGCCGCCATTTTGGTTTTCTCGACTTGACCATGTTCAATTCAAGATAATCGGTCCCACACCCGTGATCAAATTTGATTATCATCAACTGGCTTGTTTAACTTTGATCAAGATTGATACTCCGCAAATTGGCGTTGAAGATGGTCAAGTGCCGACTTAACCATGGTCAAATTTTAATCGAGAATGGTGCACACGGGCATAACTCTATCTACAGCACGAAATCTGTAAGAAACTGCCAAAGAAATTATTAAATGAGACTATTACACTTTTACTACTTCATACTACTTTTGACCAATAAAACGGTAAGAAAGGACGTCTTTCAACCAATCATGGCTGCTTATAGCACAATTTTATCGCTTCCCTAGCATTTGTTTAATTTTATCGTTTCCCTAGCATTTGTTTGTTTTTATCACTACCCTAGTATTTGTTTCTTTGTTTGCCAACATTTGAAACTGCAAATTTTTTACGGTAGGTACTATAAAACATTCTTTGCGATCGTCATTTGTTTACAGCATAGACAGTCAACTGAAAATGGCGGTTCCGTTCAAACGTTTTGGTGAAGCTAACATAGTGAAATAGAATTTCAGTAAGTCAGTTAATATTTTATTGTAATAAAGTACTTTATTTCTTCTAATCTTTATATACTTTCTTCTAATCGTGTAATAGTCAATTAAATCCCACTCGAGTTTTGATTTTCTCTTGATAAACCAAAATCTCTAGTGAGATTACTGTTGATAAAACTAGCATATTCGTTAGCTAAATAGAAGACGAGGCAATTTCTTCATTTGTATCTTGCAGCATAAACTGGATATAAATTGCAGTTCGTAAGGATCTGTCATTAAACAACTCTTACAACTTCGCTTCTACTATTAGTGAAAGGTTGTGCTATAGGGAACAATGATGTCCATTCATAAACATGCGACGTCACTCTCAGATTCTGCACATGTTTTTCTTGTAGTCTCTTATACCATAACAAATAAAATAAATGTGATATGTTCTAAACGGCGAACTTACACAAAGAAATAGATGGATAGATTAGAAATCAAAACTAATAAGATTTTAGTTACTGCTTGGTAACGTTAGTTACGTGACTGAAGATTTTTACCGGTAATCAATTAGCGTAGGAATTCGAAATTACCGCAAGTGTTTTACGGTATCGTGACTCCAAAATTGGCCAATAAGAATTAAGGATATGTAAATACTGTTATAAGGTGTCTGCATTTTCTCAGAAAATGTATAATTGACTTAAAGTAGCCTCTTGGCAGAATTTTGCGGTGAAAGTGTTTAAAGGCCCTACCATTATGGTGTCACTTCTAGAACGAATAGACCTATAGGCCTATTATGTACTTAGACATCGCAATTTTTTGTTACACCACGGATACCAGCACCAGTGCGGAGAAAGACGAATTCTAAGTCAATAACAGGGTTGGGCGTATCCCAGAACAAAACTTGTGAACGTACATACTAGATGGTGCTAGTTATATTTTAATATAGATATAGGCTATATTAAAATAAGGTGCTTAGGAAAATATTTGGAGCTAAGAGGAATGAAGCTACAGGAGAATGGAGAAAGTTACACAACACAGAACTGCACGCATTGTATTCTTCACCTGACATAATTAGGAACATTAAATCCAGGCGTTTGAGATGGGCAGGGCATGTAGCATGTATGAACGAATCCAGAAATGCATATAGAGTGTTAGTTGGGAGGCCGGAGGGAAAAAACCTTTGGGGAGGCCGAGACGTAGATGGGAGGATAATATTAAAATGGATTTGAGGGAGGTAGGATATGATTGTAGAGACTGGATTAATCTTGCTGAGGATAGGGACCGATGGCGGGCTTACGTGAGGGCGGCAATTAATCTCCGGGTTCCTTAAAAGCCGTAAGTAAGTACATAATAAAATATGATAACTGGCACTATATATATATATATATATATATATATATATATATATATTAGGCGAAAGAATGGAATGGGCTCTTTATCTTCACGCCTTTTTTCAACAAAAAAGTAAATTAATAATAAATTTCTCAATAATTTCTACAATGAAAATTTAAACAAATAATAATTTCTCTATACTTTATATAATTAAGAAGGAAATTAATAATTTTTACACACTTTGTAAAATGAAAAGGTAAATCAATAATTTATCTATTGGCATACTTATTAAATCAATAATTTCTCTATATTTTTTGTTCAATGAAAAAGTAAATCAATAATTTCTCTATACTTTGTACAACGGAAAAGTAAACCAATAATTTATCTATTGGCATACTTATTAAATCAATAATTTCTCTATATTTTTTGTTCAATGAAAAAGTAAATCAATAATTTCTCTATATTTTTTGTTCAATGAAAAAGTAAATCAATAATTTCTCTATACTTTGTACAATGAAAAATTAAATTGATAATTTTTATACACTTTTTACAATGAAAAAGTAAATCAATACATTTCTCAATAATTTCCACAATGAAAATATAAACAAATAATTTCTCTACACTTTGTACAATGAAGAAGTCAATTAATAATCTTTACACACTTTGTAAAATGAAAAAGTAAATCAATAATTCTCTATGCTTTGTACAACGAAAAAGTAAATCAATAATTTATTTATAGTTTGTACAATGGAAAAGTAAATCAATACTTCTCTATACTTTGTACAATGGAAAACGAAATCTATAACGTCTGTATACTTTGCACAATGCAAAGGAAATAAATATTTTCTCTATACTTTGCAGAATGCAAAGGAAATCAATAATTTCTCTATACTTTGTACGCTAGAAAATCAAATAAAGATATAAATTCTTTATATTTTGTACACTGAAGAAGTAAATCAATATTCTGTCTACACTCCGAGCAATGACAAAGTAAATCAATATTTTATCTATAATCAGGTACTGAAAAAATAAATTAATACTTCATATAACTCATAACAAAAATAACAATAATGTATTTTTTTCATTATCAATAATGGAAAAAAACAACCTTCTATGCACTTCGCTTAGTACGAAATTAAACAGGCTTAAATATTTCTTCTATACGTTGAATGAGAAAGTATTCTTCATACTTATCAGAATAATTTATTTCTGTAGTCCCCAGAATGAAAAAATTAATAAAAGCTTTCTGTATACCGTATTTCTCATTAAGTATTCAGCACATTTCCGCTGTTTATTAGTAACGTTATAGACCTATTGTGTTTTCCTTGGACCAAAAATATAATACGACATTGTTATGAAATAGCAGGAGTGAGTGTTTTTGTTAAATATTTAGAAATAGAATATGGCGTTGCTACGAGTGGCGGTGATTTGCTGAACATTCACCTAGTTCTCAAAATGAGATAGTAAATTCATACTTTATCTGTAGTCTACGTCTCATATAGAGAAAACAAATCAATATTTTATTCATATTCTAGTTATTGAGAAATGAAATTAATACTTTATTATATCTCTAAGAAAGTAGGCCTAAATAGCACTTTTCCAATACAACACATAGTGAGAAAATAAATCAATTATTTCTCTGTACTTCGCTTAATAAGAAAGTAGTTAAATGTTCTTTATTTACTTCGAAAGATACCCTAGAGCAGATCAATATTTTCTCTCTACTTTGCATTGAGAGAAAATGAAGCTATAGGCCTACTTTCTGCATATTTCGGTTAACGAAAAAATAAGAAATAATGACAGGATGATGGTGCATCTGTGACTTGATGAGCCATCCATCTTTTCTACTCGCAATCCAGGTCAAGATGCGTTTGAAGACCAGTCAGTGACTATGAAAATATTTAATGAACGCCATCTGCTACTTTACAACTTCACTGACTCCCTTGATTGTTATAGGCCTTGAAGGCGAAATCTCCGTAAACCTGACCTAGACCATGACGCTTCGAGGTCGGCCATCATCAAGTGACCTCAAGCTATCACTTCTTTAATCAAGTCTACCTTCACGAGATATTTGCCGGAAGTGCACTGCCAATATGCTATTTACTCTACAAATTAAATTTACAATGAATGTATAAAAACAAGAGAAACTTATTGTATAGCAACGGTACAAAAACAGTTGAATTACGTGTCACTCAATTTCGGTGAAAGTATTTTGTTTAACGGTATATATTGAGTGAGTGAGTGAGTGAGTGAGTGAGTGAGTGAGTGAGTGAGTGAGTGAGTGAGTGAGTGAGTGAGTGAGTGAGTGAGCTACACAACTTCGTATGCAGAATGTCAGATATTATTTTGAAGCTGCGATTGGATATCGGTTCGAATCCCGCTTGGGCTGAATAACTGGTTGAAATACTGTTAGATGTCTTCCCAAGCGTTAAAGCGAATGATAGGTCAACGTGTAGCAAATCCTCGGCCTCATCTCGTCATATATCATCTCGCTTTCATCAATTCTATCGACGCTAAATAACCTAGTAGTTGATAAAGCGTCGTTATATATTAAAATAAAATGAAAAAGAAGTTTCGAATTGGAGGTATAGTTCTAGAGTTATCCTTAGGGAAATTTTGAGTTTGTCAAGTTTTTGTCCTATTTCCGTAGTTTCGCATATACGGTTAACAATACTCGTACCTACACTAGTTGCTTTGTAAAACTATAACAAATATGCCTCCAGACGCGCAGCATCTGCTACTGAATTAGCCATGGAGAAGAAAGTCAATAAATATGCTCATCTTTTAGACAATTATATCTTTGTCCCATTTGCTGTGGAGACCTTCGGTCCTTGGAGTCATGACGGTAAAATTTTGGTATCTCAAATCGGCCAAATTTTGATCTCCATTACTGGTGATCGCCGTTGCACTACTTATTTGCGTCAATACTTTAGTATTGCTATTCAGCGCGGAAATTCAATGAGCGTTTTGGGTACTCTTCCAGAGTCCAGCCCTTTGGACGAACTTTTTCTCCTGTAAAATGTATTATCTCTATGTAAATGCTTATATTTAGTTTTTATAACAAATTAATTTCAGAGGTCCTTAATATTTAGCTGTATTTAATCCTCTAGCATGATTTTTTTGGGGGAGGGGGGGATGCCCAAGACATAATTTGAGTAGTAATTATGACTTCATATTATAAAGGAAAAAATATATATACAAAAGTCGTTAGTGATGATTTCGGCTAAATCACTATTATATGTTTTTGATTTCAAGAATGAAACCATCAGTATTTCAGTAATATTGCTGTAGTTAATAAGTATCACGTCCAGTTGAATTAAGTCGCAAATATCGAATGTGAACAAAATCCGTTCAGTAGTTAAGGACAAAACACTGCATAAATATAGACAGACATGCCCTAAACCAGCGGTATTCAGTCTATGGTACGCGTACCTTTGGGTATGTGAGGCTATCTCAATAGTACGCATCCCACTGACTACGTATGTAAAAATTCTGACATATTATTTTATTATATTGTTATTTGTTGATAATTATTTCAGTTTACATATTTTATTTTGCAATATAAATTCCTGTTTCTCCTTGTTTCAATAATATTTTACATAATTCATGACATTATTATTATTATTATTATTATTATTATTATTATTATTATTATTATTATTATTATTATTATTATTGCGTCAATTACTAGGCCTACTTATGTATAATAATAATTTTATAGGCCCTAGATTTTGTTTACTTATACTTATATTTATTTGATTGGCAGCAACTTATATGCACTTTATTTGGCTTTAATAACAACTCCAGAAGAAATTTCGGTTTCAACAGATCCCACCATCATTTCCAACATAACAGAACATTAATTGTTTATTAAATTCAGAGACTGGTAACCTAACAACAAAGAAATAATTAGCACAGTCTACTGCATACAGTCACGAAGCTTGAGGTGATTTTTTGCATTTCTCGCGATACAATGCTCCAAGCGGTTAGCAACTGAGAGTACTAGGAACAATAGACTGTGCGATAGAAGCGATCCTAGTGGCTAGCAACTAAAGTTCAACTGTCATTGGATGCATATTCCCTACGTATTGAGCTTCGTGACTATGCACTAGGTTGTGATAATAGCATCATGCATGGCCACCCTCAACCAATAATTTTTATTCTACGTATTCTTTTTTTTTAGTACACACAGCCCCTAGATACTAAAATAAAACACGCTAAACAAGACATATAAACACAAAGCGAATTTCTAACTTAAAAACTCTTATAAAAATTTTATTATTCAATTGAATCGCACTTTTTAGAAAGGAACTAAGTCAAAATTTGCGATTTTTATTTTAACTGATGAAATGATTAATACTTTCAATGAGCACTAATTGGCGGAGAAAAACACTTAGTCAAACCTCTCCCTGAATCTTTAACATCAAGTTGATATTTATATACGGTGCTGGTAAATTGGTATTTATTCATAAAATAAGTTTCTTTTGCTCTTCAGAAAAGTAGCATATTTTGACTTACTTCCGTTCTAAAAAGTGCGATTCAATTATGGATTAGTGCGCCAGAAAATAATGTAGGTTTGAATCTTTGGCGAAATTTCATGTTTAAACCTCGGGCCATTTGCACCCTCGGGCCCTTGATACAGATACATAAATTACTATATTTTGCACACAACATCAATCATAGTCTTTTGTTATTTCTTATTAATTGCAATGCAGTTTGGGTTACGGAAGTGAAAAAAAAAAATTTGGGGGGGTACGCTAGCAAAAAAGATTGAAACAAAAGCCCTAAACAACATTTTTGAGTATCAAGTATGCTGAAATGTATTATTTCCGCTGAAAACTTTTGTAACATCACAATACTTCCAAAAAGAAAGAAACGAAATAAAGAAATGAGAGTAAAATATGAAGGAAGGACCAATGAAAGCAGAGGGGAGAAAGAATAAAACATGAAATATGATAATATTTGCTTCCCCTATACCAGAAAAGCTGGTTCGAGTCCTCATGGGGGAAGAAATTTTCTCATGAAATTTCGGCCAGTGTATGGGACCGGTGCCCACCCAGCATCGTGGTGCACTTGGGGAGCTACGATAGGTATACTTTATTTTTTTTCATGGAGTGCAGTTTCATAGAAAGGACTTTGCCGACAGACCTTCTACTGCCCCCTACTAATTGATTGTCATAAATAAATGTCTTCCTTCCTGTGACGGAAATCTTGTCTTCTTTTGTTAGTAACCAATCACAACCCTCGTTCAGAAGAATTGACAGGTGCCCGTCAAATCCACGTGGAGGCAGAGTTGCCGCATCCTTTCCGAATTTCAAGAATCCCGTCAGTTTCACTGCATAATTTCGAAGGTCACCAGGATTGTGGCAACTGCGCAATGTAGGAACGAGGGGACAGGATGGAATTGTCAGAATTGTTTGTGTAGGAAGTGATAAATCTGTAAGTGGGTGTTCAAAGGAGCCACCGAACTGCACTCCTTGAAATAAAATAAGGTATAGCGGAATCCGGTTGCGAATACCAGCTATAACGGCTGGGGGATCATCGTGCTAACCACACGATACCTCCATTCTGGTTGGATGATCGTCCATCTCTGCATCGACATGTGGGCGTGAGGCCAGCAGCCGGCTGGTCGATCTAGGCCCTTTACGGGCTGTAGCGCCACGGATTATTATTTTACCACAAAAACGGCTTCATGCGTTCCGGATTTCATTTCCTGTGCTATTAAGCGGCTGAAAATGTCTGCCGATTTGCAAAAGACTGCATGTGAGCCACAGGTTGACGAAAGAGGACAATGTCCGCGAGGGTGGCGACCACCTGTCTGTTGCAAGCGCGCTCGGGATGTGGGTCAGTGTCATTATTAAGGCTGCTGCTGCACAAACTGGTTTGCTTCACTTTCATCTGTCCGTCGTGACTTCTCGAGGCATAGTTACCATGGCAACTCTGATCAAATTCTACAGCTTAAGAAACTCCGAAGCTATATTATGTTATTCAGTAGCTTTAACATACTTAACAGATATTTATACCTTTACTAAACTGATAGATCCTATCAAGACTTTCAATTCTGACCTGATATTGTAGAGGACTTGACGAATTAACAAAAATAAAAGAAAGTCTCATTTCTTTCCAGACAATAAATTGTTCTTCACGTTTTAGCATCGACGAAAAAAATTGGGAGCGTTCGTGGATTTATTTCCGGTAGGAAGTTGGCCGTCAGTAGAAAATATGATGCAATCATCATCTTTCTTGATAAAACACGTAAGTAAAATGGAATTATACTTAAAGAATAAAAGTAACTCGAAAACGACATGCCTTTGCTCTATCCTTATAATTTGGGTCCCGGGTTTGGTTACTTCGAGTAGGTACAAGTTAGGTGTGCAATTGTGCATGGATCATAGGCCAACTAGGTTCTCTAGGAACGGAGAGCTCTGACACGTTTCCCCGCTCCGTTTCTTGTGTTTACATCCGCTTCTGTGGTTTTTTATATGAAAAATTACTTTTAATTTTCGAATGAATTATTTATATATCCTTTTTTTCAAAATTAAAAATGGTGATAGTTCACTGTGCAGTGATAAAGCGTTTCCCTCATAACTCAAAAACTATCAAATATTCTGTGATGAATTTTTTTTTTTTGTGTATTTATGCATGCCATATCTACAATATGATGCAAAATCACTTCTCTACCTTTGATAGACTGTCTGATAAAAAATAAATTCATTTAAAAATGGTCAAATATCTTCTAACACAAAGTGAAAAAAATATATATATTATTTATTGAGGAATGTAATGTAAACATGAGTTTCAGCAATAAAATAAAAGAGGGAAAACATGAAAAAGTTAACAAGTTTATGAGTTATGAGGCAAACGCTTCATCATTGCACAGTGAACCGCCATCATTTTTTTAATTTTGAAAAAGAAAATGTAAATCGTAAATTTTTTTTCATATATCAGGACAGTGTTTTAGACATACCAATTTTCATTATTGTACAAGATACAGTAATGGAGGAAAAAAAAATGTTGAATATTTCCAAAAATTTTACTGCTGTAAGCTGTACCTAACCCCTTAACAAAACGGCCTGTCTCGTCGTTACTCTTGAAACGGGAAAGTCAATAAGTCTGACATCGTATTATTCATCCATGGCAATGTCTTCAAGTGCAGTTCGTTTACACGTCTGAACCGCGCGGTATAAATTTGCAAACTTCGCATTTCTAACGACCAAGAGTCGATCCATTCTTTTTGCCGCGATGTGTAGGCTACATACACAGTGGAACTCTGCCGTAGAAGAGTTGCAGACCGGTGTGAAGGCCCTGCGACTAGTTCCTTTCCTTTTTTTTTTTTCACGAATAAAAATTGAAAGGCGTTGGAATAAATATGAATGACCAGTCAGATAGACATTTGACTGTGTGACACGACGTCTGATCAAGTGATTGTTAATTTCCACACTCGCTGCCCCAGATCACGCGACAAATGCAGTACGTGTGTGGGTGCGATTTCGTATTCGTGCAGACAATGACCTCTGGGTACATGAAGAATGCAAATACGAGCGATACCGGCTGTCTGTTATATAAAATATTATGACTCAATAAATTATAACCATTGCTGTCCTTGGTCTCTATATAGTGGGCATATTGTGCGTACTGACACTTACTGGGAAGAAGGAATAACATGAGGGAAATAGCCAGAATTACGGTTTACTAACGTCCAACGGATGCAAACACCGTTCTCGGTGGTTACCATTCATATTTCTACATCCAATCCGAACCAAACAATGGATTTTGACGTAGAACTATGCCTTCTTCTTCACTAGATATGGGTGTTACTTGGGAGTTGACCGTCACATAAAAATGCAACAGCCCTTTTTTCTTTGTTTTACCTCTGATCTCCTTGTATTCCCCTTATCCTCTTTGTCTTCCCCTTTTTATTCAAGTCTCCTTTGTTCTCTTTGCAGTCTTTTTTTTTTCTTATTTTCAAACTGTTCTGACTGTATTCCCCTTCTTCTCCTAGTTTTCCCTTGTTCTCCTCATGTTCCTCTTATTCTCCTTGTATTCCAAATGTTCTCCTTGTATTCATCTTATTCTTGTATTCCATTGCTCTCATTGTCCTTCACTTGTTCTTCTATTCTCATTGTCCTCCTTGCATTCTCCTCGTACTCCATGTCTTCCCCTTGTTGTTTTCCTTGTATTACCTATTTTAGATTGTCTTCCCCTTGTTCTCTTCGTATTCCCATTGTTTCCATTGTCTTATTCTCATAGTCTTCCCCTTGTTGTCATTTTCCGAGATTTTGTAATGCATTTCACAAACGTGTATTGTACAACCATTTTTGCAGATCATATTTTTAAAATTGCAAATACAACATATTTTGCGTTGAAAATTTAGAGCAATGTTATTCCAAAGCCTTCACAAAACTGCACTCTAATGGTAACTAAGTAACAATAAGTGCACTGTAATGAGTCTATTTTAGTTTAGTTTTATATTTATGAAGAATGGTTTCCCTAGCAACAAATTTCTGTGTGGGAATAACTTTCAAAGCCTAACAACAATAGCTGTAACTACAACAAAAAACACGATCATGCAAAAAAAATAATAACTGAAGTTTTAGCTGAATTAACAAAACAAAATTGTTCATTTTTAAACAGGATTGAATTTAGTCCATCTACTAATTGAGCAACGGCTTCATCTTGATTTACTCCTTCGAAAAATGTTTACAACGAACTCTATACAAAGAATACATTACATATTTGTACTAAATTACAAGTTACCTGTTGTGTTCAAATGCTTGAGCGTATTAGCTTGTTGGGACGCAAATGTAAGCCCAAGTAGGCTTTACAACTTCCAACTTCGTTCGTCATAGGCTGATGATTGTGTTCCCCAGACACACTAATCACTTTTGAATACGCTCTACCAATATAAATCACCGCTTCACAATTTCCGTTGTTGCAAGAAAACTTCACTTGTATACATTTAAGTTTACTAAGTTTGGAGTTCTCACAGACAATGCACACGTAGCCTCGTCTTCTACATAAAACGTGGTCTATACGAAAATTCATCGTGGTTCCATTTAACTGCTGTCTGTGAAAGGACGATATAGGCTCTAATGTTGTTGTTATGCTTATTTAGAGACGTCCCTGATAGACTAGTATCTTCTGATGTCTGTCTGGGATATTATAATCTTAGCACAGTCTAATCCGTGTGATGCATATTCTTTCTCGCTACACCAGATGTCTCTATGGTACATTTCGTTGCTTCATTTTGCATTTAGTAGCGTGTCGGTGAAGGGCTTTCAGAATTGCCGGTTTATGTGTGTATGTGAATAAATACTTTATGTTTAATGGAAAGTACGTTTTTAATGACGACAATTACTCACAAAATAACATCGTAGTTTATTCCTGCGTTTTGTTGCATTCAAGTACAGGTCATTTGTTATCTCGTGAAACCAAATGGTTGCGTGTCGTAGCATATGAGCGTATTCCGAATCTCACCGGTGAGCAATCCGATGGCATCACGGTGTTCCGAATTCCACCGATGACGTCAATGATGCTCCACCGGTGTCGCACCGGTGCCATCAACTTGCAGAGATGGTGGCAGTCTCCATCAGCCGCCATCAGTGAATCTGATTGGTTCTTGTATAGGGCGGGAATTAGCAGACGAATAACATCGTGCACTGTTGTGTCATGGCGGTGTGTTCTGCTTTAGTTCTGCTGTATTGTTTGTAATGAGCACAACGTAAAAACATTATGAGCGTATTCCGAATCTCACCGGTGAGCAATCCGATGGCATCACGGTCTTCCGAATTCCACCTATGACGTCATTGATGCTCCACCGGTGTCGCACCGGTGCCATCAACTTGCAGTGGTGGTGGCAGTCTCCATCAGCCGCCATCAGTGAATCTGATTGGTTGTTCTATAGGGCGGGAATTAGCAGACGAATAACATCGTGCACTGTTGTGTCATGGCAGTGTGTTCTGCTTTAGTTCTGCTGTATTGTTTGTAATGAGCACAATGTAAAAACATTATGAGCGTATTCCGAATCTCACCGGTGAGCAATCCGATGGCATCACGGTCTTCCGAATTCCACCTATGACGTCATTGATGCTCCACCGGTGTCGCACCGGTGCCATCAACTTGCAGTGGTGGTGGCAGTCTCCATCAGCCGCCATCAGTGAATCTGATTGGTTGTTCTATAGGGCGGGAATTAGCAGACGAATAACATCGTGCACTGTTGTGTCATGGCAGTGTGTTCTGCTTTAGTTCTGCTGTATTGTTTGTAATGAGCACAATGTAAAAACATTATGAGCGTATTCCGAATCTCACCGGTGAGCAATCCGATGGCATCACGGTCTTCCGAATTCCACCTATGACGTCATTGATGCTCCACCGGTGTCGCACCGGTGCCATCAACTTGCAGTGGTGGTGGCAGTCTCCATCAGCCGCCATCAGTGAATCTGATTGGTTGTTCTATAGGGCGGGAATTAGCAGACGAATAACATCGTGCACTGTTGTGTCATGGCGGTGTGTTCTGCTGTATTGTTTATAATGAGCACAACGTAGAAACAATATATTAATGGCTTATGAGCGAACATGTCAACGGACCAGTTATTACTACTGGTTCAAGAAATAAATTGTTTATGCTATCTTTTCTTTGAACGAGATGGGAGTACGAAAATTTTGCTAGCGTAGCACAGACAACAACTTGTACAGCCGCCATGACAGCCATCGATCCTTCCAGCAGTTGTGTTCCTTATTTCGCTGCAACGTGACGTCATTGATGCCACCGGACCGGTGAGATTCGGAATACGCTGATATACGTAGTAAGAACCTTGTGATGGGGATAAGTGAGCTCGCCTGCTACGAACAGGAGCGTATCGAGAGAGGGATGTTTCTCACTCCACATTCTTCTTCCCCTGACGTGCAGATAATATGTTTCACGAGATACCGAATGGCCTATAGAATATGATTTATGTCTCCATATCTCCCGCATTCACAATTAGGATTTTCTTTTTTTCCAGTCTTATAAAATAAATTGTATATTATAGTTATGAAACTATATGGTTTCAAATCAGACTTAAATTTGTATAAGTAGTAAAATAGTCCCCACTACGTTCAATGCAAGTGTTCCTGTTATACTATGTTGAAAAGTGATGAAGTGTTTGTAGTCTTATTGTACAGTAATAATAATAATCCGTGGCGCTACAGCCCGTGAAGGGCCTAGACCGACCAGCCGGCTGCTGGCCTCACGCCCACATGGCGAAGCAGAGGTGGACGATCATCCAACCAGAATGGAGGTATCGTGTGGTTAGCACGATGAACACTCCAGCCGTTATAGCTGGTATTCGCAACCGGATTTCGCTACCTATCGTAGCTCCCCAAGTGCATCACGATGCTGGGTGGGCACCGGTCCCATACACCGGCCGAAATTTCATGAGAAAATTTCTTCCCCCATGAGGAATCGAACTAGCGCGCATTCCGTAACGCGAGTCCTAGGCGTATTGTACAGTAATGGCAAAAAAAAAAAAACCGGACCGGACCTTATAGCTGATACAAAAGAATCCTGTGCTGTGTATTGTGTTAAACTGTGGTAATTTCAATATGGATAGTTAAGCCAGAGGTATGTACTGCTATTTAATGTAAAAATACGCAGTTATCTTTGCCGAATAGAGGTGGAAATGTAATATTGATACTAGATGAAAATAAAACTCTCAAAGTTTTTTCGTCTGCAAGTTTGAGGCTCTGAAGGAAACAAAAAACGGTAAGAATCGAACAAATGCAATAAATTTCATTGTTACAATTAATTATACAAGATGGATGTGTTTTGTGACTAGCAAAATTTGAATCTGTGACTCTGAAATCAGCTACAAGGGTCGGACTGATTTTTTTGCCACTCCTGTACATATTCAATTAATAAAACAATTATTAAGGTTACTTTTTGATTCTCCCTCGTATATATATGGGAGAAACACGAACACCATTAGGCTATAGTGGATATAACGGTATAAGTAAACCGGAGAGGGGTATGGACCCATTCTGAGGCGAACAATTATTGTATTGGCAATGAAACTTCTAAGTAGATTATACTTTATGATAATTATATACTGGTACTGCTTTGAATCCCGGCCTGTATTTTGCCATAGTGTTTAGCTTGTTTACGTAGTTATATATTCCTGCCATTGTGCGTCCCATTCTGTGAATATCTCTATGAAAAGTTGTTTATAATAGGATGCAGGTAGAAGGAGGGACGCTATAACACAAAATATGTACTACTATCGTACCAAATTGACTTGACAAAACGCTATCGAAATGTGATACCAATATTGACGTGACATTTTTCCAACTCTAGCTCAGGTAACAGAAGGGAACACAAACGCACTGTGTTTTTCAAATACAGGGACATCATTTTATTTTTACTTCAATTTTTATTGTACCTGAGTTTTTGAATGTACTTCACTCCCACCCCTTCTACTAATGAAGTTCCAACTCCACACAGAACCAAGACCGCAGATAGTAAGCAGTACTGAGTTACTGAGTATAGTACGTTCCAGAAATATGTTCGCGTTTTCCAGTGACGAAAGAGCTTTCAATATTGAATCATATTTTCGCACAGGCACTGTCCGTTTGCCTACGTCGCATCCCGATTTCCCCCACCTGCTTCTGCTCGCCCCTCTGTAAAAGCTGGGCTGTCTTAGTTCTTTTCTGAAAACATTAATTTCTCTTAGGAATTGGGCGTTTACGTAATATTATACAACTGTTTAACTTAACTTAAATAAAAGGGCCTCGTTAAGTAATTAACTGTCACGTGATTTCCTCCCTTTCTACAATCCTGCGGCATAACCACTTGGACGGACAGTAGATAGCATGTCTGAGTAATTTTATATTTTCGGGTCGGGCAGAAGTGAAGATTGAATTAACAGTACGTAGAGTAGGTATAGAATTATTTCAACATGAGTTACTAGTACGAAGGACGAAACTGGCAATTGGAATTAGATGCAATAGTCTATAGTGCGATAATATGCACAAAAGAACTGAAGCCTGTATCGAAATGAACGGCCACCATTTTGAAAATTGTGTTTAAATATCCATATTATGATTATTTTTCAATTTAACTTCTTTCTCTATATTGTACGCTAATGTGCTGTAGGCAGTATAATATACACCGCATAATGAATACGTTCGCATGGATAACTCACTTCGTGAGTAAAAACACTTATTCTTAATACAGTACTGTACTTTGATTAAAGAAAAACCTAATGAAAATTATCAAACTCAAAATCGCGATATTTCCTAGTTTACGTAAATGGATGAACTACTTTTCTTCCTTCCTATACCTAGTAGAGTGATTTGTGTTTCACGCCAGTATTATCGAACTCCAGTCTTAGAGGGGGGAGCAAGCGGTGTTTCCGGTTCTCTAAAGGTATGGACAGGTTAATATTAAAAATGTTAGTAAAAATAAAATCATGTCCCTGTACAAACAACTCTACCGTCCCAGCCACTCAAAGCGATGTTAACGTCAAGTACCTCGCCATGCAGCAAAACCTCTTCTAGAATATTTGACGGAATGGAAAAATGTTGACGTAATGATGTAGATGTCTAATGCAGGAAAACGGGAGAACCCCGATAAAACACCCAACTGCTACCTTGTCCGCCAGAAGAGCCATATGGATTCTTAATGAAAAATTACAGGTTTGACTTGGACTGAATCCGGATAGCCTGCGTGACGGACAGAATGTCTAACTACTCAGCCACCGCAGGGGATAGTTTTCACTGTTCTAGAAGGCCGTATGCGATGATATTCTTCAATTGGCACAAATAACAAAGATAAATAATTTGTCCAAAGATTGGGAATGAGTGAGACTTCCAGGAAATCATAATGCTTATGTAATATAGTAAAATAAGGTTTAAAGTACTTTAAAGTGACGAACTCAGAGCTCTCTATACTTGCTATGCCTGTCACACAACCAGAATAGATTCAAACAGTTACGGAGGCTTTCGCTTGTATAGGAAACGCTATTCTTTTTACGAGCATTCGGGAGTCATTTCCGACAACTTACACATAAAGCTACTTATTGTACTGTACAAAAAATTGTGCAACTAGTTTCCATGACAACAACTTTCTTTCAGAAGGAAGAACAAAAAATTCTAAAACTCGTAGAAATGAATAATAATGATAGAATGTGAAGGATACATTCCACTTACACCGTGGCTGACATGCTGCGTTTCTGGTTACAAATTAAACGGAGTTTTGTTCGATTCCCGGTAAGGAGACAGAAACTCATAGCCTATCTCTACTACGGAGACTGTATGTGTGTCCCTTTGTCTTGTATTTTGTCCTGTGTTGTCTTATTTATTTATTATTTATTTACTTGTTTATTTATTTATTTATTCATTCATTCACTCATTCATTCATTTATTTATTTATCTACTTATTTATTTACTTATTTATTTATTTACTTACTTATTGACTTATTTATTTACTTACTAGCCGTACCCGTGCGCTCCGCTGCACCTGTTAGAAATAAATATAAAGTAATTACATAATTAAAATAGGACGTTTGATCCAGGGAACAACTTTTACAACAGCGCAAGATAATCTGCTTCGCTCATTACCCAATTTTTTTTTCATTGCATTTATTGCATATATATTTTATGTATTTTAACACGATTCAATTGAGCATAGTTAAAATTTGAATTATAAAATAATGGATTGCTAAGCTAACGTATTATTACTGCATACTAAATCAATACACTCTCGTTGTTCGTTAATTCTCTGAGATTAAAATGAGTGTACATAAATATTATTTTAAGAAATACAGAAAACGAATGTACAAAATAGCCTATCAAATTTTCTGTGCATAAGAAGCTATTTTAATTTTACCTGTCCTCGACTTACTCAGACGTTACTGTAATAACATTATAGCATTATGTCCATCTAGAGAAATTACACTTTCCAATGGTGAAATAATAATTAATTATACAAATCGGTTAATTTAGCTTCTGATATTACTTCATGCAAACACAGAAACATTGTCTGTAGGCTATGTTTAATAGCTTTCGATTGTTGCTGTCCAAGGCCCCTTATATACGAAGTCATTTGTTTTTTAATTCATTACACGGCCTTAGATGGCAGTTATTTTAATTTTAAAACTCATTTATCTCATTAAATATCAGTCCTATCAAAATTTTTCAAGGAATAAAACGTATCGCAAATTATTTTTAAAGAAACTTTTGTTATGTAACATTTTTCACAAAAATCAATAATAAGCGAGATATTTCGATTTATTTAATTTAGGCCCCCTTATAACCCCCCCTTTTAAATAATGTATTTTGAATGCCATATAGCCTAAAATCTAAGTTACAACGAACTTAATTTATATTCAAATTTTCATATAAATCGGTTCAGCCATTATCACGTGAAAAGGTAACAAACATACAGACAGACATACAAACAAAAATTTCAAAAAAGCGATTTTCGGTTTCAGGGTGCTTAATTATATATGTTAGGACCAATTATTTTTGGAAAATCGAAAATTGCCAGAAAAATTTCGGCTACAGATTTATTATTAGTATAGATTTATTTACTTATTTATTTACTTACTTATTTATTTACTTATTTATTCGCTCACTAATTTATTTATTTTTTATTTAATTATTTATTATTATTTTAACCCAAGAAAATTTAATTATATAAAATACACAATATAATTGCTCTTAGTACAGTAATTTTAATAATACATGGAACATTTATTAGGGGAGACATCCTGTGATGGTCCAGACATTAAACAAATTATACAACAATCTTAAAATATTATATGTGTATCTTTTTCTTTTCAATCTTAGAAGTGACGGTGCAGATGGGTCATTTCCTGTAATTTGGCGAATAGGAGGATTTTCATAATGATCGATTGAACCATGTAGTCTTATGTAGCTTTTACGAAGGATTGTTTTCACCTCCGGAAATCCTAAATCAGAATGCAGGGTGGTGTTTCGCTCATACAATGCACTGAATGGTTTGTATGTTCTTAATTTGACTTTGAGAAGCACAACTCCGTATTCGTGTTTTTTTTAGTTGGTTATTTAACGACGCTGTATCAACTACTAGGTTATTTAGCGTCGATGATATTGGTGATAGCGAGATGGTATTTGGCGAGATGAGACCGAGGATTTGCCATAGATTACCTGGCATTCACCTTACGGTTGGGGAAAACCTCGGAAAAAACCCAACTAGGTAATCAGCCCAAGCGGGGATCGAACCCGCGCCCGAGCGCAACTTCCGACCGGCAGGCAAACGCCTTAGCCGACTGAGCCACGCCGGTGGCTTGTTGTTGTTGTTTTCTTGTTTAGTCAAGTGCCCGAAAATAGGTCTGAATCTCACAAATGATACCAAGAAGGCACCACTTATGAGGCGACTAGGCCAGGAGATAATGGGGTAGGATGGCCAGTTACTTTCCCCCCATTGCATACATCGTCGACTATAATCTTTCCGTTGTAAGAAAAATCCTAATATGAACAATAGCACGTGACTGAAGTGAGACTTCATTGGCCGCTGTTTGGCGCCTTAGATTCTCAGTACGTGTTCCCGCCTACTGTTGTACATTCTGTTTCATGTTAAACATTTCCCGTTACTCGTCAAGTAGGCCTAACCTCTCTACTATGCATTCATTTACTTAGGAAACATTTACTTTATAATTACTCTAATTAAACTCACATAACTTATTATATACATTTAAGACTGTTTGTTTTTCTCCGCTTTTGAGAAGGTTTCTACTCTTATGTTTAATATCCACCGAGGATGCAGAAGCCATACTTCAGTACCACGTGCTTACGTAAACAACTACGAGCTCAAGTGACGCCAGCTTGTTACAAGAACAGACTACCTCGGTATTACTGTTGGTATTCATTCGCGTTCAAAGTACATAACAAAATATAAAAGTAGCTTTTCTTTTCCATATCGTTTTACTTATGAGTGAAGTTATATGTTTAATTGTATTTAACAACTAGAATTCAATTTTTTATTTTCAAATAATACAAGATGATAGTTTCCAAATACGGACTATATTTTCCTGCGTCATGTGAGTGTTTCGACTGGGAGCCAGTCACGGGTATGACAGCCATACAAACATTAAACAGCAGTATTGCCAGATGGATCTCATTAATGAAGTATAATTACATAATCCTTTATATTGCATTGCTAGTGATGATTTATAGTGCATTATGTGTCTGTAGTTTTTAAACTATTTCAGAAATGTGATATTGCCCTGTTAGTTTGATATCAACAGTGAGGCCGTGATATCTAACAGATTAATATTCTGAAGCAGAGACTACTTCCAATGTTATTGGGAGATAGAACACATTCTTCTTATAAGTAAAGCTGACAATTATTTTAGATTTCAGAAGGTTCATGATAATTCTCCATTCGTTGCAGTAAATATACGTTTCTTCACAAAAATCTTCAAGTTGCATAGCTGCCAATTTATTTACTAAAGTATTTGATCATTTTACAAGCTTATTTCTTCTGGGTTCTTGTGCAAGGAATGCCATTGCTGTATATTTTGAGAAGGTAATTTTCGTATCGAAAACATTCGATATATTGTATTACAAGAAAATTATTGTTCGTAACTTATTTTCAGAAACAGTGCCGTACCGCGTGGAAAACACCAGCACTAGGGGCACACCTTCCCCATTACGTACACGCAACAATCAATTTGGTTTCTGATTAGACACAGGCCTGGTAATAACACACTGCAAGATCAGATAAGGTCAGCACGAGCGAGGTTGGCAGCCTTGTCGAACAATAACTCATGCCCCGCTATCAATCAACGCCCCTCCTCCTTTTCTAGAGCATCTAGAGGACGGAAGCTGATCCGTGAAGGATATCCGGGTTGGACGCCGCGGCATCATGTTACAGTTGTCTTCCAGATCGCGATATTGACCCCCCTGACCTGAGAGAGGGAAAGCTTAAGTCGGACAGTTGTCGGAAGTGCGGCCTCCGCTTGAAATGTTAAAAGTGTGTAAGTTTCTGAAGAAAACTTGCGACTTTTCACTTTCACTACTTTCAGAGTACAGAAAAAAAATTATGTGAAATGCCGAGCACTTTAGAACTGAATCGTTAGCAGTTCTAAACTTGTCTTGGTTCAAATCAGGTCGACTAAGTGAAGCGATTTGGAGAAATGAGCGTTGTACACTAGCCTTCATTAGTATTCCCGAGAGAAATTTGTATCTTTTCCAAGAACTTTAGGAAATATGATGGGTAAAAAAGTACTATCTTAGATTAATTTTAAAAATAAATATAAATGCAATTTGTATGAAATTTTAGAATATATTTTTTATTTTAGTTAAATTAATCATACACTTTTATTTTAAAACATTAATAAGAATAATACAATAAGGACCGACTTCATCAAAAGTTTTAACTTCAATTGTTGCTTAAAAATATTTGTAATCGACCATACTATAATACGCTAAGTACATATGACGTAACTGTATCTTAATAACATACACTAAAGTATTGCTATTCATTATGTTATTGCAACTATCCATTTCCAACTAAGCTCATGGGATATTGATTAATATCGTACGCGCAACAATCCGAAAGCCTTGAAAGCAGCAATGCAAAATAAAATAAATTTTGTTCATGTTAATTTTAACATTCTAATAAATTGAGTTCATTTTTTGTGTTTTAATATGTTTTGCTTCGAGGTTAAAATCTCCAAACCAAAGTCCTGCAAAAAATCAATAAATAATGCGCAAAAGTGCTCCCCGTGCCTGCCATCTGTTGCACTAATCGGGAACACGCTGAAAAAACACTCATAGTCACTGTTTCATTATCAGTAAAGTAGCAAGATAAGATAAAACTCAGAACTTAGACATTTAATTATGGTCGAACAAAAAGTCGTATGCATATTGCCTATAACAGTAATTAAGACACTCGTATGAAAATTATGAAACTCAATTAATAAACATACTCGCGTCTTAATTAATATCATTATAGCTCGTTGCATAATGTACTATATTAATTGACACTTAAATGGGACAATGAATTTCACAAACACAAATTCAGCTTTAAGCTCTTATTAAACTGCATTTAAATTAATTGATCAATATTTGGTAATTTAATTAATCCTACATTAACGACGATAATTTTATCGTGGCAAGGAGAATGGCGGACTTCATATTTGAAGGCTATGATTTATATAATTTCCAAAAGAGAAAATTATTTTAATACAACAGGCGAAAATGTAAATGGGTTTAGGCTAAGGAAAATATCAGTATAGGATATCTTGGATAATATAAAAAGTGATTTAGAATTTCGAACTGATAATAATCACAATCATTCTTTATTTTCATAAGCACGAAGTCATATGAACATATCTAGTCAAATGTACAAATATTTTTTAGTCAAATACAATAATTAAGTTAAAATGTTATATTTACAGAAGTATTATAAAATGTCTTAAATTGAAAAAATAATATTAAAGAAATTACCCCCAAACTAAATTCAGCATGTTTTACTATTAGATCTATGCAAGAGATAGTAAATATCAATACCTTAAAAACAATATACTTTACATACTTTCACTCGGTAATGAGTTTTGGAATAATATTCTGGGGAAATTCTACAGATAGTAACAGTATATTCCTACTACAAAAAAGAGTAATTAGAATAATAGTAGGTACCAAATCTAGAGAGTCGTGTAGGACTATTTTCAAAACACTACAAATAATGCTCATGGCTTGTCAGTATATTTTTTCATTAATAATCTTCCTCGTATGTAATCGTGAAAGCTTTGTAACCAATTCAAATACGCATAAATACGCGTCAAAAAATGACTTTCATACTCCGTCGGCAAGTCTATCGTGCTATCAAAAAGGAGTGCGTTATATGGCAGTAAAAATTTTTAATAGCCTCCCTATCGATATAAAAAATGAAATTCTAAACATAAGATTATTTAGGACCAAATTAAAGAAGTACCTAATTTCTCACGCCTTCTATTCTGTAGGTGAATTCATGATATTCAACAACGCTTCATGAAATTGATATTAAAATTTGTGTTGTACTAGTAGACTATATTGTAAAGCTCTTCTGTATATATTCAATTAGACTGTGACTATAAATTAAGACTTTATAGTAATATTAAGTTTTTGACTTGTTCCATATTCTAGCTGTGAAGCAATGTGTGAATACCGTGGAATGTTAATAAATACAATACAAAAGGAACTTTGTGCGAGTCACTGATATAATACTGTCTTAAAAATGTTTACACTGACAGAGTGGGCCACTGACAGAGTGGTAGTCTGTTGCACAGGTTAATGGCAGAATTTTTGTACCAGTTATTACTTTTGAATAACGTAGCATATGGCATATATACATAGTGTTCTGCCAAAAGGCAGGTCTTTCACTGCAAACCCAACATTCTCCACTCTTTCCTATTTTCTACCATCCCCTTAGTCTCCTCATACGATCCATATATCTCAATGTTGTCTATCAACCGATATATTCTTCTACTCCGAACTCTTCTCCCGTTCACCATTCCTTCCATTGCATCCTTCAGTAGGCAGTTTCTTCCTAGCCAACCAATTCCTTTTTTCTGTTCGTGATCAGTTTCAGCATCTTTCTTTCTTCACCCACTCTTTCCAACACAGCTTCATTTCTAATTCTGTCTGTCCATTTCACACGCTCCATTCTTCTCCATATCCACATTTCAAATGCTTCTATTCGCTTCTCTTCACTTCGTCGTATGTCCATGTTTCTGATCCATACAAAGCCACACTCCACACAAAGCACTTCACTAGTCTCTTCAATATCATATTTGAAGGCACTGGAATAGCGCAAATCCATTGTCTTTCCATTTTGCTTGTTGCATGAAACAGAGTACACTCAATATACTTCCGAACTGCACCTGTATTTCAGTGTTGCTTGGGTAAAGGGAGATAAGTCATAAAAATGAGTTTGGAGATTAATGAAAATTAAACTTCGGATCCTCATTGCAAATAATTTTCTACATAAATAAAACACATCAACTGCTAGTATTATTTTGATTTTTTTCACACCAACGTGTATAATTTAACTTGTGTGTTCATCTGGAGAATAAAATTCCATCCGCACAAAAAATGACATCCCTCTTTACCCGAACACCACAGATTTTTTGTACCGTTAAACATACAGGCACGTGTCACTGAAGATCATTGCTTCCCTGTCTGTTGAGTCAGTCTATCAAACAGCGTCAGATTGTCTTTAAGAACTGAGCTTCTACACATGATTTTGTGCAAACATGTCAAGGACCTATTGCTATTTCTCTCCATATACGCCTTATGACTAGTCTTCTCCTCTGTCTTTTAACTGATGCATTTAGTATAGATTCCAGGCGTTTCCCTGGTTCTAGATAACTTCTCTGTTTCCTATGTCCTGTGTGTTGTCTACACTCTTGTATTTCCTTGCATCTGCTTTCATATTGTTTTAGATTATTTTAATATAAAGTATTTTGAGATCGAGTTTCTGAAAAATTACTCCTCCTCGCTCTCTTCTTTACCTCCATTTCTCATGCCATTTTATTATTGTGATACAGTAAATTATCTCACTATAAAGGTCAATGCCTACATTGACTAGGCACATGGCCTTCGAAATTATTATTTTACTGTGATTCAGAAGGTCATGATGACTTAATTGGGAATTAAATTAATTGACTTTATTTTAAATGCGTTGTGGTTTGATGAAATGCAAACGAATTAAATATGATTTAACTTGCGTAACTCCTGGTTGAGTGTTAGAGAAGGTCGTATGGCCTTAACTCTGCCAGGTTAAATAAATTATTATTATTATTATTATTATTATTATTATTATTATTATTATTATTATTATTTAAGTTAAATTGCAATTATTTAATTGTGTATTAGTAACATGTTGGAGAAATCAGTCCTAAAAGAGTAAACTTACTGCACTCTACAGTATATGCTATACCGCAGGGTTCTTTTTATTATCATTGTCACAATCGACATATTGTAGTCCTCACATCTCGCTGGTCGACATGAATTACTACCTGATTTATAGGAAGACCTGCTTCCCACATTCCTACGATGCGTCCACGAGTAACTTCAGAGTATGTAAAAGAAGAAGGAACAACGGAGATCAAAGATGAACACCGTGATGATGATTAATGGAGAAATGATGAAGAGAAAGCAAGGAAATCATGAGTACGTCGTTATTCGAACATTTTTGCCTACAGGTCCGGACGTGTGGCCCCTGGACTACCCGCAGTGCGGGGGATCGAAGCAGTCCCCCATCAACCTGGAGTCGAACGACATGTACCGGCTGGTGGTGCCCGAGCAGCTGCAGTGGCACGGCTACTGGACCAGGCCTCGCAACCTGACACTGGTCAACAACGGGCACACCAGTGAGTAGCACAGACAGCTGGCTGGATGGATGGATGGATGGATAGATGGATGGATGAATGGATGGCTGGGTGGGTGGATGGATGGATGGGTGGGTGGGTGGATGAATGATGGATGGATGGATGAATGAATGGATGGCTGGGTGGGTGGATGGGTGGGTGGGTGGGAGGGTGGATGGATGATGGATGGATGGATGAATGAATGGCTGGGTGGGTGGGTGGATGGATGATGGATGGGTGGGTGGATGGGTGGGTGAATAGGTGAGTGAATGGATGGGTGGATGGATTGGTGGGCGGATGTATGGGTTGATGGATGGATGGGTGGATGGATGGATGGGTGAATGGGTGGATGGATAGGTGGGTGAATGGGTGAGTGAATGGATGGGTGGATGGATGGATGGATGGGTGGGTGGGTGGATGGATGGGTGGGTGGATGTATGGGTTGATGGATGGATGGGTGGATGGATGGATGGGTGAATGAGTGGGTGGGTGAATGGGTGAGTGAATGAATGGGTGGATGGATGGGTGGGTGGATTGGTGGATGGATAGATGGTTGGATGGGTGGATGGATGGATGGGTGAATGGGTGGATGGATAGGTGGGTGAATGGGTGAGTGAATGGATGGGTGGATGGATGGATGGATGGATAGGTGAATGGGTGGATGGATGGGTGGGTGAATGGATGGGTGGATGGATGGGTGGGTGGATTGGTGGATGGATAGATGGATGGATAGATGGATGGGTGGGTGGGTGGATGGGTATATGGATGGATGTGTGGGTGGGTGGGTAGGTCGGATGGATGGATGGGTGGATGGATGAATGGGTGGATGGATTGATGGATGAATGGATGGATGGGTGGGTGGATAGATGGATGGGTGGATGGATGGATGGTTGGATGGATTGATGGATGGATGGATATATGGTTGGGATGGATGGATGGGTTGATGGATGGATGGGTGGGTGGATGGATGGATGGGTGAATGAGTGGATGGATGGGTGGGTGGATGGGTGAATGGATGGGTGGATGGATGGGTGGGTGGGTGGATGGATGGATGGGTGGATAACTGGATGGGTGGGTGGGAGGATGGGTGGATGAATGGTTGAGTGGGTGGATGGGTGGGTGGATGGATGGGTAGATGGGTGGATGGATAGATGGATGGATGGATGGATGGGTGGGTGGATGGGTGGGTGGATGGGTGGGTGGATGGGTGGATGAATGGATGGATGGCTGGATGGGTGGGTGGGTGGGAGGATGGGTGGATGGATGGGTGGGTGGATGGGTGGCTGGATAGATGGATGGATGGGTGGATGGCTGGATGGGTGGATGGGTGGGAGGATGGGTGGGTGGATGGGTGGATGGATAGATGGATGGATGGATGGGTGGATGGCTGGATGGGTGGGTGGGTGGGAGGATGGGTGGGTGGGTGGATGGCTGGATGGGTGGGTCGGTGGGTGCGTGGGAGGATGGGTGGGTGGATGGGTGGATGAATGGATGGATGAATGGATGGATGGATGAATCGACAGCAGTCAGGCAGACAGACATAGATGGATAGGTGCACGGATGGACGGGCAGGCAGTCGAATAGATGGATTCAAGCAGACAGGTAGTTATGTAGGTACACAGGTAAGTAGTAAGGTAGATAGGTAAGTAGTTACGTAGGCATTTAAGTAGGTAGATATATAGTTAGGTATGTAGATGCGTATGCAGGTAGGTGGCTAGATATGTAGGTAGGTAGATAGGTAGTTAGGTAGGCATGTATGTAGGCAGATAGATATGTAGATAGATAAGTAGTATATACAGGGTGAGCTGTAAGTAGTGTCATTAATTTCAGGAGGTTATTCTTTGAGATACTTCAAACAAAATGTATAATGAAATTTTGCTTCTTTTTGCTTTCTTTTGGAGATAAGAACTGCTTTATATTAAATATTTCATAGCATATTTTGGGAAAGCCATTAATTTAATGCCCAATGTGCTCAGGCAATTTATGATAGCAGTGTATTATGATAATAATAAATGCTTGAAAGAAATCTGGTTTCGTTCTTCAAATGTGCAGAACTTTGATCCGAACAAATGTAACTTTTCGATCCGAAAATTAATTTTAAAATGTTACATTTATTCGGGTTAAATTTCTGCA
Organism: Periplaneta americana; assembly: GCF_040183065.1. Taxonomy (NCBI): domain Eukaryota; kingdom Metazoa; phylum Arthropoda; class Insecta; order Blattodea; family Blattidae; genus Periplaneta; species Periplaneta americana. Next base: position 149,582,226 of record NC_091123.1, read on the forward strand.
TATTTAAAGGACAAAACTAGAATTCTTTCAATCATTTATTATCATAATACACTGATCTTGTAAATTGAGTGAGCACATTGGTATTAAAGCAATGACTTTTCCAAAACATGCTATGTAATGTTTCACATAAAACAATTTTTATCTCGACAAGGAAGCAAAAACTAGCAAAATAGCATTAAACTTTTTTGCTTGAAATACTTAAAAGAATAACCCACTGAAATTAATGACATTACTTTCGGTTTACTCTGTATGTAGGTGGGTAGTTATGTAGGTAAGCTTATGTAGGTAGGTATGTAGGCACGTAATTTGGTAGTTAGATAGGTATGTAAGCAGGTAGGTAGTGAGGTAGGTATGTAGGGTAAGTAGTTAGATACGTAGGTAAGTATGCTAGATAGATTGGTAGAGAGATACAATGGAATACTGATACTTAGTTAGACTTGGACCTTCGTTGTAAACAAAAACGAAACAAAAAATACCTTTGAAAGGAGTATGTCGATTGATAAATAGTGACTCCACGTTTGGAATAAGAAGCTTAGTAGCTGATTCTCTGTTATGATATTTTTAATTATGGCACATTGAAAAGGCAATGATAGAATTGAATACAGTTTGGTGATAAAACATCAATTTTTAATAGAGTTGTCCGGCAATAACATTTATGCGAATATGGCTGATACATTGAGGAATCATTGTCCTTTATACACAAAAATCGGGTTCCAGAATTTAAAAGAAGGATGAAGATCAAGAATGAAGACCGTGTTGCAAAACTTGTCTCTGTGAGCATTCCAGAAAGTGTTGTTGCCGTACATGACATGATATTGGCGGAGCACAAAGGCAGGTATATCAGAGACTTTGAAAATTTTCCATGAACATTCTTTCACTTCGTACATCATGATTTGAGTATGAGACAATTGTCTACTGAATGATCCCTAAATGTCCGAACGCTGATCAGAAATGACTTAAGTAACAATTTCAAAGTCTCTTTGCCACCATTTTGAAGAATACTTCTCTAGCATGTTGGATCCTATTGTTATCATTTTCATCGAAAAACAAAACAATAATCAAAAGAATGGGAACGCTCTGGTTCTTCCCTTTAAAAAAATACAGCATTCAAAAATTGGCAATAAAGGTCCTGGCATCATTTTTTGGTAGAAAAACTGAACAATTATGACAAAACTGTAACGGGAGCGTATTGTATGGGGAAAAGATATTGTGGAGAAATTTTCATGAGCGTGCTGTTTGTGTAAAACATACCTGCACAAACAGCGCTCAACGAGCGCGCGCGCTCCTTCAGAGCGGGAGAGCCGTGTTTACCGCACGCCGAAACGGAAAAGAAGATACGTCAGAATGACATAGACTTGCTATAGGTAGAGGACAGGGAAACGACCACTCAGTTATCTAGTGGAGTGCAGTGTGTAGGCCTATTCTCAGTAACTGTTTCACGTTGCTTACCTACTGCTACAGTACAGTATGGAGGAATCTAAAAGACGGAAAATAACATTTAACATTTAACGATTTAAAGCTCGAACTTATTGATCTTCAATGTGACCTAAGAGCTAAAGATCGTTTGAAAAATACTACTAGCCTGGTTGAGTTTTACAAGATTAAACATTAGCAATAATATCCACGACTACACAGGCTGGCTGTGAAAATGATTGCTATGTTTGGCTCAACATTTGTATTTGTGAGCAACTGTTTTCTATAATCAACTTTAATAAAGGCAGACATCGAACATCTGTAACTGATGTTTCATTACGATCAGTAGGCTACTGTTCCTTTCAGCTGCCAACAGCATAAAACTTCACTTTGATGTACTGATAAATAAAAATATAACAAAATGATATTGTGCATTTAAGTAGCTATAGAATTTCTATTATTTCTGTAAAATAAATATTTCTTTATTAATTAATGTTAGTCCAAGATAGCTTTGCAAACACTGAACGGGAATTCATTTCATAAATACTCGTAATAGTATTTCCTTTTGTGTATATTTTGTACGAGATCACCCCTTCTTCCAGTCAACCCTTATACAGAGCGCAGCTAATATCTGCATTCCGCTCATGAGGTGTGAGCTGGCTCAGAGAGCGCAAACCTTGTGCAGGCCTGGTGTAAAACAATACATCAGTTTACATGTTTCCAGAAAATTGATAAAGTTGGCTTTGAAATTACTGACGAACCCCTATATTCGTCGGATTTAACCCTCTTACAGTAGTGCCAACCCCCTTAGCGTAGTATTAGGTGAAAAATGCCAAGTAAATTTACACAAAAATGCATGACGATTAACCTTCCTCTATGCTCCTAGCACAACAAAACAGCAAAATGGAAACTATATCATGATTAGATCGTGACCAACGCTTCTAGCAAAATTATACAATCACGATGTAATGGTGATTGACACTTTAAGGTTAACCTCCTAAAACTATGACCTGTTTTCGGAAAAGGAAAAAACGTTGAAATGAAGGAAGTTTTGATTTACAAGTAGCCTAATGTAGAAGAGTGATTTTGAGTAAGACAATAAATATAAAGGCTTAGGATTACTTTATTGTCGTTTGCTAAGTGTATAGAGTTAAAAGTGATTCTATTGAATTAGTAAAAACTTGTTTTGAGACATACTAACTTTTTCATGCTAGGTTAAGAACCTAAGTTACTTACCCGTATTGTTTCAGTGACTTAACAGTTGAGTAAAAGAAAAAGAAATATTTGTATAATGTACCAAATCCTGATCTTGCGTCACAGAGGTTACGGGCATTAGAATAGATTGGTGTGATTTATACTCGCACCTGGTCTCGAAACCCGGTGTGGCTGCTTCGTGCCAAAGCAACTCGAGACGGGCGGTGAAAGGATGGCGGTCTAAGAACACGCGGAAATGATGATAATTCCCGTAAACGGTAACGATAGACATTTGATACGCTTCAATGACTCAGTTTCCATGGAAATTACACCTATCAGTTTCGTGCGTGTTTTGTTCAAAGGCAGTGTGTACTCTTGTTCCACAAAGCTGATTTTCGGTTGTGTTTTCGTCTATGCGTAGAATGATCTTATGAAATGATACTGACAAGCATCTTTAAGTGAAAAGCAGTCAAAGAAAAACTTGCTCTAAAGTTAAAGATTGATAACCACCACTATGTAGTAAAAAACAGTAACATGAAAATTAAATTAAACAAAACTAATAAGAAATAGTCTAGGCTTCGTCCAGGTGTTCATTCAAATTTAATTTTTCTCGTATTTTATAATTTCTGTGCATTAACAGACATATACAGTTGTTTTTGGAGCATAAGAATAATGTCAGTTTTAAAGAGCTGGAAAAAAACTCGAATTAAATTCCAGATGCTCTTAGAGAAAGCTTACGACTACACATTCATATGCAAACATTAAGGTGAATTAATCTTAGTCCGTTAAATTTACAACTAAAACGAATAATTAAAATTTGTTTCAAGAAACGTTTTGATTAACCAACTAAATTAATTTATTCTGAATTTAATGTATTTATTATTGAACAAATTTATAAATATACTCTGTTAAAATTTTATCATAAAATTCATAACAAGTTTATATTACAGGCACATAATCCCTTCGTAGAAGGGAAGAGAAGGCCTGATGGCCTTATCTCTATAAGCTTAAATAAATAAATAAACAAATAAACAAATAAACAAACAAATAATGACACAAGACGAAATAATAATTCAATATCAGTAGAACCTAAATGTTTCACATCTACCGGTCTAAAGCATAGCATTAATTTTGGCCCTCGGAATGCTTTAGCTAAATTACACCCAGAACTTCTAACATGTAACCCACTAACATATAATAAGAAAATAAGAAACGTGTTAATGTCTTGAATTTGATTAAATACATTTTTTGCCTATGTATATGAATTAATCAGCATATATTATATTTGTATTCTATAATTTCGGAAAGTATATTTTTTTTATATAAATTATCCTACTTTATTCACGTACGATATTACTGTATTCTTCTCTATGTTAATATTATAAGTTATTATATAATTTCATTGTAGCTGCAATTTTAATTTTAGTTCCTATTTTATTTCATTTTCTATATTCCTCTTATATTAATAATATGTCTCAACTGTGACCGAACACGAGCGCTGCTCATTCGGTCCTCAAATTTTATTAATATTATTGTATCCTCTTTTTATATTGATTGTATTATTTTATTTCTATTTCTTTTGTTGTAATTATATTCTGTATATGTAAATAATTAAATAAAATAAATGAGTTTTATTTCAATTGATAAGGTATAGTAGTTTGAGGTAAGAAACAGTAATAAATTCGTTTCTTGGTGATATTCTTCCCTCGTTCGATTCCTTCTAGCCATCCGCGGTGCAATATCGCTTCCGGTCACGGATATGATTCTCTGTTTCACTCACTGACAGTTACGTGGAATACCGTCCAGTATATTGTATGTATTTATTCACACTGCAGTGGGTATATACCCGGTGGCAGTGGTAACTAATTACACTCAATAATGACAATAATAAACTTATTAATTAAAAATACAATTAATAATAATACTAATAATTAATACTAACAATAATTTATAATAATAATAATAATAATAATAATAATAATAATGAACAGGGAATATCCTAAATTAAATGAAGCACGTTTATTGTCACCCAACATCCTTCACATCCCTATGTTCGGGCCAGCAGTCCCTTTCTTACACTAAGTGACCGACGCATGCTCTTCACTTCCTTTATTCAACTGTGTCCTTATGTGTTCATTAATTTCACTTATCACTTCATATATTTCGTAATTTATTATCTACCACTCACTATCGTACTACTACTATCTTATTCTATTTTCCCCTTATTCCTAAAAATTTCATTTACTATTTAATTCAGACCCTATTTTTTCTACAAATTCTCTTCATTTACCATTGTACACTCTTCCTTGTATTACTCTTATTAAAATAATTAATTAATTTTCATGTTCCTTATCCCCTATTGACTTTCCTTCCTCATTACTTTCTATCCCCAATCGACAAATATCTGAACTAATTCCTACTCCTAGCTTACCTTACTCTTTAATTCATTACATTACGCACTATTCTTTACCTTCTTATTAAGTATAAACACCAATATATATTCTTATCATTCACTCACTACTCTCTGTTCTTTTCCTATACAGATTTCTCTGCTATTTTTCCCCTACTGACATACTATTTTCTTATAGGCTTATTGGCTTTTCTTTGTTACTACCCGTTCGTTTCTCAATATCTAATCGATTCACATTATCTACAGGGTGTAAGGGGTATAAGTGTCATTATTTTAACTGATGATTATTCATGTCATAAGGAAGAAAAAAATTCCTTACAATTTTACTGTAATTGCAATATTTAACTAATTATTAAAGTTTACAATATTAGACGTTTTTGCAACGTTGCTGGAGAGGGAGAAGTGGGTGTATAAGTATACAGTACAGCTCAAGTTAGTACAGATATACCGGTACAGATGCTCTGTTCTAATGCAGGGGGAAGACCATGATTATACTGTTGTTTACATAAAACGAGCAGCAAATACAAACTTTAAATCTCATTAATAGAACATTATGGTAAATTTACATTTTATATAACAATATTGCTCCATTTTTATTGTACGTCTAAAAAATAAACAATAATGGTTTTCTGCACAAAATCACACGAACGTTTTTCTAATGCAAAATTTTAATCTATAATTTTTAAACAAATTCTGGTTGTGTGATTTTTCGAAACGGGATAAGAGATTTCTAGTTTCTAATAATCGTTGAGAAACTGCTACAAAAGTTCGCCGATTAGGTAATCTTCTTTGCGGAAAACGTTGACGGTACATCCTTCTTGTCTCACTTGAATTACGACGACTTCCTCCATAAATTAATAACATATGATATTCCTAAACTGTGAAAAACGTTGTAAGTTGTTTATTGAATACCCTGTACTGAACTGTCATCCGCTCGGCAGTATACCTATGGACAGGGAGCTTGAACTCAGCTGACTCGTACTTACGTCTGTGCAGAGTACTGCCTGCTGAACACGTTGCCACGTCTCTTACGCCAGAATATTAACAAATTTAAGCATGAATTTTTATTTAATTTCATGAAAACATAATAGAACACACAAATATTTATTTAAACTAATATTAACTCTTTGCTAGATAGGCCTATACCTACTGATGTAATTGTTTTCGTAATTTTACTAACGATATAAGTAGTATAACGCAAATAAAATAAGAAAAGAAATATTTTTTTTTCTGGGAAAACTAACAAGTTTTGACCCTATGTTGTATGGACATTTTTTTTATCTTGTAGAGTGTCCCCGACGACTGTGAAAAGGACGGCACTTATAGCCCTTACATCCTGTATACTTCCCTTTCCTTTCACCTTTTTACCCTTATCTTCTTTCCTATGTCCAATGTATTAATAATTTATTGCTATTGTTATATGTTTATAATAATAATAATAATAATTATTATTATTATTATTAGTATTATTATTATTATTATTATTATTGTTAGATTGTTTCTGTATTTTTCGTAAAAATAACTCGCCTAGTCACTCGTTCCATTACTCCAGAGCTGTGCTTGCAATGCAATCCTGCATTCTTTTTCAGTCCAAGTTTCTGGAAGCTGGGGAAGCCGCGATCTGTCTCCCTGGATATCCGGGGGGCCCCTCGATGGAGAATACAAGTTCTCACAGCTGCATTTCCACTGGGGATCTGACGACAGCATCGGCAGTGAACATACTGTCAGCAATGTCAGGTAAAATTATGTTTTCCGTGTTTACGACTCAGAAGAGTGTCTTCCTTACAAATTCATCACCTTAGCCCGTCTCAAAGAGCGAAGAACTATTCACTCTCCCACTTTACTCTTCAATACTCTTCAAAATTCTAACCCTAGCTACTTAGCTTCTCGTTTTCAACATTTGTCCTCATATCACGACATAGATATTCGCTCACAACACCATATCACACTCTCCATTCCTAAACACAGAACATCCTTCTACTCTTCATCTTTCACCGTCTCTGCAGCTCATCTCTGGAACTCTCTACCACAACATGTCAGAGACTGTCGGACATTGTCTAGTTTCAAAAATAAATTAAAATTGCACTTTTTCAATTCAGATTCCTTTCAGTTATAAGCCCTTTTCTTTGCGATAGTTTTGTAAAAATATAGGCTATATACTTCTTTTCCTTTCTTTCCCCTTTTTGTTCTCTTTATCAGCTGGTGAATTTATTATCATAGCCTTTTATTGTGAATTTTATTTAATTTTCTATTTTTTTCCTTTTTATTATTATTTTATTACATTCTATTTTGTTATATTCTTCCTTACGTTTTCCATGTTAACCATTTGTACTAAATGAGTTGCTTTGCTATATTCCAATGTATTTTACTTTCTTTTTTCTATTATGGTATTATTTTCATGTTGTTTAGTGTCAATTTTATTATGGTACCACTTACAAGATATATGCAAGAATGCTAAATGAAAGACTAAAGAAAATAGCCGACCACTTGATATCAGAAGAACAAGTAGGATTCAGGAAAGGAAGATCTTGCATGGATGCAGTTTTCACACTCAAAAGAATAATAGAAGAAAGAAGAGAGTTTAATTGTGAAACACATTTAGCCTTCATAGATCTGGAAAAGGCCTTCGATAATATAGATAGAGAACTACTATGGAATATACTTATAAGAAGGGGATACCCGAAACACCTTGTAGAAGCAATTAAATCTCTCTATAAAGAAACCAGCATATGCTTAGTGATAGGAGGAAACTTGACAGAAGCGATTCCCACTAATAAAGGAGTAAGACAGGGCTGTAGTATCTCGCCGACACTTTTTAATATTTACATTGACGACATGTTTAGAACATGGAAATCTTATGTTAATCCAGGAATATATTTAAAGAACAACACTTTCTTGAACTCCCTTTTATATGCTGATGATAAAGTAATTATCCAAGACAGTGAGGATAAATTACAGAAATCAATTTATGTTTTAAATAAAATAACAAAAGAATATAATTTTAAAATTGCAGCTCAAAAAACCAAAACAATGGCATTTAAAGGAAAATACCCAATAAGGACAAAAATAGTAATCGATGAAATAATTATAGAACAGGTTAAATATTTTAAGTACCTAGGATGCTACATTTCATATGAAAGAGATATAGACCTGGATAAAAAACTTAATAACTTTCGAAATGTCTGTGGAACAATCCATAGATCTTTAAAAAACAAACCAAGAAAAGATACACGGATAAAATTTTTCAATACAATCGCAGTACCTATGCTAACTTATGGAAGTGAAGCCAGAATAATGACAGAAAAAGATAAATCAAAAGTCCAGGTAGCAGAAATGAAATTTATGAGAAGTACACTAGGATGTACAATACAAGATAAAAAGAAGAACATAGATATACGGAAGAAATTAGAGGTGGAACCATTGCTGGAGAAATTAAAGAGAAATAACAGAAGGTGGTGTGAACATCTACAAAGGATGCCGAACTACAGACTGCCAGCTTTAGCAATGGGATATAAACCAAAAGGAAGACGAGATGTAGGAAGACCAAGAGCGAAATGGGCGCCGGAACAGGTTCAACATGAACCTAATCCTTGAAGTGAAGAAGAAGAAGAAGAAGAAGAATAATTATTATTTTTTGTAATATGTTAGTATTCTGTTCTTTAACTTTTTGTTGAATTTTAACTGCTTGTATACTTTGTGACCTGGTAGAGTGTAATTAACTCTGCCAGTATAAATAAAGAATTATTATTATTAGTATTATTATTATTATTATTATTATTATTATTATTATTATTATTAGCTCGATCGTCTCTATAGGGTTGAAAATAACTTATGAAACATTGTACTCCTCAATCTTGAAGGAAAAAAAAAGTTGTCATAATTACAAAATACTGCGTATACAATAAATATCGCATAATAATTGGGAATAGTTACTGATCAGCACTTGAAATGGTATTCTGATATTTTTTATCTAAGCAGTATTATTATATTTTTTCTCAATCTTAAATTTCTCCCCTTAAATGACGACTCTGCTTATTCTGTATACATTTATTTAATTTTATGTTTGATCAACTAATGTCTAATAATAATCTTCCATATCAGCTTCCCGATGGAGATGCACCTGGTGCACTACAAGAAGGCCTATGGTAGCCAGGAGGAGGCCACAAAGTACGAAGACGGTCTGGCGGTCGTGTCCTTCCTCTTCCAGGTAACACTGTCATTGTACCGGGTGAATCACTTTTAAGATAGAAAGTTGGATTGTCTAATGTTCTGGGAGTTCGAACATTGATATTCTACCAACAGCAGCGGGACAAGTTAAATATGTAATCTAAGATGTAGCCTGCAGTTCACTTTCATCCCTCAAAAGTGCTAACATAAACATTAGGGCCTACTATTTTGTTTGTAACCCACTAATATGCGGAAAGATACTAGTTTTCAGGAACTCAGAAAGCAATAGGAACATAATGAGATAGATTTAATTTAAGTATGTTTTTTTGTGCAAAATACCTTTTTGGTTTTTCACTTATTTATATAAAATGTTCAAAATATTCCCCTTATTAGTCAGCACACATAGTTATCCGTCACATAAAGGATTCACGAATCGAGAAAACATTCTCGGATATTCTCCATAAATTAGAATCACTTCCGTAAGTTCCGCATTGGAATGCTTTGGCATCTCCATAGCAAAGACTTTATTAGACTAAAACCGTGTTCGATACGGACTGGGCAGGAAAGAGAGTGTGGAAGCACGTTGTGTCAGTCCTCTTGTGGACACAAGGCTTCCTGTACTCACTTTGTTACGTTTATGATTTCCTTCTCTGTGAACGCCGAGGACATTATCATCAGATGGATACTGAGAAATAATGTGGTTATTTTGAACATTTGAAATAATCAATAAGCAAAGAAATAAAAAGATACCTCGCACAAAAATGAAGTTAGGCCTAAATAAAATTCATCTCATTATGTTTCTTTTTACTTTCTGAGTTCCTGAAAACTAATATCTTTCCGCGTATTCGTGGATTACAAACAAAAGAGTAATGTTTGTATTAGCGAACTTGAGATATAAAAATTAACTGCAAGATCTCAGCTTACATAATTATTTAATTTGTCCCGCTGCAAACCATTATTGGTAGAAGGTCACTGCTCAAACGCTCAGCACATTAGGCAACCCAACTTACTGACCTATCTTAAAGTGATTCACCCAATGTAACTATACTTTGTTTCTGAAATCTGTAAAAATATCGTCGGTTTCTTGGTAGGCCTAAAAGTGACCAAGTCACATTGAAAGCTTCCAAGCATTATGAAAATGTAGGACATAATGTTATATTAAAAGTTAATAATGTGGCACATGTACCTTCAAAATAACCAATTACTAATATCTGAAGAAGTACAGTGATTTTTCGATGGATCATTAAACCTTTAAATGACTTTTCCCAACAATTTTATTTTATTTCTATTTTATTTTAGTAGGTTATTTTACGACGCTTTATCACCATCTCAGGTTATTTAGCGTCTGAATGAGATGAAGGTGATAATGCCGGTGAAATGAGTCCGGGATCCAGCACCGAAAGTTACCCAGCATTTGCTCATATTGCGTTGAGGGAAAACCCCGGAAAAAATCTCAACCAGATAACTTGCCCCGAACGGAAATCGAACCCGGGCCACCTGGTTTCGCGACCAGACTCGCTAACCGTTACTCCACAGGTGTGGATCCAACAATTTTACGTTTTGGACTTGGTCACTTTTACCAACAAACCGACGATATGGGTGTTCATATCGATGAATAACTGGACAGAGACTAAACATGTATGTAAAAATATATTTTTATACTGCATTCACTTCGAAGAATAAAAATTATTCTCCCTCATAACAAGTCGAAACGAAACAAGTCCTTTGCGCAAGTAGTGAGTGGAGGGTGCCAGTGTAAGAGACCATCTCCGGGGGAAAGAATTGCTTGAAGACGAGCGTCTAAAATGCCACCCCTACCTACCACTTTCTACCACGCGCATCTTACCCCTTAGCGGACGTGTGCCGATGCAGCCCGCAATACACTATCGCACTGATACGCTCCACCCACTTATTTGTCATCAGCTCCACCCAAATGAGTACACTTACTTTACGATTTCAGAAACTGCTATTCGGAAAATGGCAGTATAACTAAAATTCAGATTTGAATTCTCTGACGTCCTGGTAAGATAAATTTGAATAAATTCTGAACCCTGAAAAATCAGACTGGACATTACTGGAAAATCAGTGATTTCTATAGAAATTATATATATATATATATATATATATATATATATATATATATATACAGTAGCGTCCAAATTAATCCGAACAACGTAATTACTTATGCAAAAACACTCAAACGGGATAAGAAAAGGATCTAAGACATACCTCAGTAATCTATATGGCCTCCCTTATTCCTTATAACAGCTCTGAGACGATTTGGCATGGATTCCACAAATTTCCCACAAATATTCATTTATTCATCGCGAAACCATACACCAATGAGGGCAGAAATCATCTTCTCCTTTGTAGAACAATCCATTTTTTGCATTATTCTTTTGCAAATTGACCACATGTTCTCAATGGGGTTGATGTCGGGTGAATTGCCTGGCCAGGGGAGTACCTGAACATTCTTCTTGTTGAAGAATTCTCTAGTTTTTCGAGACATATGGCATGATGCCAGGTCTTGTTGAAACACACTTCTGCCATCCGGAAATGATTTTTGCAGCTGGGATACGATTCTGGTTTCCAATAAGTGAATATATTTGTCAGAATTCATCATTCCCTTGATAGGTATTAATGCTCCAGGCCCTTCATGTGTAAAACAACCCCAAAACATTACTTTAGGGGGGTATTTGGGTGCTTGTTGGAGATGAGCTGGTTACTTTTTCGGATCCTTTCCGTACGTAAGAAACATGGCGGCCGTGGACCTCGAAATGAGACTTATCGGAAAAAAGTACATTCTTCCAGTCATTCACTGTCCAGTGTTGATGTAATTTTGCCCACATTAAGCGTTTTTTGCACATAACAGGGGTTAGCAGTTGCTTCTTAATAGGCTTACGAGCCCTTCGTCCAGCTTCCAAAAGCCTACGCCGCACTGTTGTGACGTGAATATTCGCCCCAGTGGTAGCCATTAACTCGCGGGTTAAGTCGACAGCAGTTAGTCTAGGATTTAATGTACTTTTCCTGACAATTAAACGATCATCTGCAGGTGAAGTCTTCCTTTTCCGGCCACAGTTTCCTTTTTTATGGGGTGTGATGGATCCAGACTCCCTGTATCGTCTTATGATCGAATTAACAGTAGCCAAACCGGTGTGACATTCTGCAGCAATTTGCCTCTGTGTCATAGAAGAATTGATATTCTACCAACAGCAGCGGGACAAGTTAAATATGTAATCTAAGATGTAGCCTGCAGTTCACTTTCATCCCTCAAAAGTGCTAACATAAACATTAGGGCCTACTATTTTGTTTGTAACCCACTAATATGCGGAAAGATACTAGTTTTCAGGAACTCAGAAAGCAATAGGAACATAATGAGATAGATTTAATTTAAGTATGTTTTTTTGTGCAAAATACCTTTTTGGTTTTTCACTTATTTATATAAAATGTTCAAAATATTCCCCTTATTAGTCAGCACACATAGTTATCCGTCACATAAAGGATTCACGAATCGAGAAAACATTCTCGGATATTCTCCATAAATTAGAATCACTTCCGTAAGTTCCGCATTGGAATGCTTTGGCATCTCCATAGCAAAGACTTTATTAGACTAAAACCGTGTTCGATACGGACTGGGCAGGAAAGAGAGTGTGGAAGCACGTTGTGTCAGTCCTCTTGTGGACACAAGGCTTCCTGTACTCACTTTGTTACGTTTATGATTTCCTTCTCTGTGAACGCCGAGGACATTATCATCAGATGGATACTGAGAAATAATGTGGTTATTTTGAACATTTGAAATAATCAATAAGCAAAGAAATAAAAAGATACCTCGCACAAAAATGAAGTTAGGCCTAAATAAAATTCATCTCATTATGTTTCTTTTTACTTTCTGAGTTCCTGAAAACTAATATCTTTCCGCGTATTCGTGGATTACAAACAAAAGAGTAATGTTTGTATTAGCGAACTTGAGATATAAAAATTAACTGCAAGATCTCAGCTTACATAATTATTTAATTTGTCCCGCTGCAAACCATTATTGGTAGAAGGTCACTGCTCAAACGCTCAGCACATTAGGCAACCCAACTTACTGACCTATCTTAAAGTGATTCACCCAATGTAACTATACTTTGTTTCTGAAATCTGTAAAAATATCGTCGGTTTCTTGGTAGGCCTAAAAGTGACCAAGTCACATTGAAAGCTTCCAAGCATTATGAAAATGTAGGACATAATGTTATATTAAAAGTTAATAATGTGGCACATGTACCTTCAAAATAACCAATTACTAATATCTGAAGAAGTACAGTGATTTTTCGATGGATCATTAAACCTTTAAATGACTTTTCCCAACAATTTTATTTTATTTCTATTTTATTTTAGTAGGTTATTTTACGACGCTTTATCACCATCTCAGGTTATTTAGCGTCTGAATGAGATGAAGGTGATAATGCCGGTGAAATGAGTCCGGGATCCAGCACCGAAAGTTACCCAGCATTTGCTCATATTGCGTTGAGGGAAAACCCCGGAAAAAATCTCAACCAGATAACTTGCCCCGAACGGAAATCGAACCCGGGCCACCTGGTTTCGCGACCAGACTCGCTAACCGTTACTCCACAGGTGTGGATCCAACAATTTTACGTTTTGGACTTGGTCACTTTTACCAACAAACCGACGATATGGGTGTTCATATCGATGAATAACTGGACAGAGACTAAACATGTATGTAAAAATATATTTTTATACTGCATTCACTTCGAAGAATAAAAATTATTCTCCCTCATAACAAGTCGAAACGAAACAAGTCCTTTGCGCAAGTAGTGAGTGGAGGGTGCCAGTGTAAGAGACCATCTCCGGGGGAAAGAATTGCTTGAAGACGAGCGTCTAAAATGCCACCCCTACCTACCACTTTCTACCACGCGCATCTTACCCCTTAGCGGACGTGTGCCGATGCAGCCCGCAATACACTATCGCACTGATACGCTCCACCCACTTATTTGTCATCAGCTCCACCCAAATGAGTACACTTACTTTACGATTTCAGAAACTGCTATTCGGAAAATGGCAGTATAACTAAAATTCAGATTTGAATTCTCTGACGTCCCGGTAAGATAAATTTGAATAAATTCTGAACCCTGAAAAATCAGACTGGACATTACTGGAAAATCAGTGATTTCTATAGAAATTATATATATATATATATATATATATATACAGTAGCGTCCAAATTAATCCGAACAACGTAATTACTTATGCAAAAACACTCAAACGGGATAAGAAAAGGATCTAAGACATACCTCAGTAATCTATATGGCCTCCCTTATTCCTAATAACAGCTCTGAGACGATTTGGCATGGATTCCACTAATTTCCCACAAATATTCATTTATTCATCGCGAAACCATACACCAATGAGGGCAGAAATCATCTTCTCCTTTGTAGAACAATCCATTTTTTGCATTATTCTTTTGCAAATTGACCACATGTTCTCAATGGGGTTGATGTCGGGTGAATTGCCTGGCCAGGGGAGTACCTGAACATTCTTCTTGTTGAAGAATTCTCTAGTTTTTCGAGACATATGGCATGATGCCAGGTCTTGTTGAAACACACTTCTGCCATCCGGAAATGATTTTTGCAGCTGGGATACGATTCTGGTTTCCAATAAGTGAATATATTTGTCAGAATTCATCATTCCCTTGATAGGTATTAATGCTCCAGGCCCTTCATGTGTAAAACAACCCCAAAACATTACTTTAGGGGGGTATTTGGGTGCTTGTTGGAGATGAGCTGGTTACTTTTTCGGATCCTTTCCGTACGTAAGAAACATGGCGGCCGTGGACCTCGAAATGAGACTTATCGGAAAAAAGTACATTCTTCCAGTCATTCACTGTCCAGTGTTGATGTAATTTTGCCCACATTAAGCGTTTTTTGCACATAACAGGGGTTAGCAGTTGCTTCTTAATAGGCTTACGAGCCCTTCGTCCAGCTTCCAAAAGCCTACGCCGCACTGTTGTGACGTGAATATTCGCCCCAGTGGTAGCCATTAACTCGCGGGTTAAGTCGACAGCAGTTAGTCTAGGATTTAATGTACTTTTCCTGACAATTAAACGATCATCTGCAGGTGAAGTCTTCCTTTTCCGGCCACAGTTTCCTTTTTTATGGGGTGTGATGGATCCAGACTCCCTGTATCGTCTTATGATCGAATTAACAGTAGCCAAACCGGTGTGACATTCTGCAGCAATTTGCCTCTGTGTCATAGAAGAATTCTCTGCTAATGTTATAATTTTAGACCGTTTTCGTGGAGTTGTATCCATTTGTGAAGACGACAATGTACACAGGATTGCAGTATTAAGTCTTCAACACAACTGAAATGCTTATAAGTACAAAATGGCAGGCAAAATGTCACATATTGTAAAAAAATAATGACAGACCTTCAACAATGGAATTACACGTACTGCAGATGTCAATTAATGCGGTATGAGCAGCTGTGAGGCCAACAATGACAGAAAATGTAAAAATATGTCGTGTTGGGATTAATTTGCACGCTACTGTATATATATATATATATATATATATATATATATATATATATACTTCCCGTCGTTGTTATAAACAACACTGAAATGCCATTTAGTGCAAGTGCTAAAAGTTTGGGTGTTCATGTCGATGAAAAACTGATATAAACTGGGCCACAGAGACTGAACGTGCATGTAAAAATAAATAAATTTTTGTCTCCCACCTAAATTAAAACAAATATCAGTCCAGACACTTATCATGCCACGGTTCGACTACTGCGATGTTCTACTAAGTGATCTCAGCCATGACCTGACCCAAAAATTACAGCTTATTCATAATGCCTGCGTTCGGTTATATGTAATATCCGTCTTTATGGTCACATCTCACCGTCTTTCCATGAATTGTCTGGGGTTTGGCTGGCTAACAAAAGCAGTTTGCATTCATTTTCTCTTCTCTATCAGATTTTGCATACATTAACCCCTTAATACCTTGCATCAGGATTCCATCGTCTGAGAGAAATTTGTCCACTTCCTACAAAGACTGGAAGAACTTGATGACGGCAGATTTTGTGATTTTTATGGAGGAATTATTTTCTGTAACACTGGACATAGAATTCATAAAGTATGGTCCGTCCCAGGCAAGTGGTATGTGGGACTATTTCCTACACTTTTAAGCCTATTTTAGGCACCTAAAATTGCATTTTAACGACCTAAAAATCCGTACCCTAGTAATGAATGACATTGGCCAAATACAGCTTTTACGAAGGTTCAGAAATGAAATAATAATAATAATAATTTCTCAGTAAATTTATGTACTATATTTCCCTTGACACCGCAGATCAGTGATCGAGCCAACCCGGCCCTGAACGCCATAATTCCGTTCAATGATGCAGTCGTGGGAGCAGAACTGGAGGTCACGCTTTCACGACCCTTCCCGTTGGAGATGCTAGACATCTCCTTCCCATCAGATTACGTCACGTACCTGGGATCCCTGACAACGCCTCCATGCAGCGAAGTTGTCACGTGGATTGTGTCCTCACGACCGCTCACCATATCGCACAGCCAGGTAAAAAAATAACTCAAGGACTAAACTAGAGGCTTTGGCCAAGGGAATAAGGGGGTGTTACATAAGTTAATATCGAGCATTTTGAATTGTATTTATACCAATGAGCCTTTTGTGTCAGTAGCGTTGTCTTGATGGAAAAACAAATTCACAAGACATATTTCATCTTCTCTCTGAGAATTCAAATTAAATACAGAGTGTAGGGGGTATAAGTGCCGTCCTTTTCACAGTCTTCGGGGACGATCTACAGCAGTGATGTCAAAGCAAGCGCATTTTTCTGACCTTGACGTCGTGCGCGGGCAGCAAGCGCTAAGTATGGAAAGAGGAAGGGTTGTGTATATGAATAAGCAACCTGTTGGATTAAGAAAACAGTGGTGCACAAACTTCAAACGGAACGTGAAATTTTATGTCGTTATTTTTATATGGCTTCCTTCTGTTTGATATTAATCTATATTGTCCCTAAAACAAAAGTACTAACACTGATTTCTTAATATTGCACTTGAGTTTTAAATCTTAATAACATAATACAGAGTTAAGAAGGAATATTCACTTAAATTCCATAGTAGTATAATATTATACTGTATTAAGTGGATGAAACACTTCATTCATAAAGAAAGTGATATTCCAAAGAAAGAGATTGAGCATGATATGATAAGTTGGAATTTATATTGATGGTATCTTTAGCCTTACAAAAGTAATCAATAAACTAATCAAAACAATATTAGAGTACAAAGCAAAGTTACCTAGGTACTGTATCTGTTTTAAGTGTAACTAATATTACATAACAAAACTCTTATCGCATTATGCTTTTAAGGTAATATTTGTGAGCAACTTCCTTACTTACTTACTTACAAATGGCTTTTAAGGAACCCGAAGGTTCATTGCCGACCTCACATAAGCCCGCCATCGGTCCCTATCCTGTGCAAGATTAATCCAGTCTCTATTATCATATCCCACCTCCCTCAAATCCATTTTAATATTATCCTCCCATCTACGTCTCGCCCTCCTCAAAGGTTTTTTCCCTCCGGTCTCTCAACTAACACTCTATATCATCAGAATATTAAATTATTTTCTCGAAATCTGCTGAAACTATAGAGCTGACATTTTTACAACACATGGGCACGTATATTTTGCTTATGATGTAACAGTAGTTGCTTTGTTAATTCATTTCCTTACAAACAATTCAGTAATACGTATATACGGTATATTAGATTTACGAAAACATTCTGTAAGGCTACTAAATAAATAGCCCTATACCTGAAAATTTCACTTTTGTATACGAAAAGTTGAGAAAATATTTCTTTCGAATAAAAAAATCATACTTGTGAAAAATGAGCATTAAAATTAAAACTTACATTCTTATAATGCACTTATACTTCTCAGGCAAATCTAAAAATTAACATGGATACAGTTTTAACAAGTTCCCTTCCCTTTATCTATTGAATCAGTGCTGGCCATCCCTGAATATAGCTCGACCAAGCGGCATATACCACCTCTTTCGTCTGTCTCTTTCCTTTCCGCTGTAAAGCGCTCAGGCTCTCCTGGGCTCTAAAGCGCGCGCTTGCTTCTGTGGACATCAATATTGACATGCCTGGTCTACAGGATCAAAACATGTTCATATAACATAAGTTCAAATCTTCATAGCTTTTCCAGAAAAAAAATATATTTCCTTATTTTATTTGCGTTAGTAAAATTACGAAAACAGTTACATCAATAGATATATCTGGCAAAGAGTTAATATTAGTTTAAATAAAGAAATTATTTATTGTGATTTGTATTGCAGCTCTCCAAGTTCCGGCATCTGAGCTCCGCCGATGGGGAGATGGAGAACAACTTCCGACCCGTGCAGCCAACGAACGGACGTCCCGTCTTCTACGTCAGCTGAGCCTCGCAGTCTCTTAGCGACACTTTAATTTATTTATAGTTTCTCGCCGACCTCACATACAGAGACATACAGCTGATTAAATGCAGCAACTCCGTTTCCATAGTTACACATTACGTCCATAGCCATAACCTTTTCGTAGATAATATAACTGGTTAATTAATTTTATCCATGACTGGTATCTACAGTAAACTGGTCTTTATTTCTTCGTTCATAGAAGCTTGAAGAATGGCTTTATTCACAGCACTGAATTAAAAGTTTTTTTTTACGATAGAGCCCTAAGGTTATATTTTACCCTTAAATTGGCAAAACTTCATTTCTCACACTAGTTTATTAAACCATGTCGGACTGTAAAGAAAACAACTCTCGCAATGTCCATATTTTATATGTTGCATAATATTATAGTATTGTGGAATTTTAATTTTCCTATCCATTATTTCTATTGTTCTATTAACGTTACAGCATATAGCCTATTAACCTGTTGTATCCTATGGGATACTTTGTCAATTTAAGAGTGCCTAAAAAAGTAAGTAATCACTTTAGGCACTGCTATTCATTTTACGTACTGCCAAAGAAATAGTAATATGCGTTACAAGAGCGGTATGTTGAAGTTTTCATGTTGGAGGAAAAGTCTGAAAAAGCGAAACGTAGTTGAGCTTTTTTAATTTCCGAGAATTGAAAGAAAACATACCGCTCGTGTATCGTACTTTATTTTGTGCGAAGATCGTTTATTACATACCTGAAAGAGAAATTTCTAATTAGTTGCAATGAAATCTCCAGCTTGGTTTCTGTCCAATGACGGCAAATTTGCAAAACAAAAATATCTATCTTCAACATTGTTGCTTTAAAATGTTTTCTGTGTTTACTATACTCCAGCAGGCCGTGATATACGTCTGTCTTCCCCCCCCCCCCCAGTCTATAAATGCGAACTTAAAACAAACGGCTTCCTTAATGTTACATGCATCACGAAATGCAGTAACTTTAGTGGAGTTGTAGAGTTTACTTAATTTTTGCAAATATTTAAAAACAATAATCAATAGTGCAATTTAGGTAAAATTGCAGTGGTAAGTTTCCAATTTATAATTATTACTATATTGAACGTCTCTAAAAATAATATGTTAAAAGCCTAAAGCAGTAAAATGAATATGTCACTTAAGCGGTAAGAAGAGGGAAATTGTTATGTGTGTTCGGTTGGGAATACTGAATGTAGAATTTTAGACTTACAGCGGATTGGTTTTGTGCGGAAACCAAGCAAATACGCACGATCTCGCACAAATGTAATATTCAGTGTACAAACTTCATTCAGTAAGAAATTAATGCATTACCTCAATGTTTCATTACTTAAATATTACACGTAAGAAATTTAATATTCATATCTACATTTTAGCCCTTATTATTCTGAAGTTAAATTACATGTAGTAGGTACTCATTGTAACAATATTTATCATTCAACTGTTTCTAACCGCTTTGTTGATTATATGCCAGTTTAGACGACCATGAAATCGTGAACATGAATAAAACAGGCTGCTATTCCATGCAGCGTATTTCGGACGTGGACAACAATGACGTCACGCTGCAGCGAAATAGGAACAAAACTGCTGGAAGGTTCGATGGCTGTCATGGCGGCTGTTCAAGTTGTTGTCTGTGCTACGCTAGCAAGATTTTGCGAAATGTCCGTATTGTCAACTAGTTCAAAGAAAAGAGAGCACAAACAATTTATTTCTTGAACCGGTAGTAATAACTGGTCCGTTGACATGTTCGCTCATAAGCCATTAACATATTGTTTTTACGTTGTGCTCAGTACAAACAATACAGCAGAACACACCGCCATGACACAACAGTGCACGATGTCATTCGTCTGCTAATTCCATCCCTATACAAGAACCAATCAGATTCACTGATGGCGGCTGATGGAGACTGCCACCACCTCTGCACGCTGATGGAACCGGCTTGACACTGGTGGAGCATCAGTGACGTCATCGTTGAAATTAGGAACATCGTGATGCCATCAGATTGCTCAGCGCTGAGATTCAGAATACGCTCATGGATACTTCTTAATGGTTCTGAGTTTAGATGGCCATGATATTGTGATCTTATAACCTCTCCAACTTGAAATATTTATTTAATGTAAATTTATGCTATCGTAGAAAAAAAAAAACATTGTATAACACACATTCGTAAAGTCATCTTTTTGGCCCGCGTGTGTTTGTACTCGTGCCGAAAAGAGAATCTTTATGAACTTGCCTCATAAATAACACTATTAATTCTCTGCTGTGAATTAAAAACTTTTTCTATGACAACCAATAGATTAGCTACCATAAAATTCATACAGTACATTTATTCATTTATAACTTCTTCAAAAACAACACATTGCAAAGAAAAGGCGTACAATTTAAAATTAAATTTAGATACCAGTAATGGATAAAATATAGTATGACACACGAGGGTAAACAGCTTTTATACGCTCGTGGAAATTATCACCCTCGGCTTCGCCTCAGGCTAAACTTTCTACTTTAGCATAAACTCTAATTTTACTGTCTTATACTATAAACTATTATTATTTAACTTCTACAGAAACTTTCAAGAGCAGATTATATTCCATAGTGTACGAATTTAAGTGATGTTCTTGTTAGTTCTGCTAAGAAATAGGTATTGTGTACATTAATTTGTCCGTGATTTAAATCGAAATTAATTGAGCATCGGAGTGAAAAATAAATAGCAAGGGTCTATTTCACCATTAAACTTTTCAACTTTTCACTTTGCAGTTTTCATTGCAATTTCTGTTCCATTATCACTCATCAAAACGGGTGCTTAAAGTGAAAGGAAAAGTAGAGAAAACGTTTCAAATATATTATTACTTCTGTTCCACCGTTAACAATAATTTTGAAAAGAACGAAGTTATATGCGGAAAAGTGGATGGTATTTTTTTTTCAAAGAAACAAGTTTCTTTGCCATTAAGAAAAAAGTCAATAAATATGCTCATCTTTTAGACAATTATATCTTTATCCCCTTTGCTGTGGAGACCTTTGGTCCTTGGAGTCATGACGCTAAAGTTTTGGCATCTCAAATCGGCCAAATTTTGATCTGCATTACTGGTGATCGCCATTGCACTACTTATTTGCGTCAACGCTTAAGTATTACTGTTCAACGCGGAAATACAATGGGCGTTTTAGGTACTCTTCCCGTATCCAGCCCTTTGGACGAACTCTTTCTTCTGTAAAATTTATTAAGTATTCCGTGTGTAAATATTAATGAACGATTCGTGGATTTTACACTTCAAATAATAGAAGCAAAATCTTTAATTAAAAAAGGAACCATATGAAAGCAATAAGGTGTTACTCTGTCCTTCAATTATTGCAATAAGATGTATAAAAGCCATGAAATATCATTCATTAACTAAGCATTTTGTAACTCAAAATATGTTATAAAGCTTTTAAGATTACATTCATTTTATTCAGTGTATTTTTGCTTTGGACTGAAAATAATTTAGAAAAGAAATTGATAAGGAAAGAAAATTTACTGTGAAGTGATTCAAGTTAAGAATAAGCCAAAAAAGATTCTATAAAAAGAGGATAAACAAATTTGTATCAATTATGTGAATGTTTTCGAATTACACCAACTCAAGCAGATCATGTTCTTGAAAGTATCGGGCCTATTCTTGGACCAATAAAAACAAGAACAGGTTTATCTCTTTTATCTAAAGATCAATTTATTACGTATATAACCTACTGTATTTTCATTGACTATGAAATGGATTCAACAACATTGAGTTACCACAGTCTAGTATATACAGTCACGAAGCTTGAGTTGTGAGGGTACTGGAAACAATAGACTGTGCAGGTACTATTTCGCATTGTCTGTAATGAGGCGATAGTAGCGATCCTAGTGGTTAGCAACTATCTATGGATGCATATTTACTACGTACTGAGCTTCGTGACTATATACTAGACTGTGGTGTTACTATAACTAGTGATACGCAGATTTTTCAGAATGAAATAAAAAGTGCAAAGCAGTTTCTAATTTATGGAGGAACATAAAGAGTTTTGACTTTTCAAAAGCTGAAAATTTAAAGGTGAAATTTTAAAAATTTAATGGTGGAATAGGCTTCTGGTCAAAGTAAATAAAATTATAAAAAGAACAGAAGTTAAAAGATAAATTTTATTGAAAATACCTAGAGATATCCAATGTTTGACTATTTTTATAAGTAGTCTAATTGGAGCTTTCGCGAAAATCATTGCTAAAATTACACTTAACGTTAAGAATGAAGAATTAAATTTCATTTCTTATACAGAAATTAACACATTTTAAAATATTAATACGCCTACCTTTATATTTAGTTTTAAAAAGTTTGAACATATTCTTTCAGTAATGTCAATTTACAATACTACTAGGTTCAAAAAGTTCCCGGAATTTTACTACCATTTTTCGTATTAATATATAACAAGGGATATTATACATTTGTTTTGTTGGTAACATTCATGATGTCATTTCCTTAAAGTTTGTTGATAATGGCAATTATTGGTTTTGAGTTGTAGGCAATTGTTTATCATAGTGTTTCGTTTGTTCGTCGCATTTTGTAATTATGTCCACAGAGCAAAGTACAAACATCAAGTTCTGTGTTTTGCTGGGGACATGATCAGTATGGCTGATGAAGATGGTGATTTCTTAAACAAAATGAAACTGGTGCTACTTGTACGACCCAGTCCCTAAACGACAGTCATCTGAGTGGAAATCGAAAACATCTCCTCGGAAGCAAAAATTTCCTAGGCACACTTCCAAAGGCAAAGTTATTTTAAATGTTATGTTTTATTTAACGACGCTCGCAACTGCAGAGGTTATATCAGCATCGCCGGATGTGCCGGAATTTTGTCCCGCAGGAGTTCTTTTTCATGCCAGTAAATCTACTGACATGAGCCTGTCGCATTTAAGCACACTTAAAGCAAAGTTATGTTGGAAGTTTTCTTCGACTCTCAGGGTCTCATGCACCATGAGTTCATTCCAGAAGGTCGTACTGTAACGAAAGAATTGTACGTAGAAACCCTCCGTCGCCTCTGGGACGCAGTGAGAAGGAAACGTCCAGAAAAGTGGGTAGAAAACAACTGGTTCCTTATGCATGACAATGCACCTGCTCATCGCGCAATTATTGTAAAGAATTTTCTTGCCAGGCACAACATAACTGCTTTGGATCACCCACCATCCTCTCCTGATCTCTCACCACCTGATTACTTTCTGTTTCCCCGTCTGAAAAGTCATCTGAAAGGACGGAGATTCAATGCTGAAGAGGTTATCGCAAACGCGACGAGAGCACTAAGACGGGTTTCACAAAATGGCTTCCAGGCCTGCTTCCAGGAACTCTACACGCGTTGGCAAAAGTGTGTTGTTGCGGAAGGCAACTATTTTGAAGGGAATGCTGTAGAATAGTGTTTAAGGTACGTTGTTTCTATGATGCTAGCAAATTCCGGGAACTTTTTGAACCTAGTATGTATTTTTAGAAAATTTAAACCGAGAAGTAACCTAATCAATACAATGGTACAGAAACGAGAACGAACAAGAACTAAAATATTCAACATTAAAACTCTACCCATAATAGATACATCATTTGAATATCAAAATGAGGCTCAAATTTTAATCTAATAAAAATCATGGTATTGATATAATTTCATATATTCTTGAAGAATTGAGGAAAAATTTTAAAATCACCTTAGTAATTTAAATACAAAAGTAAATAAAATATATCACAAAAATAAAGAAGTATATTTCTAAATAACTAATACAAAATTAATATAAGCATAATACGAACCAGAGCACAGAAGAATATGCTTTTAAAAATTAAATGGCTTATATACTACAATCTTACGATATTCAAGTAGTATTGATTAATTATTAAAAATTTGCAACAAAATTTAATATGCATGGAATATGACAAAATTTGACTAAGTTCTGAATAATTTTATCCTCATTTTTTTATCGCTGATCCCTAATGCAACTTATTACCGTCGCACACACCATCTGAATTCCACAGACATAAAACATAATTTCAACCAATAGTACAAGTGCAATTATTCCACTCACATGAAAAAGTATTTATTAATTATATATAATTTGAAAAATCTTATACATCATATGTAGTTCAAAAAATATAAAATACTCTACGGGTAGAAATATCTACTTTTTACATAGTGTACAATGATATTAAACAGAGCTCAAATAGCCAGCTTACGTATCTGTATCTGCATTCCAACACTGTTACTAGATTATTTTGTTTTATAATAAAATATAAATATATATAGCACATACTTATTTCTAAACACCTTGTTATTTCCTTTGTTTCTACCTGAAATTATCAACTATATTCCATGAAATTTCCTACGACACAGCGTTGCAATGTCGCAGAAGTTCAAGCGTTAAACCAGGTTGAGAACGGTAAAAATCCTGACCATGGCTCTTTCTAGAAGAGAATTTAAGTTTGGTGTCATTTTTTGTTAGTTTATGGCACGTCTTGTCCCTGAACTAGAGATCCGGCAAAGTTTGCAGACTACTTATCATGCTTGTAAAAAATGAACAGATGCATAGCTTTATTATGCCGCATACCTTTACGTAGAACTACTGTGGGGGTGATCATTTGTCGACTAGTGTATATGGTCCGTCCCAGGCACCTGTGGACTAACTTCACGCATATATGGGGCGGAGTCTATCTGGGATAAGATGTTCGTGGTAGAAGGTGGAGTAGAGTTCAGATAGAAATGTCCAATCCCTGCAAGCGATTGCTAGCTTCGTTCAACCAACACCTCCCCCAGAGCGATCACTGACCCTAGCCCTCCCACATACCACTTGCGCATCTTTGTTTCATCTTTATACTCCACAGATTCCTGGGACGGACGATAGCTTTACTATACTGCGTATTTTCACGTAGAATTACGTGTGGTTGGTGCGAAAAGTAAAATAAGGAGCTCAAGGAGAATACAAGAATACCGGGACAAAGGACAAAGGGAATATAAAGAGAAAAGAGGAAAGCAAGGAGAGCAAAAGTAAGGCAAGGAGAGCAAGGAAGAGCAAGAGCAAGGAGAGCAAGGGTAAAGCTAGGATAGAAAGGAAAAGGCAAGGAGAACAAGAAGAAGGTAAGGATAATAAGGGGAAGGCAAGAAGAACAATGATAAGGCAAGGAGAACAAGGGGAGGGCAAGGAGAACAAGGAGAATGCAAGGAGACCAAGGAGAATGCAAGGAGAATAAGGAGAAGGTAAGAAGAAAGGGAAGGCAAGAAGGGAAAGACATGGATACCAAGGGGAAGATAAGGAGAACAAGGAGAAGACAAGATGAACAAAGGGAAGGCAAGGAAAACAAGGAGAATGCAAGGAGAAGGTAAGAAGAAGAAAGGGAAGGCAAGAAGAAGAAGGGAAAGACATGGATAACAAGGGGAAGATAAGGAGAAGAACGGGGAGGCAAGGAAAACAAGGAGAATGTAAGGAGACAAGGAGAAGGCAAGGAGAACAAGGAGAATGCAAGGAGAATAAGGAGAAGGTAAGAAGAAGAAAGGCAAGGCAAGAAGGAGGGAAAGACATGGATACCAAGGGGAAGATAAGGAGAACAAGGAGAAGACAAGAAGAACAAAAGGAAGGCAAGGAGAAGGCAAGCAGAACAAGGAGAATGCAAGGAGAATAAGGAGAAGGTAAGAAGAAGAAAGGGAAGGCAAGAAGAAGGGAAAGACATGGATACCAAGAGGAAGATAAGGAGAACAAGGAGAAGACAAGAAGAACAAAGGGAAGGCAAGGAAAAGGCAAGCAGAACAAGGAGAATGCAAGGAGAATAAGGAGAAGGTAAGAAGAAGAAAGGGAAGGCAAGAAGAAGGGAAAGACATGGATAACAAGGGGAAGATAAGGAGAAGAACGGGAAGGCAAGGAAAACAAGGAGAATGTAAGGAGAACAAGGAAAAAGCAAGGAGAACAGGGGGAAGGCAAGGAGAACAAGGGAAAGACAAGGAGAACAAGGAGAAAGTAAAGAGAACAAGGGGAAGGCAAGGAGAACAAGGAGAAAGTAAAGAGAACAAGGTGAAAGTAAGGAGAACAAGAGGAAGGCAAGGAGAACAAGGGAAAAGCATTGAGAAGAAGGGAAAGATAAGGAGAACAGGGGAAAGACAAGAAGAAGGGGAAGGCAAGGAGAACAAGGAAAAGACAGTAAAAACAAGTGGAAGGTAAGGAGAAAAAGGGAAAGGCAAGAACAAGATGAAGGTAAAGGGAACAACGGGAAGGCAAGGGCGACAAGGAGAACAAGGGAAACTACATCATTTTAGCTCCCGATTTTTCTTCCTTCTTTCCAGGTCTTGTCTGTGGTTTGAAAACAGAAAAGAGTATGTTGGGGCCAAATCTGTCCCAGTTGATTTCTGCGTTCCAAACTTTATTACGATGGGAGAAGAAGTTAATTGTTGGATTATTTTCTTCATCAAGATCGAGGTGGTGAATCTAATGTTTCCTCCACAGCAACATAGGTTCCCAGAAACTTTGTATAATCTGTCTGAAAACACTTGACAATCTCAAACTCAAAGTAATACTTCACACTTTCCCCGCTTCTGATCAGCATTCAATGTGGAACATTATGCTACAGACTAGAAAATTGTCAAGAATAGGAAATGGTTACATAAAGGGATTGAGTACAATGTTGATCATGTTCTTTAACTCCCACAAGCATATGCACTTCAATAGTGAATAAATTTTTCTAATTTGCAATCTAGTTAAATTAAATTAGAGTGCAGGACGAAGCAAGAAGCTTAATTGAATAGGATTACAAATTACCAACAACTAAGGGCGTAATGGCAATACATTGAGATTTTATTCCGATTCATGTTCGGAAAGTAGGCTATAGACGCTACAGAATAAACTGTAATTATCCGTCCTTTCTCTTCCTTATGTCAAATTATTATCTCGTTACGGAAGATTTTGTAGGTCCGGACCACAAAGAAAACTTCACGTCTGTACACGATATTCGTCAGGTTTCGTAAACACGTTTTCGAGGTAGACAATGAAGCATCAAGCAATAATAGCCATTCCATTTGAACAATGGATAGATGGGTAACGTTCACAAATTCTATACCATAGTCTACTGTAGCCTCTGTAAGAATTTACAGGAAGACAATTGCGAATTGATTAATGGCACAAACGTCGATAAATGATTTCGAAGTTGAGAACAAATAATGATTAAGTCATCATAGTTACTTTTTACTTGGAACTGCGGCTTTTGAAATTGTCTTTCCTCTTTCATCTTGACTGGGGAAAAGGTAGTTCTGAGCGTCCTGTTTGTGTAAGATTCAGAGAAAGTAACGGGAGATTAATCGAATCCCAGCAATTTCGTGAAACACAGGCTATTTGTAATTTTATTGTGGGTGTGTTAATATTCAAAGTATGTCTTACTTAGTTATTGGCTTTTAAGGAACCGGGGTTTCATTGCCGCCGTCACATAAGCCCGTCATTGATCCCTATCCTGAGCAAGATTAATCCAGTCTCTATCATCATATCCTACCTCATTCAAATCCATTTTAATATTATCTTCCCATCTACGTCTCGGCCTCCCCAAAGGTATTTTTCCCGCCGGCCTCCCAACTAACACTCTATATGCATTTCTGGATTCGCCCATACGTGCCACATGCCCTGCCCATCTCAAACGTCTGGATTTAATGTTCCTAATTATGTCAGGTGAAGAATACAATGCGTGCAGCTCTGCGTTGTGCGACTTTCTCCATTCTCCTGTAACTTCATCCCTCTTAGCCCTAAATATTTTCCTAAGAATCTTATTCTAAAACACCCTTATTCTCTGTTCCTCTCTCAAAGTGAGAGTCCAAGCTTCACAACCATGTAGAACAACCGGTAATATAGCTATTTTATAAATTCTAACTTTCAGATTTATTGACAGCAGACTACATGACAAAAGTTTCTCAATCGAATAATAACAGGTATTTCCCATTTTTATCCTGCGTTTAATTTCCTCCCGAGTGTCATTTATATTTGTTACTGTTGCTCCAAGATATTTGAATTTTTCCACCTCTTCGAAGGATAAATCTCCAACTTTTATATTTCCATTTCGTACAATATTCTGGTCACGAGACATAATCATATACTTAGTCCTTTCGGGATTTACTTCCAACCCTATCTCTTTACTTGCTTCAAGTAGAATTTGCGTGTTTTCCCTAATCGTTTGTGGATTTTCTCCTAACATATTCACGTCATCCGCATAGACAAGAAGCTGATGTAATCCGTTCAATTCCAAACCCTCTGTGTTATACTGAACTTTCCTAATGGCATATTCTAGAGCAAAGTTAAAAAGTAGAGGTGACAATGCATCTCCCTGCTTTAGCCCGCAATGAATTGGAAAAGCATCAGATAGAAACTGGCCTATACGGACTATGCTGTAAGTTTCACTAAGACACATTTCAATTAATCGAACTAGTTTCTTGGGAATACCAAATTCAATGAGAACATCATATAAAACTTCTCTGTTAATGTCTGTAATTTGAAATAACATTTTGATTTTTTTTTTAATTTACTCCCCAAATTTAAATTTTACAAGGTGGATCCTTTTCGTTAATTACTTCATAATCATAATCGCTTCCTCATTCCATGAGGTCTAGTATCAAGACAACAAAGCAATTCATAGTCGAAACAAATCACACGCCAATATGAAGTAAATGAGTTGATTAAAATGTAACCAATAATACGTCATTAAAGGATTGAATGTGTTTGGAAATTAATACCATAGCAATAGAGAGGTGAAAGTTGTAGTAATTGCGGTGCTACAAGTTGCAGTAATTGTAGTTGTACAAGTTGCAATAACTGCACTGGTACAAGCTGCAATTATTGTGGTGGTATAAGTTGCAGTAATTGTAGTGGTACAAGTTGCAATAACTGCACTGGTACAAGCTGCAATTATTGTGGTGGTATAAGTTGCAGTAATTGTAGTTGTACAAGTTGCAATAACTGCACTGGTACAAGCTGCAATTATTGTGGTGGTATAAGTTGCAGTAATTGTAGTTGTACAAGTTGCAATAACTGCACTGGTACAAGCTGCAATTATTGTGGTGGTATAAGTTGCAGTAATTGTAGTTGTACAAGTTGCAATAACTGCAGTGGTACAAGCTGCAATTATTGTGGTGGTATAAGTTGCAGTAATTGTAGTGGTACAAGTTGCAATAACTGCACTGGTACAAGCTGCAATTATTGTGGTGGTATAAGTTGCAGTAATTGTAGTTGTACAAGTTGCAATAACTGCAGTGGTACACGCTGCAATTATTGTGGTGGTATAAGTTGCAGTAATTGTAGTTGTACAAGTTGCAATAACTGCAGTGGTACACGCTGCAACTATTGTGGTGGTATAAGTTGCAGTAATTGTAGTTGTACAAGTTGCAATAACTGCACTGGTACAAGCTGCAATTATTGTGGTGGTATAAGTTGCAGTAATTGTAGTTGTACAAGTTGCAATAACTGCAGTGGTACACGCTGCAATTATTGTGGTGGTATAAGTTGCAGTAATTGTAGTTGTACAAGTTGCAATAACTGCAGTGGTACACGCTGCAACTATTGTGGTGGTATAAGTTGCAGTAATTGTAGTTGTACAAGTTGCAATAACTGCAGTGGTACACGCTGCAATTATTGTGGTGGTATAAGTTGCAGTAATTGTAGTTGTACAAGTTGCAATAACTGCAGTGGTACACGCTGCAATTATTGTGGTGGTATAAGTTGCAGTAATTGTAGTTGTACAAGTTGCAATAACTCCAGTGGTACAAGCTGCAATTATTGTGGTGGTATAAGTTTCAGTAATTGTAGTTGCAAAAGTTGTAGTAATTGCAGTGGTACAAGTTGGAGAAATTATAGTGGTACAAGTTGCAATGATTGTAGTGGTATAAGTTGCAGTAATTGGAGTGGTAAAAGTTGCAGTAATTTTAGTGCTACAAGTTTCAGTATTGTAGTAGTGCAAGTTACAGTAATATTGTTCCCGTTAAAGTTGCAATAATTGTAGTGGTACAGGTAGTAGGAATTGTAGTGGTACAAGTTGCAGTAATTCTGGTGCTACAAGTTGCAGTAATTGTAGTGGTATAAGTTGCAGTAGTTTTACAGTAGTAAAAGTTGCAGTGGTTACAGTGGTACAAGCTGCAGTAGTTGTAGTCGTACGAGTTGCAGTAGTTACAGTGGTACAAGTTGCAGTAGTTATAGTGGCACATTTTGCAGTAGTTTTAGTGGCGCAAGTTATAGTAGTTGCAGCGGTACATATTGCAGTAGTTCTGGTGGTACAAGTTGCAGTAGTTGTGGTTGTACAAGTTGCAGTAGTTGCACTGGTACATGTTGCAGTAGTTTGGTGGTACAAGTTGCAGTAGTTGCAGTTGTGCTAGTTGCAGTAGTTGCAGTGTTACAAGTTGCAGTAATTGTAATTGCACAAGTTGCAGTAGCTACAGTGGTACATGTTGCAGTAGTTGCAGTGGTACATATTGCAGTAGTTCTGGTGGTACAAGTTGCAGTAGTTGTGATTGTACAAGTTGCAGTAATTACAGTGGTACAAGTTGCAATACTTATAGTGACAGGTTACAAGCTGTCGTGTTTGTATCAGGAGGAACAGTAATAAATGAGTGCCAGTAGTAGAATTATAGGGAGAAATGTAATAATTGTTCCATAATTGTATTTTATTAATAATAAAAATAGACGTATTCATAGTTAATGATTCAGTAATAAGTAGTACGATAGTGTATTATTTTAATATCAAATAGTAGAAGTAGTAACGGCAGTAATGGTTAGCTTGTTGTGTTCTTTGTTTAATATTACGATTCATGCACCATTCTTGATATTATTGACTAAAGTCCATTTAATACTTTTAAAATTAGATTCCTTACTACTTTCATAATATGAAAATCATCTGTTACTAGTTACGCTGTAATGTCAACCTCACTGCAGGTCCAAGGGACGAGGGAGGTTAAGGCTTTTACTTCACAGATAATAATTGGCATTATTGTCAGTCCTACCTGCCCGCCGCATTTACTTCCAAGGAAATGCCCCTGGTATTCATTTATGTCCGAGGCTGAGAGTCAAAGTCTGGTCGAAAGAATTAGATCAATGGTGGAAATTCATGACCCCATTAGGAATCGAACCAGGACCTTCCGGCTATTCAACGTTACGCCTTAACCAAGACGCTACCGCGCCTCACCGGTCACCCTGTGCTTATCATTAATATATCAACTTCAATACAACTTGAATAAGAACACAAGGAAGCTCATTGATGCCTTGCAATATAGGCAACACATATAACACTGCAGTATGTTGGAAAACATAAGAAGAAATGAAAACATTAGAAAATCTTAAATATTAATTTCTTCCAGTATCAGTTGGGATGTTTACATAACAAAACGCATTTTAAACAAGAACACAAGAAACCACATAGATGCCTTACCGCATAGGTAACTGATACAACACTAACACTATATTAAGGTGGAAAATATAATAAGAAATGGGTGAAGACATTAGAATATCTTGAGTATATTTTTTTCAGTACCTGTTTGCACTTTTACACAAAACATTCATTTTCAACGAAAAAACAAGGAAGCTCGTGGATACTCTGCTCTGTAGGCAACTCATACAACACTATATTAAGTTAGGAAACATATCAAAGGAATCAACACATTAGAATATCTTAAGTAATTTTTTTCCAGTACCTGTTTA
Organism: Periplaneta americana; assembly: GCF_040183065.1. NCBI lineage: Eukaryota > Metazoa > Arthropoda > Insecta > Blattodea > Blattidae > Periplaneta > Periplaneta americana. The sequence goes on from NC_091123.1 coordinate 149,614,552, forward strand.
TACTCTTACACAACACATTAATTCTCAACGAAAACACAAGAAAGCTCGTGGACACCTTGCCCTGTAGGCAACACATTCAACACTAGCGTAAGTTGGAAAACATAATATCAAAGGAATCAACACATTAGAATATCTTAAGTAATTTTTTCCAGTAACAGTTTGTACTCTATCACATCTTGATAGATAAAAGAAGGCACACTAGTATAGTAGACATTCGAACTTTCAGGGGGGCAGACTGTAATTCTGACCATTATTTGGTAATTGGAGAATTAAGAGAAAGACTATTAATAGCCAAGCGAGTAGAGCAGCAAGCTAATATTAGTAGATTCAATATTCTGAAATTAAAGGACGAGGAAACTAAGCAACGTTATCAGGTTGAAATTTCCAATAGGTTTGCTGCTTTAGCAGCTTCCGACGAAGCTGAGGAAGAGTTAGATGTTAATAGCATGTGGGACAATATCCGAGATAATATCAAAATTACAGCTGAGCAGAGCATAGGTTATCATGAAACTAAGAAAAAGAAACCATGGTTTGATGAATATTGTTCCATTGTAGTAGATAGAAGGAAACAGGCAAAATTGAACTTCTTACAGGATCCAATTGAGGAGAATAGAGATAATTATTTCAATGAAAGACGGGAAGCAAGTCGCACACTTAGGAATAAAAAGAGAGATTACTTGAAGGGAAAACTGAATGAGATAGAAACAAATAGTAAGAATAAAAACATTCGAGATTTATGTAATGGTATAGAAATGATCGGGACGAAATTTAAATACAAACTGCTGAGCCATTTATACCCGAACCCACGCTTTCAGAAGTCGAAATTGCGATAGAAAATCTGAAAAAGTACAAGTCTCCAGGTATTGATCAAATTCCAGCAGAATTAATACAAGAGGGTGGAAGAGCATTACCTAGCGAAATTTATAAACTTGTACTTGCAATTTGGGAAAAGGAAATTGTACCAGAACAATGGAAGGAGTCCATAATTGTACCTATCTTTAAAAAGGGGGACAAGACTAACTGTAGTAACTTTCGAGGAATATCACTTTTGATGACGTCGTACAAAATTTTCTCGAATATCCTTTTGAGAAGATTAACTCCATATGTAGATGAAATTATTGGGGATCATCAGTGTGGTTTTAGGCGTAATAGATAGACTATTGATCAGATTTTTTGTATTCGACAAATATTGGAGAAAAAAATGGGAGTATAAGGGTACAGTGCATCAGTTATTCATAGATTTAAAAAAGGCGCATGACTCGGTTAAGAGAGAAGTTTTATATAATATTCTCATTGAATTTGGTATTCCCAAGAAACTAGTTCGATTAATTAAAATGTGTCTTAGTGAAACTTACAGCAGAGTCCGTACAGGCCAGTTTCTATCTGATGCTTTTCCAATTCACTGCGGGCTAAAGCAGGGAGATGCACTATCACCTTTACTTTTTAACTTCGCTCTAGAACAACCGTGGCGAAAAGGCCATGGTGCGCCGAGCCACTGTGTAAGCTGCAACGTGCATAGCACCTATGGAGGGAGGCGGAGAACCGAAGGGGAAGTTAATGTTTAGGACGTGTAACGAAGAAAGAAATGAACAAGAAAACATAGGACACATTATCACAACCTAAAATTAACTGTCTTCAGAATGTCTCTGCGACAAAGTTTCAAAATCAGGAATTATGTCACTTACTGCCAATCGTAGTTGATCACGAAGGTATTTGTCTGTCAGTCGTGATCTAAATTTGATTTTGACTATTTTCATTGTTGATAATCATTTTTCACAAACGTAAGTTACAGCGAACATGGCGTCAACAGAGCAAGCGAAAGAACGAAGCTACAAATATTTATTTTTTTCCCAGTTCTCAAGAAAAATACTTATAAATAGTTGCTAGAACAGCCTCCATATGTTCAATGCTATTTTCTTAAAGTGGAATCCTCTATAGTGAGCATCGAATAATAACGATACTGAACTTTCAAAGGAAGAACCAATAACATTAAGAAACTGTTTCGAAATAAGGAAGATATTCTCATTAATTTCAACAATTTTATTTCAATTACGGTTGATATTAATTCACACAGCATTGCATTCCTATTTGAGTCCAAAAGAATAGAAAGATCCAATGAAATTAAGAAATTGTTTGGAAACAACAATATATAGCCTAATTATCGTTGTTTCAAAACATCTTATTTCAGTTACATTTCATATTAATTCAGACATCACTCTACTCCTATTTCAGTAAAGGAAGGGAAGAGAAGAAAAGCTTATTCTTGCAATATAAACGAAACATTTGTTTCCTTAGCTTCAGATGTTTATTTGTAATAAAATCCCTAGGGATTCACACAGAATAATATTCAAGCCTTCTCATATCTTTGAAATTCGTTACGTAAATGTTACTTTGTAATGAAATGTTAAACAAGAACCGCGAATATTGCCAGACAAGCCGCTAGAGCGCTCTTTGTTCTTCTGTCGTACACATCTGCCATTTCTAGTCGTAGAAGAATACGTCACGGCCGTTTAGTTGTTGAACGGGCCTTGAATTGTTGAACATTGGACCGTCGTCGGAAGTCAGCGTTCTGAACTGCGTCAACTGGTGAAAAGAGTTTGAATTAGTAAACATTTATAATGCTTGATTCTGTAGCTCTTAAGAAGTGGTACTTTAACAACAAAGCTGTAACATGTTATGTATACTAACTCGTACCAAATACAGGACCATATATAAAATGAACGAATAAGTTCTTTGATCATAAACTTTACAAAATATTTTAAATTTAAATTATAATTACGTTGGTGAAAGAATCAAATATTGCCTGAACTGCTTGCTCATGCGCAATAGCTCAATGTGCGTTCCAACAAAACTTGAATTGATTCAAAACCGATTCTGAACTCCCAGTTTCCTGTTCCAACGTGCTTTGAAACTCGTTCGGAACGAATGAAATTGGTTCTCGATTAAGAGAAGGAACTGAGAATTCCGTACTGTTTACGCATGCGCAGATGGTTTAATCTCAGGTTAAGTTAAAACCGCTTTGAAAGACTTCGGAGACTGGGAAGGTTAACACTAAAAAATAGTTAATTTTGATATATAGAGTTATTCAAAAGTAAGTTACATTTTTAAATAAACATAACATTAAAAAAATCAACATATACACAAAATGGTAACACATTTGTATGTATCGAACAACGATTTTTTTTCATTTATCACATTCATTTGTTTCGGTTAACATGGTAACAGGTTTTGTTTATAATATGTAAAAGTAAATTTACTTCTTATTGAATTTTTAAATCACTATCAATGACTGTTTTCAAATGATTTTGACTTTACATGATCGAATTAGTTTTGTTCAGTGTTATTATGAGCGTAAAAGAAGTTTAAAAAACGGCATACGAAAATTCAGAATAAAACATAATTTAAAAATTGGTCCATACTGCAGAATTTTGTTATACCAAATTTACGAAATCGTGACATCGAAAACGTAATCTTCATGCAGGATGGTGCACCACTCCACCTCCCACCTGTTAAGCGATTGTTACGTACAGACCGATTATTTAGTCCTGACAGCTTTGCGACATGAAAGAGGGGAAGTAATAGGAGTAGTGGGGAGAGCTCTGGAGTAGAGATAAGTGCGAGAGGTCGGTAAATGAATGCAGTATAGCTTAATTGTACTAGAAACATACCGCTCTATCGCACGCATGACATCCGAGCGTATCGAAGGCAAGCGAGAGACTAACCCGAACACCCCTTGGCGTAACTAAATGGACTCGCCTGACCCAGGCGCACATCTCCGGGGACTGTCAGGACTAAATAATCGTACTGTAATACGTTTGGCGATCGCATAATAAGAGATATTTTCCTAACACTTGGCCAGCGCGTTCCCCTGATATCAATCTAGCAGATTTTTGACTGTGGGGTTATTTAAAAGGCCGAGTTTTTTTTAACTAATTCTACAACTACCGACGAACTAAAATATGTAATTTCGCAACAAATTAAAGATATTCCACCAGATCTATTAGTAAATGTTTTTCACAACATAAAAGAAAGATTGTTGCTTGTTGAAGAACAAAATAGCGGACATATTCAACATTTAAACTGAATCCAATAAACCCCATATCTTTATGAGTAAAAGTATTGTGACAGCCGGGATACGATCTCGCGACCGGCAGAAGGAGGGCAAGGTCGGCGGTGGCTCGGCGCGGCAAATGAAGTTGGGCGCGCATCTGCTTCCTGGGGCATGTGCTGTGACGAAGGGAGAGGGGAGAAATCCAAAGTCGAGAGGCGCCATCTTCTGGACATCTGTAGAAATTTCCAGCATCGTACTTTCCGGAAACTGTGGTTTAGTTATAAATACGACACGCAAGTGAGTTGTTGCAGTAGTTGCTAGCCAGTCAGTCTTGTGTAGCAGTGAAGCCAGCTTCGAGACCGGAGTTCGACTTGTGTGTGTCCGCAACTGGGGGAGCGTCCTGGAGAGTGCGGCGAATCCGGAGTCTTTGGTTCGTTGTGCAGTGGACTGCAGTTGGGGGACCTGAGTTCGAAGTTCAGTGGACTGTCTCTGGAAGACTTGGGTTCGATATACTGTGAACTTGAGTGAATGAGCTAGACGAACTAGCCAAGGCAACGAACTGTGAACTGAGAACTGACAGTTTTGTTTTGTAAATAGTGCTTTGTGAACATTAGTTGAGATTAGCAGTACATTGTTGTTTTCAAAAATCCAAGTGAATTGTCATTGTCGTCTGTGGAGTGCAATAACGAGTACTGAGTTGCTGTGTGGAGTGGAAATCCCATTGTTGACGGGAGCATTTAAAGTAAATTATAGAAAGTGATTATTGTTGAAACAATAAAGTTACATTATTGTTTTGTATTGAAAGCTACAGTATGTTCTTGTTTTGAATATATCTTAATTCTTAAGAAGGTTATGGCGACGTCAAACTGTAAGTTACTTTTGAATAACCTTGTATTTTATGACGAATTAAGCTCGGAAGATGAATATAATTTTAATATGAGAAGAAACTCAGAAGACCGTGAAAGAACGATTCAAGAAATGTTTCAACAACGTAAAATCCCGAGCTAGTTCTGAAAACGTACTCAACTGCGTCGAAAGAACATATTGTACACCCCTCTATTAATTATAATTCTCTACTTCAAGTACATAATGTAAACAGAGTGAACCATTAAGTAATGTCATTAATTTCAAAAGGTTTATTCTTTGAGGTATTTCAAACAAAAAAGTTTCATACAATTTTTCTCGTTTTTGCTTCCTTTTCGAGAAAATAAACTGTTTTATATGAAATATTTGAGGGGTTTGCCGGGAAAAGGGCGTGTACGTCAATATGGCGAATTGAGATACATGCAATCTAAGATTTTAAAACGCACCTGAATAAAATGTTATACACGCACGCAGCCCTGTCCTGCAGGTATGTACAGTACAATCAAAACAAAATTTCGCTACTATAATTAGCGAATTATTTACTACATTTTAAACCGTTTTCCCGAAGAAGGGCGTATAGGTCTATCCGCCTTTCTTCCGGCAAAGCCCTCATTTCATATCGTGTTTTGGGAAAGCCATTGTTCGAATTCTCAATATGCTCGTCAATTTTAGAGAGCAGTGTATTATGATAATACATGACTGAAAGAATTTTAGTTTTGGTCTTTTAAATGTCCAGAAATTTAACCAGAACAAATGTAACTTTTCATTCTGAAAAGGAATTTTTTAATGTCACACCTTTTCGGGTCAAATTTCTGCATATTTAAAGGACAGAACTAAAATTCTTCCAATAATATATTATCATAATATACTTCTCTCTTAAAATGATTGAACATATTGGGAATTAAATCAATGGATTTCCCAAAACACGCTATGAAATATTTCATATAAAAGAATTTTTATATTCTCCAAAAGGAAGCAAAAACGAGCAAAATTGTATGAAACGTTTTTGCTTTAAATATATCACAGAATAATTCCCTGAAATTAATGACATTACTTACAGTTCGTCCTGTATTTGCGGATTTCCTTTGTACATAGAAGTGAACTCGTGGACATAGTTGGGTTTATAGAATATGACGCAAGCATTTTCATAGCGAACAAGTCTATGGCGTCTGTGTAGTTTCCGATGTACAAAATTCTCTTATTTTCCTATTAATATTGGTTAAATGTAGACGTTACACTTTAAAAACGAAATCTACTGTAGTAATTAATCCATTCAGTATTGCAACTGACGCTCGAGCTCATGTTTTGAGTACAGGTCCCAATCGCCAGCCATGGATCACGTCGGTAGCTTTGTTGTTAATTTTCGATCAAAAACGTTAGGGGCCTATCGTTATATTGATATCTATCAACTTTAATATAGTCTACAAATAGAAGTATGACGGAATGTGAAACACTGACGGTCTTACTAACAGTGGCGTAACATGAAATTTTGAGCAGGGGAAGCTAACTCAAGTTGTCTTTCATGCAATATGAGAAAACGTATTACAAAAATACAGTCTTAAAATAAATAGTAGTCAATTTCAAGTCAGCAGTCGAAGATTGGTTGGAACATCGTAAGTAACATCAGTAAGGCATGACCTCAAATGATACTTAGTAAAATATGATTTCACGGTTTACACATATCTCTTAACAAATAGACATGTATACGTATAACATTAGCTCACTCCCTGCCATACTTAGAGAAATCACAATATTAGTATCATTACGTAAGTATGCGTCTGTCTTTTGGTTGTGTCCTTCACTGACAGCAAGGGAATCGGTCATTTGTTTTTTAAATCACACTTTTGTTCGTAAGTCGGTCTTGATAATACAATTGTCTACAAAAATTCAAGTAAATTAGTGTCAGGAACTGTTATTTCGCTCATTATTTATTATATCAACCACAATGCACACTAACACTTCAACTGAACACAACTGACGAAAAGGGATAACTCGGAAACTACTTATTTTAAATGTTAAAGCTAGCTTCTTTGCGAGCCTTGCGACTAGGGTAGCTTACTTAGAAAGGGATGGAAAATCTGCGGGGTGGATTACACAGAAGAAACCGGTCTGCTTGGAAGCTGGTGTGTGTAGGCTTCTTGTTTACTGCTGCATCACAAATCATCCTGGGCTGCCGCATCGCAATATTTAACGCGTAAATATAAATTCTATTAAAATTAATAAATAATTTTCTCCATAAACTGCAGGTTTATTATGAAATTATTATTAACGGGGGAAGCTAAGCTTTTTAGCTTACATTGACGCTACGCCACTGCTTACTAATAAACCATGCAGAAGCGATGGATGTATAAACAGTCTGTAACTATACATGGGGATTGCTTTGCAGTAGTTATATACACCAAGCTCCTTGTTTAAGTGTTGTATATAGAGAAAAAATGGCCGCCCCTCTAACAGATGTTCGTATCGATTGTCATTTTATGATGGTTGCCTTGTAACCACAAAAGAACAAACCAAACAGCACAGAATAATTAAAATAATATTGCTGTAGCTGTACTCTTTGAATAATATATAGTGTGGTAATCGATTAGGCCCAGTTCTACTATCTATACTTAGCGCGGCACACTAGCGCGCACTATCGGATACAATAGAGAACTTGAGTTATTCTATTAACTTTCGTAATGAAATAATGACGAAACTATGACGTAGCTGTGTAACAGTTATACTGTTATACACGACGTTTATAGTGATTATTAGTAAGGAATTCACACACGACTTATAAATGAGCTATTCATTGTGTAAGTATAAGACAGTTAAACGTCTGTATAAGAGTTTTTATTAGTAAGAGCGTGATACAAACGTATCTGAAGATTGAAGTCAAAGCATGTGGTTCATGTCATGTGACATGAATAAGCACAACATGCAAAATAGCCGTAAACATTTTTTTTTCATGAGAGAGACACAGTACAGCGATCACCAGCTGGGAGAGATCTACCGATGAAATGTGATGCTTCACTAAGCCAGTTTAAGCTATTGTACTGTTTTAAGATACTTCTTGAGTGGTACTTTATACGACAGGTTAGTTACAGCTCGAAGAAACTACGACACAAAAATTACATGTTTTGAAGGCAATTCTCCGAGAATTATATACAGTAGACAGTCTTGAGGACCTAGTACTACCAAATAATTTTATTATGGAAGGAAGTTGTCCATTTACTGTCATCTTTAACCTTGAAGAGGTTCTTTATGGACTTCTGACAATGATAAAGAAAATCGAAACATAAGGCCCACCATTTCCATAGACCACCGCTGTGGAGTAACGTTTAGCATGCCTGACCGAGAGCGAGCGGTCCCGAGTTCAAATCCTGGTTGGGATAAATTATCTAGTTGAGGTTTTTCCCTCAACCCATTAAGAGCAAATGCTGGGTAACTTTCGGCGCTGGACTCTGGACTCATTTCGCCGGCATTATCACCTTCATCTCGCTCAGACGCTAGATAACCATAACAGTTGATAAAGCGTAGTAAAAAAGCAAATTAAAAAATTATATATTGTGTTTCATAATATAGGTACAAATTGCAAGATTGAGTAGAGGACAATAAAACAAGGTAAAACGTCTCAATACGAGTAAACATAATATCACCGTCTTCTGTGGCCGAATTAACAAAACTACAGTATGTTGATCTGAAGTGGCAACACTATTTCTTAAACATAATAACCCCTTCCCAAAGTTCAATTTATTCAGGCACTGTACCTGACCACTTCAGACCAATCTACTGTAGACGTGTTAATTCGGCCACAGAAGACGGTGATATTGTGTTAGTCATACAGAGAATGAAATTCATTACCGTAAAAAATGCTGCTCGAAAGCAACATCATATAAGTAGCAAAATTTGGTTTGTTATATTGAATTATTCAACGTTACAATTGCTTGTTTGTTAAATTGTGTAAATGATAAAATTATGCAATTTGTGTTCTTTTGTTTTGTATGTTTTTGGAAAACATAATTTCAATTAATGTTCCGCCATAAATGTTGTAACTAAAACTTTGTACATCCCTCGTGTTTATCATACGGCTCATCCTCCCCCCCACATGTTAGCTGCTCTTTGTTTACGTTTTCACTGTACCTAAACGAGACGCTCTACTGTACTACAAAATCTTCTTAAGGTCTCCATTTTTTAACATTAATTGTATCCTCGAGTTATAAGCTAGGTTTATTGGCAATTCAAACGGCAAATTTTCATCACTAACTGAACAAAGAAACAGTAAAATTAAAAATTTTTGGAGTTTTTTTACGTAATTTACGTTTATTACGTTAATTACGCATTATTTACGTGTATTTTACTGTAATGTAAATAACTTTTTTTTAAGCGTAAAGTCCCAACCCTGCTCGCAACTTGCTTTCTGTACCAACGAAGTTATGTAGTATGATCGATGGTCATCTAACTTGTACAGGGACATTATTTTGTTTTTACTAACATTTTTAATATTAACCTGGCTATATCTTTGGATTAAAGGTCTATAACCGGAAACATCGCTTTCTCCCCTTTCCAAGACTGGAGTTCGATGATACTGGCGTAAAATACAAATCACTTTACTAAGTATATGAGGGAAGAAAAGTAGTTCATCCATTTATGTAAACTAGGAAATATCGCAATTTTGAGTTTCATAATTTTCATTAGGTTTTCGTTTAATCAAAATACAGTACAGTATTAACACTTAGTGTTTTTACTCACGAATTGAGCTATCCATTCGGACGTATTAATTATGCAGTGTATATTGTACTGTTACAGCACATTAGCGTACAATATAGAGAATGAAGTTAAATTGAAAAAAAAATCATAATAGCCTATGGATATTTAAACACATTTTTGAAAATGGTGGCCGTTCATTTCGATACAGGCTTCAGTTATTTTGTGCATATTATCGCACTATAGACTACAGTATTGTACCTAATTCCAACTACCAGTTTCGTCCTTCGTACGAGTAACTCATGTTGAAATAATTCTATACCTACTCTATAAAAGAGTACCTTACGTACTGTAAATTTAATCTTCACTTCTGCCCGATCCGAAAAGATAAAATTACTCAGAAATGCTATCTACTGTCCGTTCAAGTGGTTTTGTCGCAGGGTCGTAGAAAGGGGGGGAAATCACGTGACTGTTAATTACTTAACGGGGCCCTTTTATTTAAGTTATTTTAAACAGTTGTATAATATTACGTAGACGTCCAATTTCTAACAGATATTAATGTTTTCAGAAAAGAGCTAAGACAGCCCAGCTACTAGACTTCACAGAGGGGCGAACAGAAGCAGGTGGGGGAAACCGGGATGCGACGTAGGCAAACGGACGACAGTACTTGTGCGAAAATATGATTCAATATTGAAGGCTCTTTCGTCACTGCAAAACGTGAACATATTTCTGGAACGTACTATACTCACTAACTCAGTACTGCATACGCGGCCTCGGTTCTGTGTGGAGAATGGTTGGAAGTTTATTAGTAGAGGGGGTGGGAGTGAAGTACATTAAAAAATTCAGGTACAATAAAAATTGAAGTAAAATAGTTATTTATGGTACTTGTGAGGTAAGTGCATCTTTATTGCACGAGCGGAAAGATTTAAGCACGAGGCGTCAGCCGAGTGCTTAAATTACACGAGTGCAATAAAGATCACGCTCACAAGTACCATACGTAATTTTATCCATGACCATAACGAAAAATTATGTTTTATAAAAGAAAATATGTTGAAAATAAGTCCTCATGTAATCACATACCTTGGCATGGATTTTAGAATCAATACGTTACTAGGTAGGTCATGATGTAGGAGGCCATGATTAGTAAAGAAGGTATCTAAGGCGTTGGATAAATAACAAATTATAATTAATTATATAATTTTAATATATATTTTTTTACTTTAAACGTGTATTTTCGTCTTTTTGAAGTTTCAGGGATTATTTAGAAGTGTTCACGGAACTAATGTGATTAAAATAATTTCACATTTTACTTCTGTAAACTTAAGAGGAATATTAAAACTTAATTAATCATCGTGTCTGGTTAGCTCAGTTGGCTAACGTGTGTTGTTTTAAAACCCTATAAACCCAACTTCGTAGGTTCAAGTCTCCTCGCATCCCAAAAGGTAAATTATTACAAAATTTTAAAAAGATGCATATTAGATATGGATGTAATGTACAAATTACGACGTAGCAGATAGAGAAAAGAGAAGGAGATTGAGTGTATGTATATTCAAGAAATGGTAATAAAGAAGTAGAGGTAGTGACATCTAGTAACTAATATATTAACTTCTTGAGTAATAGTTCAATGGAAAAGTATACGTGTGTACCCGGGTATTAGGAAAATACTAATGAACTGTGAGATAAAGTTCAAACTCTGAGATAAAGTCTTTATCTCACTAGTGAAATAAAGTAATGTTGAATAAAAGCTTATTTTACAAACGCAAAAGTTTTTCGTTATGGTCATGGATAAATAAAATGATGTCCCTGTACTTATTCAATGTAACCAAACGCTGGGATCAGCTTACAAGTAAAATTTATAATCCTACCTCACTGCTGGAGATAGGGAGGGTTTCTGGCTTTATGATCCAGATGACGTTCTCACAGCACGGGGGGTGAGTAAGAGAGCCGCTGTACGTGTAGTAGCCGTGTTCGAAAGGCGAGGACACGTAGCTCAGAGGGAAGGAGGGAATTTGGACCGTGCTTCCGGGTGCGGAGATCTGCCATAGGTTGTTTACCAAGTGATCCAGGAGAGCATTGTCCACAGGCACCACCTGGAGGAAAAAAAACACCTATAATCTTTTCGCTGTAAGACATTTAAGACTATTCGTTTTTCTCCGCTTTTGAGAGGTTTTCTACTCTTATGTTTAATAACAAACACACCGAGGATGCAGAAGCCATACTTCAGTACCACGTGCTTACTTGAACAACTACCAGCTCAAGTGACGCCAGCTTGTTACAAGAACAGACTACTTCGGTATTACTGTTGGTATTCATCCGCGTTCATAGTACATAACAAAATGTAAAAGTAGCTTTTCTTTTATATATCGTTTTACATATGAGTGAAGTTATATGTTTCATTGTATTTAGCAACTAGAATTCAATTTTTTATTTTCAAATAATACAAGATGATAGTTTCCAAATATGGACTATATTTTCCTGCGTCATGTGAGTGTTTAGACTGTAAGCCAATCACGGGTATGACAGCCACGTGCTTATGTTTATATTAGGATTTTTCTTACAGCGAAAACAGTATAGAGTGAGTTCGTCATATTTACTTCAAGTATACGGGAATTTAGCATTATAGACCTACTGTGACTGATGACTAGGAACGCTATTTGCCAAGGAGGCTACAACATTCAGTATTATTGGAGTTTTTAAGTGAACGAAGTGCGTGCGTCTATACTTATTTTTTTTAAAGATGAGACATGACAGTTAAGCGGCCGTGCATGTTGCCAATAGGTTCGTTCCAACAACAGTCAGGAACCGTCCGTAACCATCGTGAGCATGCGCAGTACAGAAAAAGCGTTCAACACAATCCGAACCAGTCCTGAACCGGAAACATGTACTGCAGTCGGGCGTTCCAACTAGCTTTTGACACGGGTTCGGAACGGTCAGAAATAGTCCGCGGATTGAGGCATGTACGGAAGAGTACGCAAGACGCGCATGCGCATAAGCTCATCAACGTCTCCTGGATACTGAAGAAAGACATGATCGACTGTTCATATCAATGAGGTTAAAGATGAAAAGTGACAGTACAGACGAATAATAAAACTAGAGATTTAATTTAAATTTTCACCAAAAAGAAAGGGAATGAAAATTATTTGGGTATTGAAATAGTTAATTACAATTTCAACATGCAGCTTTGATTAAAAATATATTAAATAACGTACATACATTAATAATTAAAAAAATAACTATTTTTAGATGAGAGTCCCCCAGTACACGACATTGAATTAGCGGAATTCTTGCCTTCCATATTTTTGTCATCTTTTTATAGAAAATGATCGAAATTCTATTTTCTGCAATTAGAATTAGCTGCGAAACGATAATAATTAAGCATCCCGTTCTTAGCAAAGATGATCACAGTTATAGCATCTCTGGATTTAGTACATAACGATCCGCGAAAGCGTTCCAACAGCGTCCAGTCAGTTTCAATCCCATAGCAGATGCTCAACTAGCGCATGCACATAAGATGGTACAGGAACCATACATGAACTGATCCGTGAACCGCTTGTTGGAACGAACCTAATATGGACTACCACGCTGCCATCAGATGGAAGCTAGCAATTGACGTTAAGATGGCTGACGTTAAAACATTCATTGACAATTGACGCGAAGGTAAGAAAACAATACAAAAATCGACAGAGAATCAAAGACGAAACGTACCAATGCTAACATTGTATGCACAGTAAATGTCGCCAAGAGAGCTATTAAGCACTCGCCACTTGGGAACTGTAAGTTTGGCAGCTCAACCGTTGTTACTATAGGAACAGATCTACCACGCTATGTGACATTCAGTTGTTTTCCCGATCGCAACGTCCTGTCATGTCCCATCTAAAAAAAAAAAAACAAGTATAGCAAGGGAAGTACTTGATTGACGGCTTACGTTACTCTTGTTGTGTTGTGTATTGTAATGCAAGGTATTTTATTTCATAATACTATAGCCTACTTATTTCGTAAATTGTGTACAATAGTGTGAACAATGTTTGTTCATATAAGCGTTAATTCTTTATGATAGTATAGAAAAAAGAGCACCTTCTGCGGACCTCTGGAAAAATAACTAAGGAAGAGACTAGTGAAGTGTTTTGTGTGGAGTGTGGCATTGTATGGGAGCAGAAGCATGGACATTATGTTGTAGTAGTAGTTTTATTTTGCCTAGCAGAGTTAAGGCCATAAGGCTTTCTCTTCCACTCAACCAGATATGAATAATATATATGAAATACATAAATGGAATACAAAATAACACAAAAGAAGGTACCCAAGAGATTACATAAAATAAAGTAGAAAGATGAGTCATATAAAATGATAGGAATATAACCAATTTATAAGACATCAACTGTTCGAGATAAACTCGACTATTATAGTCTATATAATATTATACCAATAAGAGATGCATGGAGTACAGAAAAAATTTAGATGATAACGAATTCAATTGAGATAAAATATACAGTTATGTATAATGGGAGAACACATGTGGGTTACAAGACATAAAGAGTTGAATAGTGAAAATGTACTGCATGGCATACAGACACAAAAACTATTAAGTAAAATATCAAGATAATAAAAAATAAAAAAAAAAAAAGGAAGAGAGAGGAAAAAATTTCGTCATGTACGGCTAAGGCAAGGAGATGCACTATCACCTTTACTTTTTAACTTTGCTCTAGAGTATGCCATTAGGAAAGTCCAGGATAACAGAGAGGGTTTGGAATTGAACGAGTTACATCAGCTGCTTGTCTATGCGGATGACGTGAATATGTTAGGAGAAAATCCACAAACGATTGGGGACAACACGGGAATTTTACTGGAAGCAAGTAAAGAGATAGGTTTGGAAGTAAATCCCGAAAAGATAAAGTATATGATTATGTCTCGTGACGAGAATATTGTACGAAATGGAAATATAAAAATTGGAAATTTATCTTTTGAAGAGGTCAAGAAGTTCAAATATCTTGGAGCAACAGTAACAAATAGAAATGATACTCGAGAGGAAATTAAACACAGAATAAATATGAGAAGTGCCTGTTATTATTCGGTTAGAAACTTTTATCATCCAGTCTGCTGTCGAAAAATCTGAAAGTTAGAATTTATGAAACAGTTATATTCCGGTTGTTCTGTATGGTTGTGAAACTTGGACTCTCACTTTGAGAGAGGAACAGAGCCTACGGGTGTTTGAGAATAAGATTCTTAGGAAAATATTGGGGGCTAAGAGGGATGAAGTTACAGGAGAATGGAGAAAGTTACACAACACAGAACTGCACGCATTGTATTCTTCACCTGACATAATTAGGAACATTAAATCCAGACGTTTGAGATGGGCATGGCATGTAGCACGTATGGGCGAATCCAGAAATGCATACAGAGTGTTAGTTGGGACGCCGGAGGGAAAAAGACCTTTAGGGAGGCCGAGACGTAGATGGAAAAATAATATTAAAATGGATTTGAGGGAGATGGGATATGATGATAGAGAATGGATTAATTTTGCTCAGGATAGCGACCAATGTCGGGCTTATGTGAGGGCGGCAATGAACCTCCGGGTTCCTTAAAAGCCAGTAAGTAAGTACAGGGAATTATTTAGAAACCTCCACAAGAGTCTAGTTCTGTTCAATAAAAACATTTCTAAGCAGAGTGAACTTGAAAGATTTTAGACTCCGACTACTCCTGATTTCCTTTAACAAGAAATTCCAGAAACGGGCAGTGTGTATTGTGAAGGAAGCAGAGTAGAGAGATGTTTGGTGATATGGTGTTGATAGAACAAGGTTATACCACAGTCTAGTATATATAGTCACGAAGCTCAATACGTAGTAAATATGTATCCATAGATAGTTGCTAACCACTAGGATCGCTACTATCGCCTCATCACAGACAATGCGAAATAGTACCTGCACAGTCTATTGTTCCTAGTACCCTGATAAACTCAAGCTTCGTGACTGTATGTTACTAGGCTGTGGTTATACAGGGACATCATTTTATTTTTACTAACATTTCTAATATTAACCTGGCTATACCTTTGAATTAATGGTTAAGAGCCGGAAACACCGCTTGCTACCCCCTTCTACGATTGAAGTTCGATGATTCTGGCGTAAAATACAAACAAATCACTTTACTAAGTATAGGAGGGAAGAAAAGTAGTTCATCCATTTACGTAAACTAGGACATATCGTAATTTTGAATTTGATTATTTTCGTTAGGTTTTTCTTTAATCAAAATTCAGTACAGTATTAACAATAAGAGATTTTACTCACGAACTGAGTTATCCATCCAAACGTATTCATTATGCAGTGTATATTATACTGTCTACAACACAATATAGAGAATGAAGTTAAATTGAAAAATAACCATAATATGGATATTTAAACACATTTCTGAAAATGGTGGCCGTTCATTTAGATATAGGCTTCAGTTCTTTTGTGCATATTATCGCACTATAGATTATTGCATCTAATTCCAATTACCAGTTTCGTCCTTCGTACTAGTAACTCATGTTGAAATAATTCTGTACCTACTCTATAAAAGAGTACCTTAAGTACCGTAAATTCAATCTTCACTTCTACTCGACCCGCACAGATAACATTACTCAGACATGCTAACTACTGTCCGTCCAAGTGGTTATGTCGCAGGATCGTACAAAGGGGGGAAATGACGTGACAGTTAATTACGTTTATTTAAGTTATTTTAAACAGTTGCGGGTGAGGGAAATCGGGATGCGACGTAGGCAAACGGACAACAGTATAGTACCTGTGCGAAAATATGATTCAATATTGAAAACTCTTTCGTCACTGGAAAATGCGAACATACTTCTGGAACGTACTATACTCACTAACTCAATACTGTTTGTGTTTACTACGACCTTAAGGCGACTTTGACTGTATACGCTTGGTTCTGTGAGAGCAGTTGAAAGTTCACTAGTAGAGGGGGTGGGAGGGAAGTACATTCAAAAACTCAGGTACAATAAAAATTGAAATAAAAATAAAATGATGTTCCTGTATTGTGAACGTGTATCAAAGTTGTAGTTGAATGCTAAAAGTGTGAAGCAAGAAACTATGTAAATACGTGTGGAATTATTTAGAATCTGATACAGAAAACAGAGTGAATGAATTGAACGTCTCTATCGTAAACGAAGTCAAGATAATTGTAAGAAATACTCGGAGACATGATCATCAAATTAAACGGACACAAGCATTATGAACACGCTGGAGCCTCAATGATAATTCAGCACCAAGGTCACTATACAAACGTCGCAATAGTCAAAGTAAGGCATCACCAGCTTTTCTTACAGATTTACAGTATTTTACCTGTGAATTCCAGCTGAGATTCGAGTCGAAATGGAAACCCAAGTTTTTAACTTTAGTAGCTACTGAATGGTACTGTAGTATTGATTAAAATCTCTAGCAAAAGTGTATTAATGCTGACATTTACGTATTTTATAACGTATATAAAATAATATAAGTAAATCTATTCCATTTATTCTGTTATTCCAAAAACAAATTTATTAAACTACTAGCCGTACCCGTGCGCTCCGCTGCACCCGTTAGAAATAAATATAAAGTAATTACGTAATTAAAATAGGACATTTGATCCAGGGAACATTCGTGTTTGATAGAAGGATAAATCGTTTAATATGTTACTTAATTTAAATTGTATTTAAATAATTAAAATGCGATCATTTTGGTCCAGAGACCACTCATTTGGTGCAATGACAATTCCTTTAACATGTTTCTTAATTTTTATTACATGCATCCATACATTTATGAAGACTGACATATCATTTAGATTTAATGTGTATACTTTATTTTACTTGCTATATGTTTCCATAGAATTATGATAATAACTTAATTTTAACCCTTGTTTTCTACGTATTCAGTAAATGGTGCTTGGGACACTATGGTTCTGAACCCTTCAAATAACTTAAATAACTTATATTATATTATATTATATTATATTATATTATATTATATTATATTATATTATATTATATTATATTATATATTATATTATATTATATTATATTATATAAAAAAATGTGTTGATAACGGATGTACACCGATAAGTAAATTTTTAATTTGTTATGGGGGCTCTTGAATCTCAGGAGGAACACATTTTATTTTACAACAGCGCAACATAATCTGCTTGGCTCACCCAATTTTTTGCATTGCATTTAATGCATATGTATTTTATGTATTTTAACACGATTCAATTGAGCATGGTTAAAATTTGGATTATAAAATAATGGAATGCTAAGCTAACATATTATTACTGCATACTAAATCAATACACTCTTGTGGTTCGTTAATTCTCTGAGATAAACATTATTTTAAGAAATACAGGAAACGAATACACAAAATAGCCTATCAAGTTGTTTGTGCATAAGAAGCTATTTTAATCTTACCTGTCCTCAATTCACTCACAAGTTACTGTAAAAACATTATAGCATTATGTCCATCTAGAGAAACTACACTTTCCAATGGTGAAATAATAATTAATTACACAAATCGATTAATTTAGCTTCCGATATTACTTCATACAAACACAGAAACGTTCTCTGTAGGCTATGATTCATAGCTTTCGATTGTTGTTGACCAAGGCCCCTTATAGACGAATTCATTTATTTCATTACACCGCCTTAGATGGCAGTTATTTTAATTTTAAAACTCATTTATCTCATTAAATATCAGTCGAATCAAAATTTTTCAAAGAATAAAATTTATCGGAAATTATATTTAAAGAAATTTTTGTTATGTAACATTTTTCACAAAAATCAATAATAAGCGAGATATTTCGATTTATTTAATTCAGACCCCATTATAACCCCCCTTTTAAATGATTTATTTTGAATGCCATATAGCCTAAAATCTAAGTTACAACGAACTTAAATTATATATTCCAATTTTCATCGAAATCGGTTCAGCCATTATCGCGTGAAAAGGTAACAAACATACAGACAGACAGACAGACATACAATAAAAATTTCAAAAAAGCGATTTTCGGTTTCAGGGTGGTTAATTATATATGTTAGAACCAATTATTTTTGGAAAATCGAAAATTACCAGAAAAATTTCGGCTACAGATTTATTATTAGTATAGATTAGGCTTATACCAGTATGTCTACAGGGTGTTAAAAAAGTATCCAATATTTTAGGAGGTGCTAGTATGCATCAAAACAAGAAAATAATGTCTAATAAACATGGGTCCTACAACACATACTTTCTGAAATCTGAACACTTGTTCATAAGAGGTGATCAATGTGACGTCCATTCATGGCAATGCATTCCTCTGCCCTTCGACATAAGGAATCACACATTCTTTGAAATTGACCTGGTTCCTTCATGTGTCTCCATATCCAAAAGTCTAGGGGATTTAGGTTTGGGGAACGAGCAGGCCAAGGTGTGGGGCTTCCCCGACCAATCCAGCGGTCCTGAAATATCAGCTTCAGATGTTCACGCACATTGCGGAGAAAATGTGCTGGTGCGCCATCGTGCATGAACCACATCTTTAGTCTCTGCTGACATTGCACATTCTCCAGCAAGGAAGGCAACACGTTAATAAGAAAGTCCTGAAAGTCTCTGTGGTAGCACGTATGCCCTGTTAATATATCACAGAGAACACCTGCCCATACGTTGTTTGAGAATCAGTGCTGATACCTTGTTTCTTCAACTGCATGGGGATTTTCGTCAGCCTACACATGCTGATTACGAAAATTCACAATCTCATCTCTGCTGAACCTCCTTCATTCCGCAACCAGACTTTTGTTTTCAGTATTCCTTATGACGTATCAGTATTCCATGCCAGGGGTCTCAACTACAGTAAGATTATCTGGTAGCCTGCTGTATTGTAGGGCAGAAAAATGCATTGCCATAAATGGACGTCACATTAAGCACCTCGTAGGAAGAAGTGTTCAGATCTCAGAAAGCATATCTTGTAGGATCCATATTTATTAGACATTATTTTCTTGTTTTAATGCATGCTATCACCTCCTAAAATATTGGATACTTTTTTAACACCCTGTATTTGTAAGTAATATAAAGAGTTTATATTTGAATCTATGTTTAGTTACAATATTTAGATTTACTTCTGTAATTTTATATACGTTATAAAATATGTAAATAACTTAATTTAGTTACATTACAAGGAGGGGGGATGTCCGGTAAGAAGACGCCTATATAACCAATGATATTTTATAAACTCCGAACGCTCTATAGAGATAGACTGAAGAGGCTTGATTGGAACAGAATTACTGCATGGACTGGAACTCACCTTGAACAAGAATGATATTATGACCAAGCTATCAGCAGCGTCATCAAAGATGGCGTCTTGGGGCGCAGTACAGCCCTTCCTAACGTGTACCATCTGCAGCTCCATGGAGAAGCCGTTGCCATTCAAGGTGTGCTCGCTGCCCTCTTCATCGGACAACCCCCAGTGGAAGAGCATGCTGTGGAACTCATATTCCTCATGGGCCCTCATCGGTCCACCTCTTAGTGTTGGCCAGAGTCCGCAAGGCCACTCACCCGTCACCTTGACTGAAAATAATGAGAAAGATATTGATTCGTATATTGTTAGACAGTATTTAAGGCATGATGCTCTCTACTTTAATTCGGAATCACTGTACAAACTGAATCAATTACACTGCAAGTTGCAAGCGACTATCTTGCTTCGTTCTCGGTGGTTACCATTCTTGTTGTTGGATTAGAGGTTCACGGATTAAAATCCAACCGACGACAAAATGCTAGATCCGGCACAGAAACTGGCGATTATACGTAAACACTGTAGTTGAATACTGACTCAAGAATTTATGTTTTCAAAATGACATTACATGCATCATCTTAAGGAGAGAGGATGGTATAACTTGATTTTTTCCCTAATCGATGTACATTTTTCATTTTTTGTATGTATAAATATCATTACTACAACAACTTAAATTCGACATTAGTTTTTTAGGAAAATGGGGCCCAAATTTCTAAAAATAAAGTAGAGCCTACCAGGATACAGTAATTCACTAAAATGAATATATCACAGCCATTTTTGAAGACAAGTTCAAAATCTCTTTATCATTTTACTACTACAAGCATTTTCCTTAAAATGCCTGGAGCATTTATTTTGATATTGGCTTTCAACATTTAAATATAAACGATTAACTTTAAGAATAAATATTAGAGGTACTTTTGTAGTAATACGGACAAATATTTTTAAAACTCGATAAAATAACGGATTTGTGTTCCACAAATAAGTTTCCTAATAGCCTAAATAATTTGTGTTCCAAATACCATCCATAAAACATTCATAACTCTGAAGATATACAACACCTTGTATGAGAATAAAGTATGAAATTAAAGTTACGGAAAATTGCAACCCAAGTTTAGCGTCATTAAAAACACTGTACATTAGATCTTTAAAATGGCGTCACAGAACATCATATTGTATGTAGTATATTTTTCACATATCAAATACTCCCTGCGTTCCAAAATATGGTATAGTAACAAACATTGCGCATGCGTGCACGAAATGTTTCGCGATGTGGTATTCTGTTCAGTAGTGAAGGGACTATCAGACAGTGCAGTTGTGAATGTTTCCAATCTTCTGTAGTGGATGAAACTATAATATTGAAACAATTCATTATGAACAGAAATGAAATGACCACCTGCTGTGGTGTTCCTGTTGCAGAAAATGTAACACCAACCCAGTCAATTTTGAATAGAACATCTAAGGCTCAACAGTAGTACAGAAACGGGTTGTAATTTATTGCAGTTTTTATGTTAATTTGTCTCTCTCAAAACAATATTTGTTTTTTTTTTTTTAATTTGACATTACACAGAATGAAATGTACCTAATTTTTATGTTTTTCTTGTGTTAATTCTGTAGTGCTCGGGAAAAGTGGCACCAGTAAAAAACATTAATTTTACAGGAAAAGGAAAAAAACTGTCTTCACACTGGTTTATGTCGATTTGATTTTCTTCTGTATGAATTATTGTAATGGCAGAAATACTTATGTCTCTTTTCCCAAGCGAGCAGACGTTTCGTAATTAATAAAAAATGTTTGTGAAAACTGAGTTATGCTACTTTTTCCAAGCACTGCAGAATTTATCATGCAAATAAGTATCTAGAAGGTGTACAGGGACATCATTTTATTTTTACTTCAATTTTTATTGTACCTGAGTTTTTGAATGTACTTCACTGCCACACCTTCTACTAACGAAGTTCAACCGTCTTCCATACAGCTCCAAGACCGCACATACAGTCATAGTAGCCTTACCGTCACAGTACGTTCCAAAAATACGTTCGCGTTTTCCAATGACGAAAGAGCTTTCAAAATTGCATCATTTTCGCACAGGTACTGTCGTCCATTTGCC
The DNA here is from genome assembly GCF_040183065.1 of Periplaneta americana. Classification (NCBI taxonomy): domain Eukaryota; kingdom Metazoa; phylum Arthropoda; class Insecta; order Blattodea; family Blattidae; genus Periplaneta; species Periplaneta americana. The sequence goes on from NC_091123.1 coordinate 149,636,530, forward strand.
TACGTCGCATTCCGGTTTTCCCCACCAGCTTCTATTCGTCTCTCTGTAAAGGCTAGTGGCTGGGCTGTCTTAGCTCTTTTCTGAGAACATTAATTTCTGTTAGGAATTGGACATCTACGTAATATTATACCCATACAACTGTTTAAAATAACTTAAATAAAAGGGCCTCGTTAAGTAATTAACTGTCACGTGATTTCCCTCCTTTCTACGATCCTGCGACATAACCACTTGGACGGACAGTAGATAGCATGTCTGAGTAATTTTATCTTTTCGGATCGGGCAGAAGTGAAGATTGAATTTACAGTACGTAAGGTAGTCCTACTCTTTTATAGAGTAGGTACAGAATTATTTCAACATGAGTTACTGATACGAAAGACGAAACTGGTAATTGGAATTACACACATTAGAACTGAAGCCTGTATCGAAATGAACCGCCACCATTTTGAAAAATGTGTTTAAATATCCATATTATGATTATTTTTCAATTTAACTTAATTCTCTATAGTGTACGCTAATGTGCTGTAGACAGTATAATATACACTGCATAATGAATACGTCCGTATGGACAGCTCAGTTCGTGAGTAAAAATACTTATTGTTAATACAGTACTGTATTCTGATTAAACAAAAATCTAATGAAAATTATCGAACTCAAAAGCGTGATATTTCCTAGTTTACGTAAATGGATGTACTACTTTTCTTCCCTCCTATGCCTAGTAAAGTGATTTGTTTGTATATTACGCCATCGAACTCCAGTCGTGGAAGGGAGTAGCAATCGTTGATCCAAAGGTATAGGCAGGTTAATATCAGAAATGTTAGTAAAAATAAAATGATGTCCCTGTATTAAAGTTACATTATATTACTGAGAACTTTAACAAATGTATACCATATTTTGGAACAGAATTAATTACATCTTTCTATACGATATTTTGGAACAGAAAGAGTATTATTTTAAAGCTTTTTTTTAATTTACTGCTTTTCAACCATAGTTAACCATCCTTTCCCCTTGAAAACCTTGCGCACGAGAGCTTTAAAAATTAGTGTTGCAGGAGCTGATAGACATAAATGAGCATTAAATTTTATGCGACATATTTCTAACATATCAGAGTGTATTTCAAAGCGAAAAAAATGTTCCGGTTTTGCAACATACTAAAACTATCCTCTCCCCTTAATGAAACTGTGTCTTGAAAAATGTTTGCAGAGTGCTTTAATAAGCAATTTAACATTATGACAAGTGATCAATTCGTATGATTACACAAGATGGTGCTAAAGTATAGACAGTCACGGAATTAAGTCGTTACTAAACATAAAAAGGGCCGTAACTTCACTTGGCGTTTATTCACATGATGGGAAACAAATAATATTTGCCTCGGGTTGTCGCCTCATTGACCTGCTTGCCTGTGGAAGTCCTTCAGTACGTATGGGTTCAGTCTACCTGTAAAGCTGTCTTTGTGTTAACCTGCTGACAAATGAGTGCTTTACTGGTGTCAGATTTCTTCTTGTAGAGGTATAATGAAAACTTTCGTATGGGAAAGGGTATGTTTTCATCAAAAGCTTTCTGTAAATCTATAAATACTGAAATTAACTGTTCTTACGCTACTCATGTTCAACAATAGTTTCGCAATTGTACATGGCATTTATAATGAAAACAGCACAGAATTTGTGGTCATCTCCTATTTTATGCACTGTAATAGTGAACAGTCGGTTAACTTTTGTTGTTCTTTATTACACAAGTAATATAGTATTTCCATTACTATTATACTTTTACTAAGTCATACTACTTTTGAGTAATAAGGCGGTACGGAACGACGTGTTTCAACCAATCATGGTTCCTTATTCTATAATTTTTATCACCTCCCTAGCATTTGTTTGTTTTTATCACCTTCCTAGCATTTGTTTCTTTGTTTGCCAACATTGTAGTTTCAATAAATGTACCTTTTAAAATGATTAATATTTATTTTATAATCCTTAACTAAAACGTTTCTATTTTTTATGCTCGACCATGCCGAAATGTAGTAATTATACACCTGGTAGCAGACCTTTAATGGACCTCATTAAAGTACACCTACTCATTAAAGGTCAGGTCTTTCAGCCAATGACGACTCAGGTTACAACTGTTCAGCCAATGACAGGTCAGCTTTCTACCGTTATAAAACCGCAAGTATCGATTATTCTCGGATATGCAATCGAAAGAGAATTAGCGAAAAGTCACGGAGGCTGGAAATCCAACTGTCGCAGAAGGTTATGTTCTGTTACTATAATAATTAGCGTTAATTGTAAATAATATTCAAATAAATTCAATTTGTCATCTCGTTTTTCAATGTCTAATTTGCTTTTAATGTTATCTCTGTAGGTTCTTATGGCCTAGCAAGGTCATTGAGAACATCTTTCCCTCGGAAAAAATCAATACTTTCGCGTCTGCGCACATCTCACAACATTCGGGACATTGGCCAAGGTCAGATACAAAGAAAATTAATAATATCAAGTTAGAAATATGGTCGAGCATAAAAAGTCGTATGAAACTCACCTATAATGGTAATTAAGAAGCTTGCGCTCGTTTCATAAATATCCATACTCGCTTCTTAATTACCTTCATTATAGGCTCGTTGCATAATGTACTATTATTTTAGTAGTTTATTTTACGAGTACGTAGAGCCCTGTCAATCAAAACAATGCAAGCAGCAGCGAATCAGTGTCCCCGGTACTGTACTGTATGTTTACGATGTGAACAGTGGGTACGATAATATATGAGGCGTTTAGAGCTAAAGTGGATTAAGACACAAATTTTCATACATTGAGTTTAATTCATTTTCTGATTGTCTGAAGTTGGATCTTTTCCGAGCAGTAATAGATCAAGTCTTAATTTCCAAGAATTCGCCGGTAGATGACAATAGTCACTTTTGGCTCAGATTATTTGTTCACGATGTTCTGAGCCATAGTGGATCAAGTCACCAAAGCGTTGCATCAATTAACATCACAATTGTTTATCTTAATATATAAAATTGTATGTATGTATGTATGTATGTATGTATGTATGTATGTATGTATGTATGTATGTATGTATGTATGTATGTATGTATGTATGTATGTATGTATGTATGTATGTGTGTATGTATGTATGTGTGTATGTATGTATGTATGTATGTATGTATGTATGAATGTATGTGTGTATATGTATGTATGTATGTATGTATGTATGTATGTATGTATGTATGTATGTATGTATAATCTTCTACAGTCAATTGTTCTTTATTATTGTCTGTTTTATTCAACATAGACTTTCACGAGGCCTTGGAAATTTTAACACGAAATTAAATTACATTGTTGTTACACATCATGAAGGCTAAAACTAGATAATTCATGCAATAAGTATCTTTACGCAGTCCAGGACCGTATTATGAATTCCTCGATGCAGTTTTGTAGATAGTGAGCAGACTGTTTTATCCAATTGAATTCTAGAATTCTTTCAAACTACAAGGATTGCTACCACATAATTTACTTAATATTGAATAGCCATAGTAGACCTACTATTGCGAAATATTGACTCACCAAAATTATGCACTAACAAGAATTTGTGTCAAAAACTCATGCGAAACGTAATATGAGTGGCAATATTAACTGGAAAAACGAAAGAAGATAATGTTTTTATCCCACGTATTGCTTTTATAGCCATTCGATTTTAAGCACTTATTATAAGTTATAGTAATATTTGTGATAATATTACAATATTATAATATTGCAGTAATAATATAGAGCCTATTTTACTGTTACTGTTAACCCGTCTCTTATTAATAAGTTATGGTCACTAATGTCTTGGCCGTTTATAGAAAAATATGATTTTCTGTTGTGGTAGTGTTCTACATTGCCTTCTCCAGGAGAGTGAATTCTGATGAGTATAGTCTCCGTTACTGCAAAACACCCTGAAATCCATGCACTTGATAGAATCTATCCCTTACAGATTGTAGTTTGGCCTTGAAGGAAATTAAATATATTGTGGGCAGAAAGGCTTAATAATGCATAATGCCGTGGTACGATAAATATTATCATCAATCACAATGTTAAATACAGTATCTTAAATATCCCTGTAGCATAAGGTCTTAATGTTGTTAAAACTCTATTCATAGGTGAGATGGAATTATTTCGATTAGTCAGTTTCTTTGGATATTAGTAGCACTTTCTTTAATATTCGTCACTAGGGAGGAGAAAACATAAGTAAATATGGTTCGTTTTGGTTTCGTATAATTCCCTTGCCGAGGTCTCCGATAAGTCTAACAAACAGTTTATTTAGAAATAGACCAAAATTTAAAACCAGGGCAACGCCGGGTAATTTAAGCTAGTATTTTATAAATCTAGAATATGAGAATGGAGCAGTACAATTATTGCTAGTCAAATTAGATAATCCACTAGAGCAAGTTAACTTTAAGTCCTATTATCTCAAAACTACAGCTCATGGACTTGATCCACTTTAGCTCTGAACGACTCATATTTTACAGTAGTCATGCGATAAATTATTGTTTTTCAGACTCAATAAGGATAACTTATTTTAAGTCAAACAAAAATATTATTTTTACAATAAATACTGTATATTGCATTTACATACTGTAGACGTCGTAGGGTTTGAATTCTGCAGTGCTTGCGAAAAGTGGCATAAAACAGCTTCCACAAACATTTTTTATTAATTTATTGACAACTTCCGGAACATCTGCTCGCTTGGGAAAAGAGACATAAGTATTTCTCCGATCACAATAATTCATACAAAAGAAAATCAAATCGACATAAACCAGTGTGAAGACAGCTTTTTTCCTTCTCCTGTATAATTAACATTTTTGACTTGTGCCACTTTTCCCGAGCACTACAGAATTATTAGTTGAAAAGATATGCATCTCATTAAACAAAACTATATCTTCTATGAACTTTACGAGCGTCTATGCATTACAATAAATTGAGGCGGTAACCGGAAAATGGGCCCATAGGTCTGTAGGCCCTTTTTCGGGAGAATGTTTAATTCGATTCTCAGTTTTAAAATCTACTTGCTTACAAAGTTTCGTTTCAATATCTTGTAAACAGAGGGCAGGGTAGCTAATTGAATGAACCCATGCACCCTTGCGTTGTTGTGGAATTGAGCAAACATCAGTGAAGATGATCCTCAAAGTGAGTGTGAGTCCATCCAGGATGTGCACTGAAGTGTAAACTGCGCTCTGAAGATAACTTTGAATTGAGTGTGAATCAATTCTACATTAATACTAAACAACCTGTAATCTGTATTCTGTACCCGACAGATATTCTTTATTTTGACGTATTCAGTACAATTTATGACGTAACTATGAGATATACAGGGACATCATTTTATTTACTATTACTTGCATTTTTATTGTACCTGCATTTCTGAATGTACTTCACTCCCACCCCTTCACTAATGTCCTTGCTCCCGTCAGACACACAAACTTACGGCCGCTGTTGCATTCGAAGTCTTCAAGCAGTGAAGTAAACACTGCAGTGTATAGTGTGTTTCATAAATATGGTTGCGTTTTCTATAGAAGAAAGAACCTATATTAATAATATCGTACTAAAATTATATTCAAGAAACGATAAATTCAATTTCAGAGAATATGCTTCAAAATGTTTTTAATAATATGCGTAAAGAATTGAAGCCTGCATTGTAATGAACGGAAACCATTTTCAGCAACTTGTTTAAAAATTCAGATTAGCTTATTTTGAATTGAGGTGGCTAGAAGCAAAGGAATGCTAGTGACATTTGTAATAACATGAGTTAAGTGCATCCAGTGTAAGCTAAAGTATCTAAAATTTTAGTGGCAAAGGGATATTTTAATCGCATCACACATTAAAATTTAAATGCAAATTTCACCGATTTTACGAAAGCTTAAATATTTAAACCCCATTTTCTGAAAAGTAACTTAAGTGCACTTACAGTCCTTTACTTATGAGCCCCTCAATTTAAATGCACTCTCTATATTGTATGTTAACATCAATAATTAATATGCTAAATAAAGTAGACATTACATAACGAACATAGCTGCCTGAAAAGTTGAGTTTTTGAAAAAAAAAAAATGTTACTACTCTACTGTATTTTGATAAATTCCGTAAAAGTGGTCATCAAACTGAAAATCGTAATATCGTATTTCCCTACAACATAAATGGATGCACTACTTTTCTCTCCTCCTATACCTAGTAGAATGATTTGTTTACATATTGCACTAGTAACATCAAACTCCTGTAATGGAAGGGGGCAACAGTGTTTCCGAGTATAGCCAGGTTAATGTTAAAAATGTTGGTAAAAATAAAGTGATGTCCCTGTATGTAAGAAATATAATTTTATTAAAATGATTATGAACTTGTGAACATCTTTAATGTGCGCTGTTCAATGCTGATGTTTAATGTCTGCTAAAATATAACCATATTGAAAGTATTTTGATAAAATAAGCTTGTTCTCTGGAAAAAGGGCCTATAAAATGTTCCAATAAAACATGTATATTTATAACACAATTAAAGTCGGAATGTATTATTTAACAAAAAGTTGTAGACAAATATTATCGTAACAGTATGCAAATTGTTATTTTGATAAAAGTGCAATTACCTAAAAATAAATCTTTCAATCTTTGTTTTCTCGAAACATGACTTTTGCTTATGGGCCCTTTTTCCGCCTACCGCCTCAACTATCATAAGCATTTCCAGATTCCCTTATGCGAGTTACCACATTTTCATAGCAGGGCAGCAAATGATAACTACGTAATGTTGTTACACAAGGAAGATTTCTTTCTGTATATTTGTCCATGAATTTTTTAAAGTGACTATTTTCGATCTTTTCACAACGAATATCCGCTAATACCAACATTTTGCAATGGTCATTGTAAAATTCAGACCGATTAGCGGGAAAGTCGGAAGTGGAAGGCTCGTTTCCATGATTTGTGGACAATTCATTTACACGTGTAATATGTGTTTTCGTGTTGCAATGTCTCTCTCTATAAAACGCCGTTTGTTGTTTTTTATTTCTATGTTGCATACCTTATAGAAAATGTTCTCTTCTTTCTGCATGAAATACTCGTTACCAAATTCTTCTATCAGAGCACTGATCGTCAAGCGCCTGCCTTTGGTTTATTTTGGCATGTTGACCGCGTACTTCATTCACTGAACAGCAGAATGCAACTGTGCAGATGAGGGCTGGTGACACGGAGCTATACTCTATTATACACGTGCACTACTGCGGGTTGCTTGGAGCGTTTAGGTGACCAAAGACAGAGCTCTATTTATAATAGTCTGTTTACTTTTAAATGCTATCTTATTAGAATGTAATATAATAAATCAATCTTCTTACATAAAATTATTTATGCTCGACCATGCCGAAATGTAGTAATTATACACCTGGCAGCAGAACTTTAATTGACCTCATTAAAGTACACCTACTCATTAAAGGTCAGGTCTTTCAGCCAATGACGACTCAGGTTACAACTGTTCAGCCAATGACAGGTCAGCTTTCTACCGTTATAAAACCGCAAGTATCGATTATTCTCGGATATGCAATCGAAAGAGAATTAGCGAAAAGTCACGGAGGCTGGAAATCCAATACTGTCGCAGAAGGTTATGTTCTGTTACTATAATAATTAGCGTTAATTGTAAATAATATTCAAATAAATTCAATTTGTCATCTCGTTTTTCAATGTCTAATTTAATTTCAATGTTATCTCTGTAGGTTCTTATGGCCTAGCAAGGTCAATGTGGACATCTGTTCCTCGGAAAAAATTAATACTTTCGCGTCTGCGCACATCTCACAACATACGGGACATTGCTAAAAAATTAATAATATCAAGTTAGAAATATGGTCGAGCATAAAAAGTCGTATGAAACTCGCCTATAATGGTAATTAAAAAGCTCGTATGAAAATTATGAAACTCGCTTGCGCTCGTTTCATAAACATCCATATACTTCTTAATTACCTTCATTATAGGCTCGTTGCATAATGTACTATTATGCTCGACCATGCCGAAATGTAGTAATTATACACCTGGTAGTAGCCCTTTAATGCACCTCATTAAAGTACACCTATTCATTATAGTTCAGTTGTTCAGCCAATGAGAAATCACCATTGTACCATTATAAAAGCGCAAGTATCGATTATTCTCGGATATGCAATCGAAAGACAAGTAGCAAAACGTCACGGAGGCTGGAAATCCAATACTGTTGCAGAAGGTTATGTTCTGTTACTATAATAATTGGCGTTAATTGTAAATAATATTCAAATAAATTCAATTGCCGGCCTGGGTGGCGCAAGCGCTAGAGGCACGGACTGTCTCTACCGCTTGCTCCGAAGGGCTGTGGGTTCGAGTCCCGCCTCGGGCATGGGTGTTGTGTTTTGTATTAGTTTAAGTAAAAGGGAACAAATGAAAGAAAACAGAAAAACAAAGACAACTTCGATAAACGGCCTCTGGCGGGTCAAAATTAAAAAAAAAAAAGAATGAAAAAAAATTGTCATCTCGTTTTTCAATTCTAAATCAATTTCCAGCTCATATTAAGATTAATATTCATGTTATTCTCTAGATTATATCAAGGTCAATGACATTCGTTCCTCGGAAAAAATCAATACTTTCGCGTCTGCGCGCATCTCACAATTTAGAAGATCAGTTCCGCTCCTCACTTCGATAACCATAACATGAATACTTATGAATAATTTCAAGTTAGAAATATGGTCGAGCATAAAAAGTCGTATGAAACTCGCCTATAATGGTAATTAAGATGCTCGTATAAAAATTATGAAACTCGCTTGCGCTCGTTTCATAAACAAACATACTCGTGTCTTAATTACTACCATTATAGGCTCGTTGCATAATGTACTATTTTGAGATGTGTGAACTCTTCCCCATATAGACCTAAGCATATCTAAAAATCTGTAATGCTTCGTTACATTTGCAGAGATAAATATTCTCATCATTAATATGAAATCATAGAATACAGGAACCTAATTTGCCATAGCCTGATTTAAATTGAGTGATAATGTAGTTTGCTGCCAGTAATTTACATTTCGCCCGATTTGAAAGCGTGGGGGGGGAAAAAGCTCTTTTGCTACCTAAAATACTATTTCTCCGGTGGACATCTCACTTCTCTATCATGTTATTTTATAAACGAGGAAGGATAATTCGAGATTCAAATTCAGTAAAGTGAAGACTTTAGTTCCAAAACAATTTAAAAACGTCTTCCTCAAAGTTCATAATCGTCAGGCAAAATATGTGTACGTAAATCTGTACTTCAGCTGTGTAGAGGTAGGGAATGGAGAAGCTTGTCTCTTTAGAGTAAGCTGCATCAGGCTGTGTACGTTGTGTGTGTGGCGGATATAATCACAATATATAGACATAGAGGAATAAAATTAGGCCCTGTGAGTGTTGCAAATTATGGCTCGCGAAGACGAAAACGCGAACTATCAAACTGAGGAAAGGAAATATTCATAAAATATATAATAAATCAGCAAAAGATTATTTAAAAGTTAAATGCTGTCTGCTTTATGACATATTCAGAAAAAATTTCAATATTAAACATTTAGACTATATGTATGTATAAATCGTGTGAATGCATGTTAATTTCAATCTTTTAACAGTGCATATTGTTAAATTAAGATCGTGTTTTATTTAATGGCGCTCGCAACTGCCGAGGTTATATCAGCGTCGCTGGTGTGCCGGAATTTTGTCCCGCAGGAGTTCTTTTACATGCAAGTAAATCTACTGATATGAGACTGTAGCATTTAATCACACTTAAATGCCATCGACCTGATCAGAAATCGAACCCGCAACCCCGGACACAAAAGGCCAGCACTTTATCGACTGCACCACCCAGGCCGACAATGTATCTGGTTTTATTTATTTTATTTTACTTGCTTTTGAACATATCAGGCAAAGTCCAAACAATTTTCAGGACTGACAATTAATAATAATAATAATAATAATAATAATAATAATAATAATAATAATAATAATAATAATAAATTTATACTAGCAGAGTTAAGGCCATAGGACCTTCTTTTACACTCTACTAGGTCACAAAGTACCATATACAAGCAATGAAAATTTAACAAAAAACTAAAGAACAGAATACTAACATATCACAAAATAATAATAATAATAATAATAATAATAATAATAATAATAATAATAATAATAATAATAATAATAGCATAACAAAATCGACACTAAACAACATGAAAATAATACTATAATAAAAATGCATTGGAATATAATAAAAAGCAACTCATTTAGTATAAATAGTTAATATGGAAAACGTAAGGAAAAATATAACAAAATGGAATGTAATAAAATAATAATAATAAAGACGAAAAGAAATACGAAAATTAAATAAAATCCACAATAAAAAAGGTATGATAATAAATTCATCTGGTGATCAAGAGAACAAAAAAGGGGAAAGGAAGGAAAAGAAATGTATGTTATACTGATAATATATGAGCAATGAGATTCATTACATTTCAAAAATTGTATTTAATTTCATTTAACATGATGTTTAGGCCGCCACTGACAAGAGCAGATTGTTTATCTTCTGAAGTCAATCGTGGAGGAGAAAAGCAAAGTAGTACCTTACTCTTCCCAGGGGCGGGATACAAAGCGTAGGGGATGGGGTGAAATAATACTGTTTCTTAACTAGTATGTTATTAAATGGTTTTGGAACTAAAGTCTTCAAGTGTACTTAATTTTTCAATTTGGTTTTCTTTCTTTGACAGGAAGGATGGGCAGTACTATTGATTCTGGGGAATATTCTCATCTCCAACGAAGTTGACCTGGATTTCCAAGAAAAATATCTAGCGAACTGCATACTGGAGATCAGTCTCAGATATTTTACCGAAGGAAAATCACTAGAGATATCCTTTTCCAACAACAGTGAATATCAGTCTTATCAACAACCATCCCCATTAGAACAAATCTACCCTTTTGACGTATTTGAAAAATTGCTGTTGAGGAAATTCCACTATTTTTCAAAGTGGCCCATAGTCATATCTACTCCTACAAGAATAAAAAAGAAGCAACGAGGGTCTTTGGAGTGGGACACACGAAATGATGACAAACGTAGTAGCTACGTGATGGTGACAACATATCGGAGTGGAAAATTTTATGACCTGGAAGAACAACTCGCCAATCTTGAATCCTTATCGTCGTGGAATCCCAGAGGAAAGTTCATTGTTACTGTAACAACGGATGAAGATACAAGTTTTCGTCAAAAAATTGCGAGAGATGGTTTACAAATATTGTGGCAGTGGAAGGTTTTTAATGCTATTGTGCTTGTTGGAAGGGAATATGAAAATGAAACCTACGACATAAATATTTATACCTCATATCCATATTCCGGACTTTGCAAACCGCTTCGAGATGACTTGTTAGACATTTTTAGGGTACAGCATGATCGCGGATGGTTTCTACGTAATAGGTTTCTGTTCCCAGAGAAAGTTCCTAGCAACATGTGTGGATATTCCTACAGGATTGGGGCTGGAAGTCTACCACCTTTCGTTATATTTGAAGAAATTAAAAATGAAACAATTACGCTGAAAGATGCTGACGGAATAGAGATAAATTTGTTAAAAATTCTATTTCAGAAACTGAATTTAACTGCTATCGTTAGGCAAATAGCTGACGATTATCCTTACGGAATTAAACTGGAAAATGGCACGTGGACTGGGCTACATGGTGACGTCCTGTATAACAGAACAGATTTCGCTGTAGCCGGATGGTGTGACAACTTGGAAGACCACATACTATTTGACAAGTCAATCACATACTTCACAGACAGATTTACTCTATTCGTACACAATGCAAAGAGGTTTCCACTGTGGTTGAGTACTATCAGAGTGTTTGATTTGACTGCGTGGTTCTCGATCTTCGTTTCCATCTTCGTATCTGGCGTCTTATTCAAATATTTTGGAGAATCAGGAACGTACAAAAGTCTTATAAACTGTTTCTCGTACGCATGGGCATCACTGCTGGGTATTTCTGTGCCACAACTACCTCTCAGCAACGCTGTTCGTCTCTACTTCTTAACCTGGCTGGCCTATTCGTTTGCTGTGAACATCGTCTTTCAAACATCTGTAATCAGTTTCTTCGTAGATTCTGGATTCGAGAAACAGATTGACACTATTGGAGACTTAAAAGGCTTAAAACTAATTTATGCTTTCGAAGATTTCTTTGATCAGTTTTTGGGTGATGAAGTTCTAGAAGTTACGAATCCAAGACACAAATGTGATAGTCCCATTGACTGTTTAGAATATGCTGTTTCAGGTAGTGACAGAGCTGTGTTAACCAGTAGATCATACAGTATCCATATGGCAATGGATTTAGGCTTTAAGAGAAAATTTCCTTTGCACGGCTTTACGGATGATATGATTCAGATGTCTGTTGTCATGGTTACACAAAAGGGCGAGCCACTTCTTGACCGTATAAACGATATTCTGGGCCGTCTTGTAGAGGCGGGTCTGCCCAAAAAGTTTTTAAAAGATATCATTAACAGAAATCATTATAGTTTGCGTGCGGTTAACTCTGGTCTTGATTACACACCGATGTCTCTCGAACGTCTGCAATCTGCTTTTGTTCTTCTTTCACTAGGAACTTCAGCCAGTGTTATATCTTTCCTGGCAGAGAAGTTGATTCGCAGAAATTATTTAAGAAAAACAGTTGGAGAGACAAGATAATAACTCTTCTTCGTTTAACAGTATGACAACATAGGAGAGTATTCCTTGGCTTCATTATTAAGTATGATTGAGACTTTCACGGTGTTCAACATGGAGTGGAAAGACAGGAGAAAGGAGAACTCAAGTGTTGGATGATGGATCCATTATGAAGAGTCCAAAGCTGATCCGTGCACGATAGTGTTCTACGGGCAAAGAGCAACAAGAGTTCCCGCGTGGCAAGTTGTCGGGCTGCCTCGTGGCTAACGAGAAAGACAGGCTTCGGCACGAATTGGAGTCACGTGATTATCACGGTCTAGTCATGGCCCTCTTGACAATCGCCTAATATAAATACATATTCAAAGTTCTAAAAAAAAACAAAGGAATTTCTATATTAAACTCATGTTAAACGTGCATTTATATATAAACTTGATCAATGTTGGCCATGCTATGACTCAGAATGTGACGTCGCGTCGTAGCCTGTCTTTCTCGTTAGCTACGGGCTGTCTCGTGTAACGTCAGCTGCCATGAGACTAAAGTCGCGACGCTGTTATTCCCGGCGTGACTTCTCCTCTTTGCTTACGTCTTAGGAAGTCAAGGCTCTATAAAGTCTAGGTAGGTAGTATCGTTCGCCATTTTTGTTCTTTCGTTGCCGAGTTACCAGACGAGGGATCTATTTGCCATACCGTTAAATATTATCATGTCGTAGCACCTATGATAATAAATCAAACGCACTGTAATTCAGCAAATAATTGAGCGGCAAATAACGTCCTCATGTGCTTTCTGCGAACGCCAACGAAAGAGCCAAAATGGCGGGCGATTATATATTAAGTATTTATCGAGCCTTAGGAAATGCTTAACATCTTCATCAGCGAATCACAAGACGCACACGTTTAAATGTAGCCGACCTGCAACGTGATTGGCTGCCGGAAATTAGAGCGACGGGACTATAGTGGAATTACAGCGTCTCTCAACCAAGTCCAAGCGATAAGCGGAGATCTACACTCCTACTTTTAAATATGATTGGGAAGAAATGTTCTTCATTGAGCTTCAATAAAGTGCAAAATGTTTAATATGTATGAAGACTTTAACACACTTTAAAAAGTTCAATTTTAAGAGAAATTACTCCGTGATGGTTATGTAGGTGAATAGCAAATGAAATTACCAGAAAGGGTGGAAGGACAGAATAATGGAAATAAAGAAGGAATAGTGACAGGTTCTAAAAAAGATGAACGCGGTGTCGGTGGGCTTGATATTGTATTCATGTACTTATTTAAAAATATACTGTTATAGGTTTAATTTATGAGATCATTACACATACCTTACCAATTTAATGTACCGTACGTACTATGGGTTTCTTTAATTCCATGAAATCAGTTCATATTTTGTTTGTAATGATGAACCCTATTTAACTCTGTGTTTATGGACGTTGAGGTGCAGTCTTGTTTCTCCCTAGTCTCTGTCACACACTACACTCACAAGGCTCCACAACTACTAAAAAAAAGTCTATCCTAGATAACCTGTTAGGGACTCTATCCCTTTGCTACCGGGGAGGACACTACAGCCTATTTCAAAAACATTGCCCATATGAATTCATTACTCTGTAGTGTGTATTGGGACATTTTACGACGCTGTATCAACATATAGATTATTTAGCGTTTGAATGAAATGAAGGTGATAATGCCGGTGAAATGAGTCCGGGGTCAAGCATCGAAAGTTACACAGCATTTGCTCATATTGGGTTGAGGAAAAACCCCGGAAAAAACCTCAACCAGGTAACTTGCCCCAACCGAGATTCGAACCCCGGCCACTTGGTTTCGCGGCCAGACGCGGTGACCGTTACTCCACAGGTGTACACTGTAGTGTATATGTTATACTGTAAGAACAATCATTATTAAAATATAAAACTAAGGATGTGAGAAGTAGGCCTACTTCAAATGTTCAATGTACGAAAGTTGAATTAATCTAACCAAAATAAAAATGTAGCCTACAGATGAAAAATCAGCATTTAAAAAAATTACGTCAGAAAATAATACAGTAGGGATATTTATATATTATAATAACTAGATCTACGTACATTTTCAATCATTAATATTAATAGAGTCTGTTTTCCCATCAATTTCAGCCAGTTTTTCAAGAGTCATAATAGGATATTATTCCTTCAATGAATTAAATACTTTATCATTCATCTCTTCTCCCCATTTCTTAACGCTTTACCGGGCTTATGTTTTATGATCGAGTTTTCTGCCGTTACAAATCTCACTCTCTAGGCCTATATAGACCTTCTATACTGTTTAAACTACAACGTTAACACTATATTTATATTACTCGTAGATCTATATACACTATATAAGGTACATCATTTACACACACACGCACTAAACTATATACCGGTATACATTTTATTATTATACAGGGGACATCATTTTATTTTTACTTCAATTTTTATTGTACCTGAGTTTTTTAATGTACTTCACTCCCATCCCTTCTACTAATGAAGTTCCAACTATCACCAAGGCCGCATATAGTAAACAGTACTGAGTTAGTGAGTATAGTACGTTTCAGAAACATGTCCGCTTTTTCCAGTGACGAAAGAGCTTACAATATTGAATCATATTTTCGCACAAGTACTGTCGTCCGTTTGCCTACGTCGCATCCTGATTTCCCCCTACCTGCTTCTGCTCGCCCCTCTGTAAAGGCTAGTAGCTGGGTTGTCTTTTCTGAAAACTTTAATTTCTGTTAGGAACTGGACTTATACGTAATATCATACAACTGCTTAAAATAACTTAAATAAAAGGACCTCGTTAAGTAATTAACTGTCACGTGATTTCCCCCCTTTCTACGATCCTGCGACATAACCACTTGGACGGACAGTAGATAGCATGTCTGAGTAATTTTATCTGTACGGGTCGGGCAGAAGTGAAGGTTACATTTACAGTACGTAAGGTACTCTTTTATAGAGTAGGTACAGAATTAATTCAACATGAGTTACTAGTACGAAGGACGAAATTGGTAATTGGAATTAGGTACAATAGTCTATAGTGCGATAATATGTAAAAAAAAAAAAAGAACTGAAGCCTGTATCTAAATAAATGGCCACCATTTTCAAATTTGTGTTTAAATATCCATATTATGATTACTTTACAATTTAAATTTACTCTATATTGTACGCTAATGTGCTGTATGCAATATAATATGTACTGCATAATGAACATGTCCGAATGGATAGCTCAATTCGTGAATAAAAACACTTACTGTTAATACGATACTGTATTTTGATTAAACAAAAACCTAATGAAAATTACCAAACTCAAAATCGTGATATTTCCTAGTTTACGTAAATGGACGAACTACTTTTCTTCCCTCCTATACCTAGTAAAGCGATCTGTTTGTATTTTACGCCAGTATAATCGAACTCCAGTCGTGGAAGGGGGTAGCAAACGGTGTTTCCAGTTCTCAACCGTTAATCTAATAGCCAGGTTAATATTAGAAATGTTAGTAAAAATAAAATGATGTCCCTGTATAAGCTATAATATGTAGTAGGTTTACCTGTGTGTCCATCGTTTGTAATGTTCATAAAATATGGTGCCACTGTATAATTGTCCCATTCAAGCGCATCGCTAGGATTGACGACTATAGCTTGGCATGTGTTAATGTTGATCGGAGACTGGTTTTCACCTCCGCAATGTGGGAAATGGTTGATCCAAGTGTCAGGACCTGAACAAGACAAACCAGAATTTGAAAAAAAAAATGTGGAAAAGAAACTCTACATTTTAGATCAATTCTAATGGCCGAAAAGTAAACTTCTCAGTTTGTACAGTGCGATTATTTAGTCCTGACAGTAGCCTGCGTTGTGCGCCTTTCGTCAGGCGAGTCCATTAAGTTAAGCCAAGGGATGTTCAGGTTAGGGTACGTACACGTTGGAGCGACGATAAACGATAAAAGAAGCAGCGATGCTATATCAGAGAGAATTGAAGCATGCATTGTCATTGAGGTGTGCATATTGGAGTAACGATAAAAGCGAAGATACACGATAAAAGCAACGAAAAAGCAAAGTTCCATTTTCTTCGCTCTTGTCGTTCATATGATCTCTGATTAAGATAATATTAATCTGTATAAATACCAGTGATTATCAATATATCCGAATATTAATCGATTTATTATTATTTCGGCTTATTACATTAATTATTGTAGATATTGACAAATTGATCAGTTGTGTATTTATTCGTCATATGTTATGTGATCACAAGAACCAACCACAACTCAACGAATTTATACTATCTTTGGGATGAGAAACGGGTTTAATTTTGTACGTATTTAAGTTACATTAACCTTGAACCTAGCAGCTGATATTTCCTATATATCTTCTCTCATTAAGTACATGCATAGAATATCTTCTACTGACAAATCAAAATGTTCGCTTCCCGGGTCCTCGTTGCTCCGATATGAACACTTGATTCTTTGATAATACCAAAGCGTCGCTAGGTCATTTCTCTTATCGTTTATCATTGCTCCAACGTGTACGTACCCTTAGTCTGTTTCCTGCAGTCAGAGCGATCGGATGTCACGCATGCGGTATAGCGTTGTGTTTCCAGTACAGTTAAGCTGTACTGCATGCCTTTACCGACCGCTCGCCCTTATCTCTACTCCGGAACTCTCCCCACTACTCCTATTACTTCCCCTCTTTCCCGTCGCTGAGATATCAAGACTAAATAATCGGTCTGTAACCAACGGGAAAAAAATTCTTAATACTGTACGATAAAGATCCATAAGAAATGCAAGGATAATTTTTTATTTATTTACGTTCTAATTCTGCACGCTTTTATTGCTTAATATTGAAGATCTCACCGTTGTGATTGGAGTATCCGTAAATGATATTCGACTTATGGCGTCCTCCGCATGAGATCAGCCCACTGCATTCCAGAATTTCGCTCAACAGGAATGCTGCAAAAACAAGAATAAATTTAGCAAGTTGTAACCATACAGTGAATAAATTTGTAGCTTGAAGAGTAAGCATATATTAATTTAATGACACTCATCTATTTCTCTCCTAGGGACTTGTATACTCGCTGACATTTAAAGATTAGTCGACTTTATGATGCGTATAACATTGACTCAGCATTAGCTCTTCTAAAACTAGTTACACAGCATCTGCATTTAAATATACGCAATATGGTAAATATTATCTACGTTATAGATAGTCTACAGAGTGATTCAGTTACCCCTTCCTATTGAGTTTTATGAAAATTTGCATTTGAGAGAATGTTCTCAAAATTGCGATACCTGTTTCTAGGAGATTTCAACACAAGGTTAGTTATGAAACCTACACAGAATGTCCCATTTATCTTGTGCACCTATTATAACTTTTTTGTTCGGATAGGTATTAGAATTTTTGTTTTTGAGAGTTATGTTAGAACGAGGGGCTAACATGATTGTAGAGATTTGGAGCATGTAACTCCATTATGGCACAAAATACACGTGACGTCATCAAATTTTCAAGTAGCACTACATACTTTAATCATGTTACATTGATTACACACATTAGGACGAGTTCAAAAATGTATCACAATGTCACCTTCCCAATCAATAACAACAACAAAATGCAAAATGAACGCCATCAGAATGTGTCGTTTGTTGTGGTGCCCCATTCATCTTATGTGTTAACTTACACAAAACGAAAGACGACTGACGTCCGTACACGTCGTGTGTTGTGTGTTGGCTGTCTTAACATGTAAACAAACCACAATAACTGTCGACGCCACAATCCACGTAGTGGCCTGTACGTTCTCCGGACCTGTCGCCACTCCACTTCTTCCTATGGGGAACTGTAAAGGACAGTGTGTACCAGAACATTCTGACAACATTAGACGACATGCAGCAACGTATTCGACAGGCTTGTGTGTCCATTCATCCAGCAATATGCCGGGCAGTCATATGGTCTTTCGGGGAAGGCCTTCGAATGTGCATTAATGTGAATGGTCATCATTTGGAACATCTTCTGTGACTCTCAAAGCATAACATTATCACATTGGAAGTGCGTTTTTATTTTGTTTTGTTGTTGTTATTGATTAGGAAGGTGGCATTTGATATATTTTTGAACTCGTCTTAATGTGTGTAATCAATGTAACGTGATTAAAGTACGTAATAGTAGTAGTAGTAGTAGTAGTAGTAGTAGTAATAGTAGTAGTAGTAGTAGTAGTAGTAGTAGTAGTAGTAGATTTATTTTGCCTGGCAGAGTTAAGGCCATGAGGCCTTCTCTTCCACTCAGCCAGGTTTCAATAATATACATGAAATACAAAATTAGATTACAAAACAACACAAAAGAAAATACCTTAGAAATTACATAATATATAGTAGAAAATTACAATAGTCAAGATCAGTTACATAATATAAAATTACAAATAGTCAAGATCGGTTACATAATATATAAAATAAAGTAGAAAATTGTAGTGCTATTTGAAAAATTGATGACGTCACGTGTATCTTGAACCATACTGTAGTTACATGCACCAAATCCATACACTCATGTTAGCCCCTCGTTCTAACATAACACTCAAAAACAAAAATTCCAATACGGTATCTATCCAAATAAAAAAGTTATAATAGGTGCACAAGATAAATGGGACACTCTGTGTATTGTATTTATTAACATTCCATGGTATTCATACATGCTTACAGCTAGAATATGGAACAAGTCAAAAACTTAATACTATTATAAAATCTTAATTTATAGTCACAGTCTAGATGAAATATATACAGACGAGATTTACAATATAGTCTACTAGTACAACACATAGTTTTAGTATCAATTTCATGAAGTGTTATTGAATGTCATGAATTCACCTACAGAATAAAAGGCGTGAGAAATTAGGTACTTCTTTAATTTGGCCCTAAATAATTTTATGTTTTGAGTTTCATTCTTTATATCGATAGGCAGGCTATTAAAAATTTTTACTGCCATATAACGCACTCCTTTTTGATAGCACGATAGACTTGCCGATGGAGTATGAAAGTCATTTTTTTGACGTGTATTTATGCTATGAACTGTTGAATTAGTTACAAAGTTTTCACGATTACATACGAGGAAGACTATTAATGAAAAGATATACTGAAAAGCCATGGGCATTATTTGTAGTTTTTTTTAAATAGTCCTACACGACTCCCTAGATTTCGCACCTACTATTATTCTAATTACTCTTTTTTGTAATAGAAATATATTGTTACTATCTGTGGAATTTCCCCAGAATATTATTCCAAAACTCATTACCGAGTGGAAGTATGCAAAGTATATTGTTTTTAAGGTATTGATATTTACTATCTTTTGCATAGATCTAATAGCAAAACAAGCTGAATTTAGTTTGGGGGTAATTTCTTTAATATGATTTTTCGAATTTAACACATTATCGATTTTTAAGCCAAGAAATTTGGTTGTTGTTGTTTCTAATAGGGATCTATTGTTAATTATTGCGCTAGAAGTTTGCGACGTTGAATTTGGACAGGATTTAAATTGAATTATGTTAGTTTTGTTACAATTTAATACTAATTTATTGACTGAGAACCAGTCACATATTTTGAAGAGAATTTCCTCTGTTGAAGATTGGAATGTGTTGGAGTTATTGGCTGTAATTACTATACTTGTGTCATCTGCAAATAATATGGGATGACCTACATCTTTTATAAGGGGGGCAAGATCATTTATAAACACTAGAAAAAGTAGGGGACCTAATATTGATCCTTGAGGAATTCCATTATTAATAGTTCCCCATGTCGATGTAGATTTCATAGTTGTATTGATTTCAACTTTCTGTTTCCTATCTATGAGATATGAGTGAAACCATTGGTGTACCTGTAGGGTGAGTCAATTGATCTTTTCTACTGGAATTGGGTACTAAAAAACCCTAGTATCAGTCGACATTAGACACTCATATAAATTTTAATAATATTGTGTTTCTTTATATATAAATACTTGAAGCGTGCATTTCCAGAACGTTTTAAGTGCCAATTTGTAAAGTTTACAGTGAGAGCAAAAATAGTTTTATACAGTCCATACAACGCTGTATCTTGCACAACATGAAAGTGCACTACTTTATTACTCGGAGCAGCATTTTCTTCATAACCTTTCGTAATATTATCAAACAGGGCGCCTACAATTGATATATTATGTGAAAAAATAGATTCTCCCGGTTTCGGCACTTACAACGTTATGGAAATGCACGCTTCATTTAAGGTATGTGTTAAAAGTACAACCACTTCATAAAACATTCTCAAACTACTGTCTTATTCCGTATTAAGTTTAGAATACATTTCCAGCATATTACACTTGACAAGTTCTAAAGTGTCGACCTTAATGCAAGTAGGTTTTCGCCATTCCACGATGTCTGTGCAAACACAACGTTTCTTTGAAGGTATCTTTGTTGCCGAATATTGTCTGTTCTTTCACCTTAATGAATCACACTCCAAGGATTGAAGTTATGCGAAATAGTTTCTGAAATAGTGTTCAGTGATGTATATTTAACGATGAACTTACTAATTTGTGTAAAAAACTAGTTCTCACATTAATACAAAATGTACGAGTATAACGTGAGATTCAAACCAGGGTTTAAGCCACAGTCGCATTTTGCTACTCGACTTCTAAAAATGCAACAAACTTTGAAGGTAAATGTCCAAAAATGCGACAACCACATTGGACTTCAGAAACGAAGATGGTAATGAATAAAATTAAATTAGAGATATGTATGAAAAATAATCAGTTCTGGAGAATCTGAATTTAAATTAAATGCTAATGGCATGGACGATGTTCAAGAAGGTATTGAGCTATAAGTGTTCAGGAAAGGATTTCAAGGAGTTGGTGCAATTCATGTGAACAATTTCTTCTAATTGATTTATATAATTCCATCGCATATTATAAATTTTGAGCGAGGATTTAGTTGCATGAATCTTGTAAAAATTGGAATTAGAAACCGCCTTTCTGTAAAAAGAGTTAGCACTCTGCTAACAATAAATCTTGAAGGGCCTAGTCGTAAAGAAATTCAATGTTTAGAGTGCCCATAAAATAGTGATGTAAATTCAGCAGTAATATTATTATTTCATTGTCACTTTTTTTAATTGGTTATTTTACGACGCTTTATCAACTGCTGTCTGAGTGAGATGAAGGTGATAATGCTAGCGAGATGGGTCCAGGGTCCAACGCCGAAAGTTACCCTGCATTTGCTCTTAATAGATAGAGGAAAAACCCCGGAAAAACCTCAAACAGATAACTTGTCACAACCAGGATTTGAACCCGGGTCCGCTCGTTCACGGTCAGACGTGCTAACCGTTACTCCAAAGCGGGGGACTCATGACCATCATTCCCAGATAAATCAGCATGAACAAATTCGTACATAGACAAAATGTAGAAAACCATATCTTCAGCATTAACAATGCTGCAAACATGTAGACTAGATACATACGTAAAAACGTCGAAATAGGCATTTACCGTATCACAGTAAATTCCCTTCACACTTCATATGCTAACAAAAGTTATTTACGATACAAGTGTTAAAATTACATTTTATTGATATTTGCGAAACGAGGCCGTAGGTCGAATAGAGCAATAATACGAACAAAATAAAATCGTTTTCAACATCTGTGTTGAACACTATTCTTCAGACACCTTTTCGTCTGTCCTGTAATAGAGACAATTTCCCCGATTTTTCCACTGCTGTATTCTTCTTCAGTGTACAGAAACATTTAAACCAATCGTTGGCGTAGTTCAGTGGTAGAAAATTCGACTGCAGATCTGGAAGTCCCCAGTTTAAACCTGAATACATCAATTTTTTTACAATTACATTTAATTTTTATAGTTTCATGTAGTTATGAATAAATTAGTTGTCGAACCAATTTATTTCATTTCTGTACGATAACCAGAAACAGCCAATTTTTTTTAATTAGAACTGTCACTGTTTAAACGGCTTTATTGATCGGTTGCGATTGCTACCGTGTGACATCTGGTGGCAAATAATTGACAATCGGTGCAAGCAGATGAAATTTGTTAAAAATATTTTTCACTGTAGTATTAAAAGTAGCTTTTGCAAGCAACCGTACAATAGTGCATTTTTAACACGCTTACCTACGGTTAAGAAATCTACCTTTAGGAACGGCTATCTTAAAAATATATTTTTGTTTATCAGGAAAAACCAGTAATGTAAAATTACAGATATTTTTAAATGTCAGAATGTTTATTATTATACATTGTGCTCTAAATTAAATAAATAGTAATATGCGTTACAAGAGCGGTATGTTGAAGTTTTCATGTTCGAGGAAAAGTTTGAAAAAGCGAAACGTAGTTGAGCTTTTTTAATTTCCGAGAATTGAAAGAAAACATACCGCTCGTGTATCGTACATTATTTTGTGCGAAGATCGTTTATTACATACCTGAAAGAGGAATTTCTAATTAGTTGCAATGAAATCTCCATCTTGGTTTCTGTTCAATGGCGGCAAATTTGCAAAACAAAAACATCTATTTTCAACATTTTTCCTTTAAAATGTTTTCTGTGTTTACTATACTCCAGCAGCCCGTGATACTCTGTCTTTCCCCCCCCCCCCCAGTCTATGATGTCTGGAATCTTGTTGATTTTTTCACGGCTTCCTTAATGTTACTTGCATCACGAATGCAGTAACTTTAGTGGAGTTGTAGAGTTTACTTAATTTTTGCAAATATTTAAAAATAATAATTAACAGTGCAATTTAGGTGAAATTGCAGTGGTAAGTTTCCAATTTATAATTATTACTATATTGAACGTCTCTAAAAATAATATGTTAGAAGACTAAAGCAGTAAAATCAATATGTCACTTAAGCGGTAAGAAGAGGGAAATTGTTGTGTGTGTTAGGTTGGGAATACTGAATGTGGAATTTCAGACTTTCCGGGATTGGTTTTGCGCGGAAACCAAGCAAATACGCACGATCTCGCACAAAAATAGTTATGCTCATTTTCAGTGCTTCTAACATAGTAGATCTAATGTAGTGTTTTTAGCTTCAATTTGTCCAAATGTATTATCAGATTTTCTTACCTACGAGAACAATGCTACCACAAACAACTAGAAATTCAATAAAGCTAAAATGTAGCATGATGTCTTCCACCGTACACCGATCTCCTTCATCACATTCACAGAGATCCCTCATTGTACAATATAACTGCACTGGCGCATCCTATATGTAATTTAAATATAAAATTTGGTATTCTGAATCAATTTAATGTATTTACGACGTGGCACAAAGTTTAAGAGTTCATGTTTCCAGAGATTTAACATTAAAATAACTCCAAACTGCCGGCTATACTTGAAGATTTTAAGTGTAAGTTACCATAGAAACTATATCGTGAAAAAACAATAGGCTTATTGTCTAACGAACAATACTGCTCACAAAGAAATTGAAATATTACATTATAAGGTGTGTTCATTTCAAAACAGCCCATCTTGAATAATTTTAGATGTGCAGGGGACGCGATTTAGAGGAAAAATGTGTCAATCGATTTAGTTTTCGAGGGGGAAGTTCATAACCACTGTTGATTGAATTTTCTGTTCCAAAACTTCACCCGCACCTCAATTTTGAATTTAAAATTGCATCCCCTATCTTCAGACACGCCATTTTAAAGGAGACGATAAACCCTACCCGTGTACAAAATAATAATAATAATAATAATAATAATAATAATAATAATAATAATAATAAAATTGTTCCACCCGTCTCTGTAATAGGATAGAACAAGAAACATATCATTTAAAGTTTTACATTTTCTTTGATACTAAGGTTGGATAAAAAGTAATGGCAACAGTTCGATATTTCTGACATGGCTTTATTCACAGGGGTACAACATTTACGTACCTTCTATATAGTCGCCCCCCTTATTTATTACCTGTTGCCAAATGTTTGGAAGGCGTCGAACACCATCAGCGCGTCCATCTTTGTTGATGTTCCGTATTGACCGCCCTAAAGCACGGATAAGTTCATCTCTGGTATTGTACCGGGTCCCTCGCAGTGGTTCTTTCACTTTGGTGAAAAAATCGTAATCGCATGGATCATATCGGGTGAGTACGGTGGATGTTCCAGTAGTCCGCGTTTTCCGTCTGCCTTGGAGGTACAGCGTGGTGCAGTATTACCCCATCAATGTCATATGCCACAATGAACATCACTTTCACATCCCTGCCTTGCCGGAACGCTTTAACCCATCGTGCCACTGTGCGATATGGCAAAGCTGCATCGGCATATGCTTCATGCAGTCCCTGAAAACATTCTTGTGCACTACGACCTCGTGTCACTTCAATTTTGATCCAGGAACGTTGCTCTAGTTTTGTAAACGTGGACTTAGGGCGCTCGCACTATCCCTATGAAAGTCAATGTTCTACACACTGCAGTAGATTGACAGAGTACTGTCGCCGCTGGCTGCACTAACTCATCTAACAGTCCTTGTTCATGTCCATACAGCTGGCAACTCTCGAACGCACCATCGTCACGTGACAGCAGTGTTGCCATTACTTTTTATCCATGCTATGTATTATGCCATATTATGAAGATAATGAGCTATTATAATTCCTGCCAGAGTCCTTCATTACATCTAGCAGGGGGCATTTGGCAACATACGATATATCAAATAACGCTAAATTCTGTGAGAGTTTGGGAAAATTTATGGCAAAAGTTCGACAGCTGAGGGTGGAACTGGGAGAGGAGGAGGCCAAGAAAATAAGGGGAAGTTATTTATTAGTGTTGTAATGAGTAGTATTAACACTGAGCGAATAAGGTAATTAGGAGATAATGTTCTTTTTGTATTTATTGTGTTTTTTTCTATTTGTTTTTATTACGTGTATATGTTTTTTGTCTTACATTTATATTATTTACTTATTTATTTAATTATTTATTTATTTATTATTTTGCTAATAATTGTAACATAAAATATAATATACACAGAAAAACTTTAGCTCGCCCCTGAAAGAGTAGAACTCGTGCTCAGGGGCGGATTCCTGAATTGAAATTAATAATTATACAATACAATTTGTCTTATGTCTACTATGCAATTATAGTATATAAATTTAAATTTACAATTTTTCAATTTTTATAAAATCCATACCTAACTTTTTAAATTTAATACCAGAACTATTAGAATTGACAAGATTAGGATATTTAAATATAAATTTATTATATATTCTTGGGCCTAAATTACTACTATGATTAAATACTGCAACAGTGTTGAATTTTGGTTCAAACAATCTTAAAGAATTCATACCTTTTGTTTCATAACTATGAGATTACAATTCAAAATTATTTCAATTTTTATGTATGAATTTTATTAATACAATATAATAAATTTGTCTTATGTTAAGTACATTAAAGTCTAAAAACAAATTTTGAGATGGAAAATCAATAGGTTTATGAAGACATATTTTAATTATTTTCTTCTGTAATAAATAAAGAGAATTAAAATTTGATTTAAATGAGCTACCCCATCCTACAATTCCATACATAATTACCGATTGAAATAAAGTTAAATATATTGTGCGTAATAAACTTATTGACAAGTAATTCCTCAATAAAACAAAATAATATACTATTTTACGTAATTTATTACAAAGGTAATTAATGTGTTTAGTTTCAAAAAGGAATTGAATTGAATTGTTTATATATATGTTTCACTGTGTGTTTTCTTTTTTTTTCTCTTTCATATCTTACATTTATTTTATTTTTATTATTTTTGTGAAATTTGGTATGAAGTTAGATTAGTTGTAATGGTGATAATTAATGATAACGGTAGTAATAATAACAATTATTGTTGTTTCACTATTTTATTATTAGTAATATTATTTTTGTTTTCTTTGAAGATTCAAACTGTGCATAGTTACAGCACGAATGGCCGTACGGGCTCTTGCGAAGGATCTTGGTACATGAGTTTGTATAATTTATTATGCATCAATAAATGCACTTCATTCATTCATTCATTCGTTCGTTCGTTCGTTCGTTCGTTCGTTCGTTCGTTCGTTCGTTCGTTCGTTCGTTCATTCATTCATTCATTATTGCGGAGTGTATTGCAAAGCAAATCTGTTGTTTGCATGGTGGGACTGGAATTTAAGTTGGTGTGGAATTCCCCAGCTTTCTTTTGTTAAGTTTATTTATACGCACTGTAACATCTTAGGTCATATCGCATATGTTAGATCAGTAGGCCATGAATTACTGTTGTGATTCTGTTTCTACTATAATTTGTTATAAATGCCTTATATTCATTTTTAGCCCATGTAATCGTATTATTGCTATAAATTAAATGACACATTCTTAGCTCTATCTCAGAAAAGGTTGACCCGAATTATTATGTTTTTTTTTTTTTTTTGGTAGAAACATAGGGTTTAAGATGAGGTTTCTGAAGACAGGGGGTGCAATTTCAAATTCAAAAGAGATTGGTTTGAGGGATTAAAGGGGTTGAACATAAAATTCAATCAGCAGTGTTTTGAACTCTCCCCTCCAAAACTAAATCGATTTTTTTTTTTCCCCCTCAAAATCGTTTTCCTTGCACATCTAATATTATTCAGGATGGAAAGTTTTGAAAAGAACACGTGGTATACTACAGAAATTTAGAAAGAATCTCTGCTACGTTATGATATTTTCGTAGGATCGAGTTCTTTGATTTACAGTTCTCTATAGGAATTAAGAAACTTTCGCTGCTTGTGGATAAATCTCTCCGAGAATCAAGCTGGAGTCCGCTTAAGCAATACTTAGTTACAAATGGCTTTTAAGGAACCCGGAGGTTCATTGCCGCCCTCACATAAGCCCGCCATCGGTCCCTATCCTGTGCAAGATTAATATAGTCTCTACCATCATATCCCACCTCTCTCAAATCAATTTTAATATTATCCTCCCATCTACATCTCAGCCTCCTCTAAGGTATTTTTCCCTTCGACCTTCCAACTAACATTCTGTATGCATTTCTGGATTCTCCCATACGTGCTACATGACCTGTCCATCTCAAACGTCTGGATTTAATGTTCCTAATTATGTCAGGTGAAGAATACAATGCGTGCAGCTCTACGTTGTGTAACTTTCTCCATTCCCCTGTAACTTCATCCCTCTTAGCCCCAAATATTTTCTTAAGAACCTTATTCCGAAAGACTCTTAATCTCTGTTCCTTTCTCAAAGTGAGAGTACAAGTTTCACAACCATATAGGACAACTGATAATATAACTGTTTTATAAATTCTAACTTTAAGATTTTTTGATAGCAGACTTGATGACAAAAGTTTCTCAACCGAATAATAACATGCATTTCCCATATTTATTCTGCGTTTAATTTCCTCTCGAGTATATTTTATATTTGTTACTGTTGCTCCAAGATACTTGAACTTCTCCACCTCTTCGAAAGATAAATTTCCAATTTTTATATTTCCATTTCGTACAATATTCTCGTCACGAGACATAATCATATACTTTGTCTTTTCAGGATTTACTTCCAAACTCCCCGCATGTTTACTAACATAATTGGACTAGAAAATGTATCTTCCAAACATCGTGCTGATGTGTTAGGTGGCGATAAGGCGGTAACTGTATTAAAACGAAACACTAAACAATACTTTGTTAACGGTTCTTTACTATTAGAAGGAAACAGATATTTAAATAAATTTCATACCACATCGATAACCAAAATTAATAATTATTCAAGAACAGTGAATACCGGTGTTTACCTTGTGTAGTCTCGCATTTCAACGAAGATAAAACAATCATTATTTTATATGACAGTAGCTACCATAAATGACTCTACACGTCATGGTAAATTATCAGATTGCCCCTACACGAGTAGTTCATCAATCATCGTCTCAGTTTCGGATAGGCCTCTCTGTATGTGAATAATGAACAATAGACATGCAGCTAACTAAACTATTAGAGAGAGAGAGAGAGAACATAGTTTCAAAAAAGACCAACTAATGATTGTACCTGCACATACGTACGTATGTGCTAAGGTGCTACTGTCTTTTACTTTCTCATTAGTCATTGGGGATACTGGTATTGTGAATCTGTAAAATATTCAATCTCGAGATTTTCGCGTAAATAAAAGTTTTTAACATTTTCGATACCAAAAAAATATATATAGTTTTGAATTTGCTGTCTGTTTGTCTGTGTATAACAAATGAATCACTTTTTTTAGAAACCCTAGTCCAATTTTAACAAAATTGAGTTTATTGCTAATTCCTGTTCTACTGGGATAGATATACCATTTTTAGAAAAACACCACAAGTCATACGGTATTTCTGTTGTGACATGTGAGCTTTAAAATTAGGTTTCGTGGAGAACGCCCGTAAGTCAGTGATAAGGCTCACACAGAATGAACAAAACTATAGCCTAAGCTGTTGTGTTCGGTAAATTAATTATTTTCAGTCTGAATTTTGGATTTGTTACAATAATGTTGTTGTCCTTTGTGTAATGTATTATTGTATTAGATTATTTCAAACAAAAATTTATCATTTATGTCCTTAGTAACATTTCATATAGGTTAGAGTAAAATTTCTTCGCATAAAGCGAAAATTATAAAGTCATCTTTTAAAACTTATTACATTTTTCACTGGTAATTATTAGTTTTCATATTCATTATTCCTTGATAAACTGAGTTTCAAACATTGAATAAGAATTAACCCTGTCCAATAATTTAAGTAAAATCGCTATACATAGACAAACGACTTGTCTAAAGCCACTTTTTCTTTATAAGTGACGCAAAAAACAAGTATTTGCGCGAAACTTTCTAAATCCACTTTTTGTAGCAATTCAGTACTTTCATGGGAAAATGGAAGATCATTATAACAAAGTCATTTAATTTACGGCTTCTAATGGAGCAGAGATTCTGTAATATTAAAATTGGACAAAGAGGTTCCGGAGCAGAATTTATCCGAGCAATTCGTTTCTATTGTCTATTCTGCCATTGGTGTATAACCATTGTATCATTATCAAATAGTCACTGAAAGATCGATAGTGGAAACGGAATATTGAACTTGCTTTAAAACTCCCAAGACCTTGGCCTTAACAGCTTTATGATTATTACCATTACAGTAGCGAACACCTGTTGTAGGTTTGCAAAAGGGTTCTATTACCATAGCAGGAATGGCAGCGTGCAAAAAGCGGCGAACTACCAGCACGAGCTTTCTATCAAATTTTCAGTCTCTAAGCACAGTCTAGTACATACAGACGCGAAGCTCAATACGTAGTAAATATGCAAACATTAGATAGTTGCTCACCACTAGGATCGCTAATATCGCCTCATTACAGGCAATGCAAAATAGTACCGTCACAGTCTATTGTTTCTAGCATCCTCAAAACTCAAGCTTCGTGACTGTATATAGTAGACTGTGCTCTAAGTTAGGTTCATATATTTTGTAATAAGCTTTCTATACATAAAATAGGACCTATCTTTAGACGACTTCCTTGCTGAAACCGATGTTCATATCTCGGAGAGTTCAATGGAATTTATGATAGTATAAAGTGATTAGGGTGTTAGGGGTAGGCTTTCTCGGAGTAATTCCATTTATAACTACACAAGCCCACTCCTCTCTCTAATAAGCAAATAGTGTCATTAGGTAGACAATATATCATAATATATTCTGAAACAATTTAGTTTCTCATAATATCAGTCACATTCTTGCCTATCTTACGTTACCACATTCTTACAAAATTTCATGTTCGACTTCCGTTATGTCGCTTGGCACATAGACAGACTCGTAAATCTACATGAAATAGTGAGGTTACTCAAAGAAAGACAGAAATAGGAAAGGAAGAAAGAAAAATAAAAAAATGTGAAGGAAAAATAAATTATATAACAAAAGTATTATAGAAAAGCAAAAACACTTATCTTCATTTATAAACTGTACTGTTCAATAAATATACAGATATACAGTATGTAATTAATTCTCTCAATCTTACATGAAATAGCTTTATGTATAATTTCTAATATTGTTTTTATATTCCTGAAAAAAAAAAATGTCAAGCATGGAACAGCAGAAATAGTTCCAAGTTCACCGTATAAAAATAAGCTAAGGAATAAGTTGAAGTAAAAGGGAGAAAACATTTCGAGCATAATTGAAGAGCTCCACTGAAACACCACTTAAATCAATTTTTATCATTTTTGTGTTATTACCAGATATCGGATTTTGGGGTAAATGGCTATTTTGTTCCTTTAGCAGAAAGGGAAAATAATGATTAATATTTACGTTTCATGAAAATTGAAAGCAATTCATAGAGTTTGATAGTGCCCTAAAATGCTCTAAAATGATTGTTAGGGTCTAATTTGTCAATATTCGGCTCAAAATACCTAAATCAATGTAAAGCTTCGTTATTTCACTATTTGCTCACATCCTCATACATGTAAGCAATATTAAAGGTCAGTTTTTCATGGATTAACACTACTAGGAAATGCAACAATGAATGAAACGTTATATTTTCGTCAAATAGAATTTAAAAAACAATGCTGTATAACGGTTAGCGCTGTTCCTCTTTCCATCTCCTTATTTGTATTGAGCAGTGTTGCCAATTCAGCGGTTTTCCCGCTAAATCAAGCTTTTTTGGATAACCGTCTCGTGGGTAAAATTATATTATCCCGCTTAGCGGAAATACTAGCGGTTTTTAATCTTTAAAGTTTCTGAAATGAAATTCATTTTAGCATTATTGACGGCTTTCATAATTACATTTATTTCATTCAGTGTGTGTTTTGTGAAATAATGGATGTGTTAATGTAGTGATAATTTCCATATATATGTTATCGTTAAAACCCGAAATCTGTCAAAACCAGTTTCAACTAGTAAAAACTAGTTTAAGCAAATATAGATAGATAGGTTTTTGTTTGGTAAAAGCCTAAAACAAACCAAACCTAATCTGTTATTGATTATAGATCTTAAGAAAATTCGCTTTCTATCTATCTGCATTTTGAAACTAGTTTCTACTAGTTGAAATTGGTTTTTTTTCGGATTTCGGGTTTTAACGGTAACATATAGGCTGTAATGCAATAAGAATAATTGAAATATATTGTGGCTGGATAAAAGTGTTCAAAATTGCTTTATAGCGCCACATTGGGAATGATAAAAGTGTGCAAAATTCGTTACATTGGCGGGTGGATGTTCTATATTGATTATTATTATTATTATTATTATTATTATTATTATTATTATTAAATAATAAGTAATAAGTACATATTAAAATCTAGAGATATTTGTTAGAAAATCGCGGGTTTTCGGAAGCCATCTAGCGGGATTATATGAACAACTGTTGGCAACACTGGTATTGAGAAGTTTTAAGTGGTATGACGTTACCCTGTGCAGCTTAATGCCGAAAGATAAAAGTGCAACATCTATGCTGATACGGCAATATCTAACAGAATTTCCACAATTCACTTTCGATTGAAGAATAATATTCTGCGAGATTTGTACCAAACCGATATGTAAAAATAGTTGAATAGTAATATACGTTACAAGAGCGGTATGTTGACGTTTTCATGTTCGAGGAAAAGATTGAAAAAGCGTCTGTCTTTTTTTTTTCACCCAGTCTATAAATGCGAACTTAAAACAAACGGTAAGGTTATGTAATGATTTATTTTTCATTTTAATATTTTAACAATATTATTTATATAACATATTGCAGTAATAACATCGGCATCTCGAGTCTTGTTGATTTTTTCACGTCTTCCTTAATGTTACTTGTATCAGGAATACAATAGCTTTCGTGGAGTAGTAGACTTTACTTAATTTTTGCAAATATTTAAAAACAATAATTAACATTGCAATTTAGGTGAAATTGCTGTGGTAAGTTTCCAATTTATAATTATTACTATGTTAAACGTCTCTAATAATAATATGTTAAAAGCGTAAAGCAGTAAAATGAATGTCGCGCTTAAGCGGTAAGAAGAGGGAAATTGTTATGTGTGTTACGTTGGGAATACTGAATGTGGTATTTCACACTTACCGCGTATTGGTTCTGTGCGGAAAACAAGCAAATACGCACGATCTCGCACAAATATATTTTAATGAGTAGGCCTATTATAATATTTATACATTCACTGACATCCAAGCGACCCGCCCGAATCTGGCGAAGGCAAAGGTACATGGCTCTGAAAACCGGAACTGTTCCAGACAAATCGGGACGTCTGGTCACTTACATCAGGGTTGCCAGATGTCCCGATTTTCATGTAAAAATCCCGAGTCCCACTTCGATTCGAGGCGGGACAAAAAAGTCCCTCTATAAAATTAAAATAACTTGTATAATATTTTTTTCTGGGTCTAAATAATTACGTTATATTTAAATTAGTTTTCTTAACAATGTAGGTTCGTACATTGGAAACAAAGAATATTTTGGTAACTGTAAGGTCTGTGACAGCGAATTCAGTGATGCATATGATATCTCTAAACATTTAAAAACAGGCGTTCAGAAATGCATGGCACAGAGAATGGAAAAAAAAAAAAAAAAAAAAAGCTTGTTGAAAATGCTAAAGTCCAGTGACAAATAGACCTATGTATAGAAGCTCTGAAAATGTAAAGTCTATGTTAAATGATGGATTTGGAGCAGTAATATACCAAGTCACAGAAAAAATATGAATTTAGATATTAATAAATTTTATGTAATTTTAACCCTTAAATTGACAAAACTTAATTTCTCAAACTAGTTTATTAAACCGTGTCGGAATATAAAGAAAACAACTATCGCAATGTCCATATTTTATATCTCGTACACTA
Source organism: Periplaneta americana (assembly GCF_040183065.1). Lineage (NCBI taxonomy): Eukaryota > Metazoa > Arthropoda > Insecta > Blattodea > Blattidae > Periplaneta > Periplaneta americana. The sequence goes on from NC_091123.1 coordinate 149,669,916, forward strand.
TTATAGTACTGTGAAATTTTGGTTAAATTTAATTTTCCTACCAATTTTTTTTCTATTGTTCTATTAAAATTATAGCATATAGCCTATTGACCTGTTGTATCCTATAGGATACTTTGTGAATTTAAGGGTTAATGAATTAATAAACATTAAAGTTTAAAAATGTTGCCACATGTGCTGCCATCTTTTCGAATTTGCGCTTTACAATCAATAATAAACAGCTGCGGAAATCTAATAAGTCAGAACTACTATTAAGTCATTAAGTTAATAATTTGGCATAATTATTTCCTTCGGAAAGATGACAGAGAAACGTGACGTAACTTACAGCCAGATAAACAGTGTTTTGTACTTAGAAACCTGTACCTACGATATTTTTTTTTATTAAATTTCTATTTTGAATTCATATAGTTTCTTCAACTGCATATAAAGGGATAATCTTTTATTCATTGCTGTTGTACAGTCATGAACTCTACCAGTCACTCTTTCTTTAAGATAAAACGTAAGTACTGTATGATGAAAAAAGGATGTCCCTCCTTGGTAGATCTAAAATCTGACACCCCTGGTTACAATCCTTACAGTAGAGGACATAAACCTTTCACGCAATTACAGAGATGGCATGAATTCCTTATCAGTTCTTTTTAATTCATCGTCTGCTTTTGCCATACAATTTGATCACCTGCATATAAATTTGTCAACATTTTATTTTATCTCCATCCAGTTTGATTCCATTTGTTATTACTAGACCTCGGACTTTTAGGTCCTAAAAATCTTAAATTAGGTACCTAAAATAGATTCTATCACAAATCAAAATAGGTTCTAAAATTACAAAAATAGGTGAACAAAAAATGACATTATTTCATTTCCCATTACAAATTAGCCGAAACATTTGACATTATTTCATTGTACATGTCCATAATTAGAGCCAGAGTAAACAACTAACACCTTTTCTAAGTTTTCCATTGAGAAACTGCATCGCTTCTCAGATAACACCATCTTATATGCCGAAAATGAGCGTTCCACATCAACTGATGACACCAGGGCATATTTAAATGTTGGTATTAGATGCAAGGGAACAGCACATTCATGTTCAGGTGTTTTGCCAGCCAAGATGTCAGCAACTGTGCGGAGAACTGTTAGTCCTGGGTTTGTTTGAAGCACTGATTTGAGCTTTTCAGAAACTTTTTCACCAACATAACCAGGAACCAAGTTGATTTTTTCTGTCATTTCTTCTATCAATGTCTTCGCTCTGAAATCTCACACTGTAATGAATAGGGGAGACGAACTATGCTGCGATTGTTGTCAAGGCACGACTGGCATACAGAATTACAAGCGTTTCCATATGACCAACTGTAGAAATTGGAAAATGTAAAATTAGGTAAAAATAGTTTCTAACGTGAAATTAGGTATTTTTAGGTTGTATAGGACCACCATTTTCGAACATATATTTCCATAATTCGTATAGGCCTATATACAACTTTTCTTTTGTATACTGTATATCATGAGGAACAAAATAGGTTTTTACCTAAAATCCAAGGTCTAGTTATTACTGATTTCCCATTCAACGTAGCTACTATAAAGAAAACACAAATATCACGTAATGCTTCAGTGTATAAGGAACTGGTGTACGAATTTATTCGTTTTTAAGCGCATTCGTCGCTGTGAAGAGGGAGCCGAGAGTCCTTTGTTTTGCATGCAACAATGTGTGTCATTTGAGTAGGCTTAAAGCGTATCATCACCGATTAAATTTGCGGTTAGCTCTGTTTCCACGGCAGCAGGATCGCAATTACCAACCCGTGACCTCTCCTTGCTTACCTGAAGACAGACAGGAAGCACTATCCGACTTTTTCCTCCTTGCGGACTACACCCACGCCCTCAGCGTCACGCATCCGGTCCTCTCAGACAATTCCTGAATCAAAATAAAGTTCAAACACACAACACAAACAATTCATCAATAACAGCGTCGATTCGAAACAGTAAATGTTCAGCTAGAGCACGTTTTTCATTCCTTTTCAACACGTGCCACACCAACGTTGTAATTTAAAGTTCCGCGGCACACTCTTGTAATACAGGTGTTTCCGAGGTGGCGTTACAAACTTTCAGGGATGATGGTGAAAGGAACATGTAGGCTATCAATTTGAGATAAGGAACCCTGGTCCGGAAATGACCGCGTCCAAAGTTACAAGCAAAATAGTTGTGTGGAAATGGAATTGTAATTTGGTACCATGTGCCCTCCTTTCCTTAACCTTTGGAACAGTCGTGGAAAAATGGTATGGGCCGGATTCTCCTACGTGGGTACTTGACCCGATACAATCTGTGAACTTGTCTACTGTCCCCATTGGCTCATCCGTATTCGAAAATCAGGTCTGCATATTCCGCTCTCGTGTACTCATCCATTTCACTAAGACTGATCGACTGGACACTGCAACTTGTACACATACACTGCTGTCTACAGACGTGGATATTTTTTTTTTTTTCCAAAGTTATCTTTTTGTTTTCTGTTTTCTTTTTCGTTTGTTTCCTTTTTGTTTTACTGACACTAACACACACACAACACCCATGCCCAAGGCGGGACTCGAACCCACAACCCTTCGGACCAAGCGATAGAGACGTGCCGTGCCCCTACCGCTTGAGCCATCCGGGCCGGCATAATATCAGGACCGACCATGTCCGTTACACATTACGCTATCTGCATTGCTTTAGTGTAGTTACCTGTCCCCATCCCTCAGACAGCGCAATGAATGGAATACTGTAAGTAGACAACGTAAACAACGTCAGATGAATACAGTATGTGTAAGGTGTACAGATAAATACACATAAATAAGGTGTACAGAGGAATAAAATTATTTCATTTCCACATAACTATTTTTGCTTGTAGCTTTCGACTCTGTAATTTCCGGACCAGGGTTCCTGATCTCAAAATGATACATGTGCCCTTCGCCATCATCCCTGAAAGTTTATAACACCACCTCGGAAACACCCTGTATATCACAGTCGTTCTTAACCGGGAAGGGGATTTCTTGTAAAAACAAGTAAAATACGATATTTTTAAAGATTGGTCCACAGTAACACTTGTGGCGGAAAAGGTCGCTGTTGGGACTTTTGTCTAGGATTTCCCGTTTCCTCATATTACGCATCTAAATTATTATACAGCTTGTAAAAGGCATAAGTGCCATTATTTTAACTGATGATTATTCATGCCATAAGGAAGAAAAAAATGTCCTTACAATTTAATTCTAATATTTAACTAATTATTAAAGTTTACAATATTAGGCGTTTGGCAACGTTGCTGGATGGGGAGGAGAGAGTTTAGAAGTATACAGGACAGCTCAAGCGGGGAGGAGGGGGTTTAGAAGTACTCAGTGCAAGCGGGTACAGAAATACCGGTCAAAACATATGCTCTGTTCTAATGCAGGAGCGGATCATGGCAATACTGTTGTTTACATAAAACGAGCAGCAAATACAAACCTCCAATCTCATTAACAGAACATTATGGTAAATTTACATTTTATGTAACAATATTGCTCCATTTTTTTAATTGTACGTCTAAGAAGTAAACAATAATGGTTTTCTGCACAAAATCCCACGAACTTTTTTTCTAATGCAACATTTTAATATCTCCCGCTTCCGTAAAGCAATATCATTTTTAAACAAATTTCTGGTTGTGTGATTTTCGAAACGGGGTAAGAGACTTCTAGTTTCTAATAATCGTTGAGAAACTGCTACAAAAGTTCGCCGATTAGGTAACCTTCTTTGAGGAAAACGTTGACGGTACATCCTTCTTGCCTCACTTGAATTACAACGACTTTCTCCATAAATTAATAACATGATATTCCTAAACTGTGAATGACATTGTCGAATACCCTGTACTGTACTACCATCCGCTCGGCAGTAGAGCTATGAACGGGAAGCTTGAACTCAGCTGACTCGTACTTACGTCTGTGCAGAGTACTGCCTGCTGAACACGTTGCCACGTCTCTCACGCCAGTATATTAACAAATTTAAGCATGCAGTTTTTTTTAATTTCACGAAAACGTGATAGAACACACAAATATTTATTTAAACTAATATTAACTCTTTGCTAGATATATCTATTGATGTAATTGTTTTCGTAATTTTAGTAACGATGTAAGCAGTATAACGCAAATAAAATAAGGATTTTTTTTTTCTGAGAAAACTATCGAGTTTTGACCCTATGTTGTATGGACATTATTTGATCCTGTAGACCGTCCCCGACGACTGTGAAAAGGACGGCACTTATACCCCTTACACTCTGTACAAACATTTCTCCAATTCGTCATCATTCCATAGCATTCTTTGGACGCCGGCTGGAGACGCACGGAGGAGGTTGGCCTGGGGATGAGTTGGGCTGCCTGTTGGAAATCTGGGTACTCAGCGAACCTTACTGTAATCAGCCGGTGTGGGTTTGGGAATGCGCCTAGCGCAATATATCTAATAAATTCGTCCCTTTTCATAAATTCAAATTCAATTCAATGTAAGGTTGATATGATATTCTAACTTTAGGAATGATCTGACGATCACACACCTACATCGTATTCACTGAATGCTGGACTCAATTTGTTTTTTTACTATTATTTCCACTTCTTATTTCTCCAATTGAAGACCTGCCCGGAAGAAGGTTATAACATGAAATTCTTGAAACATGTGATGAAGGTGAAGAAAGTAATTTTAAAGCATTTATTTGTAACAAATTATTGCATTCAATGGATGAATAAGCTTGTATCCTTGTTTAGTCAAATGGTTATGATAGTAAATATAGGCCTAATGAAATATGTTCATTAAATTATTTTCCTTTCTCCGGAAGCATGAATTACAGTTTCATTGGTTACATCCTTATTTCCAGGAGTCTTCAATAAAATTCTTGCTATGACAACCTTTACTATTTTAATTCTTTCACGGCACATCAGTGGATCATTCGCGGCACACCAGTTGAAAATGGTTCATGGTGGCAGATAAAAGTAGTTTTTTTTCTTCCACCATATTAATAATGTCAAAACAAGTGATTATAGAAATTATGGCCAGTCGAGTAACCCCCCCCCCCAGAAAGTAAGTTTCCCTGGGGCCGTTTACAGAAAGAAAACAATTTCACGGAAAGATTTTTTGAAACAGACACAACAATTATTGAGCTATTTTTCAACATATTCCCCACCCGAATTGGACATTTCTCATACCTTGGGATCAACAAATAGGTGCAGACGGCTGTTATATCTTGGTCCGATTCCAGGCGGCAGACTTCTACAACACAGGAATACAATATATATATATATATATATATATATATATATATATATATATATATATATATATAAAAACTTGTTCAATGTTGGCCATGTTATGACTAAGAATGTGACGTTACGCTGTAGCTTGTCATTCTCGTTAGCCACATTATGCATCGACGTGACGTAATAGAAGTACCAGAAGAAACTACTCGATCCGCTGTACGTTTGGGAACAAAAATGCGCTGCCTGGTGATTATGGTACAGCCGGTACTATGAAGTATTACGGCGTAGTATTCTAGTAAGAGAAATCTAAGAATGTATTTTTAAATATTCTGTTAAATTATTATTATTATTATTATTATTATTATTATTATTATTATTATTATTATTATTATTATATAGACTCTCTGTTTAAATTGTTTTACTTTAAGGAGAGCTTACGAAATGGTGAACTAGACAGACAGACAGGCAGGCAGGCAGGCAGGCAGGCAGGCAGGCAGGCAGGCAGGCAGACAGGCAGACAGACAGACAGACAGACAGACAGACAGACAGACGGGTCTTCTGACCGTGCGTGCTTTGTACCAAAAACAAGTCTCACTTTGTATGTTTCACCCCTCACCTATTTTCAGATCCAACCACTCTCCAAAAGAATACACAGATTAAAATAAATACGAAATGGTGAACTAAGAACGTAATGGTACCAACTGGAGAGAGACTAAAGACAAAAAGGAGTATACTGTAGGAGAAATTACTCAAACCTTCAGCAAAATAATACTACACAATATATTTAAAATCAGTGATGAGAAAACATGTCACTAATGCGGTTAAAGGACTGATAAATGTTGCGAACGCCATTAAAGGAGCCATGCCCGCAGAGAGTTGTGTATTTTGTGTCATTTATCACAGCACGAGGACTTATCAGCAAACACCGACTCAGAGTAATAAAGCGATACCGGTATGTTAAATGACAAAGCTGCAACATATAAAAGCCAGCAGCTGTAAGAAATCGTTGAGAATTTTATTAATAGAAGACGAACAAGGTGCTGGAATTTGCGACAATTGTCTGAAGCTGAGTTGAAGGTAATGTCTTACTTGATAACTTTGTATTAATAGTGAATATAAAACTGTCGCATCTACCATAAAATGGTTAACGGAATATTTACGGTAAAGGATCAAAGTTTTCTTCTTTGATTAAGGCCCAGTTGTACGACCGCGGGACAAAGTCCTGTTAAAATTAATTCCATGGTTATACGAGAAATGTCTTGTACAAACTCGGAATAGTGCGTTATTCGAAGGACACCTTCCGAATAAGCTAGTCCATGCTTTCAGTCGCTGTTAAATTGTTATCCAGACTCTAGAGAATAAATTATAAAATTGCAGTAGCATTACACATGAATCTCTGATACTGATTGTGAATTACTATATAATATATTTTTGAAAACACGGAAACAAAAGAAAATAAGGATTAATACGAGTAGACATGATGTATGAGATGAGTATGACGATGAAGAATTTCTGGCAAGATTTAGTCTAAAAATGGACACTGTTTTAAGCGCACTGGAATTAATCAATGATGATTTGGAAGACATGACAGATAGGTAAAAATAATTCATATTATCATCATTGTAAACAAATGCTAATTCTTTAAATAATTAAAATTAAATTTTAAACAAATTCATAAGCCAATACTATAATATTATAATATCAATATTACATTCTGTATTCCTATAGATATCAGTCTGAGCATTAAATAACCTAGTTACAGACTTCAATGCTATTACCTTCTGATAGACCACAGTATAGAGAACATACAGTAAAGACACCTAAGCCATTTCGTGCGAACAAATTCTGAGTGCGCATGTCACGAAACCGGGTGTATTATCTGGAACCTCCACCAGATGGATCTCCATCTACGACAGGCTGGCATAATTTAATATTAACTGAAAAAATTCATTACTCATCTTTTAACAATTTGAAAGATATGAGGCAAAGGAATGGCAATATAACCATAATAATAATTACTTCCGTATGCAATCATCATGAAAATATTCACTAATTGACGCTAACGTTCAAGTCACTATTTAAGGCTTATGTTGGTAAAATTGATTCAAGTACAACATAATACATCATGGCGTCCGTTGCGGTGAAGTGCGAACATGAACGTCAACAATGGATATAAGTATTTTGACTTCCTAGCGACATAATATTAATGATAGATAATATACATACAAGATTATTCGTATTACTGACCAATAAAATAAATAAATAAATAAATAAATATTTTACTAATATTTTGATAGTGGTTTGATACTAGCGACATAGTTGGATTCATTGAGAACTAGACCTTACTGAGCTTGAATTTAGTACCACAACACCAAAGGTGCCGATAAGAGTTGTCCCTACTGATTGTTCTTATACTGTGGATAGACAGTATGACTTATGACATCAGTTTTTATTTTTCTAGCACCTTATTAAAGTCATTTACTGTCTCGAATAGCTTAAATGTATCTTCTATTTTATAGTTTTGATTTATAATTCCTTTCTATTCATTCGTTTCTTTATAATAAACTCCGTAGACAAAACAGTAATAATATGTTAATATTAAAAAAGAAATACTGGTATTTTGAATGCACTTCATAAACAAAACACCATCTAAAGTATTGCCAACTTCTGTTCCAATTCTGCTAACTATGGAATAGATAACCTTGGAATAAACGAACGCCATACAACACGGAGCTCCATTTATTCTATAGTTAGGCTATTCCACGAATATCTATTACAAGATTTATTCCGCGATCGTACAACTGGACTTTAGCTGAATTTATTTACCTTTCAGAGTAAATAGCGTTTTTAAATAAACAGAATTTTTAGGCAATTTCAAAACTACTTTTATAACTGTTTATTGAAATAATGCATGTTTAAAATCATTGTCTAGTTCATGTTACTGTAGCAACACATATCGCACAGTCTATTCAAATGTCGTAAAGGACTTAATTAAACATGTTAGTTCCTGAACAGAAATTTCGATATTCCATTCCTTGTATTTCGTCTGATCATAGCTGCTAATTGGAAATATGAGAGGGTTGATGTTGCTGGACAACTGACGAAGTATTGCGTAAGCCTACTGTATATAAACACACTACACCAGACGTCTCCAAAAGCGTACTCGCGAGTAAGCCCCTGAACGGAACCGAAGCCAGTACGTAATGAGCGCGCTCCGCCTCACCTATCTCCACCTGTACTGTACTCAATGTTTATGCGTAAACGAAGAGCAGTGGCGTACTGCCATTATCATTGTGTTGGTCGGCGTGTTTCACCGTTTCACAATGTCTTCTAATCATAGATGTAGTACATTCAAGGATGAATAGGAAGAGACTTTTTTTTGAGTTAGTGGGGAGAATGTGAAATGTTTAATTTGTTCGAAAATTCTTAAGGCTGTGTTAAAATTCTACATGCGACGACAATACTCGACTCTTCACAAAGAATATCATACAATTACAGGCATGTTGGACATGTGAAAATAATTTATTTTGGGGCTATCTGTATAACTGTTGGTTATACATAATAATCAGTATATTACAAAACTTTTACACTCAGTTCCGCATGACAAACATATAGTTTTTCGTTTAATTTTAGGTGAAATGCGGAGGCCTACAAATATTTTGATAAATATAAAACAAGAAAATACAAACACAAATCACACACGTGTCCTCAGTCTTAAACAAAAAAAGCTTTCTGATAGCTACGTTTTAGCTTGGAATATTGGAAAATCAATGAAACCCTTTACAGAAGAATCATTTGTAAAATCGTGCATACAGGACGTTACTAAAATACTGTTTCCAGAACAAGTCAAAGTTTAAGAAAATTAAAATGTTTCCAATTACAGTTCAGAGAAGGAATTTCAAGATTGCAAATATAATTGAATCTGAGGTCAAAACCACAATTAACCAGTTTGTAGCTTACTCACTTGCATTGCACGAAAGCACAGATAGAAATGGCAAAGCTCACCTAGCCATTTTCATCCGAGGAGTTAATGAACATTTTACTGTGTCTGAATGTCTTCTAGATGTAATTACGAAATACAACTGGAGAAGATCTATTCCAGGCACTAAAGGCACCATTGAACAGAAGAGGTTGAATTTGCAATGGCTTGTGTCAATAGCAACAGACGGGGCTCCAGCTTCATAGTATGTCAAACGTATGATATTTCTAATTCTTTTGATATTATTTGTAAACTTAAGCAGACCGTTGCCGCGATCCCCCACTGGTCGCTCCTATCTGTTGAGGTACGAGTCTCTTCCCCTTTTCCAGCCTTACAGCAACCTGTGTTCGGCGGGCAGCATCGGGAGCACGAATGACGATACGCTTTTTGGAGACCTCTGCACTACACGTTAAGGAATACAGTTTATAAATCTTCATAAATTTCAACTGTCCATTCTCTGACAACTATTTCACTTCATTTACTGTATTACACAGATATTTCATCAGCACTGTAACTGTGAGATGAAGTAAAAAATTATACGAAAAATATATTCAATTCAATTCAATTCAATTTATTTGGCCATTAGACATACAGTTTTAGGCTTCGTCAGAATACATTGAAAAACATATAAATACATTAAAAAAACACTAATAAAAGAAACAGTAAAATTTAAGTAATACAATAAAAACCTGAAGTAATTTGAGACTTTTAGATTAAAGAAAACTAACTAAAGTACAATTAAACTTATATATTAAAATGCAATTTCATACAAATTTGTATTGAAAACGTCAGCAACAGAATAAAAAGGATTATTTAATAACCAATTGTAAAATCTAGTTTTGAAGCTATTGATTGGTAATTTATAATATTGACTGGGGAGTTTATTATCTAATTTCATCCCCACAATTAAAAAGTTTGTGTTGCTCTTGTGTAATCTACAATATGATATATATATATATATATATATATATATATACAAATTTATGATTGTTAAAATCCGCGATTATCTGAAAAGTGGCCGACAATGTTCCAGATAGTTTGATTTACATAAATTTATAATGGCTTTCCTTTGTAAAATCAACACGCTTCCAATTTTGGTTGAATTTCCCCAGAAAATTAGGGCATATCGGATTATCGACTGAAAGAAAGAAACGTAGGCACATCTTAAATAATTTTGAGAGACGGAAGTCGTTAATTTCTTTAAAAAATACATATGTAGGGTTACACATTCATTAATTCAAATTAAATGTATTTAATTTCATATATACAAGCATAAACCGTTTATCAGTTAAGTATAAGCTATAAATATGAAGACATTTGGTTAATTCTGGTCAAAACTTTCCCTCTTGGCCCTTCAAACTTTCAGAATAATTAGGCAGTGCATTGAAGACTGTAACACATGAACAAAGAACTCCTTCCTCAAAACAGCTGTTCTAACAGAGAGTAGATAAGAGACTTGATTTTTATCCTGTATTAAAATTATGAGAGTTCTGACACTAAATATAACTTGGTTTTCAACAGTAATCTCACTAGAGGTTTTGATTTATCTAGAGAAAATCAAAACTCGAATGGAATTTAATTCGCTATTACGCGATTAGAGGAAAGTATATAAATATTAGGAGAAATAAAGTACCCTAGTACAATAAAATATTAATTGACTTACTAAAATTCTATTTCACTAGTGTTAGCTTCATCAAAACTTTTGAACGGAGCCACCATTTTCAGTCGACGATCTATGCGGGAAACAAATGACGATCGAAAAGCGTGTTTTATAGTATCGTAAAGAATTTTCAGTTTGAAATGTTGGCAAACAACGAAGCAAATGGTAGGAAGGTGATAAAAACAGAAGAACGTATATAAAGATTAGAGAAATTAGGTACCGGTAGGTACTTCTTTAATTTGACCCTAAATAATCTTATGTTTTGAGTTTGATTTTTTATACCCATAGGGAGGTTATTAAAAATGTTTACTGCCATATAACGCACTCCTTTTTGATAGCACGATAGACTTGCCGATGGAGTATGAATGTCATTTTTGACGCCTATTTGTGATGAACTGTTGAATTTGTTACAAACTTTTCACGATTACATACGAAGAAGTTTATTAATGAAAAATATACTTATAAGCCATGGGCATTCATTGTATGTTATCTGTATTCAATTTGGTATTTATTAATGTGTTTTACACTTGAAGATGACTTTTTATACTTACTTACTGGCTTTTAAGGAACCCGGAGGTTCATTGTCGCCCTCACATAATCCCGCCATTGGTCCCTATCCTGAGCAAGATTAATCCATTCTCTATCATCATATCCCACCTCCCTTAAATCCATTTTAATACTATCTTCCCATCTACGTCTCGACCTCCCTAAAGGTCTTTTTCCCTCCAGTCTCCCAACTAACACTCTATATGCATTTATGGATTCGCCAATACGTGCTACATGCCCTGCCCATCTCAAACGTCTGGATTTAATGTTCCTAATTATGCCAGGTGAAGAATACAAATGCGTGCAGTTCTGTGTTGTGTAACTTTCTCCATTCTCTTGTAACTTCATCCCTCTTAATCCCAAATATTTTCCTAAGCACATTACTCTCAAACACCCTTAACCTATGTTCCTCTCCCAAAGTGAGAATTCAAGTTTCACAACCATGAAGAACAACCGGTAACATAACTGTTTTATAAATTCTAACTTTCAGATTTTTCGACAGCAGACTGGATGATAAAAGCTTTTCAACCGAATAATAACAGGCATTTTCCATATTCATTCTGTGTTTAATTCCCTCCCGAGTATCATTTACATTTGTTACTGTTGCTCCAAGATATTTGAACTTCTCCATCTCTTCAAAAGATAAATTTCCAATTTTTATATTTCCATTTCATGCAATATTCCCGTCACGAGTCATAATCATATACTTGTCTTTTCGGGACTTACTTCCAAACTATCTCTTTACTTGCTTCCAGTAAAATTCCCGTGTTTTCCCTACTCGTTTGTGGATTTTCTCCTAACATATTCACGTCATCCGCATAGACAAGCAGCTGATGTAACCCGTTCAAATTCCAAGCCCTCTCTGTTATCCTGGACTTTCCTAATGGCATACTCTAGAGCAAAGTTAAAAAGTAAAGGTGATAGTGCATCTCCTTGCTTTAGCCAACAGTGAATTGGAAACGCATCTGACAGAACCTGACCTATACAAACTCTCCTCTGACTTTTTATAAGTCGAAAATATTTATGCTCATAATATTGTAACGTGATATAACAGAAAATTAATTCTGTATTTGTAAAAAGTTTGATAAGTTGTAGACTGAAATTATATAACACAATTTTTAATATAAATTTCGATTTATTTGAAATCAAACCTCAAAATGACCCTCAAAAAACTAATTTATTGGCTGAGAACCAATCACATATTAATCCCAGTCAACCGAAATATTTTGAACAAATATTCTCCCTTCCAGGTCACAGTTACGGACAGTCAAAACGTTGAGACGAAATGTTACTTATATTTGTGGTTGCCTTAATAACGGTGAATATTAATCAAGCAGTAGCCGATGGCAACTGTCAGTCTCCTATCGACATCAGCAGCTCCTTCTGCAGTGAATGTCCGCTTCATTTTCGCCGCCCACTCAAGTACGACGGCTACTGGGGAGACGCCACGGCTGTAATCATCAACAATGGACACACAGGTGACGGTCTAATGCAAGTTGTTGGAATGAATCTAGGGCAATCGATAATGATGACGGAACCCATATATATATGATGTCTTGGCAATAAATATCAACAATATAGGCCTACTCCTAAAATTATTTTCCACAATATTATCACCCCGGATGTCTGAAAACCCAGAGCTATTATTATTATTATTATTATTATTATTATTATTATTATTATTATTATTATTATTATTACTTTCACACAATTATAAGCTTAAGCTAAAAAATTTAATAATAGTACTGGAGAATAAATCGCCACATTCTTAGAATTAATTAAATTTATTTATTAGTCTGACAACCTACAAATAGCAGCGTACCAACTATTTAAAATCGCTAGCAAATATGATATGAAAATCTCTACATCAAAATCGAAAATAATAGCAATGTGTGGAAAAAATATACAACGGGTGAAAATTGAAATTGATGGCAAAATTATAGAACAAGTGTCTGACTTTTCATATTTAGGAAGTGTATTTGCAGAACATAAGAGTGATACTGATAATAAATTACAAAAAGACAGGGACATCATTTTATTTTTACTAACATTTTTAATATTAAACTGGCTATACCTTTAGGGAACCGGAAACACAGTTTGCTACCCCCTTCCACGACTGTAGTTCGATGATACTGGAGTAAAACACAAACAAATCACTCTACTAGGTATAGGAGGGAAGAAAAGTAGTTCATCCATTTACGTAAATTAGGAAATATCGCGATTTTGAGTTCGATAATTTTCATTAGGTTTTTGTTTAATCAAAATACAGTACCGTATTAAGAATAAGTGTTTTTACTCACGAACTGAGTTATCCATGCGAACGTATTCATCATGCTGTGTATATACTACTGTCTACAGCACATTAGCGTGCAATATAGAGAAAGAAGTCAAATTTAAAAATAATCATAATATGAATATTTAAACACATTTTTGAAAATGGTGGCCGTTCATTTCGATACAAGCTTCAGTTCTTTTGTGCATATTATCGCACTATAGACTATTGCATCTAATTCCAATTGCCAGTTTCGTCCTTCCTACTAGTAACTCATGTTGAAAAAATTCTGTACCCACTCTATAAAAGAGTACCTTACGTACTGTAAATTCAATCTTCACTTCTGCCCGACCCGCACAGATAAAATTACTCAGACATGCTATCTGCTGTCCGTCTATGTGGTTATGCCGCAGGATCGTAGAAAGGGGGGAAATCACGTGACAGTTAATTACTTAACGAGGCCCTTTCATTTAAGTTATTTTAAACACTTGTATAATATTACGTAAACGTCCAATTCCTAACAGAAATTGATGTTTTCAGAAAAGAGCTAAGACAGCCCAGCTTTTACAGAGGGGCGAACAGAAGCAGGTGGGGGAAATCGGGATGCGACGTAGGCAAACGGACAATACCTGTGCGAAAATATGATTCAATATTGAAAGCTCTTTCGTCACTGGAAAACGCGAACATATTTCTGGAACGTACTATACTCACTAACTCAGTGCTGTTTACTATATGCAGCCTTGGTTCTGGGTGGAGGACAGTTGGAACTTCATTAGTAGAAGGGGTGGGAGTGAAGTACATTAAAAAACTCAGGTACAATAAAAATTGAAGTAAAAATAAAATGATGTCCCTGTATAATAAATTGAACGGTATAATACAACGACATTTTAGTAAACAGATGATGATAGACAATAAATTAAGATTACATAACATTACATCAAAATCTGCTCTCAAATACGGAAGTGAAATTTGGATTTTAAATAATAGAAACTCTCATAAACTTGAAGTAGCCCAAATGCGTTTCTTGCGATCATTGTTAGGAGTCACTAGATTAGATCACCAAAGGAATACTGCCATCAGAGAAAAACTTGGAGTACCCAGTTTAACCGAGGAGATAAAATACCAACAAGAATGGAAACAGCATCTGCGGAGAATGGAAAGAACTAGACTCCCAAAATTAGCATTCCAGTACGCTCCAACAGGACATCCAGAACAAGGACGACCAAAACATCGGTGGAAAGACCAAGACCATCTTCGCTAGGTTCACCGTCACAGGCCATTTTCACCTAAAAACGAACCTGTTCATGATGATGATGATATTTATTACTGTGACTCAATATTTTGGGTTTTCCTTGCGACACAGAATAGCTCACAATAAAATTTAAAATGAAAAATTATATGAACAGGTTTAGACAAAAGAGATTAAGACATAAGAAAAAAAATAGAACCTAGTACAAATTAAATTGAGTGTACACCATAAAGATGTTAGCGAAATATCGCTACAGAAAATTTTATTATGGTGATGACGATGGCGGTCGAGACTTGGTGCAGGCCAGGTAAAAAGTATTTGATTATCTGTAGATCCTCTTCCAATCCACTAATCTTTGTTCGATGGTAAACGGACTATGGTCAGCCATGTTTGTTTATAACTGCAGGTTACCATGGTGGCATGGTACCAACGTAAACATTGGGATACCAACATTCACAAAGTAAGTAAAATAGGAATACATGGGAGTACGCCCACTATGTGACATCACAGTATAGTTTCTTGCATTTCTTTACATGCTACGCTAACCTGAATCCTTCTCTTTTTTTGTGGGCAGTATCAATATCACTGGAAGGCACGGATTGCAACCCTACACTCTCGGGTGGACCGCTGAACGGAGAATACGTCTTCAGCAGTGCGCATTTCCACTGGGGAGACGACGATGAAGAAGGGTCTGAACATACAATCAATTCCCGCAGGTAATATTATACACACAATAAATTATATACCTATATTAAAATGTAATTAACTCTTAAAACTACATCGCCTAATGACATAGGAATAATTTAATTTTTCCGAGTCGTTAAGCACCAAAAATTCATGGTACATATCAATGTTATATCAAGATCACCGCCTGCTTGAACGCATCCGATGGCATGGATTGTTCGAGTAGGCGGTGACCAAGATATACATAAAATATCTTACTATAATAATACCGGACAGCTAGCAGTTCTGCGCGACAACGACGCTGGTGCTGCTACCTAGGCGACCGGTGTGGAGATACTCGCGAAACAAGCTGTAATCAACTGCAATAATTAATAGTTTTATTAATTAGTGCTGTGTTAAAATGTCAGAGTGTATATGTGCTGTTTATAATTGCCACAATTACAGCATTACAAATTGCTCCAAATCGTACTTTCGATTTCCGAGAGTTCATAAAACGTGAGTCAACAAAATTTTTAGGAGACCTAATGCCTTTGTCTCTGTGTTGATAGAACAATAAAAATTAGCTTTTTTATTTAGTCCTAATAAATGAATAGAAGTTAAAATATATTGGAAATTTTAATGTTTTATCAAATTAAGTTTTATTGTTGTCCACATGCCTTTACTAATTACTACAAGCATCAGATTACTACCATTATTATCTTTGCAGCTGTCAGCAATGGGTATATAAAGCGTTATTGTAAATTCATTCTTAATGTCAGAATTAATTTTGTGTCACTAAAGCAAAGAAAAAATACGCAACAATTAATTATGGAAAATAATATGAAGCATGCAATATTTCTCATAATATGCAGGTTTGATATAAAATAATGTTACATTAAATACGGTACTATTCAACATTTCTTAAGTGTCTCGTATATTATTCCACATTATTACCTCACGTTTTAAACAATAGTCCGATTTCCGCTGTTAATATTTGTATTTGTGGACGTAATTCCACGCCGCCCCGCTAGATGTCAAGTCGGCGATATTTCGCACTCACGTCAATGCTGCTAGTATACAGCTGTCCCGTTTTATTATATTAAGGTATTTGTATACATATCATTATTGTAGAAGCAATGTTTCTACAGAATATTTTCCACTAGACTTAATTTTAGAAAAAATATATGGAGTCTATAAAAGTGAAACAGACAATACTGTATGTCTTTATATATATAAGATTAGTACATTATGCAACGAGCCTATAATCATAGTAATTAGGAAGCGAGTATGGATGTTTACGAAACGAGCGCAAGCTCGTTTCATATTTTTCATACGAGCGTCTTAATTACCATTATAGGAGAGTTTCATACGACTTTTTATGCTCGACCATATTTCTAACTTGAAATTATTTATTTTATTTGTATCTAACTGACCTTGAGCAATACCTCGTAAATTGTGAGATGTGCGCAGACGCGAAAGTATTGATTTTTTCCGAGGAACAGATGTCCACATTGACCTTGATAGCCTATAAGAACCTACAGAGTAAACTAAATATTAACTTTGATATAACATTGAAATTAAATTAGATATTGAAAAACGAGAGGACAAATTGAATTTATTTGAATATTATTTACAATTAACGCAAATTATTATAGTAACAGAACATAACCTTCTGCGACAGTATTGTCTCTTTCGGTTGCATATCCGAGAATAATCGATACTTGCGGTTTTATAACGGTACAAAGCTGACTTGTCATTGGCTGAGGTTTTATAACGGTACAAACTGACTTGTCATTGGCTGAATACCTGTACTTTAATGAGTAGGTGTACTTTAATGACATGCCCACTGCTACCAGGTGTATAATTACTACATTTCGGCATGGTCGAGCATAAAATATTTTATGATAAACTGAACTTGAAAATCAAACCTCTTAAAAAGGATATTTGTAATATAAGCGATACACAGATACAGAGAAATGTGTCAAACCATGACCAGTTTAAATCGGACTTAGACAAACACCACAATTTAGGAGCAGCTAATGCTGATGCTCAAGCCAGGACGAAAAGGGAAATGTTAAAAGAAAAGGAGTTTATTGATACAGAATGTCTTACTTTTGATATGCAGAAAGCCCTGCCTATGGCTCATATACCAACCAATATAATGTTCTATAAAAGACAACTATGCACTGTCGTTGTATAACCCCGGCATATATAATGGCAAGACAAAACAGGATTACTGTTATGTATGACTTGAGGGACAAGCTGGTAGGGGAGCCCAGGAGGAGTGGTCCTGTTTGCGAAACCGTATTGTTTTGTACCTTATCACTTTCACGAGTGACTTGGATGTACGGAAACAATGTCCGCATAATTTCCTCGACTGGCACTATTTTGGTCGTGCTTTGGGTGGCATGGTATCCACTAATTTTGAATAAAATCATCGTTGTTTTCGATTTTATTGGGATCTGAATTTTTTTAAGGGAGTTATGCACCCTACCAGCTCGGTAATTGAGGTCGTATATAGAAGTCTCATCCAAAAGTGGGTCCCGCCTTCAGAAAATTTGGGAACCACTGCTCTAGAATGTACAGTAGTGGCAAAAAACCGGACCGACCCTTGTAGCTGATTTCAGAGCCTTGTTCACTCCAGAGCATGATAGACTGGTAACTAAGACGGTTCGAATCCTGCCTGGGAAGGAATTTTTTTTTGTCCCTTATTCAAATTTATTACCAATAGTTTTCGATTGCTGGTAAAATTCATGTTCCTGGAATAATAAGTTAATTAAGTAGTAAAATATCGCTGCAATTGAAATGTACTGGGAATAAATTTGAATAAGGAACAAAAAGAAGTTTCCTTGCCAGGCAGGATTCGAACCACGAAAGTCTTAGTTACCAGTATATCGTGCTCTGGAGTGGACAAGGCTCTGAAATCAGCTACAAGAGTCGGTCCGGTTTTTTTTGCCACTACTGTACCTCAAAATAACCTACTCTAATACCGTCATATTGTCAACCAGAAATTCCAACGAACATACGTAGGCGAAGAAGGACGAAGCTCTAGCTATTAGACTAATAGGTAATGTGATTTTTTATATTAATAGATGGTTTCTTTTCCAGTTACTCTATGGAAGCACATCTGGTCCATTACAAACGCTCATATGGGTCTCTAGAAAGCGCAAAAGGTCATCCTAATGGTCTAGCTGTTGTGGGTGTTTTAATAGAAGTCACAAACGAAAGGGATATAGGGGTAAGTGGATTTTAATTTAACACGTAGAGTTTACTCAGTGGTCCGGAATATTATAAAGTACGGTACATTAAATAAGGACTGTCCCCGTGGCTTCTAACATCTTCCAGCGCTCCTGTCCTGATGCTGTTCTCCCCTTATGTGGTAGCTAGTAGGTTACGCAAGAGGACTATAATATAATAATGATATAATACAATATAATATAATACAATACAATACAATAAATACAATACAATATAATATCTATACTAATTAATAAATCTGTAGCCGAAATTTTTCTGGTAATTTTCGAGTTTCCAGAAATAATTGGTCCTAACATATATAACTAACCGCCCTGAAACCGAAAATCGTTTTTTTGAAATTTTTGTTTGTATGTCTGTCTGTCTGTCTGTCTGGATGTTTGTTACCTTTTCACGTGATAATGGCTGAATCGATTTATATGAAAATTTGAATATAAATTAAGTTCGTTGTAACTTAGAATTTAGGCTATATGGCATTCAAAATATTTTATTTAAAAGGGGGATTATAAGGGGGCTTGAATTAAATAAATCGAAATATCTCCCTTATTATTAATTTTCATGAAAAATATTACATAAGAAAAGTTTCTTTAAAAATAATTTCCGATAAGTTTTATTCCACGCAAAATTTTGATAGGACTGATATTTAATGAGATAAATGAGTTTCAAAATTACAATAACAACGCCATCTAAGGCGGTGTAATGAAATAAAAAACAAATGACTTCTCTATAAGGGGCTTTGGACACCAATCGAAAGCTATGAAACATAGCCTACAGAGAATGTTTCTGTGTTTGTATGAAGTAATATCGGAAGCTAAATTAACCGATTTGTATAATTAATTATTAATTCACCATTGGAAAATGTAGTTTCTCTAGATGGACATAATGCTATAATGTTATTATAGTAACTCCTGAGTGAATCGAGGACAGGTAAGATTAAAATAGCTTCTTATGCACAGAAAACTTGATAGGCATTCGTTTCCTGTATTTCCTAAAATAATTTTTATGACCAAATGAGTGGTCTCTGGTTCAAAATGATAGCATTTTAATTTCTTTAATACAATTTAAGTAACATAATAAACGATTTATCCTTCTATCAAACACGAATGTTCCCTGGATCAAATGTCCTATTTTAATTATGTAATTACTTTATATTTATTTCTATCGGGTGCAGCGGAGCGCACGGGTACGGCTAGTAATATAATATAATGCTGATGGTGTTGGCTCAAGATCTTTATTCCAACAAAAAAAAAATAATAATTTTAATTGGGATGGTTACATTTCAAACATTGATATAAATAGTAATACAACTGAGAGAATTTGTAAATAATTCACGTAGAGGTGCAGAGAATTTGTAAGTAATTCGATCGTCCAGTTCAAAGGTGCGACAACTCAAAAATTGCCATTTTTTAGTTATTTATACTACTGAAAGGGGCTTTCAGCTTCCGAGCTCTTTCCGATTCAGTATTGAAATAAGTCATATTTACAACCAAAAAGAAAAAAAAACTAAATAAACTGCTTTAGAAATAATTATAACTATGGACTTTACTAATTCATTACTAGTACATTTCGAAATGTATTAATAATGAACTGGAAGATTGTGATAAACTCGTCCTGAATACTGACTCATTTCTAATTGTCGTGGTTATGAACCAGAACTCTGTTCTTTCTGAGTGATTTCTTTGAAACTTTACTGAAGATATCTCAAAACTTGTTTTTTTCAGTTGTCGTACTTTTGAACTAGACGATCGAATTATCGGCGGAAGTCTTGAAATTGTAAATACTACTACTACTACTACTACAGAGAGGAGGTGAAGAGAAGTCTTTTGAAATTCCCGCAATTTTTTGCTTGCTTGTGGCGCTCCTCTGGTAGTTGTGAGAAGCTTCTTGACAGATTACACTTAATCCGGCTTATGAACCCCTCTCATACATATAGTCCTCTTGAAGTTATGCAGCGAATAGGAATTATAAAGAACGGACAGTGTTGCCAACCAAGGAACAAGAAATTCCCCTATATCATATTAAAAATCCCACTAAAATTCATATAAACCCCCTAAATTTTTTTAATTTGTACTTGGAAAAACCCAACATAAAAGTTAGCAAATGTGATTATACATACACAATTGAATAGAAAAAAAATATTCACACGTCATACACACTGACATGCAATAGAATAGAATACTCTTCGGATTTCTCATAATTCGTCCTCGCAGTACGATCTGGTTGGCTCCTGATGCATTGGGAAACCCACACCGGCTGACTACACTAAAGGCTGGTTCACAATAAACCGGAAACGGAAACCAAAACGAGAACGGAAATATTATTAAAATAAATGTACTTAAATGTGAGCATTCACAACTAACTATTGTGAATGCTCGTATTTAAATGCATTTATTTTTAACATTATTTCCGTTCCCGTTCTCGTTATCGTTTCCATTCTCGTTTTATTGTGAACCAGCCTTAAGTGTTTCCCCATATGGGCTTTAAAATAATATGTACGACAAAATTGATGATAATTTATTAAAGAAAAAAATAGACTATTTTTAGGTATAAAAGTGAAAAATATATAATTTTGAGGAAAATATCTAAATTTTCTCCCCCTTAAACATGCAGATGTGTTTATTGGTTACAGTTACATGCTAAGTTCTTTGAATAATTTTACAGAAGCACGGAAACAAGGAATTCCGGACTCTAACCGACAACCTTCATAGAATTCAGAGTGTGAACGAGACCATGACGTCAGACGCTCACAGCACAATGAAATGGTTCCACAAGAAGCCATATGGATATTTTGCGTACAACGGGTCACTGACCACACCTCCCTATAGCGAAGTCGTCACATGGTTATTGTATGAACACCCTGTGTCTATCTCCAGCCTGCAAGTATGTAACTTAACATGACTTCACCTAAGTTCATTCCTGATGTAAACAAAAGGCGACCGCTACACGGTTATAGCTCTGCTATGTTCACATGGCGCATTATTGTCAATAGACAGTCCCTTTAAATATAGCATCGCGTAACTGACAATCATCTACAGAATACATGTTCAGCGATGTTTTTATGTTCTCATTAGCGACTGTAGTGTCATGCTGCAAAAAATGATTTCTAGATTTTTTTTAAGAATAACACAGGTCTGCAAAATTAAGGGTCATAGAAATTTTTCTAAAAATGTATGCTACATTTGTGGTTTCTTTGGGTGCTGAACCCAAATCTGAGCTCAGATTTTCTCTATCACGTACCATTTTTCCGCAACATCTTAAATGTTATGTTTTACTTAACGACGCTCGCAACTGCCGAGGTTATATCAGCGTCGCTGGTGTGCCGGAATTTTGTCCCACAGGACCACAGGAGTTCTTTTACATGCCAGTAAATCTACTGACATGAGCCTGTCGCATTTAAGCACACTTAAATGCCGCCGACCTGGCCCGGGATCGAACCCGCAAACTCGGGCATAGAAGGCCAGCGCTATACCAACTGTACAAATCAGGCCGACTTTCCCGCAACATGCATTGGCTCTTTTAGCAATATGAATGTAGCGTTATTGAATTTAATATGGAAAAATGATAAAGTGAGACATGTCCTGTAGCAAATATTACAGGCATATTTTACGAAAACTATTTTATTTTCATAATCAACAACTCACATTTAGTTAAATGCTTTATACCGCCTTTTTCTCTTCATAGTGAAGTTGCGCTTGTTGCTTTTTTTCTTGTGTGAGGTTCAAGAGATGTTCTTTGCAGCCAGTGTTTTTGTTCCCAATGACTGCTTCTTGCTCTGCTATTTTATTCACGGAGGAAATAAGGAAACTTAGTACACCCGGTACCCAGCCTGCTGACCAAGAAGCATACATAACTCTCTCAGATCTCCACAGATCATTCAGTTATGATCTTTATATTTTATCTTTGTAAGAACCAGTTCAAGATTATCGTAAGTTTCTGTATTACTTACTTACTTACTTACTTACTGGCTTTTAAGGAACCCGGAGGTTCATTGCCGCCCTCACATAAGCCCGCCATTGGTCCCTATCCTGTGCAAGATTAATCCAGTCTCCACCATCATATCCCACCTCCCTCAAATCCATTTTAATATTATCTTCCCACCTACGTCTCGGCCTCCCCAAAGGTCTTTTTCCCTCCGGCCTCCCAACTAACACTCTATATGCATTTCTGGATTCGCCCATATGAGCTACATGTCCTGCCCATCTCAAACGTCTGGATTTTATGTTCCTAATTATGTCAGGTGAAGAATACAATGCGTGCAGCTCTGCGTTGTGTAACTTTCTCCATTCTCCTGTAACTTCATCCCTCTTAGCCCCAAATATTTTCCTAAGAACCTTATTCTCAAACACCCTTAACCTATGTTCATCTCTCAAAGTGAGAGTCCAAGTTTCACAACCATACAGAACAACCGGTAATATAACTGTTTTATAAATTCTAACTTTCAGATTTTTGGACAGCAGACTGGATGATAAGAGCTTCTCAACCGAATAATAACACGCATTTCCCATATTTATTCTGAGTTTAATTTCCTCCCGAGTATCATTTATATTTGTTACTGTTGCTCCAAGATATTTGAATTTTTCCACCTCTTCGAAGGATAAATCTCCAATTTTTATATTTCCATTTCGTACAATATTCTGGTCACGAGACATAATCATATACTTTGTCTTTTCGGGATTTACTTCCAACCCTATCGCTTTACTTGCTTCAACTAGAATTTCCGCGTTTTCCCTAATCGTTTGTGGATTTTCCCCTAGCATATTCACGTCATCCGCATAGACAAGAAGCTGATGTAACCCGTTCAATTCCAAACCCTGTCTATTATCCTGAACTTTCCTAATGACATATTCTAAAGCGAAGTTAAAAAGTAAAGGTGATAGTGCATCTCCCTGCTTTAGCCCGCAGTGAATTGGAAAAAGTTTCTGTATTACGTACTACAAGATTTCAATGGTCACCGCTAGGAACATTGATTTACAGCATTGTTGCTATTACATAACGAATGTCCTAGTATTTCTGAATCACATGATAACTGTTATTGTACTGTATTGATGTTATTGTCACACTGAGTGCATGCATCGTCTTATACTGTAGGCCTATAACTTTTTTTCGTTCAAATAGAAAATAGGCACAAATTATGAAAATTGATTTTATCAAAAGGATTACAGTAGGCCTACAAAGTGACATTCATCGTCCTTTTCGTATCATTAATCAATAAATCTGAATTCCGCAGCCATTATTATTCCACGAAGTTAAGTTTGATCCCAGGTAAGTCCTAAATATGATGTGCAAGATCTGATAATGAGCGTTCTTTCCGAGAATCTTCCGATTCCCTTAACTTCGCAAATCTCATTTCACAGACATATTTGAAGATTAAGCGGGTAAAAAGCTTCATATCCACTTTCGGTGCAAAGGAAGTGATGCTACCATCTAGTGGCTTTATTAACACTATCACGTGCCTAAAGAACGAATTGGAAAAACACTCCAGTCGTACGAATCATCGCTCTGGAAGTTGGCAGCCAGGGTTAGGAATTACACTCAGTTTCTGGAATCTGTAGAGTAAGTCGACGCTTTTGGATGGAGCCGATGACAAGTGAATGGGCGGAGTCTATTAGTGCGGGCGTGTGTTGCGGGCTGCATCGGCTCACGGCCGCTAGAGGGTAAGATGCGCGTGGCAGAAGGTGATAGGCAGAGTAGCATTTAATACGTTCGTCTTCAAGCAATGCTTTCCCCCAAAGCGGTCATTGGACTGACCCCCTCCAATCACCACTTGCGCAAAGAACTTGTTTCGTCTTCTATACTCTACAAATTCCAGAAACGGAGTATAGTAATGTTGTGTATAAAGTATTTGTGTACCCATTTGTTTATGTCAGGAATAATAATTCTGTGGCTCCAAGGAAAAATGTGGTATGTCATTTCTGTCTGTTTTTCAGAAGTGAGCATTTAAAGTTTTAACGACCGTATAACATAACATGTTAAAGAGAAAAATAATAACGATATATATGTCATCTTTTGCCACAATAAAAATAGGTCCATCGTCAGGATGTACAACACATCGCAAACTCTCATTTTCACCGAAAATTTACATATCTTTTGTCTTGGACGATGAAAGAGTAATGGAACGGAGAAAGATTCTCTCCGGCACCGGGATTTGAACCCGGGTTTTCAGCTCTACGTGCTGATGCTTTATCCACTAAGCCACACCGGATACCCATCCCGGTGTCGGACAGAATTGTCTCAGAATATCTGCATGAAAATATCATATGTACTTCGGTACATTAAAATAATATATATTTTGTCTTGGAACCTCAGAATTGTACAACTATTCTTACATTCATAAGTCCTGCAAAAAAGTATTCTCATTTATCCACTCGTTTAGGCGATTGAAAAATTTTCTACCCTTTTCCATGAAAAAAAATGTTAGTGCAAACACTCGTGATGCCCCACTTCGATTACTGTGATATTCTGCTTACTGATCTAAGCGTTACTTCGGCGCAAAGACTGCAACGTGTTCATACTATGTGCGTCCGTTTCGTCTGCAATATTCGCCGGGCTGATCACGTAACACCATCCCTCGAAATGTTGTCCTGACTACGTCTAGAAGATCGTAGGAAAATCCAGTCTTTCCCTTCTCTTTTACATATTGCATTTCTCCACTCCTGTCTATCTTGCGTCTCGTTTTCAAAATTTATCCACCCATCATAACCTAGACACACGATCACAACACTCCTCAATATTATCCATTCCCTCCCACCGAACATCCTCATATTCATCTTCTTTCACTGTGGCTGTTCCTCGGCTTTGGAATTCCCTACCGAGTAATGTGAGGGACTGTCAGACATCAAACCAATTTAAGAATAGACTAAAGAAATATTTTTCTAACAATTCTTGTTTCAGGTTTCTCAATGTTTAATGGTTATATAGGCTATATCACAGAATAAATATTTAAATTATCTCATTATTATTACTATTATTATTATCACTATTTCTTACTAATGTTTATTATTGTCACCGTCCTTCGCAAGTCTTTCGTGGCTCCGACTTAAAAAACGCAGAACTTTATACTCTTTGTCTTTACTATTTCGAATTCTGCACACCTTAACACCAAATTACCTTTCGTCTCGTTTCTCTTATCTATACTCTAACCACGACGTAAATACCAGATCACTTATCTGTGGCACGCTCAGTATACCTCTTCATAGAACATCTTGTTATTCATCATCTTTTACAGTATCCACCTTGCGTCAATGGAATTCCTTGTCACAAAGTATTAGGGGCTCCAAGACAATAAACACCTTTAAAAACAGCTTAAAAGATAACCTTATTAGCATTTCACTCCAATCATACTGATTTAAACTATAACTGACTACATTGTTACTTCTTTCCTTAGACATCATCCTGATAGTGCTGTATTTTCAAAATTGTCTCATAATAATCTCTTTCTATTATCTAATATTATTTCAAATATATTAACATTCTATGTATTTTAGCTTAATTCTGCTACACAGTTTATTTCAGTGTTTAATTAATAGTTCATAGTATTTTGTTGTTTAATTCGTAAATAACTCTTGTATACATGTAACTCTCATCTAAATCAAATTGTTGAATTATTTGTAAGTTCATGCATATGTATATACACTTTTTGCTGGTTAAGTGGCAGAGAAGGCCTTACGGCCCTAACTCTGCCAGCTAAAATAAATCATTATTATTATTATTATTATTATTATTATTTATCCAACTTTCATTATTTACTTTTATGTTGTTTTATGGTCTAGATATTAAAGTAATAGCTATGTAACCAATTATGTTCAATTAGAATTAGAGTCTGGCTGGGCGGAAGAGAAGGCCTACTGGCCTTAGCTCTGCCAGATTAAATAAATAAACAATTATTAATATTATTATTAAAATAGTGGCGAGAAACGATCTAAATTACATCGGAATTAAATTTACCAATGGATGTGTTTTATTTTCAGGCTGAAGAGTTTCGCAATACGATTCATGAGGCGAACTTCAGGAACACACAGACACTGAACAGGAGGCAAGTGTTCCACTGTGGCAGCAGCCACAGTCCTCTCTTCTGTACAAAATCTCCCGCATATAGATTCTCTGACATGTGCCCATTAAATTTCAATAATCCACAATTTGATGATTATGAAAATAACTTATAAACATTAACAACAGCAACATCCTATTCTCTGCTCCTGTATTCAATGGCGAACCCAGAAGAAAATCAGATTGCTCTGCTACTATACATCTAGCACGCAGTTCAACAATTCATTTGGAATATTTCTATGGGTTTCTTTAAAAAACTTATTTTATTCTGTATCAAACATATATCCACAAGGAAATACACGGATTTTGAGAATGTTTATTTTTCACTATGTTCTTCACCCATAGAGGTTTCAAAAGCACCACGAGATTTAATCACAGTCTAGTGTATACAGTTACTTACTTACTTACAAATGGCTTTTAAGGAACCCGAAGGTTCATTGCCGCCCTAACATAAGCCCGCCATCGGTCCCTATCCTGTGCAAGATTAATCCAGTCTCTATCATCATATCCCACCTCCCTCAAATCCATTTTAATATTATCCTCCCATCTACGTCTCGGCCTCCCCAAAGGTCTTTTTCCCTCCGGTCTCCCAACTAACACTCTATATGCATTTCTGGATTTAATGTTCCTAATTATGTCAGGTGAAGAATACAATGCGTGCAGTTCTGTGTTGTGTAACTTCCTCCATTCTCCTGTAACTTCATCCCGCTTAGCCCCAAATATTTTCCTAAGCACCTTATTCTCAAACACCCTTAACCTATGTTCCAGTGTATACAGTTACGAAGCTTAAGTTGTGAGGGTGCTAGGAACAATTGACTGTGCCGGTACTATTTCCAAATACCTTACTATAATAATACCGGACAGCTATACTAAAACCCAGGTTATGAACCGACTAAACAGGAAGTAGTTGGCAGGGCGAGAGGAAAGTGTGGGTTAGAGGGGTAGCCTGTGCAGCGATGACACGTTGAGTATGGCGAGGCGGAGGGGGGAAGGAGAACGGAGCTTTTCATTGGACCTCACGTGAAAATGTCGTCTGCTAACGAAAATCTGCAACGAAATCACGGAGACAGTGTAGCCAAACTTTCCAGTTCATTTCCAGTACCACGTGCATTACGAGTCGCATTTCGTACCAGCGTCATTAACTCGTGCTTTCTTAAAAACAGTAATTTTAATTACTAATATTGTTGATAGTGTTATCGAGAACTATAGACAGTAGTTATTTTAAACATATCGGTGACAAACGCTGAACATACTTTGAATCTCGCGCCACTATGTGGCAATAGAGCTCAGAAAGAGAGCAACAGAACGTTGCTTCCGGTTTAGTCGGTCCATAACCTGGCTTTTAGTATAGCAGTTCTGCGCGCGAACGACGCTGGTGCTACTACCTAGGCGACCGGTGTGGAGATACTCGCGAAACAAGCTGTAGTCAACTGCATAGTTAATAGTTTTATTAATTAGTGCTGTGTTAAAATGTCAGGGTGTATATGTACTGTTTATAATTGCTACAATTACAGGATTACAAATTGCTCCAAAATATACTTTCGATTTCCGAGAGTTCATAAAACGTGAGTCAACAACATTCTTTAGTAGGCCTAATGCCTTTGTCTCTGTGTTGATAGAACAATGAAAATTGGCGTTTTTATTTAGGCCTAATAAATGGATAGAAGTTAAAATATATTGGAAATTTTAAGGTTTTAGCAAATGAAGTTTTATTGTTGTCCACATGCCGTTACTAATTATTACAAGCATCAGATTACTAGCATTTTTATCTTTGCAGTTGTCAGCAATGGATATATAAAGCGTTATTGTAAATTTATTCTTAATATCAGAATTGATTTTGTCTCATTAAAGCAAAGAAAAAATATGTAACAATTAATTACGGAAAGTAATATGAAGTATGCAATATTTCTCATTAATATGCAGCTTTATATAAGATAATCATTTTAAATTAAATATTATTCAATATTTCGTGTTTCATAAAATATTATTCCACATTAGTAACTCATGTTTCATACAATAGTCCGAATCCCGCTATGTTAATATTTGAATTTGTGGACGTAATTCCACGCCGCTCCGCTAGATGCCAGGTCCGCGATATTTTGCATTCACGTCAATGCTGCTAGTATACAGCTGTCCGGTATTATTATAGTAAGGTATTTGCTATTTCGCATTGTCTGTAATGAGGCGATAGTAGCGATCCTAGTGGTTAGCAACTATCTATGGATGCATATTTACTACGTATTGAGCTTCGTGACTGTATATACTAGACCAGGGACCGTCAAGTGACTACACTCTCGTGCGTACGTACAAACCCTCTAGCCCTGACGTACGGCTGCGGGCAAGGGTAGCTGCTTCCACAGTGGCGGAGCTAAGAACTTGTATGTGAACCAAATTTGTGATAAGAATGTAAATTAATTTCAGCTTTTAATTGAAGCACGCTTTCACTGTTAATTGCACTATACTGAAAAATAGTACTCTATACAATTTTGTACAGTTAACTATATACGAAAGAAATTTTTGCATGTTTGCACAATAATGAAACAAAACAAAATATACACTTTTATACAGATTAATATACTGTTTGTCTTCTTCTCATTGCTATACAATTCAATTAACAAAATAAAACAACAGTACAAACGTTGTTATTCAAATACAATTCTCTGATAACAGTACTTTTTCTTAAACATCAGAGATCCGCTGCGATTTTTGCAGTTTTCTGTTAGTAAGCAGCTATTTAATTCTCGGACCTATTGTTTTAGTACCAGCCAATCGCAAACATGCTTTCAATTGTTCATCACTTAGTTGTTTCTGTGACGTGACTTTGTAAACTTCATTAAACAAAACAGTGTTTCGCATACGTAGGTTGTCCCGAACATTTACAACGTTCTTGCAGCAAGATTGTACTGTTTAGGAAACCTTTCTCGTGGAAAACAAGTATAGAAATGGTTAATACTTTTTCTGTTTTGATACTTATCCTTTAGCTCAATATCGCTTTGTAAATCAAGTATTTGTAATTGTAGTTCAGCAGGAATATCCAGGACACTCACTGAAAAAGATATTGCAAATATCTTAAATTGTTGTTCAAGATCTCTAATATCCTCAAATCTACGTTCGAAACTTCGCACAATTGTTGCATTATTCTTATGTATTCTTCCATGTCCAAGGCTTTCC